>NC_084463.1:139056138-140264054 GCF_027409185.1 Cynocephalus volans | reverse complement strand
TTTCTTTCCCACCTGTCCCCACAATGGTGTCTGTTTGCTCAGTCCACATGCAACAAGGCTATGTTTGTAAGTAAGGGCTCATTCATCGCTGTCTATTTAGAAGTCTTGACAGAAAATCCCATGGAAAGCTCCTCAGTTCAAATTCCTATTTAGTGACTTGCTCCATTCACCAGTGATGGCGGGGGGAGCGTCTCTGGGTCTTGACTTCTTCCACTATGGAAGACAAGAAGGCAGTTTTTTATGAAAGTCCTGACGTGCCATGGTTATTAAACAGCAAGTTATGGCAAAATATTGAATTTGAGGGAGGAAATTTCTCTTTCTTTTTTTATTGATACAAATTTTATCAGGTTCACAAAATATGTAATCTCCAGCTGTCAGTGGTGTTTTCATTTCTAAAAATTGAGTTGCTCTCTAGAAAAAACTATTTTGGCTTTTTCCCCTCAGCAAAAGCAGTCCCCTCTCCAAGCATGAGTCAGTTTCTTAATTGGTTCTACCTGGATTTGTTTAAATATCATATTGTGAGAGAATTACATTTGTAGTTACTCATGTTAACAAAACCAAAGGACAAAGTACAATTATACAGATTTATGGCTTGGGGTAGGTTTAGATACTTGAAGTATAGGAAGCATAAAGAAATATCTCTCTGTGTATTTGATTCTCTCTCTTTTTCTCTGTATGTCTTCTAAGTTTGTAGAAGAAATCCATTTGGTACTAGGTAATTGGTAGAGTTTGGATGTGTTGTTCTCCCAAAGCTCATGTCAAAAGCTGATCCCCAACTTGTCAGTGTTGAGAGTGGTTTGGGTTATGGGGGAGGATCCCTCATGAATAGATTAACACTGGGTGGGGGGAGCGAGTGGAGTGAGTGAGTTCTCACTCTTCTAGTTCCCACAAGAGCTGGTTGTTTAAAAGACCCTGGCACCCCCTCTTTCTCTCTCTCTCTCTTGCTTCCTCTCACTACATGATGTGCTTGTACCTGTCAGCTGCCTGCAGCTTTCCATCATGGGTAGAGGCAACCTGAGGCCCAAGCTACATGCAACTTTCCCAGAATTGTGAGCCAGATAAAACCTCTGTTCTTTATAAATTACCCACCCTCAGGTACTCTGTCATAGCAACACAAAACTGACTAACACAGTAATCAACTACTTAACATTCCCTAATAAGTGTATGATATATAAGGAAACAGTAGAGCTAAACATGAAGGTTTCTAAGCCTGGTTTTCAGTATTATCTTCCTTGAATAACTTTGCTCAGACCCACCTACCCAGTGTTAAAGGATCTCCCCATAGACCTCCTTAACATCCTGTACTTCTTCTTTCATATTACTTATCACCATGAGGAATACTTTTTAAATCTTGAAATTTTCCCCTTTAGAATGCATCCTCTGTTGGTTCTGGGACTATGTTTAATACATTCACTGCTGGGTGCGCTCTCCTCAGAACAGCACATGGCATGTAGTGTATGTCCAGGGAGTATTTCTTGAGTGAATGAATGACTAATTCACAGTCTGCCACACTTAATATTTCCAAAGAGCTTCTTACAAGAATTTTCATAAAAGAAGTAGAGAATCAATGGAAAAACAAAAACAAAAAACAGTGAAGTCTCAACTTAGCACTAAAATGTTTTGCTTCTTACCTTTGTTTTCCAAAATTAAATCAGCTTAGTGATCTATTTAATGAGACCAAGATGCCACTAACTTTCTGCCCTCAACGAGATTAGAAACTAGTATTGGCGATAGAGAAAGTAGGATTACTGAGTGTTATAAGAGAGAAATAAAACACTGTGGAAATCCAGACAAGAGAAAGTTCACTTTTAGCTGTGGGATCAGGAAATCTCCATGAAAGAGCTTTGAGGGTAAAGTGAGTGACGTTCTTGCCTTAGGCACAGAATTTAAGGGGGTGCCAAAGAACTCAGCAATCAAGATAAACAGTACTTTAATGAAATATTTTTAAAATCCATATTAATATCAAAAACTCCATGATGCACAAAATATTAAAATTTTAAATTAAGACCGGATCAGTATTACTGATTTTTCCTTTTGCCTTAGCCTCTGTTATAACTTGGCATGGCCTTGGTACCTAATGCTAAAAAAAAGAAAGTTTGCAAGTAAACATTTAGGAGGGTTGGTCACCAACACTAAAGAGAGAAGAAACATATTTTTAGGGGGAACCAGCATTGGCCTGATTTGACCACATAAAGAAACATGCAGTGGGCAATAGTAACGTTCTAGGTTATGAGCCAAAGATATAGATCACAAATGTAAGACAAGACTAAATTATGAGCAACCTATAATCTTTGGTTCAAAATTAGACATTATTATTTAAACAAAGGGGAGCTGTTGAAGATCTGTGAGCAGAGAAATTAATATTATATTATATTAAAAAATAATAACAAATACTTTTTTTAAAGCACAGTAGGATGCTCAGTCTGGCAACAGAATGGAAATCTCTTCTGTTGTTTATGTCTCTTTCTTTAACAGGCAATACATCAGAAGATTGCATCAATTTGTGCCTTTCGATGTGCATCAAATTCAAAAAGAGTTTGTTATTTGATCCAAATATTTACTGACTTTTAAAAATTCAACCTATTATAAAATTAGAATGAAAATGCCAGGGAAATCATATCCTCACTGAGAGAGCACTACCTAATTAGTCAAAGCTTAAACAGCACTGCTGAAAGATTCACCTGTCTCTCTCAATTTTGGATCTTCTATGTCAAAGTAGCTTCTTATCCCTCATTTCTGAGTCATGCATTCATTCTCTAGGAGATATATTAATAGTTTCAATAAGGTTACAGTCCATTCTACTTTTCATTTTAGACATTTCTCTCAGACGACATCCTATTTCTTTTATAATCTATTATATGTTTATTTCAAAGTTTAACTCTGAGAAGGCAGAGATTGTTTCCTTTCTGCTGTCCAATTTTTGTGTCACCTTCACTGCTACACATTAGTTAAATAGCTTTCATTTGAATTTAACGGTATTTTCCTACATGTAATCAACTGTCTATTACAGTGTGGAATCCAGGCTAAATTTTCTAGATTTGTTAGGAGTAAAAGGGTATAATGTCTGCAACTTAATCTCAAATGGTTCGATAAAAACAAATGTCAATAAATAAAAATAATGGTATAGAATGAAAGTAGCAGAACTCAATGTACAGTGAAAAATTGGGAAAACCAAAGTGCTAAGATGTCCATAATTGGTGAATCTGGGTGAAGAGTATAGGGGAGTTTGTTGTTCTTATCTTGCAAATGTCCTCTAAGTTCAAAATAACCAAAGACAGAGGAGAATTAGGCTATCTCAAAAGACTTACAGTTACATTAGAAACTCTCTCACCTCATATAATTTGGAGCAGTTTTTGGTCGGGTAAGTCACGTAATTGGTAAAAAGAGAGAATAAGAAGAAAATTGTTTAATGAATAACATAAATGTCATCTCTTTACTAATCTAAGGTTATAGGGCCATGCCTTTTCTTAATGTTTTCTTACATCACTTAGTAGTTCTGAGTCATTATTCTTGCATAAACCACTGCTATAATATAATATTTAATTCCCTTTTTATTTTCTCTAAAGTAAACGTGTAGGATACAAAATCAACATACAAAAATCAGTAGCATTTCTATATAGCAACAACAAACTAGCTGAAAAAGAAATCAAGAAAGCAATCCCATTTACAATAGCTACCAAAAAATAAATAAATAAATAAAATGAAATACCTTGAAATAAATTTAACCAAGAATGTGAAAGTTCTCTACAATGAGAACTACAAATCACTGATGAAAGAAATTAAAGAGGAAACACACACAAAAATGAAAAGACATTCCATGTTCATGGATTGGAAGAATTAATATTGTCAAAAAGACCATACTACCCAAAACAATCTGCAGATTCAATGTATTCCCATCAAAATACCAAGGACATTCTTCACAGAAGTGAAAAAAATAATCCTAAAACTATAGAACCACAAAAGACCCTAAGTAGCCAAAGCAATACTGAGAAAAAAGAACAAAGCTGGAGGCATTACACTACCTGACTTCAAAATATAATGCAAATCTATGGTATTCAAAAAAGTATGGTACTGGCATGAAAATAGGTACATGGACCAATGGAATAGAATAGAGAATCCATAAATAAATCCATGTGTCCACAGCCACTGATATTTGAAAAAGGCAAAGAATAAACATTGGGGAAAGGAAAGATCCTTCAATAAATGGTGCTGGGAAAACTGGATATCCATATAAGAAGAAGGAAACTAAACCCCTAGCTTTTATCATATACCAAAATCATCTCAAAATGGTTTAAAAACCTAAATGTAAGACCTGAAACTATAAGACTACTAGAATAAAAAAGGGGAAACACTCCAAGACGTTGGTCAGGGCAAAATTTTTATGGAGAAGACCTCTAAAGCATAGGCAACAAAAGCAAAAATAGACAAATGGGATTACATATAACTAAAAAGTGTCTCTACAGCAAAAGAAGCACTCAACAGAGCAAAGAGGAAACTAGCAGAATGGGAGAAAATATTTGCAAACTATTCATCCAAGAAGGATCAACAGGTAGAATATACAGCGAATTTAAACAACTCAACAGCAAAAAACCAAATAATCCAATTTAAAAATGGGCAAATGGCCTGAATAGAAATTTCTCAAAGAAAACACAGGAATGGCCAACAGGTATGTGAAAAAATGCTCAACATCACTAATCATCAGGGAAATGCAAATCAAAAACAAAATGAGATATCATCTCACCCCAGTCTGAATGTTTTCTTATCAAAAAGACAAAAAATAACAAATGATGGTGAGGATGTGGAGAAATGAGAACTCCTATACACTGTTGGTGGGAATGTAAATTAGTACAGTCATTATGGAAAACAATATGGAGGTTCCTCAAAAAAACAAAAATGGAACTACCATATGATCCAGAAATACCACTGCTGGCTATTCATCCAAAGGAAAACAATTAGCATATTGAAGAGATATCTGCACCCCTGTGTTTATTGCAGCACTATTCATAATAGCCAAGATATGGAATCACCCTAGGTGTCCATCAACAGATGAATGGGTAAAGAAAATGTGATATTTATACACAATGGAATAGTACTCAGCCATGATAATGAATGAAATCCTGTCATTTGCAGCAACATGAATAAGCCTGGAAGACATTATGTTAAGTGAAATAAGTCAGGTACAGAAGGGTAAATACTGCATGTTCTCACTCATATGTGGGAACTAAAAAAAAAAAAAGTTGAACTTTTAGAAGTAGAGGGTAGAATTTTGGTTACTAGAGGCTGGGAAGAAGAGTGGAGAGTGTATATAGGGAAAGGTTGGTTAAAGAATACAAAGTTACAATTAGATAGCAAACAATAAATTCTCATGGTCTAAAGTAGTGCTATTCATCTATTATTAACACTAATTTACTGTATGCTCTCAAATGGCTAGAAGAGAGGAGATCAAATATTCTCATCACAAAAAAAAAATAACATTTTATTTTGCAATGATGGATATGCTAATTACCCTGGTTTGATCATCACACATTGTATACATGTATTGAAATGTAAATTTTTATGCCATAAATAAAAGCAAAATGTCTTAAATGTAAAATCAATACATTTCAATTAAAAATAAATAAATTATTTTCAAATAAAAAAAAGAGGCTGCATTTTAAAAGATAAAAACATGCAAGACAATTTAAATGCAAAAGTCAATTATATTTTTTTATGTTTGTTCTTTCTGGTTTTTAGGGTTTTTCCACCCATGTCAATTTTACAAAGCTTTTAGAGACTCACTAATATCAAGATTTATCAAAACATTCAACTTAGTTTTCATAGAAAAGGGAATTCTCTTTTTTTTACACTCATTTTATCAGCTTATATAATATTTAATTAAATGCCATAATTACAAGATCTAGTAAGTAGGTTTGGGAAACAATACCACCAGCACTTGGCAAGCATGCATTTCAGCTCACAGGAGCAGAGGTGCATGTGCGTACTGCAGCACAGCAGCAAACATACTCAGACAGTGTGCTGCAAGCATGGATAGTGCATTGTACAGAGAATTGACAGCACCAGCTGATCCAGTGGTTCCATTAAGCTGAAAGCATTTAAGAGGGTTTCTACTACATTCTAATTTTGTTTGAACATCCAAACAAAAATTTTAAAAATTAAATTGCTTAAATTTAAATTGTGGCTCTTCAAGGATAATACATAACACAACTCAAATTCCTCCTCCTCTCTAGCTCCTCTCTGCTTCTACACTCAAAAAAAAAAAAGAATTCATAGGCTGAGAAATTGAATTTTGCTTGAGACACACAAGTGGAATTATTTTATATGAGTCTTAAAGGGAAAGAAAAGAACATTGATCTATTAGGGCTTTCTGGGCAACAGTGTAAGCAAAATTTGCCTATTAGATACATGACATCTGCCTCTTTGTACTAATTGAGATAGTTGAAAAGTTTTGGCCAGCTTTGTGTGACTGGTGACTCTGAGGTCACCTGGAGGATGATGTCTGGGGAAAGGGTGGAAGAATGTCATACAGAAACTGGAATTCTCCTCCTGACCCCACCCCTGAAGATTTGTGGACTCAGAAAGGGGAAGGTGAGAGATATCGAGAGAACCCAGGAATTGTTAATCAAGACTGACATAACATTTCAAAGTCATTGAACAGGGGATTTCGGTGCCAGCCAGAGTTCAGCGACCAATGATAGAATCTGTGACAGGGGACAATGAAAAACATTTAAGTTTCTTGCTTTTGAGAGTCACTTGGGATATGTAGAGAAAAAGTGGTCCTAGTTCTCTAAGAACCTAAGTGAGAGAAAACAGATGGGCCCATGGAAGGAAGCCAAATAAACGGACAAAAGCATAAGGTGAAATCAGCTAATATTTTGGAGATTTCACCATGTCAAACCTTGGGCAAGTTGAATCATTAAGTTTCATGTATGTTTCTAAGGAGGTTCTTTAGAAAACTACTTCACACATTTTAACCTGCAATTAAAACTGCAAGTGTTAGTACAGTATTTCTCCCATGACTTTCAAATTCTACCAGTGAATCCAAATTCATCATGTAACTCCTACTCTCACTGTGGTTCCATTTATCTATGTTACCCAGTTCTGTTCATGGCCCCCTCATTTCAGCAAAATTGTTTTTGATTCTACCTTTATACAAAAGCTGCTTCAAAGACTGTGTACTCATTATGTCCTTGGGAAACTATTTCATTTTCAGATAAAACCAATCAAAACATTGTTTTTACTTAATTGAACCAGAATGTACTTTTCTATATTTTTCAGCCATCAACCATCAGTCAGTCATTTTCTCCCGTTCCAATAAAATGTTTTATTTCCCTCTAGATGGTAACCTGTCAAATATATTAGTTATCAAATCCCCACAAACAAATTCTTGTCTCTGAAAGAAAAATAAACTTGTTTTTTTCCTGAAAAATTTTAGTTTCTTTACAAATAGCATTAGGTTATTTTAAAAATCCAATGGTTATTGTTTAAAATAAAGAATTATTTTCCATTCGGCCTGATTTTGCATACTTTAAAATGATTTCATATTTCTTAATTCATAATGGACTAAAAATTTACTTTATTTCACAAAATGTTCTCTCTTCTATTTGGTAATCCTATTTCCCCATTTACATATATATAACAGATCAAAGGAACTGGTGACCTTCGGACTGAAGGATATAGAATGATAACTGGATATAGCAGCTATAGAAATTTCTAAGATGCTATGACATTTAGAGGCAGTTCAGTTGGCTGAGAAAATTAATAATATCTCAGTGGACTTTAAGTGTGATTATTGCAAAATGGGTGAATAAAAGTTGTGCAAGTTTTGATGCAATGTAAACTTCACGAAAAAGATCCCTGTAGTTGCTTATCATTTTAAGAAAGTTTGATATACTTGGTTTTATCTTTCTCTTAATCTTATTGACTGCTATTAACTCATTTCACTGCTCTTAAGTGGTTTTGAGAAAATAAAATGATCAATCAAGAGAAAAATGTATTCTGTTTTATTTTGGCCTTGTTATTCATAGGTTGTATGTTCAAACAAGAGACTGAATCACTTGGAGTGTGGCAGACATTGTCTGTTGCCTATATAATACCTTCCTTATCAATGCAATAATGATTTTGTTTAGGTAACAGATAGTGATTATCCAGCTTTAAGAAAGAAAAAAACAGTCACTTCCAGGGCTCCCTGAATTTAGGGACATCCGTGTGGCATATTTCTGGTCAATGTGATGTAGAAGGAAGTTCCTAGAGAGCATGACCTCTCTAATAAAAACACAAAGACTTTCCTGGAGAAAGGCCTTCTTCCTTCCTTTTTCTCTTCCCCTTCTCTATAATCTGTACATGAAGCCCGGAGCCCCAGTGATGATTTTGTTGACAAGATGAGGGGGTGGGGGGGGCAATAAGGATAAAGATAAAGAGCTGCATACTAAAAATGTCTGAGCAGAAGGATAGGAAGTCCCTGAGTTTCTCCCTGAGCCACTGTACCAGCTTAGTAATATTTACTACCAGATTTACTGCTGCAGAAGACAGAACATTTCTTACCTGTTGGTATTCCTGCTAGTTGGGTTTTCTCTTATTTGCATCCAAATACATTCCTAACTGATACAGAGGTATGGTTTTCTTGAGGGATAATACCTCTGGGTTATTATTGACAGATAATTAAAAATGCAAGTAATGGTGGAATATAAAAGCTTTGGATTCCTGTCAATTAATCATCTGTTATCCTTGTTATTCAAAGATAACACATGATGAATATATTTAATGCTCTCTTTATATATACTTGCAGTTCCTTCCATTATAAAAAAATTGTATCTTTAATATGTTTTTAAATGGCCCATTTGTAAAATTGTATCACATTTTCTAAAAGTTAAAAATAGAATTTTTTACTTCTATTAATATCATAAAATTCATAGCAAATATGAAGAGAATATTCTTCATTTATTTCTGAATTTGGAGAGTCATCATCCAGTATAAATTTGATTAATATGTTGCACAAATACTTTAGAAATGATAGGGACATCGTTTCCTATTTTATAAACAATGTTTGTTTCCACTTAGTACCCCCCAAAACTAAGTTTTTATTCAATAGCAAGCTGAGTCCCTTTTCTTCCATATTCCTTCTCAATAAACATTTATTTTATCTATGACAAATACCAAATCTTTTAAAACTCTTCCAAAAAATAGAGCTAGAGTGGATATTTCCAAACACATTTTATGATGCCTGCATCACCCTGATACCTAAGCCAGACAAAGATATCACAAGAAAATAAAGACCATTTTTTCTGATGAATATTGATGCAAAAATCCTAAATAAAATATTAGCAAACCGAATACAACATGCATCAAAAAGATCAGACATCATGACCAAGTGGGATTTATCTCTAGTATGTACGGCTGGACTAATTTACAAAAATCAAACGATGTAACACATCACATTAACAGAATGAAAGACAAAACCCACAGGATCATCTTAATTGATATGGGAAAAGCATTAGAAAAAGTCCGACATCATTTCTTGCTAAAAATTCTCAACACTTTAGGTAAAGAAGGTAAGTTCCTCAACATAATGAAGATCATTTATGAGAAACCCACCGCTAACATTATAATCAATGAGAAAAAAAAATATTGAAAACTTTTACCACTAAGATCTAGAACAAGGCAATGATGACCACTCTTGCCACACCTCTTCAGCATTGAGAATTCTACAAAATCATTGACACATTCAGTACATGCTGTCTGTTATCTAACATCACTGAAATGGTAAGAAGAAAAATATATGTACCATAGCCTTTTTTTCAGAAGAGTTTAAGAATTGGTATTTGCTGAGGATAAAAGAAATGTTTATTGAGAAGGAATATTAAACAAGATAGACTCAGCTTGCTATTAATAATAACTTACATTGTTTTGGTACCAAGTAGAAACAAACATTTTTGATAAAATATGAAATGATGTTTTTACCCTTGCTAAAGTATTCGTGCAATATATTAACCAAATTTACACCTCTACCTTCTAGAGGTGGGGTTATACTTTGAGAGTGTGGTTGTATTTTTGTGAGGATTTAAGAAATAAAAAAGAAAAAGAATGTTAAAGAATTTATTTTCTTTATTTTCTTGGCTGAGGTCCCAACGTGAAAGAAGTTGTTTTGGCTTTGATCCTAGTTCTCATTTATGGGCCTCAGAAAAAGCACAGTGTAATTTGTCACCAGAGATAACACATGTATAAGAAACAGGAACACAAAACAACCACCAAGACCCCCTAGGAAGCAGGAACGATCCCAGCTGAAGTACACTGTTCTGCAATGCAAACTTGGTTGCTTAGAGTACAAGCACTGAGTTTTTGTTGCTCACAAAACTTTTTTTTTAATCTTTGCCATTTCATATAAAAATTTAAGGAACATTGATCATCACTTTATTCTTACCTTCTCTTAGCTTCCGTTCCATATTAGGCTCTGAAACAGAATAATCCATGATCTTCTAGAAACATGAAATTTTGAATTATTTACTCATTTTTCTATGGGAAATATCGAGCAAACACTAGGGTAAAGTCTGGAAGATATAGCTAAATCTGGATTAGATATTTTTTATCATGTGTCACCTCTCTGGCAAGTCGCTTGAGTAGAGTTTACAGAAAAGAGCATTCAAGTGACATTAGATGTTTAAGTGAAACCTCTCAACCCAGTCAATCACAAGTGCTTCCCTCCCAGAATCACTTTACTTCAGTAGAGAAAATGGGTTAAACATTAGGTAATGAATGTAATAAAAAGGCAGTTTGGAATTGGTAAAGTATCACAGGCTGTGATGTGTGATGTTGCATCACCATATGGAAAGTGTGAAGTGTGGGCTTGAAAGTCATGAAGGATAAAGTTCCCAGGGTTAAGGTTATGTACTAAGTCCTCAGGTCTTTATAAAAATATATATGTTCGTTGCCCTGAACATATAAACTTTAAAACAGTTCTGTATACTTCTTTCTTTCCAGTTTTGTATAATTTCAGAAATAATAATAAACAAAATAGTACGCAGACTTCAGAAAGAAAAATATGCCATCTAAAATCCCACATACGAACACAACTGTGATTCCAGTTAAGCTTCTTTCCTTTCCCATCTTTGCTTTGCCCACTTTGCATAAGTACTCTATATCTCTGGATCACAATAAACATTTTATTTTATATTCTGCCTACTTTATCTCAGGTTGTGTGACTTATTGACTTATTGGGTAAGTTAATAAATTTAGTTAGACACTAAAATACAGGGAGGGATTATGTATGTTTTCCAATGTTATTAATATTTATAACTGTATTTCTAATGATCACAAACTATGCATAAAATATAATAATTACAACATGTTTTTTAATAGTGTCCCCATTTTGGGACATTTATCTTGGTTCTCATTTTTCCTATTTCAGATATCATTACAATGCTTCATTTTCCCCTTCAAATTAGTTCTTAACGATGAATTGCTGAATGAAATAGTATGGGCATTTCATGGCTTTGAGTACATATGACATACCATTTGACAATGTTGGTAACCATGTGTGTGTGTACTAGGAGCAATTTGATGTTATATTTTTAATGCATTGTTTTTATGGTCGCCAATAGGAAAAATTTGGTGTCATAAGAGGGATTGTTATATTCAGTCCTCAGACTACTCAGAACTTCTAAGAATTATATTCCTTTAAGGCATTGCTACTTTTATGGTTAAAATCATTTTTAACTGCATAGACTGTATGTATTATGACTCAATTGCCCTTATCCTTGTTAATTACTTTTTCCTGCTATAATAGTTTTATTAGGATACATTATTAAACTTGTAGAACCATAAATAGCCATGCATCACATTGCATTCTGAAAAGAGTGAGTTCCATTAGAATATAAAACTAAATGAAAAATGAAACATGCACACTTGAACATTAAGGAAAGAGGATAATATGATATGGTAATTCTTTCCTCTGAAAATTCTTGTGCATTGTATATTCTTACCAATAAAATATACTGTAATGACAAAATGGAAATTCATCTTTCTTTATGATAAATTATTTGATTATTTAATTACTCACATATACCCAAAACAATCTTTGTTTTCCTTAAGGTTGCAGAGATAAAATATACCTTGTATGAAGATGAGTGAAACTGAAGGTCAAAATTGGCCAATCGAAAATCACAGGTATAGTGAGCAAGTGAGAGCCCAAGTCTCACCTTTTTCTCTGTGAAGTTGTTTTCTCTCACACTCCATGACCTGGCTTCTTGAGACACAGTCCTTTGTTTTTTTTTCAAGTGATTTTTGTTTTTGAGGCTTAAACACTGGACTAAAGCCTGGGAATTGTGGTTGTGAATAGTACATTCTTTTTTTGGAAATTAATGGGTAGATACTTGAGAATAATATCAGAGCTAAGAATAACTCTAAGCTGAGCATAGAAGCTGGCCTAGATTTTACACTTTTACTCCACCTGGAACGTTTTTAAGACTGGGTAACTGCATTTCTGTTCTAGTCAGTAAAGGCATCAGGATATAATCATGAGGACACCGAGTTCAACTGTCTCTCATTTACAAGGCTTGAAATGTGTGTGTATGCATATGTGGGGAAAATAGGATAATTTAGTCAGCCTCCCTCCACATTTCTTGTAAACAAGTTGTGTGGGTGGAGTTAGTGCACATGTGTGCCAATGTATCTTTTTAGTTTTGTAGCTATTGTGTGTTCTGCAGTTTGTGAAGCAGGCTGGCAGCAGAGAGCTCCCGGTCTAACAATAGAGCATGTTTACTCTGCTGGCAGCTGCTCAGTTCCAGTTTCTCTTTGGACTTCACCAGTAGCAGTTGAGGTTTTGAGTTTCTTTTTGTACTTCCTAGCTCATAGTGTTGTTTGTGTGTGCTTAATAAAGACAATTCCTTCTTCAACCAGGGCTCCAAGGACCTTTTACCCTTTACCTAGCTCATAGACCTGCGTGTGAAGGGTTTGTGAACGGGCTTGAGGGGTCTGTGAGCTCCAGACCCTAGCCCTAGCTCTACAATTGGCATCGTCAGCAGGATTACACCACAGCATATGTATGTGTGTATTCACGTGTGCACGTGTGCATGCATGTGTTTTTGCATTTAATAATGGCATTAATAAAGATCTTAAAATTACAAATTGATACATGCTTATTGTAAAAAGTATGTGATATTAAGCTATATAGGGCAAAAAGTGAGAGCTGTCTTCTCATTTGGCTCCTATCAACATTCTAAAAGTTAATTAATATTAATAATTCTCTGTACCTCTTTCTAAATACTGATTATGTGTGATATAAATATAGTTCTATAATAATTGTAATCATACCACTTATATGATTTTTTACTAGGTAACATACCATAAAACATTGTTTTTATTTTATAAAAATAATACAAAGTCATAGCAGATAATTTTGAGAATATAGGTAAGTACAATGAATAAAAGAAAAGCAACTGTGTTACATTACCAGGCTTTTATTCATTTAAAAAATAATAATAATAGTTGGATTACACTATACATATTGTGTTATAATATGATTTTTTCCTTTTCAATATATTTGGACCCTTTCCCATGGGATTTAATGTTCCTCTATGACAGGATATATGCTGGCTGCTTAGTTTAAACATATACCAGAATTTATTTAGCTCATCTTCAATTGTTGCATATTCAGATTGTTTCACCATTTTTTAAAAATATTATAAGTGATGCTTATTCATAAAGCTTTATGCATATGGGTACTGATTACACTGTTTCCTAAAATTGAAATTGCAAACTGAAAGCATTTGAAATTTGCAAAGGTAAGGTACATATTACTAAATTTTACTCCTGAAAAATATTTTAAATTGACTTTTCCAGCAAGTTATTTACAAGGGTATTTGTCTGTAAAGACATTATTTTTGAACTTTGTTATAGGCCAAATGTTCATTTGAGATGGTACATAAACCATGGAATGAGCTGCAATGTGTTACTGAAGCACTAATTTAAGCTTAGATAGTTACAAATGATTGACAGGCATAACTCTAATTAACTACCAATTATTTGTCAAAATGATTTTTTAATTCTCTAATACAAGAATATTAAGTATAAAACATACTTAAAATGTTATATTGCATATAAAATATAATATTGAGCATAAAATAGGATTTTAATGCATTTCTACTACCTGCTCTACCATTATTGTGTGTAACTTCAGGATAGATTGAGATATGTTCTAGTAACAAAAAATCCCAAAATATCAATGACTTATAAAAATTTTTAGATTTTTTGTTTATGCTACTGATTGTTGTGGTCTGTGGCTCTGTTCTGCCACATATTCACCTGGGACCCAGACTGCAGAAACAGTCCTCATCTAGGAAATAACTGGTCTGTGGCAGAGGGAAAAGAGGCCTGGTAGAGCCATAATTAGGCTTGAACTTCTGATCAGAAGAGACACACATTATTTCTTTACAATTCATTAGCTGAAATGAGTCAAATAGCCATTCCTCACATCAGTGGAATGGAGCTTTGTAATCTTCCTGATATGAGGGGCAATACAAGCTATATGGTCAAACCTGCTATCAACACAGCAGGAAAATGCAATTCTCTCCAACAGAGCAGCAGCAAATATTTTAGACCAGAATAGAAGCTACCACATCCTGCTTCCGGGAGGGGTTTCAAATGTGGAAAAGCGTTTGGCATGATCCAGTGCTTTATTGCAATGCTAGCACATGTCTCAGTTTGCTCCAAAGACTTCCATGCCCTTGGTCTAGAGGTAATACACGAATGAATGATTTCTTAGAAAGAAATCTCTGCAGTTTTCAGTATTTAACATGTATAAACCTTTGCCTTGCCCACACAGATTTTATGAATAAAAATTTCTCTCTCCCTTCTTTTTTTCCTCGTTGCCCTTACATACATCTTCACATTGCAAGAAATGTTTTTCTGATTACCTCTGCTCAAATCTAAAGTATGTCCAAAGTCTCCACCTTCTTTGTGTGTCTAGAAATTCTATTTGTGATTTGGTGAAGAGTAGGGAGAAGCTTTTTACTGCCCTCTGCAATTTTATATTTAAAAAATTGTTGTAGTATGTATGTTGATTACAAAACCATCACTTTCTACAAAATCTATCTTTATAGATATTTCCTCTCTTATTATCAGGAGCAGCTCCAAATAAAACTGTTCTCTTCGACAAAATGTTGCAATACCAAATTTTGTAGCTTAAACGTTTTATGGTGTATGTAGAGATTCTGTATAACCCACTATTTAATAAAAGCACAGCTATTTCTGGCATATCTTAAGAAGTAAATGGCTAGGTGGCATGAGAAGAAAAGTAGAATATCTAAGGTCATGTGTATTTCTGGTGTAATTGCTGAGTTTCAATTTTTGTTTATCACCCTTGTATGTCCCATATAAAACAGCAATCCTTCCGATGCCAGTTTTGGAGTTAGTTACACTTTATATTACACTTCTCTCTCTTTCCTAAGTGGTGGATCTAATCCCTTGACTCTTACTGCATAGTTTGAATATGAGAAAATCCTAAAGACTTTAAATCATGTTTCTAAGGTGCTCATACCTTGCCATTGTTATCGGTAGAATTTATTTTCTCTTGCACATGGACAAATTTTGAAAAAGGTAAATTTGTTTTAAACTTTAACTCTAATTTTAGATTCAATTCACACTTAGGTGATGGAGGATAGTTTTATAGGTTACTCTCTTCTATTTGCTTGAATTTTCGCAGACTTGGTGTTCTGGAATCTTCCACATCACTTATCTCTTAACATAGCATAGACAATTTGTTTTGGTAGTGCTGGCCTATATTCTGCTCAGGGATCAGGAAGAAGTTGAAGAACTTCAGTGACAGGGTCTCTCCATCATCTTGGTCTGAGGTTAATGGTGATACTTCTCTTTCCATTGGATTATAGTAAGGTGTACGTTTTTAGCTTTCTCCATTAACCTAGGTCTAAGGTCACTGAAAGTTGAAGATATTTACAGTAATGTAACTTTCTCCAGGAAAGGAATATAATGGGGTAGAATGAAGGGAGAATTGAAAAAGGTCTCATTAAGCTGGTACTGCAGAGTAATGTAGGCATTCATACTCCCTTCATTTCTGGTGTTGAGGTGTTGGACTGTGTTCCGGATGTTTGAAGTTCTCTGACCTAGAAACATTAATGAACTTGAAACACATGTGCATAAGTTTGCTTACATGTGAGCTGTATACATTCAGGAGCAGGCACAATGATTGTCAATGCTATGAAGTAAGTATGGATGAATTTTACATATTTGCAGAATAGGGTCCCTCATTAGATCACCTAGTCTGTATGCAGTCTGTTCAGTGCTTACTCTCAGGAAGTTGATAGTTATTATTCTTTTGTCTTTTCAAATTCCTTATCTTTGCACTCCACCAGCACCACAAATTTGTATCAAAAGGACAGGGGTGGTTATTCCATTCTCCATTTCTGTTTCTGAACCATTACTCTTCCATCACTGCATTAAAAATAAAACTCTTTTGAAGCTCATACTACATTGTTAAACTAATGACTTTCTCATTGATAAGGACATCTTTCACACTTATTTACTGAGGTTTTTGATATATGGTGCATTGTCTCCCTCTCCATCTAGTTACCTCTCACCATTTTGAACAAATCTATTCAATGTGTGTGGAAGACCACACAACATCATAGTTACACTATTGCTAGATAACCACTACTATGGTAAAGAAACAACCAATGCATTTTGGTGGCTCACTAACATGAGACCATGAAATACCTGAAATAGCTTCACTGATGAAATCTAAATATATGAATACATGAATGCAATATTATATCCTCACAGTTACGTTTTTTTAATTCTCAGTTCATCTAGTCTTTGCCATTTCTACCCATTTGCTTGCCTTGACTTTCTTTCTGAATTTAATTCTGTTCTTTAGGCTTTCCTTCTTGAAAATACGTACTCTGTTTCCATTGCCATTCGTACCAGCGTGCTAAGGCTGCCATAATAAAATATCCCAAATTGGGTGGCTTAAACAACAGACATTTATTTTCTCACAGTTCTGAAAGCTGCAAGTTCAAGATCAAGGTGCGCTCAGGGTTGGTTTCTGGTGATTCCTCTCATCCTGGGTTGAGTACATGGCCACTTTCTTGCTGCGTGCCATGTCCTCACATGGCCTCTTCTCTGTTTGTATGTGGAAGGCAAGAATTCTTTGGTTTCTCTTCCTTTTCTTTTAAGGCCTCCATCATTGTCAAGTTAGGGCCTCACCCTATGACTTCATTATTAACATGAATTGCATCCCTAAAACCCAATACAGTCTCATTGGGTTTTAGTTCTTCAACATATAAATCTTGAGGATACACAATTTAGTTTGTAGAGCCATTCTCTACTGGTTACAATACAAACTCCTTAGACTCCTGTAAGAAGTAGGCTTAACTATGCTTATTATAAAAATAGGAAAATAGATTAACACAAGGACTATCTCTTATGGATTTTCATCTGTAAGTGATTATATCAGAGTGCTTCAAAAAGTTCATGGGAAGATTCATATTATCTTCTAATTCTATTTTTTCATGAACTTTTTGAAGTACCCTTATATGTATAGTAACTTAACAATATAAGAGGTTTATTTTTTTCATGTAACAGGGATTTCCAAAGTAAGAAGTCCAAGTCTGATGTGCTAAGTAATAAATTCATCAAGGGCCTAGGCTCCTGTTTTTCTGTCCAGCCATCTATAGGGGTATGGTGTTTATTGTCATGCTTGGTAAGTCATAATAGACAAAGTGCTGCTCTACTGTCACATTATCTACATATAGAAACAGGTTTATGTCTTTCTTTATGACCTGTATGCCTTTTTTTCCTTTTCTTTCTTCATCTCACTGGCTTAGATTTTAAGTACTATGTGGAATAAGAGTAGTGAGAGTGGACATCCTGTCCTTTTTCTCAATCTTACAGAGAAAACACTTAGTCTTTCACCATTATACCCATATATGATATTAGCTATAGATTTTTTATAGATTATCAAGTTGAGAAAGCACCCTTCTTTCCTCAGCTTTCTGAGATTTTAAACATGATAGAGTACTGAATTTTGTCAAATACACTTTTCTGAATTAATTGATGTAATTACGTGATTTTTTTTTCCTTTGGCCTACTAGTATGGTAGATTACATTAATTGCTCTTTGAATATTAAACCAGTCTTGAATCCCTAGAATATATCTCACTTGGTCATAATATAATTCTTCTTATATATTCCTAAATTCTATTAACTAATCTTTTAAAAGGAGTCTTTGTATCAATATTCATGAGAGATATTAATCTATAGATTTCTTTTATTCAACTGCCTTTGTTAGTTTTGGTATTGGGATAATACTGACCTCATAAAATGATTTGAATGTGTTCTATTCTTTACTATTTTCTAGAACAGATTGCTTAGAATGGGTAACAATTTTTCTTTAAAGTTTTGTTAAAATTTCCCATTGAAAGTATCTTGTCTTAGGGCTCCCCCCCCCTCATAATTTTTAAAATTATAAATTCAATGTATTTAATAGTTACAGGGCTATTCAAATTATATATTTTATATTTGGTGGTTTGTGGTGAATTTTACTTGTTAAGGAATTTGTCCATTTCATCTAAGTTATAACATGTTTATGTGTAGAGGTGTTCATAACATCCTCTAATATTCTTACACTGCTAACAAGGTTTGTAGTGATGTCCCCTGTTTCATTGCTGACAATGGCAATATGTTTCTTCTCTCTCTTTTTTTTTTTAAACTTCTTAGTTTTGCTAGATTTCTGTAAATTTTATTGATCTTTTAGAATAGCCAGTTTTCTGTTTTATTGATTTTCTTCATTGTTTTTCTATTTTTAAATTCATCGATATCTTTTCTGATCTTTAGTATGTCCTACCTTCTGCTTGTTTTTGGTTCAGTTTTTGCTTTTCATTCTCTTTTTCTTCTACTTTCTTAAAGTGGAAACAGATTATTAATTTGAGATTTTTCTCTTTCCTAAGGTAAGCATTTAATGCCCTAAATTTCCCTCTTAACTCTGCTCTAGCCATGTACCATAAATTTTGATACACTGTATTTTTATTAAAATTTAGTTAAACGTATTTTTGGTTTCTCTTAAGAGTTCATTGGACCTTATATTATTTAAAAATGTGTTGTCTGGTTTCCAAGAATTAGGAGATTTTTCTATTATCTCCTCTTAATGAATTTTAGTTTGATTCCATTTTGATCATAGAACACATTGTGCATAACTTTACTTTATTTTTCATTTTTCTAACACTTATCTTATTGTCCAAGACATGGTCTATAATGATCCATATGAACTTTAAAAGACATGTATTTCATTGCTGTTTGGTGGTGTGTTCCTGTTCATAGATAGCATTGTTAAATTCATCTATATATTTGCTGATTTTTAATCTAATTTCTCTATCAATTGTTGTGAAAATGAATTTTGAAATCTCCAACTATAATTTTGTATTTATCTATTTCTCCTGTTTTATTAGTTTTTTGCTTTACATATTTCAGAGATGTTTTTTGATGCATATGTGTTTATTTATTTATTTTTCCTATATTTGCAATTGTATTTGAGCATCGATTATAAATGTGTAGACACCATGTAATTTTAAAAAATTAAGTCTCTAGACATTAAAAAAAGACAACACTGAGGCTCATTTCCTCAAAACTGGTTTGGGAATCTGACCTGGGAATCTGTTGAAAACCACAGGGACAGCCCACAGGCAGGTGTCAGTGCCTGCACCTTCTCTTCTGGCTACAGGTAAAGCTCAAGGAGAACAGGTGCCCTGGCCATCCTTTACCCAGTAAACCTGTGAATATCACAAGCTGAGGCATCAGGAATTTTCCTGGTGATGGACATGCTGAAAGACAGTTTCTTCTCTTGGGGAACTTATAGTCTAGTGAGTGAATTTCTTTTATGAACCATACTGGCTATTAAGTTTTGGATGACCTTCTCCAGCTGCCCTAGTTTAAACACACCCATAGTTAATGTCACTCCTTATGATCTGGTCCTGGTCTCAAACACAACTGATGGTCAGTCTTGCAATTTGAGATGCCTACAGATTTTGTATTGCTATGTCCTCTTGCTGTATTGACCTTGAAAATCCACTTCAGTTATTTCAGTTTAAGCTTTTTTCTCAATTAGGGATAATTATAGAAAAAAAAAAAAACTTACTTCATAGGATTGTTCAGAGAATCAAAAGATGTAAAACTATTGTGTAAATTGTAATGTCTTAGATTAGTGTGTAGTGGTATTGTTATAAAATAGTGGAGAGCTAACATTATTAATAATAAAATAATATCTTTAAAGAGAAGCAATTAAGATATGTGCCATATTATTTCCCTAACTCACAAATATTTGTATTTATTTATTGAGAATACAAATGTATATAAAAAGTTAGCAAATGTCTTTTGCCACATTTGAGTACAAAAGGAGATTAGTAGAAGAGAGAGACTATACTTAAACTACAAAGCACTCTAGGGATCTAAAATACTTGTTATAGCACAGAGAATATTTTCACTGTAATATTTTAATTGTATGCAGCCTAAAGTTGTAAACTCAAATGCATATTGTGATCAATAATTTACCAAAAATGAGTTGTCGATCATATGTATATGCAAATGAATAAGTGGATTATTAAATGAAAACAGAAATGGCTTAAGGGCCATTATAGATGGTAATTGGCATTTAGCCCCCATATTCAGGATAAAATAATGAGTGCACAGAACTGTGGTGAACATTAATAGGAGAGAGGTTCCTCTAAATTCAGCTACTGTACTTCAATGCCATGAGTTAGAGAATGCAGGCACCTGCATGTATAATAAGCAATAGAATTTTTAAATGTTTTCCAAGATTCCCACCGCCTGGTATACATGCTCTGTATAATCTTGAGTGTGGGTGGGAACTTTGAGTATGATGGGATTTCACCCCTGTGATCAGATTATATTATGTGGCAAAGGTAAAAGAAGTTTGCAGATGCAACTAACATCCCTAATCAATTGACTGAGTTAATCAAAAGGGAAATTATCCTGGGTAGGATTGATCTAATCAAGTGAGTCCTTTAAGAGAGGGTTCATACTATTCCTAAAAAAGAGAGATGCAAAGCAAGAGAGACACTCTCCTGCTGGCCTTGAAGAAGCAAACTGCTATAAGTTCTATAGCTGTAAGTAAAGAAATTCTGCCAACAATGATGCAACTTTAGAAGAGGTTCCTAAGTATCAAGTAAGACCCCAGCTCTAGCTCACACTTTGATTTCAGCCTTGTTAGACCCCAAGAAGAGAACTCATCTACGCTTCACCTGGACTTCTAACATATAAATTTGTGATGTAATAAATGAATATCGTTCAGCCACTACATTGAAGATAATTATTTATGGGAGTTCAGCCACTTATTAGGATGAAATATGCAGCTACTTATTTGCAAACTGGTGATATATTCTGGGGAAAGGGACTTTTACAGTAACACTAGCTCTCTCCTCTATCTCCCTCCACTCAGTCTCAATTAACTTGCTGACCCTCTCTGCTGAGCTCCTATGTTTTAAACCTTGGAAGGCTCATGCACTCTCTATCCACAGTTCCTAAAGCAATTTTTACCCAGACAGGCAGTTTGAGAACCTCATTCTAACCACTGTTACAAAGGCTGTACGAGGACATTATTTATTTTCACTCTAGTGCATGGGAGTTTCTGAACTAGAATCATATCAAATAGTTTGAAAATATAAAGGCGAGAAGAAAAATTAGGCATTTGCAAGCCTATGTAGCTATTCTCCATCCTACAATCCAAAAACTTGCCTTTAGAGAACTATGACAAATCGTGGTCATTTATTTGCCTACTTGTTTGACTGTACCTCCTCACAGCTTGTAAGTTCCATGAGGACAAGAAGTGTGTCCAATAACTAAAGGCTAGTAGAGAACTTGGCACAAAGTAATCCAATAAATGTTTCTTGAAAGAATAGCCCAGCATCTAATGTGCCTGAGGTATGTTCTGGACCTTTCTCCTGTATTGCATCCCTCCTTCATGCATTCAAATGGTTGCAGAACAAGCACAAGCCATAGCCTGAGGCTTAAGGAGTTTAAAATTTACTTGAAGTGGCAGGGAAATCTTTAATAAGAACCATGCAAAACTGAATAAATAATATATACAGACAGAAGAATGAATACTAAAGAATCAGAGAAGATTTACTCATATGGACTTAAGAAACCAGGGAAAGCTTCATAATTGGACTCAAAATATTAGGCCAAGGTTTAGAAGAAAAGAAATACTTAGACCAGAAATATGATTTTATCAGCTGATGCACAAATAGTTTATTTCAGGTAAGAAGTCTGTTTTATCAGCTTATATATTTATGACAGTTTGCTGATATTTCCTATCGAAAATAGTTTCTAGGTAGTTGTGAAAACTTAAAATTCTTGTAATATATTCATGAAGGTAGATAATGTTCTATTGCGAAAGAAAGAACCCAAAATCCGATCACTATAGTTTTTATACTTGAGTCGATTTCTGGACCCTTGGTTTTCATCTCTGAAGATCTCACCCCCGCTGCCCCACCATCTCTATTGTCCTGTGTTTTTGTCTGACTTGAGGATTCCATTATTTCTGAAAAACACAAACATGATATACTAAATACCAATTTGATTTTCCTTGTTGTTGTTCCATCTATGTAATAATCAGACCATGACCAACTTATTTAGTGAAATCTAACACGATCAATAAGTTTTCATTACACTTACTAGAACCGATGATGCCTTATATTAATGAAAAATAGTTAGAAGGTTTTATTCCCCCTCATTAATTTGATTCTTATTTTGTCATTGCTGTTCAGAGAACAAAGAAAAATTCATCAAAATATTAATTAGTAATATTCCCAGGCCCTCCTGGTAACGCTCTTGGTGTCTAGTAAATAAACTGCTTAAGGTTTGTTTCACCTTGTGTTAATTTCCTTCATCACCAGACTTGGATTTAGGGTTCCTAATTGGTGTGGTCATTTCCACCGTTTCTTTGCTGAGGAACAGAATCATTTACTAATTTGTAAGGTCATAATATTTTATACCAGATCTTTTTTTTCTTCTTCTTTTGGATAGCCTGTTAATAGGAGATTAGAGTAAATGAAAATTTCAAAAGCAAAGTAAGATTAACCCACAGGACGCAAAAGATGACAGACATCTTATCTTAAAATTATATTACCAATTTTTGTTTGTATCACTTCTATCAGAGCTCTCACTAAAAGATGAAAAATATAACCAAGAGATTCCCTGAGAAACCTCTCTCTGTAATCCTGTGGATTCCTTCTACATTGTTCTCTGTGCTGGGTCACTTTTTCTAGAGTTCAATTGTCTTATCTTCAAGTATAAAAATAAATATATTTTTGTTTCTGTTAAAAAGTATCGTTTGTTTCATCCTGGTGATTTGGCTCAATTTCACATTTAGCACTTAAAGAGAAAACTATCCTGTGTAATATTATGCACAATTTATTCTGTGGTTGAAGACTGTACTTTTTTTTTTTTTTTTTTTTTTTTTTTTTTTTAAATTTTATTTTGTCGATATACATTGTAGCTGATTATTGCTTCCCATCACCAAAACCTCCCTCCCTTCTCCCTCCCCCCCTCCCCCCCGACAATGTCCTTTCTGTTTGCTTGTTGTATCAACTTCAAATAATTGTGGTTGTTATATCTTCTTCCCCCCCCCGGTTTGTGTGTGTGTGTGTATGTGTGTGTGTGAATTTATATATTAATTTTTAGCTCCCTCCAATAAGTGAGAACATGTGGTATTTCTCTTTCTGTGCCTGACTTGTTTCACTTAATATAATTCTCTCAAGGTCCATCCATGTTGTTGCAAATGGCAGTATTTCATTCGTTTTTATAGCTGAGTAGTATTCCATTGTGTAGATGTACCACATTTTCCGTATCCACTCATCTGATGATGGGCATTTGGGCTGGTTCCAACTCTTGGCTATTGTAAAGAGTGCTGCGATGAACATTGGGGAACAGGTATACCTTCGACTTGATGATTTCCATTCCTCTGGGTATATTCCCAACAGTGGGATGGCTGGGTCGTATGGTAGATCTATTTGCAATTGTTTAAGTAACCTCCATACCATTTTCCATAGAGGCTGCACCATTTTGCAGTCCCACCAACAATGTATGAGAGTTCCTTTTTCTCCGCAGCCTCGCCAGCATTTATCGTTCACAGTCTTTTGGATTTTAGCCATTTATTCTGTGGTTGAAGACTGTACTTTTTTTAGAAGAGGCTTTTTTAAAAAGAGAAAGAGAAAGAAAGAGTGAGGTAGGAGAGAGGGATACAAAGTATGAATCCAGTCATGTGAGGGGAATATACCTCTCTTTGCAGCAGTTGCTCTTGCTCTTAAAAAGAGATTGACCAAGTGATGACTGTGCCATGTGAAACCAGATGCATGATTAACCTTTTTTTTACTGGTAACAGACAGACCATAAATATGCATGAAAACTTAACAACAAAATCAGGGATTAATAATGTGGAAAAATCTGCAGAAGACTCAGCCTCTCCCACCTGGGTAGCATGTATGCCTGTCTCTCATGTTCAACATTCTTCTCTGGCTTTCTCCCCATAGAATACATCACTTCATGCTCTGGACCTTACACATGCTATTATTCTTGCCATTACTACAGTGTAGTCAATGCATGTGTCTCCCAGTCTGTGTCCCTTACTGAACTGTTAGCTTATTGAGGGCTAGGATTTAGTCTTAATAATCTTTTTTTCATCAATATCTTGCTTAGTATCTGCCTAAACAGCAGACATTTATTTATTTTATTTTATTTTATTTTATTATTTTATTTTATTTTTTTTGTCTTTTTTGTGACCGGCACTCAGCCAGTGAGTGCACCGGCCATTCCTATATAGGATCCGAACCCGTGGCGGGAGCGTCGCTGCACTCCCAGCGCCACACTCTCCCGAGTGCGCCATGGGCTTGGCCCTAAACAGCAGACATTTAAAAATAAGACATGTTTGTTGAAAAGTGTCACTTCTGATATATTTCCTGTAGGTTGTAAATTTTAATGTTTGTTTTAGCCAGTTTCATACATGAAGATATACATTGTAAATTGACAGATGGATGGATAGATAAATGAATGGAAAGATTGACTGAACAGTTATGGTGCTTGCTGTGTGCTGCCTACAGCCAGATATTACACTAGGTATTTAAGTTGCACCAAACTATCTATTTATCCTGGGTCCTCTGGCGTTTATTCAATGTAAGCCCTATAAGTATAATCTGTAATTTGGGAAAAGGATATCACCTTGCCAATGAGGTGGAACTAAATGATTTACTAGAGCCCAAATCCCCTGCCTTGGCCATGGGCTCAACTGTAACAAAATTTACTTGCCCAGATACTCACAAATTCATGTTTTAGTGCTATTTTCAGGCATAGTAGAAAATAAAGAATGAAAATGTGAATTGATTTTTCAAACAATACAGCATTGGGAGAAATCAATGTTTTTAATAAATTGTGACTCAGGGCTGGTGTTCAACTTACTTATGTCCAAATGCCTTTCTCCAAGAATCTCGTCACACACCCTGAGCTTATCTGGAAGTTCTGTTTTATTGACTGATTGATCGTAAGAATGAGGGGTATTTAATAGGAAGTAAAAATGCAACTGTCTGTGGGAAGGGATGCTGGAGCCAAGTGCCTGGAGTAGAGACGGGGGAATGAATTTTTCACTGTGGTTAATGCAGTGTGTTGTCAGTGGAAGTCAGTGGTAATTAGCAATGTGTATAATGGGATGAGCGTGGGTAAGCTTGTTTTCTCACACTTCCAAATGACTCGTAGCACAGGTGAAAGGTGAAGTGCCTAAGTGTCACTTTCTCCCTTTGGTAGAAAAAAATATAATTGTAAAAACTGTGGTGTGAGCGTATGAAAGCGCAGAAGAAGGAAAGCCTTTGGACACTGATTGCTCATTACATTTGTGTACTCATTGCCTATGTAAAATACATTTCCACAGAACTGTTTCCATTGATATAGCAATCTCTTCTTTATATGTACAATTGGTTTAACATTATATAGGTATTCGAGAACATATAGTAAACTCACAAACAGAAAAGAAAATAAAAATCCCTCTGATTAGAGATACTCATTGTAAATATTTTGGCATATTTTCTTCCAGGCAGTTTTTTTTTTTGAAAATTTTATTAACAGTTGTAGTTATACTACATGTACAATTTTAACTGATTTTTTCAACTAATATTTGAGCAGTTTTCATGTTAGTATAGATGCGATAACTATAGCTAACTTTCACTGAGATTACTCTGTACAGAGCATTATCCTAATCACTTCATGAACTATGATGCAGTGATTACAACAACCCTAAGAGATAGGTGCTGTTATGATCTTTATTTTTTAAGTGAGAAAACTGAGGCACAGAGAAGATAATATCTTTCCTAGTATCACATAAATAATAAATTCTAGAGATGGCACTCAAAACCAGGCAGTTTAGTTTCAGAATATGTACTCTTTTACCTGACTTTAGATCAGGAATCAGCAATTTTTTTCTAAAAAGGGCCAGATTGTAAATATTAGAGGCTCTTCAGGTCCTAGGTTCTCTGTCACAACTACTTCACTCTTTGTCATATAACGGCTGTAGACAAGATGTAAACAAATACATTGATTACATGAGTGAACATTTCTGTGTTCCCATAGAACTTTATCTATGGACACTAAAATTTGAATTGATATAATTTTGACAAGTCATAAAGTAATATTCTTTTAATATGTTTTTCCAGTCATTTAAAAACGTACAAACTATTCTTAACTTGAGGGCCCTACGCAAACAGGCTGCACAATAGTGCATGACTTGCTTTTGAGAATAACCCGTGCATTATTCACCACCTAGCAGCACCTTCAGTGGATGGATATTTAGGTTGTACGAAACATAAAAGGGTTGTTTCAAACAAAACTTACCAAGATAAATGGTGCTATGATCAGTATCTTTGTACATACAGGTTTTACTGATTTTATACTATTTTCTTGGGGTATATTCCTAGACCTGATCTGCTCAAATGATGTGACTAGCTCTATTACCCTTGAATTTTATTGCAAAACTACTAGATATCAGAGATATGCCAATATTTTGTTGTTGCTGATATTGAGCAGATACTGAACTAATATATTTAAAGTCATGGGAAACAAAATAATGGTCATTTTTTTAAAAAATATAAGATGACCGTACATACACACGAACTATGTCAGTCTCCTGTTTTCCTTAACAGTATTTGAGAAATTTCATTGGAGAAATTTCCTAAAATTTCTACTTGTCCTTTCAGAGTGCCATATCAGTACTACATTTGAAGTTAGTAAACTATTGGAGAGTGGAAAACATTTTTAAAACAGTAAATTTTGGTAGTGTTTTCTGATTTACCCACATCATACAATTTTTCCTCCTGTTGGTTCTGGTTTGATTTTTTCTTAGAAACTGCTTTGATTGAAGGATGTCAGTATCCTTGGCTATTGCTTTTAAAACTCAGTTAAGATGCAGACAGGCTGTCCAGATGGACAGTGGTGAGATCTGTGTCTGCTTGGCTGGCTCCTATGGAGGCTTGGGATTCAGAGGCTGCTACAGGCCAAATATGTCCCCCAAAAGTTCATGTATTAGAGGTTGACCTCCATTGTAACAGCATTAAGAGGGTGAGAAATCATATGGTGATTTGAAAGGTGTAGCCTTTAAGAGGTGATTAGATTTTGAGGACTAAACCACCTGAATGGATTAATCTATTGATGATTTAGTGGGTGGTCAAGGGTGAGTTATGAAGGCTTTATAAGAAGAGCAAGTGAGCAGGTTGGGTCTCTTATTCAGCCCATTCTCTCCGTGTGCTACCCTGTGTTGCTAAAGAGAGTCACCACACCTTAAAGAAGGCCTTCACCAGATGTGTTCCCTGGACTTTGGACTTTCCCCCCCAAATTTTTCTTTATAAATTACCCAGTAACAGAAATGGACTAATGCAGAGGCCTGGTAGCTTCATTCCTTGTTAGTGGCCACATCTGGTTTGCTCAGCATCGTGACCTAAATGGGCTCCCTTATCCCCCTGGTTACTGCTGCTACATGTAAGGAGAAGCCAGGAGCCAAGTGTAGATCAACCTATGCAAACTGATCCACACTACTGGGCAGACATCCCCAAGCTTTCATATGCCTGTTAGAGGTATTGTCTTCATACAAAGATTCAGATGTTTGAACTAATGAGGATGTGCTGGTTCATAGGAATCCAGAATCTAGTCCTTCTCCCATTGGAATTGGTGGGTGCAGGCACCGTAATGAAGTGACTAGGGACTTTTAATCAAAACTCATTTCTAATATTTGAAGAGGGAATTTTAAGCTCAGCAGGGATTTTCTTCTACCTCCTCTGATTCCTCAGTGATGAATTTAATACATTGATATTCTCTGAATTAACTACCTTCACTCTTTATAACCATATGATTCCAGATGGAAAATTAATCTCATTTGTACCTCAAAATGACTCTGATTTTCTACTTTCCATAACATTCCTGTGCTCCAGCATGTCAATCCACTTACAAGTACATTTAACAAATACTCCCTTTCAGATCCACACATCTTTTTGAATACCATATACCCTTGGCTGGAAATGTCCTTCTGTGTGACCACTCTACCTCCCCTTCATTCACCCTACACATCCCCACACATCCATCAAGGCCTTTAAGAACCCCACTCCATTTTTCTGAGACAGAATGATCTAGTCACCTGGTTCAATTTTTGTGCACCACCCATACCCTCGAAATATTTCTATTATAATATTTATACTGTACGGATTGCATTTTTTTTGGGGGGGGGGTATTTTCAGCCCTAAGCATGATGCCTACCAACTAAAGTTTTTTGGGGTGGCTTATTGTGTCTTGCCAATAATTGAACAAGGGGCTCTCAACCCATGCTGCACATCAGAATCACCTAGAAAATTTGTTAAACTACCAATACCCGGGTTGTATCCAAAATGAATTAAATGAGAATCTTTGGACATGGGACTTAGATATTGGTAATTTTAAATCCTCCTCCAGGTGATTCTGATGTGTAGCAGGCTTAAGAACCACTGGTCTAAACCATAGTCAGGAGACCTGTTCACAGATCTCACTGTGAAATTCTTCTCTGACATAATCAGCCACTTTTTGTTCTCATCCAGTGACAAGCCATGTGTAACATTTTTGAGACTCATCTATTTGAAGTTCTGCCCATTTCTAAGGGAAGACTGAGCACTGTGTAGTCTATTTCCAGAGATGCCATGAATATTTATATGTTGCCTGCATCTTTACAAATTAAGGAGCAGTAAGATGAATGAGAGTAGTGAATCAGAGAAGACACAGTGTGATGCAGGCAGAAATTTACTATCTCATTTCTTTTTAAAACCTGATGACTCAGAGAAGGAGGCAGTCTGCATCCATTTCAGTAAATCCCTTAATGCGCTCCAGCATGGCACTTTGGATTTTAGCACTATTGGGGGTGACTTGATGTATTCTCAGGAAGAATGTGCCTGCACGTGTGTGTGCGCGCGCACGACAGAAAGTATGTATTTAAGTGGGATGATTTTAAAACAGAATGGAAGAAAGAAATTACTAGGCTAATGGTTAATTATTTTCTGTAATCCTCATTTTCTATGTTGTCTTGGTGATGGGATGCACCTCCGACCCCTGATGAATAATTCTTAAGTTTGACAAAATGCTATTTGTTTCTAAATTGATTTTTAATGTCTTTGGTTTGCATTTTCCTCACTTAGTTAGCTTTCCAACAATTATTCATTAGATTTCCCTGCCTTTTCATGTTTCTCGTGCTCAAGTTCAAAATAGATTTTATAGGAGACAAATGTCAAGATTTACTGTGGCAATGTTGCAGTTTGAAACTTCTGTACTAGAAGGGCATTGATAAAACAACAATATGCATACTTTTATCCTAGTCTTTGGCTATCTGGCAAGTATGGAACCACATAAAAACTGCATAGTATAGCATAAAGTAAGAAAAAGTTGCCTATACTGATATCCACATGCCTGTATCATAAACACAATGGTGAATACAATGTAACTTCATCGGGCAAAAGGCACAAAGTGGGTTGCGCATGGCCTGTGATAGGAAGTCAGAGTTTATATTATTAATTTAAGGTTTTTACTTAGAAACATAATTACAGATCAGGAAGACAGGGTCACAAATTAGTCTTCAGGGCGACTGGATACTGAATTCCAAGACTTCCTATTTCCCTCCTTACTTTTGACTACGTGAGAAGTTCTAGTAAACTCTTCTATGTAGTCTGAGGACTGAGGCTACACTTTTTACCGTCCATGACACACATACCAGGTGACGAAATATGACTTTCATGGTGAGGATTTCAAAGCCTTCCACTCTTTATTTCAAGAATTGTCATTTCATTAAGCATTTATTCACTCAATGAATAAATACTGTGTCTACACTTTATAGTAAGCAATGAACTAGTCATCGAAGTTAAGTCATTTCTTGCTTTTCTAGGGCTTATGGTCTAGTGGAGAGACAGATATTAAATTAAATGATACCACATTATTAAAAAAGATACACTAGAATATTCACTGAACACCATGATAAGTGCTATGCTGCTTAGGTATCAGGAATTATGGCAGCATACAACAGAGGACCCAGCCTTAAACTGAGAGGTCAGAAAAAAATGTCTTCTCCATAGAAATAATGCTTAAATTCAGATTTGAAGGAATCTAAGAAAGTCAATGTGGAGGAGGGGGTTGAAAATCATTATAGCCAGCCACATTCTATATATCAAGTGTCCCAGAGTTCTACAGGAATATTATACTCATTTTATGTTAGTAATTAAATATATTTATTCCAATTCTGGTGTTCAAGGAGTCAGCTGGTCTTCAATTCATTCAGAAAAGTTGCCCTATGACTTAGAGGAAATGATATATAGGTCTTGTTCCATGGGAGCAGAGGCTGCAATGAGAATTCTGGTTTAAGAGATTTATTAAGGACATGGTCTCAGGGAAAGGGAAGTAAGGGAAGCAGACTGGGACACAGAGAAAGGAGCCAAACATGGGAGTGAGCTCAGCCAGAGCCTAGCTTTAGGCTAGACTAATTCAAGCCCTGGAGCTTGAATTGTACCACAAAGTAGGAAGCAAAGAACCTGCCCTCAGGATCCATCTTAGACAGCCACTACCGTGCTGTTAGTGTATGTGTTTTTCTGTGGTGGAGGGGGGATGGATGGTGTTCTTGTAGCCTCTCAGAACGGACGCTTTCTTTGGTCAGGGAATCCTTTCAAAAAAAGAATAGAACCAAAAAGAGAGCTGCAATCAGTTTCTATAAGCCACCACTCACAGCTGGTGGTAAAGAGAATCCAGTGGGGCACCAGCAGCCTTGACTTCAACAGTGATTTCCCCTGGACCAGTAGCAGGATCACCTGGAAAATTGATAGAAACGCAAAGTTCCAGATCCCTTCTGAAACCTACTAAGTCAGAAACTCAAGGGGCAGGGCCTGGCAATATCTGTGTTCTAACAAGCCTTTCCAGAGATTCTGATGTATACTCATGTTTAAGAACCACTTGCACTGCAGGAAGCATTTAAAATAGCCGGTAGAATGTGTTTGTTACTCATCAGACCTGAACAAAATCAGTCCACATTTCCAGTTCTCTAAAAATGATTCATATAATTGCGAACAGAATCTGAAATATTGCAAATGATTTTGCAGGTACTAGATTGTCATTTACACTCTGTGGATATGTCATTCTCCCCCAAAGCCCAGCTCAGTCATCAGCATCTGGCCTTGCACCACAGACCTCACTTTACTGCTATGCTGTTGGTGGTAAGCAGGTCAAAGAAATAACAAAGATTACTGGTACAGACTGGGAATGGCAAAATACTGGAATAAGTAATCTCATATCCTTTCTTTTGACAGCCAGTGTGAAAATATATTTTCTAATATTTCATTCTTCCTAGAAGTTCTAGATCTTTAAAAAGAAATAGTATACCCAGATATTTGTTCTGAAAATTGCATGTGGATTTTGGGGTGATTTAAAAATTGGGTGTAATTGCCAATGATATTCAATTTGTATACGGTCAGTAAACCATGGAAAATTCACAAGTGCTTTAAAGACTACATAGAGGATCTTGTTTTTCAAATGCTTTGTTATTTGCCACTTTAGTGTCTACCTCACTCCTTTAAAATTGGGAAGTTGTTTTGGGAGTAAACGCTACTAAATTTATTCAAACATGCATTCACTCAACAAATATTTATAAGCTGCCATCTGTATTAAAGGACTTTTAGTAGATGCCATAGATACAGTGGTCAACAAAATGGATAAGATTGCTGCTCCCAAAATGCTTACCATCTCTGTTAGTTTCGTGTTGCTGCTATAACAAACTATCACAAATTTAGTGGCTTAAAGAAATAAAAATGTATTATCTTGCATTTCTGGAAATCAGAAGTCTGAAATGGATTTCTGCTGGTGGAAACTGAGATGTTAAGTACAGTTGTATTCCTCCTGGAGTCTCTAGGGGGAGATCCATTCTCTTGTCTTTTCAACTTCTGGGCGCTGCCTACATTCCTTGGCTTGTGGCCTCATATGTCTCTGATGTCTGCTTCTGTCATTCTCATATTTTCCTTCTTCTATCTCACTCTCATTCTCCTGCCTCCTTCATTCCCTTATAAGGATTCTTGTGATTACACTGGTTATACCCAAATAATCTTCCATCTCAAGATCCTTTATCAGATCTGCGAAATCCTTTGTTCAATGTACAGTAACATATTCACAGGTTCCAGAATTTGGATTTTAATATATTTTGAGGGGAGTGGTGGTATTTTTCCCACCATATTATTGAATGGAAAAGAGAAGGATTTCAAAAACTATCATGCATATAATTATATAATTACAAATTTTGATATGTGCCAAAAAAGGAATTGCAGGTCAGTCATTTATTATTGGGGAATGAAATAATCCTTCTGTGATAAAGTGAAATTTAAACTGACATGAAGAAAAGTAAGAGTTTTTCAGTTAAGTAGCATAAGGAAGAGTATTGGAGAGAAGGGCATGTGCCAATGAACCTGAGATGAAAACAAGATTGACATGTGCCAGGAGCTCAAACATGGGCTAGATATCCTGTATGGATGTTAGTTGGAGAGACAGATGCCCAAGGAGTCTGTAGAGGTAAGGAGGTGCAGTCATGAAGGGCCTAGGTATATCAAGGCTCACACTTCAATAAAAATTATTAATTTTTATTTTTGGACACAGTGAATTTTTTAATTAATAAGTTCTGTCTGTTAGTCTTAGCTATCTTTGTTAGAGCTAAATTTGAGTTCCACCTGTAGCAAGTGGATAGGATATTATGCTGGCTCATATTTTTTGGCTTCCTCATAGTTTTCTTTCACACACACTTTTTTCTTTACTCTTTCACCTCCCTACTCTAAAAATAACATTTTGTCATAGCACTGATACCTTTTGTCTTATAAATCTGTACAAACATTTTTATAAAAGTCATCTCATCATTTCCTAAGTCAGGAATTATCAACTTTAATGATTTGGTGTATAGGTTTATAGATTGTTTTTAATGCATGTATGTATTTATAGAAAAAACGATGTTCTACATGCTGTTTAATAACCTATTTTTTTTCTCTTTGCAATATATGGTGAACATTTTCCTAAATCAATTTCATGTAAATTAGTATTTCTAATTTCATAGTAGTGATTCTAATAATGTACAAAGATAAATTTGACTATGTCATTCCCAATTTTCTCCTATAACAAACAGTGTCACAGTGAACATCCTTGTGTTATCCTCACACAATACAATACATTCCCCCTTGGGATAAATTCCTAACAGTGGAACTGTAGGGCCAAAGGCCATTTTTGTTACATTCTCAATTTATGCTATCTTGACACATTTTATACTCCCAGTGAGCTGCCTTAAAATAATTCTGAGCAAGGCAGGGTAATTAATTTAAACAACAAAAAAAGAAAATATGCCCCACTCTTCTGCTTCTGTATATTAAAGGATAGTAATGATGAAGAGGAAGCTATCATTCACTGAATGTTTTTTGCTTTTTGCTTTTTGTTTTAATAGAGTGACAAATTTAGGTACATGGTACCTAATTTAGGTAACGGTACCTTAGATAAATATTTAGGTAAATGGTACTGTCTTCCACTCAATTATTCAGACCAAAAATCTGGACATCATCCTTGTTTTGTGTTTTTTTCTTGTTGTCTGCATCCAGTCCATTAACAGACCCCATCCAATCTGACTGCTTCTCACCAGCGTCATTGCCACTCCTAACTTTGTCCAAGCCACCATCACTGCAGCATAACAATGACCTTTATGATCTTCCTCTTTGGCCCTTGATCCTGCTCAATTTATTCTCAACACAGAAGCTATATATACGCTTTAAAAAGGTTAGTCAGATCATGTTGCTTCATTGTTCAAAACCATCTGTTGGATTTCCTTCCGATGTGGAATGAAACCCGAGGTGTTTGCCCTGCCCTGGTGAGCCTTGCATGCTCTACGCCTGGCTACCTCTCTAATCTCTCTTCTCACATCTCCTCTCCTCACTCCTCTCCAGCTACCCCAGCCTCCCTGCTGTTTCCTGACATGCCAAGCATGCTACCATGTCAGAGAATTTATATTTTTTATTGCCATATCTATTCCCACCCAACACCCACCCAACTACCTACAGGCATTGCTCCCTCACATTTTCAGATCTCTGTTCAAATGCCTGTTGTCACCTTACCATCACTCTACATCTCCTTAACTGCTTTACTTTCTCTTTCTGTCTTTTACAATTTGTACTGAGGTATAATTGATATACAAAAATTGTGCATATTTAATGTACATATTTTGATGAGTTTGGACATATACATACATCTGTGGTATCATCACCATAATCACATACTAAACATATCTATCACCTCCAAAAATTTCCTCGTGTTCTCCTTTGTTTTATTTTGTAGTATGAACATTTAACACGAGATCTATCCTCTTAAGATATTTTAAAGTGCACAATACTTTAACCATAAGCACAGTGTTGTACAACAGATCTCTAGAACTTATTCATCTTTCCTTACTGAAACTTTATACCCATTGAGCAACTATTCCCCATTTCTCTCTCTACCCAGCCCCTGGTAATCACCATTCTATTCTTTGCTTCTATGAGTAGGACTATTTTAAATATCTCATGTAAGTGGAATCATGCAGTTTTGTCCTTCTATGACTAGCTCAATTCATTTAACATAATGCCCTCTAGGTTCATCAATTTGTCACAAGTGGTAAGATTTCCTTTTTTTATAAGACTGAATAACACTCTACTATACATATATTCCACATTTTTTTATCCATTCATCTGTTGATGGACATTTAGGTTACTTTCATATATTGGCCATTGGAAATAGTGCTGCAATGAACACAGGATTGCAAATATCTCTTTGAGATCCTGATTTCAATTCTTTTGAATAGATACTCAGAAGTGGGATTGCTGGATCATGCGATAGTTCTATTTTTAAATTTTGAAGAACCTCCATACAATTTTCCATAGCAGCTGCACCATTATACATTTCTACCAGTAGTGTATAAGGGCTCCAATTTTTCCACATGCTCCCAACATTTGTTGTTTTACTTTTTCTTAATAGCATTAACTCCTGCCCAGAGTTGTGGTTTTGAGCTGTTTATATGTGTGTTTATTATCTGTTTCCTTTACTAGAATATGAGCTCTAGAATAGCAGGTACTTTGCTTATATTGCTTGACCAGTAACTGATTCATAGGTGGTCATATTAAATATTTGTCACATGTATTCATGCATGAACCAAGCATGAGGATCAAGATTAGGGCTAGCTAAGTTCTGGCCACTAATTTCTTTATGCACCTGGTCGTGAATATATTTGGGTATTGGCTAATTTAAATCATTTTTCTGTTTTTTAAATAATAATTTAAGAAACAAGTGTCCTGTAAATTATTAGCATTTCTGATTAAGTGTGGCATAAAGGTGAAAAAATCAGGTGGGATAAGAAGAGGGAAATTGGAAGTAAGTATACCTACCTTCTTAAAATAGATGCAGGAAAAAGCATCTATTTTCTCAGGAGCTTAGTTTTATTTTAATTCTTTTAAACCATTGTTTCAGCATTTAACATTTTCTATTTTATAAGTGCTAAGAAGTGTGTGTGTGTGTTTCATCAACAAACTACAGCAGCTAACATGATTTGAAAAGGCTTTTCAAGTGTATTGCGATCATATATACTAGAAGATGATAGTTTTCTAACTGCAGATTACAGAATTGAGGAAATACCGTATTCAATTTATCTTAAATTTAATTTTCTTCTCTGTACTGGTTCAAAATTCTCCTGACTGATGCACCTGAGACCCTATTTCTCTGCAAGTTTGATGGAGATCAGAGGCGTGTTTCGAGAAATGCTAAACGTAGCCCTGGATAATTTTGCACAGCAGCCAGAGGAGGTCTGTATCAGTTCTTAGCCACCCACCACACTAATTAAATTTACCCATGTGAAAAGCAAACACCCACCCCAGTTATTTTGAGCTAACTTGCTGAAACCCCAGTAGGATCCTTCTGCATCCCAACATTTCTCCCACCCCAAATCCACAGGAGTTCATAGTATCGCTGCAAGGCCGGTGTAAACCATTGTTCCTTTTGGAAACACCTGGGAGGATTTCTACCAAAAAACTAGGGCATTTTTATGACTTGTCTGCTTTCTACAGCATGTTTCAATGCTGCCTCAAAACTTCTTTTTCTTATATTTTTGCTCTGTGGGATAGAGTTCATTGAAATAACTTGGACCCTGGAATGAAGTATATCTGGGTTGAGTTAAAGCTTCATTTTCCTGTTTATGTGACTTTTAAAAAGTCATTTAGCCTCTGTATTCCGTGTAAGAGAAATAATAGAACCTACCTCATAGGATTAGTATGAAAATTAAATTAGATAGTATATGTAACGAAAATAATCAGGCATATAGTGACTTAAAAATTATCATTAGTTCCTCTTTGCCTGTATTTGAGACACAATGATGCTATTCTTTCATTCATTAAACAAGATTTTTTTTTTTTTTTTTTGAGCCTACTGTGTTTTAGACACTGGTGTTTTAGGGGAGAAATGGTGGTAGGTAAAAAAATCCCTGCTCTCATGGCACTTACATTCTAGTGAAGAAAGGATAATAAACATGCAAACTAATAGATAAAGAAGGTATTTTTAGATTGTGATACATCCTTGAAGGATATAAGACAGGTTCTGGGACAGAGCGTAAGTGTGAGGAGTGGGAACTAGTTCAGGCAGTTTAATCAGGGATGGCTTCTTTGTGGAAGTGACATCTTAACCAGAATTGAAAGGGTGTGAGCCAGCCCTGCAATAAGCAAGAACCAACTGTGGACAACATTGGGGAAGAAAACTCCAAGAACAGAAAGTGTAAAAACTTTTTGATGTCTTTGTGGAACAGAGGGAATGTAAGAAAGGAAGAGAGGACAGAGTGGAAGAAGTTTGGATAGAAAATGTTGAGGTTAGGTTCTACAGACTCTGACCTTCAGGACAGGATTTTTAGATTTATTCTGATCTGCAATGGTTTAAAAGGCTTTGGGGTGGATTAAACAGGGGGGTGATAGGATCTAAATTACATTTTTAAAAATCAATAGGTTAGAAATGTGGAGAATGTACTATAAATATACAAGAATTAAGGAGATTTGTGTAACTTTGTTGTTAGCATATGAGGCAAGTATTAGTGGATTGAATGGTGTCCCCCCAAATGATATGTACTAGTCCTAATCCCTGGTACCTATGAATGTGACCTTATTTGGAGACAAGGTCTTTGCAGATGTAATTAAGTTAAGGATCTCAGGGTAAGATCATCCTAAATTGGAGAGGAGCCCTAAATCCAATGATTGGGTTTACAAAAGAAAGGAGAGGGAGATTTAAGACACAGAGCCACGCAGAGGCAGAGTTTGGACTGATGAGTTTATAAGACAAGGAACACTAAGGATTTCCAGCAGCCACCAAATTGAACAGTCATGTAGCAAACACCTGCTGAAGAAGCCAACTCTGCCAACACCTTGATTTTGGACTTCTGCCCCCCAGAATTGTGAAAGAATAAATTTCTCATATTTCTGAGCCATCAAATATGTGGTAATTTGTTATGGCAGACCTAGGAAGCTAATACAGCAACCAAGAGGTGGTCTATAGGGAGGAAAGGCAAGATGCCTGGTTGATGGACATAGAATGGTGGAATTGAGGACTGAAGAAGAGAAAGAAAGTGTCTTCCATAAGCCACACAGGAAAGTTGTGATTTTATTTGGCAGAAATGTTGATTTCTCATACTCTGGCTGAAAATATCCTCTGTGGGGGTGGAGGGGTACAGAGAAGCAGAGCCCAGGAATATATTCTGCTTCCTATTCCCAAGGGAAAGCCCTTTATGCTCTGTGAAGGCTAACGGGACACTGCAGCCAGTGCTCTCACATATGTGACCCGGTTATTCCTAATGCTACTTTATAATGCATTTATATCGTAGTATTACTGGCAGTCATTGGTAAGGAGGATCCTGAAGCAAGGCATCTTCTTCAATTCAAAGAACTTACTGTAGTTACCTGCAAAACTGCTGCAGACAAGAAAGCAATTACCGATGGGATATGTGCAGAGTGACATTTTGTACTTCAGTGAAGGCAATTTTTGGATGGGACAATTATTTGTCTTTGACATTTTCCAGCTGATAACAGAGAGTTATCATTTACTGAGTTTCTAGTATATGCTAAGGTCTTATGCTATAACTTTTACAATATTCTTTAAGACAGATATTACTAATTACATTTCTTAAAAAATCTGAGACTCAGAGAGACCCAGCCAATGACCCACTAAATGTTTATTACTACATAGAAATAGATTTCTACATTCAGCCATCCAGTTAGTAACTGGTAAAGCTAGGATTTGAACTCAGCTCTGTCTGAATCAAAGTTTTTCTAATCCTGTGGATTATCACAGCTCTGCTGAAATGATTTGATCACAGCGCTCCTTGATGGACACAGAGAAATCATTTTAAATTGGGTGCCGAAGGCAATGGTTGGTCACAGAGAGTGATGCTGAAGACATTTAAGCCACTAAATGAAGTTATGTTATAACTTAATAAATGAAGTTATGTTATAACTTAATAAATGAAGTTATGCTATAACTTAATAAATTAAGTTATTATGAAGCAGGATGGCAGAGAAGGGGAGGAAAAGTCACTGTCTTCATTCTTGCATGATTTCCTCAGGAAAATCAGCATGTGTCAGCAGCTCCTGCAACTGACACAAGAGAGACAGACCACGACGATCACCCATGTCAGCTTCCCTCCTCAAGCCAGACTACCTTCTCCCTGGCAGTCTGGGGCTGACATTCTGACTTGAGCCCAGTCATTAAACAATAATTAGATTGGTGCTTTGCTCTCCTTCTAGTTCAAGTTTTAATAAACTTGTTCCTTCTCTTTCTCTGTCCTTTTCTTGAAATCCCAGACAGGGTCATCTCCTTTTCCTCTCTGTGGCTTGAACTCTCAGTCTGGGTGTGCTCAGGCTATGGGCAAGGCAATTTAGATAAAGCGTGAAGACAGCCAAAGCACCTGGTGTAATGAACACATTTCTCAGGAGGAAAAAAAAAGTTAAAAAATATAAAGAGCCAGTTCTGCTTCCCTGACACTGCCCAATTGTTTCTCACCAGGCGCTTCAGATCTTACACATTGTAATTTGCCCATGAAAAAACCAGTAGTGTGGACTCTGGGCTCAATTAATTTGAGAGTACTTCTGGGTAAATCACTTAGATATTGTTTTATCTTTTGCCTTCAAGATATCATTAGAATTCCACCTCTACCAGTTGTCTAGCCCTATTAGCCTACCCTATGAATTTGGTCCTGAAGTATGTTCCTTTTGGATTAAAATAGAGCAAATTTGTGATTCACACTTTGGCCATGATTAACCCTGCCCAGACCACACTTAGTAGAGAGAAGATAATGATTTCCTTTGTAAGACTATAGATTTTGTGCATTCATGGCTAAGAGTAGTTTGTCTTCTTTTTTATATGCTTTTTTTTCCCCCTGGACATCCATGATTATATCACAAGTGTCAGAAGAGCATTACATTATTTTTTTCAAGGTACTGATGGATCTTATTATTATCAGTTTTAGGCACTGTGGAATTTTGGATTCCCAAGGTCCATTTGCATGTCATCTATTGCATGAATAATCCAAATTTGAATTAGATATGAGGGTACTTCTAAAGGTTCATGGAAAGATTTATATTATTCTTTAATTCCATTTTTTCATGAACTTTTTGAGGTACCCTCCTATTATCAACGAGATATAATTTGTTCGTGTATATTGGAAGTGAATTTTGTCCACCAAAATTATTTATGGTTATGTGGGTAAAGGGATTAGAAGCATCAAAGACCAACTTTAAGTCCAGAAAACAAAAAGCATGACTGTGCATTAAGTTATGTGGAAATTTTAAAAACAAACTAATATTTCACAAACTGTAAGCATTACCCAAAGCGTATTCTGTGATACGTTATTAGTTTATCTATTGCTCCATAACAATATTGCCATAGAGCTAGTGACTTAAGTCAACATACATTTGTTTTCTCACAATTTCTGTAGGTGAACAATTCAGGCACAGCTTCAATGGGTTCTTTACTTAGAGCCTCTCACAAGGCTGTAATCAAGGTATAGGCCAGAGCTGAAGTCTCTTCTAATATTCGGTTGGGGAATGATCAATGTCCTAGTAGTGACCAAGATGAATGCATCTCTTGGGGAAGGCTGAGACTAAAACTCCAGAGCATGGCAGACTCTTCACAAGCTTGGGGCTCTTTAAGAGAATTGCCTTCACCATGTTTTGTAGGAAGTCACAACACAGACCTAAGAAATGTGACATCGTATAGTGCAGCCAGGCATGCAGCATTAGTACAGTGCACGTTTAAAAAAACCAAACATTTGTCTGCAGGTCACAGTGAAATTCCAGCTCTGAAGCAGCCTGAGAATGATGTAGTGCCTGCAAGCAAGGTGGACAAAAAGCTTTAACAGTGCTGTTCGTGGCAGGGAATGTTTGTAAATTATTTATATTACTACTACCCCTCATACTCATGAAAATAGCTATAATTATGAAGAACTTACATTATTCCAGGTACTTAATTATCAGTTATTTTATCCTGATAAGGACCAATAATGTGGGATACTATTATTATCCTTCTTTCTAAAGAAACTGAAATATAGGTGGTTATTTAACTTACCTAAAATCACAGAATAAGCAAGGGGAGATCTAGAAATCTAAGCCCTCTTTTATTTCTTTATTTCTTTTTTTTTTTAAAGAAATACATTATATATCAAATCTGTACCTGTACCATGCCAATAAATAAATAAATAAATAAATAAATAAATAAATAAATAAATAATACAGTTGACATAGTTAAAAAACATCATTCAAGAAGACTTTTTGTCAGGCTCCAAAAGTAAAGCTGTTGGTAGGAATAGGTCTCACAAAACAATCATATGGTTGTTATCATTTTCTGATTTCTAGGCACTGTGCTAGGCACTTTACGTCTATTGATTGCATTTGCAATAGACCTGAAATGAAGAGATGATTGGGATTTTCCTTTACTAGAGGAGCAAGCTGAGGTCTGTGAGACTGTCACTTCTCTATGGTCAAAGAGCTATGTTTATCTAATTTAAAAGTTATCCGCATTCTTTTCACACACCAGGCTACCACTTCTAATTAGTAGAAGGGAAGGAAAAAGAAATTTCAGCAAACTTGTGGGCATAGTGTCTTCTAGTAGCAGGTCCCTTTCTGGATTCACATGCACAACAGATATTAATGTTATTTGTAGGAGGTTATGAATAAGTTCTGATAAAGTAGAGCCATTTTAGCACAAGGTACTCTCTTTTATGCTTCTCAGTGTGAAAGTACTATCTGCTAACAGCTAGATACTTCCATTTTGAATGTTGAAGGAAAAGCACAATGAAAGCCAAGAACAAATAGAATTTTAGGTCCAACCCAGTCCAGTCCATGCTAAGTGGATTAGCTTTTTTGAATTGTTTATTGGACTACTTTTTACACTGCTTCGTACAGCACTTACACTGTTGAACAGAAATGGTAATTTACTTTCTTTCCCAAGAGGTGAAATTCTCCTTGAACCAACACAACAACATGCATCTATTTCATATCAATCATTTCTTATTCGGTCGTGCACTTGCCTAAATTAGATCATTATTAAGCACAGAGAAACTAAGAAAAGGGAGACTTGTTCCTCCAAACCTCTGATAGGGAGTGATTTTGGCACCAAAGGAAGTCAATCATTTACATTTTGCTATGTGGGGCTTAAAGCAAAAGCTTCAAATTACATTCAGAGGATTTTAAAATCAAGGTAAAGCTTTTTCTTATGCATCTCTGTCTCTGGAAATGAATTAGGAGAGAACAAGAGGAATAGGAAAGAACACCTAATCACATTTCATTTCTATTTAATTTTGACTCTTTTTCTGTCATTTCTATTGTTCAGTCACTTTCATTCTTTGTGAATAAGTGTAATAAATAGAAGTTTCAAATTGTGTATTTCTTTTTCCTCTTTGAGCAAATTCTTATGGCCCCAAGAATAAGAATAGGGAAAGTCAGGATTACAAATTTTGTTGGGTTTATGTTTAGCTACATCTATAAAACTCTATCAAACCAAAAGGGATTCAAACAAAAAAGCCTGTTTTTTATCCTCAGGAATTACAGATATTGATAAGGTTTGTAATGAGGCCCTGCTTAATACCATATCTCAGCAAAGTTATAATGTGCCGGGTATCTAAACCCTGTGTCAGAGGCTATTTGTCCTTGACTAAAGAAAATAAGTGTTTCATTTGGTCATTTCTTCAAATGTTAAGTCTCTCTATATTAACTATTCATTGTTAATGATGCTGATAAATTCATGATAAGATGGGGGAGGTTGGTTAAAGACAAATTAAACAAACTTGGTCCCAATAATGTAGTACTATTGTTTTATGTTATAGTTCAAAAACACTAAGGTTTATCATTATGTCCTTTAACTTTTTCTCCCAGCTACTACGTGGTATAATTAAGCAAAGTGATAGCAAAGTGATTGCCTTTTTTAGGTATTGCATCTCATACACCAAACCTTGGAAGTTATGTCAAAGAACAACCAATTATTGAAGAACATACTAATTCAAAAGAAAAAAAAAAAGAAAAAAGAAAGGTAATAAAAAGAAAAGACCTCTGCCTGATACATCACTGCTTGCAGAACCAGAAGTGATATAGAACTTTCAGGAAGGTGGGTGATACCGGGAGCAAATGGGCAACTTTTGCAGCATCCTACCTGCTGTAACTGTAACTAGCTTGGGAATGTTTGAGTAAAAAGGTTAACACTCTTCTGTGAGGCAGGACAGACCTGGTCTAGAATCCAGGACATCACTTAAAGGTCGAATGCCCTATATTATTCCATTATGCTGATGAGAAGTATGTGAGGTTGCTACTTATTTTCTGGCGACTAGGTTTTTCTCCTCCTGTTCGTCTTTCTGTTTCCTCTCTTCTTTAACAAAGTTGGTAAAATTTCTGGCTTTGTGTACTGTTCCATGAATTTACATAAAGACTAACCTGTTTTCTTCTGCATTGAGGGCAAAATCCTTGGCTTGGCTTGATCTGAAGGTTCCCTGTCCCTAATCTTAGTACTCTCCCAGTCTTGCTTCCTCATTACCACCAATTAGCTACCACTTTAACCAGCCCAGTCCACTCTGCTATAGAGGAGGCATTAAGTATCATCTGTGTGGTTTACTATGACATGTCTTTAATATTTTAACATTGGCTTTCCCACCTGCAAAGAGGGCCAAATAAGATTCTTGAGTCAGAATGTTATCATGGGGACTGGATGAGATATAAAAAGGGACGTCATGCATTCCAAAGTATCAAATATTAATCACTAAAATGATATCATGTTCATCCCTACTTGTATTTGGTTGCCTATTCTGTCCCTTCATTCACTGAAATCATGACTCTTCTACAATATCTCAGTAATGCAAGGAAATCATAAATGAATAACAGAGTCCCTACCCTCACAATCTTTACCTGTCATTTTACCTGCTGTCATGAAGAAAACAGACTGTAGAGGGGGACAGGAAACTTGTATTCTAGTCGCTGTTCTGACACATTTCTGTGACCTTGAACGTTGCACATTTAGCAAATTACATGTCAGACTACATCATACTGTTCTCTTATATAAATGACTTTGTCTTTTTGTGCCTGATATGTGGTAGCATGTAAGTGTACCCTAACTTGAATTTGTCACTAGTTCTAAAAATATATCTATCTTCCCTTCTACTGGACTTTAAGCTCCTTAAGGGCAGAAAATAAGCCTTAGAATAACTTCACCCCCAGATGTCTAGTCCAATATCTATCACAGAGTAAGTATTTCTTGCTTGATTGTTTCTCCTCTCTACATTCCATTATTGCATCATTCTTTCAAGTGTACTGATATTATTCCAAGGTTTTCCATTTACTTCCTGCTACAATAAGAGATTAAGAATGGGAATGAGAGTCTATAGATCCTTGTGGATGTCTATGACTTTTCTCTTGTTCTAGCTGAGAGTAGTATTCCTTGCCATATATATCCTTCCACATATCAACAGTTTAAGCCTTTTGACAGCATCCTAGGCTCCTACTTATGAAACTGCATGTTGTCTTTAAAGGGAAATTCATATACATCTGAAAACTGTGAAAGTAACCATTTGCCATCTTTGTATTATACTTCTTCATGAAGTAGAATTATCAAATAGGTAGATACTAGGTGATAATAAAGAAAATTGCATGAATACTATGCGATCCATATCTAGCCCCTCATCTCATCCCACATGTGCTGTTTCCCCCAACCATAAATCTAGCCTTCCTAATTTGTTGCATTTCATATGTCTGTTCAGTCATTCTTTCATACACTCATAGATGTAGTCATTCATTTATTCATGCATTCAATAGTTTTTGAGTCCCTATGATGTGTTAGACACTATGTTGGTCTAAGTCAATAAATACTTTAAAGTGCTCTGTGAGCACATAGTTGATTGGTGGGTGTCTAAATGACCAATCTTATATCAATTCCTGCACCTAGTCTTCTCTGAAGTGCTCTGTGAGCACATAGTTGATTGGTGTCTAAATGACCAATCTTGTATCAATTCCTGCACCTAGTCTTCTCCCCTTACATGTGTCTAAGCTTTCCAGGTACTGGCAGAGAATAATTGTCTAAACAGATCTATAATAATACAAAGACCCAAAATGAGTTTTTGTTTTGTTTTGTTTTGACTTTATCTAAAACAATTTTTTATTGCACCTCCTTAGAGGATTTTTACAAAATCTGCTGTACTAAGTATAAATTGTACACTCTAGCTAATGCTGGATTTTGGTATTAGAAAAGGAAAATTACGTTTTTAGACTGTTTTCATTGGTGGAATACTTGCTTGTTCACAGTCCTTGAAGTATATTGCATGTGATTTTATGGTGATGAAGGTGCAGATGTTAATTAGTTTTCAGTTTATTTTTAAGTCAAAGAATTAATAATAAATATTGACATGGAAGGGCTTGTGTACTCCCAAGAGTATAGGTTTTACTTGCTCTGAAAGAATTATTTTCAACCCCAACAGTTTTGATTAGTAAATTTCACTTCTAACATAACTGATGTCAAAATCTTAGGTAGAGGTGAGGAATGGACATCTACTGACCTTGAGAAGTGTTACATCCTGTATGAGCAAAAAATAGGAGATTTTTTTTTTTTTTGTCTGTTGCTGCTGTTTTAACTAGGCAGTTCATTAAGAAGCATATTAAGAAACATGACACTAAGAGACAGTGCAATATATTAAGATAATGTCATGTGAAAGCAATTGAACGAGAAAGATGCTGATAAAATACCATGCAGGACTTTCCCCAAGGGAAACACTTAAATTCTCAGGCTCAGAGTGAGGGCTGCATTCTGTTATTAAGCTCCTGTGAGAGCCACATTTCTACAAAGACTTTTACCTACTATTTCATTCTTCCTAATAGACCTTGTGGGTGGGTGCACAGATGTAATTAGTTAAAAAACATTTCAAGAAAAACCGTAATATATATTGAACCAAATAGACAATGGAGCATAAACTGTTAAATATTTAAAGTAAAAGTAATAATAATAATGATTTGCTTTGCTTAATTTGAAGTATAGACTAGCCACTGTCTTGTATATAACAACCATTTCATCATCCTGGCTTCAAATAAGATAACTCATAATAAATTAGAAGAGGAAAGTGTTGTCCCAGTGCAGAACTCCAAGAAAGGGAAGCCCTCAATTTTGCTCAAGTTATCATCTCAGTGCATAGAATCATTCATTATTTAGAATATATTCAACAACACTCTCTTTCTAATTTTTTAAATCAACTGTGCATGTTCTTAGTTTAGGGTAGCAATCAGCAAAGCTTTTTCTCTGGAGTGCCAGATAACAAATAATTTAGACTCTGGTGGCTATACAATTTATTGTTGCATGTATTCAATTCTGCAGTTGTACTGGGTAAGCAGCCATAGGAATGTGTAAATAAATGGGTGTGGCTGTAGCTCTGGAAAACTTTTTTTTTTTTTTTTAATAGAAGCTAGCCACAGGACAGAGTAGGCCTGCGGGCCATAGTAACCCTTGAGTTCAAAGCTCCAATAGTCTACCAGATTTTTAATAAAAAATAGCAGTCCCAACCCACTATTCTCCACTCATTAGAGTCTACCTCTTATTTATTTAAGCAGATTTTTTCAGAACTTATGTTTGTAGTTGTAAATAGGTTGCTTATATTCTGAGATTTTATCTTTAACTTTTAAGAATTACCTGTTCACTTCTCCCTGCAGGGAGTGATGATTTATCTCTTTCAGAATTTCCCTACTCCCATTCCTGACTTGTATGCATCCATTTCTCCCAACGGTTTTTATTATAATTTGGGTAAGATCATTATCTAGGTTTATATTATTTTGGTTTGTAAATGTTATGCATATAGCTGAAACACATTGACTGTGGTCTTCACTGTGGAGCTAGCTGACCATGCTGTTCCCTTGGATGTTAGCCTCTTTAAGTCTTTTCTCCTGAGCTATGCAGACTCCCTCAAAGACTCTTCTAATCTCCTCTCTGGGTCGTATATTCCTGGCTACTAGAGTTCTAGGAATAGGCCCATAACTCCATAAATCCCAGTTTGGCAGGAAGATATAGACTTTATACCATGTTCCAAAATAAATCATTATTTTATTTTATTTTTTAAATCGAGACATAATTGATTGTACATATCTGTGGGGTATAGCATTGAGTATCAATTCCTGTGTGCAATATGTAATTCTCAAATCAGGATAATTAGTATATTCAACATTATACAATGTAATCAAATTTTTGTGGCCCTTTACCAATTTCTTGCTAACCACCCTCTTCCTCCCCCTTTCCTACCTCTGGTAACCTCAGTTCTGTTCTCTCCTTTTGAAAGTTCCATGTATTACTGTGATTGTTGTATCTTTCTTTCTTTCCTTTTTACATGATAAATAACTATTAATAGCATCCCCCTTTCATTCTCAAAATGCCTGGGGTTGGATGGTAAAGTATATGGTCACCCTCTCTGGGAGCCACGTAGGGGAAGAAGGTTGGGCAATTTCAACATGAGTATGTCGATTTCTTTTTTTTTTTTTTTTTTTTTTTTTTTTCCCCGAGACCGGCGCTCAGCCAGGGAGTGCACCGCTCATCCTTATATAGGATCTGAACCCGCGGCGGCGGGAGAGTATGTCGATTTCTAATTAGTCTCTGTGTTTCTAGTTTGGTACTCTACTTTCAATTGTGTCTGATGTCTCCAAGTGCAGAGACCCTGTCTTAGACTGTTCCTGCTGCAATAACAAAATACCCTAGACTGGGTAATTTATAAACAATAGGGGTTTATTTCTCAACTGTTCTGGAGGCCAGGAAGTGCATTGATGTCTGGTGAGGACTTGTTCTCTGCTTCAGTGTTGGTGCCTTACTGCTGTGTCGTCACACGGTGGAAGGGGCAAATGCCATGTCCTCACATGGCAGAAGGTAGAAAGACCAAGAAGGACCACACAGATTCCCTCAAGCCCTTATGACCTAATCACCACATAGCCCTCCACCCCCCTTAATACTTTTGCATTGGGGATTAAGTTTCAATATGAATTTTGGAGGGACACAAACATTCAAACCATAGTAGATCCTCTGTTTATGCTGACAAATAATTATAAATATTCAATCTTCTGTCTGAGAAGAAAATGTGCAGTTGTCAGGCTGTTAGAACTAAGAGGGGATCGAATAGCTTCTTATTCAGATTTTTAATCAATTTTCCTGATTTTAGTATCTGCATTAAAAGTTTGAGCTACCTGGGCCTGTATGGAGTTCTGTGGTTTAAATGAGGTGGTTTATCAGCATTCCTCCCTGCCAGAGTAGGCTCCAACTTTTTCAGTCTGCTCAGCCAGTTACCATTTGTCTATGTCCTTTCTAGTTTCCTAAATGGTGTTTTTGTTATCCCCCATTCCCTTTTTCTTTGTGCGTTATTACTTTGTAAAACAAGAATATGTGTATTCTTTACTGTCCTTACAGAGCTTACAGTGGGTTTTAGAGGAAGCGGAGAATTAATGCCTATGTTCCACCCAGCATCCTTAACTGGAAAATAATACAGTTGTGGTCTATCTTCCTGCTTTTCTCTTATTTTCATGAATGGAAGGAGGTGATCATCGTTCCACCTCCTTATCTTTATTTCTGTAAAGACATTTTCAATTCCTCCCCTTGGTTTTCTGCTCAGTATCAAATGATCACTTCCTTTAAGTTTCCTTCACACATCCTATTTTCCAAGTCATTAACTCTCCTTATAACTCTTTTGTGAACTTTATGAGTTCTCTTTAGTTTCTAAGTTGTAGGATCTAGAAACAGGCAAGGTATCTTTGCATTATTTATTTTGAGGGAGGAATACATTCTAAGAAAAGTATAAGAAAGTAGTTAATGAGAGATAAATGACGACTTAATAAATGATAAAACTACTCCCCAGCAAGCTTAAGAAGTTTGCCCAAAGTTACATAACTACAAAGTATATACCTGGCAGTTGTGCTGAGAGGTATTATGTACAAAGTTCAGTCTCTTCACTGTACCATAAAATTCATTGGATTAAAAACTGCGTATTAATAGAATGCAGAAAATGAGACTCATAAAAGGTAATAGGCTTATAACTGAATACTATGTAACTAATTAAAAGGCACATATTTTCATCTCATTTTTTTTTTCAAAAATACCACAAGGCAGGCAGTCGTTAGTATACTTCGTAAGAAGAAACATAAAGTTCAGAGATGGATAAGTGAATAGTTCAAGGGTACAGAGTCAGTTTTAGAGACCAGTTTGAAACCCAGGTTGTTTGACTGAAATGTTATTCTAACCTCCCAATAGGCTATACCTCATAAATCAGATATGATTATGTTCAGTTTGGGACACAAAAAAAATGACTTACCTTAAAGGTCTAAACTGCACTTGAGCATATATGATTAACCAATACTTTCCTTATCTACATCCCATATTGTCAGGCCTAATATACAGATCTTCAAAGAAAAAAAATCAATCCAGGTGTTCCTTAAGGTCAAGTTTTAGATAGAATCACTTAACAAGAGACACCTAGAGATAAGAATAACTTAATCTGGCCATGTACATATTTCCAAAACCTATAGGGAATGTAAATGCTATAAGAATAACGTAATTGGTAGATAGTTAAACAGCACAGCTATGTCTATCAGGAAATAAAAAATGTTAAGTCACATCTGCTAGTGTTTTTTAATAGAGAAGGGATGTTTGGAAATGTTGTCTAAATGGGAAAGACGATGAATTTGTGAACAGTAAAGGCTCTCTGAGTTATCTCTACTTGAGAACTTAGAACTCACCAGATTTTTAAGGTTTCTTTTATATAAAATCTCACTACCCTCAACAAAATCAGCTGTCACTGATTAATCTATGGTTAGTACATGATGGGGAGATTAGAGAGACTATAACCCTCTCCAGTAGTTGCTTCTTGGCAAGCAACTTACTTTAGTAGCTCTTCTCTCTCTTTAAATGGTGAGCATGCAACTTCTGAGCCATACTGCTTTATTCATAACCCTCAGCAAAAAAAAAAAAAAAAAAAAAAAAAGGATATATGTTGATTTCTAGATGATTTGCACTTGAAACAATGAGGGTATTTTTCATATAAGCAGCCCTAGCACAACTCAGTTCCCTGAGCCAAAGGAAGACATAGTCTAACATCAGGGCATTCTAATTTCGAGTTGACTATATAATACATACCATTATGTTAATAGGCAAACTCTAATATTGCTGTTCATTAGTTAAAACTTGTCTGTTTTGTTTAATCCTAGGGAAACTAGTTGATTTTTATGTCAATTACATTTTTGCTTAATTCAATTCAGCCAACACTTACTGTATTTCTTCCTTCTGTAAGATATAAACATATTCTTACCTTCAATGGTTATATATTTTAGCAGGTTAGGTACTACAAATGGCTGTAAGAAAAAAGAAAAAAAAAACAAACATCAGATAAAGTCAAAAGATTAGCTTACGGTATATCAGAATGTCCTCTTCAATTGTTTTCCTCATGTCACTAGACAATATAGATGTTAGAACATTTTAAAGTTATATCAGACCTGGTTTATTTACTACATGGCCTGTATACAAGAGAGAAGGGTCAGCAATGGGAACTAGGTTGCTTAGTTCATAAAGAACTTGTGAAGGGTAACATATCCCAGTGTCCTCTTCCCCCGCAGATATTTCAAGCCTTCTCCAGCCTCATTCTTATAACTAAAACATTAGCCACGTTGCATAACATGTTCTAGAAAATATATTGATTCTTTAAGTGCTAATTATCCTGCAATTTATTGCCTAAGAGAGCAGGGATCTGTATGCTCAGGTTAAAGCAACCATGGAAACTCAAATATCACATTTCAGGATCATGTGCTGAAATCTGTGTCCTGCTGTTCATTTTTGGATACTGACTCATTCAGTCTTTTCTTACTAACCTAGAAGTTTTGTTTTAGAACTATATATTATTACACAGCCCATAAGGCTTTTCCTTCTTTTTCTAAATAATACTAATTTTTAACCACACAAACTAACCATGGACAAATTGATCTGCAGATAGAAGGAAAGAAAGAAAACACACATTTCTTGCTCATTTCCTGTGGAGCAGGTCTTGACAAGTTAATTTCATATGGGGGAAGCAGCGAAGTTTCATGGAAAAAGTGAAAGGTGAGATAAGTGCAGGGAGGTGCTATGTACCCTGGCATAGCAAAGTGATGGATGTGAGAGCAGAAAGACACATTTGGAAACAGTTTTTAGTACATGTGCTCTAGGTCTTCCGTTTGTCTCCCCAGATCCATTCTCCACTGTCCAGCTCCCTTGCCCTCTGGCATCCTGTTGGGTTTTTCCAACTTGGAGCCCCATTGGTAGGAAAGCAGAGGAGAAGAGAAGAGAAAAGTGGGGTTGAACCGTAAACCAGTAGTCCTCAAATCTCAGAACTCCCTGTCTTTGAGTTCAGCAATTCCCTTCATACCTAGTGAAGATAACTAGTGTTTTTCTGTCACTAGCTTGAATATTGAACCAGACTTTGTGGTTTCACTATGCCTGGCTACACCTTTATAAACAGTTCCTCTGTAAAACTCTCTTCAAATCAACCAACCTAGCTGTGTCATCTGTTTCCTACAGGGAATGTGATTGAATCTCAACCCGGCAGTGACTTTTCAATCTTTTTCTTTTGTTTCTAACGTCCATTCCAAATTTTTAATAGTATATTATTTATCTTCTTCCAAATTTTTCATATTTCTAATTTGTTTCTACTTATTTCCCCTACTAAATGATTGGATTGTATTATACACTGTTCTGTCCTGATGGGTTTGTTGGTTGATTGAGCTGAGTTGGAAACTCAATGCGCAATAGTACGGCTTTATTCATGTCGTGCTCTTTTACCTGCCTGTAATCCTGCCAGCTGGGCCAATTGTTGAACTAGGGTTGGTTTTGGAGCTCACAGACCCCTGAAGCCTTTTGTCCAGACTGGGTCACAAACCCTTCACATGCCAGGCTGGGTCCCCAGACCCCTCACATGCACGTCTATGAGCTAGGTAACCAGCCCAAAGGTCCTTGGAGCCATAGGTCTGAGAGCATGGCCTCATGCGGCGGACACCGGAGGCAGTCACCAGCCAAGGTAGCAGTGCTGCACATGTGCACTAACTCAACCCACACACAACTTATTTACAAAGAATGCGCCCCATCACCCCCAACCAGAACCAAGGTGAGGGGGCCTGATTAAACTATTCTATTTTCCCAACAACTCACCACAACGTAAACACAAGAAAAAGTTCTGAACACTCATAAGTGTTTATAATTGCTTGGTTGCTTGATATTTAATGATGAGTATTCCTTTTAGATTAGTCCCCACCTTTATCTCCATTTGCGAATTCTCCAACGCTGTACTCAGCTTTTTAATGAAAAGCTTAAGATGCCATTAACTTATGATAATCTTGAATTTTTGTTATAATGAAGATCAGTCAGGTCTGAAGATCTCTGGGGCTTTGTATACAATGTAAACTCTTTTATTAATTAGATGCATGACTATTAGAAGTCACTCTTGAACTTCAGCTTGCTTGTTTTATTACATCAAGAAGTCTTGTGTTCTGTAAGCTTGTGTGGTCTATGGGCTCGAATGGTGGTGGATTTTAGGGTAATCTAAAAAGAGTTCCACCAGTTTCTCTCAATGTAAAACAACACATACCATATGAGAGGTGGTTATTTTAATGTTAATGAAATGCTCTTCTGTTGTTCAGAACTGGACAAGCCTCACTTCTATACATAGGTTATTCTGCATGGATAGATGCTGATTACTTTAAATAGCACTAACATCTGATTAACAATATCATTTAATTTGTACTAATCTCTTGGTTTGCTGGATCCATTTTCCTTTTTTGGGTTTCTGACTAAATGCAACACACAGTGGGGCATTGGAGCAGCTGACTGGTTTACTGATTTGGATAGATTTCCGAAACCTAAAAACAATAGTGTGTTACTTCTCCTAGGGTGGGAACCTGCTGGGTGAGACTTGCTCATTTTCCTGGATTGATTGATTGATTGATTACTCTGTACAAAGTAGTTGGTTGTGTTATCACCCAGCGTGACTGAGCTGTGCAGGGGTGTTGGCAGTGATACTGCCTTCCTATGGAAAGTGAGAATGCTTTGGATAAAGAAACAAACACACAGAGCCAGCCTTTTAAAAATCAAGCTGCTTTCTATTACACCACCATTTGTTTCTTTTTTTAAAGATACATTTTATCTTGTTCAAAGCTTGATAGTTTTAAATTCCTCCTCTACTTCTTGTTACAGGTACTCCGAAGAAGCTGCCCTTTTGTCTTTTCTAAAATCATCTTTCAATTTGGTATCTTTGGTAATATCAAGCTACTCTGCTTCTTGTGGTGAGGAAAGAAATTGTGTTAGCTGCCTGAAATCAAGATTGCTAAGGTGGAGTGACTGCTTGGAACAGCCCAGTCTAGAGAATCAAGGCATTCCCTCCCACCTGACCCAGACACCCAATAAGCAGCACACTGGGACTTAGCAGAGCTGTTGAACCTGTGTGTTAGCTTAAGAGTTATGGAAAAGGAGAGACGATTTTTCACATGATGTGCTGTAAAGCTGTCCCTTCCACCCTACCCTCAGCTTTTCCAGGTTATGATGAAGAGTAAAGAAATACCAACAGGGGAAAAATAGCTGTAGTGCCCCTGATGTTCTCTCTTACAAACTCACCTGTCTACAATAACAGTTTTGCCTGGAATGTGACATGCTGCCTGGCACATAAAAATGAATACAGAAAAGAATCCAAAGGGATTAAAAGGTCAATGGATTATCCATTAGGCAACCAAGTCTCACTATGCCTCAGTTCGTCTAGGTCATGATTTATGGCCTGGGATAAATGAACCGAGATATGTTAGTTTCCCTTGGGGTCATAACCTTTAATATCTCTACTATGCCAGATCTTTGGGCCCTAGTCACTACTGTGTGTCTATTTACCAGTTGACAGTTTTTTAAAAGTACATTTAAGCACCACCTATCTCAGATCATTTTTGCTTGTAAAAAAGCACAGGGCTTTCTGAAACAACTTGAGGAATATAATTCAGTAAACAAGGGAAAACAATCCATCTGCATTGGGCTTCTCCAATGTGGCAGGTATACAAATAGCCTGTTGATTGGAAAACTGCTGGGGGGAAAATGCCATGATTTGTTGAGCTTCCAGGGAACAGTACAGTGGTCTAATTTACATTACCTATTTAGTTTGCAACGGGTTGATTTCACCCTGGTATCAAACTCAAGAAAATAAGCAGATTCCTGTGCACACCAAGCACAAAGTAGCTTTACTTCAGCTGTTTTAACATTCTGAAATGTTCTCACACTCAGATGTCATAAAGCCTTGGTTTTCTACTTGGGGAATGAGGAAATGTGATGGAGTCAGGAGCTTAGTACATTCTCTTTGTCAGCCTGGGATGATGAAAGCTTCATTAATAACCAACAGTCCACTAAAGCAAAGTCGGAATGGTTAAAAGTAAGTTTAGGTAAAGAAGCCTTGCCCTTCTCCAAGAGCGTGCATTTTGGGGAAAATTCTATCCCACGGAGCATGTGGAATTTTCAATGCTTTCTATAGCAAGTCTCAGTAGTAGCTGTTTCAAACAGCCTTACACCCAAAATTCTTGGGCATTGTTTCTCAGGAGCAGATGGTCTTGAAGTAAAGGGAGTTAGTTATACAAATTTCTAAAGGGAAGTATTATGGTCCCCAGGACAACCACCTAAGAGCACAACTCATAAATGTGATTTCTGTCACTTGAGCAATTCTGACCTTTGGGTATATCAAAAGGATGCTTTCGTTTTTAGGTAATTAATCCATTTTATTCAGGTTTGACTATTGTATTTATATTTGCCCAGATGTTGTGTGACCTGAGGTATATAGTATTTCAGGAACTTGAAAACATTCTCCTCCACTCCCCCCAAAAGTTAATGTAAATCAAATTCAGGACTGATCTTGTAGACCAGTACTTTCCAACTGTGGAAGATGGGGGTGGAGGGCAGTTGTGTGCTTATTTTAAAGCATTTCTTATTTTATGTACAAACTAGGCATTATATACCATCTAAATAAGTAATATATGCCTCCCATGCATTTTTATTTTTTTTCACATGAAGATGCTGTCAAATGCATCAAATATTAATGAAAAGCTTTAAAAAATTTATAGTAACTTCTTTTATTATATATTTTTGCAGTAAATGGACACTGGTGAATGTCTCATGAGATCGTACTTTTTTTAATACTGTGGAAACTGTGTGGTCCTTTTAGTAAAAGAGTAAATTGACACTTAACTCAGCTGTTAATATAAAAGTTGAGGCTTGGAAGCACGGTCATTTTTAGAAACTCTTCATAGAAGGAGTTTAGGATGGTGGATCCTTATTCTAAAACTGCCCGCCAACATTATTTTGCCTCTTATGGGGTGCAGTGTTGCATATTTCCTCCAAAACTTAAACAAACATAAACTAACGTTTGCCTCACAGTGATCTTGTGAGATAGGAGAATCTTAGAATCATACACTAAAAGAGCTAAGAGAGATCTTAGCCATTTTGGAACTTAACCCTTTCATTTCACAAATGTGGAACTGTGATTTGGGTGAGAAACATGGCAAATCTTTGTCTGTGTCGAATATCTATTTCATGGTGAGGCTCGGAAAGGAAACCCGTCCTCTTTATTCCATGGTCAAGGCTTTCAGCCTATTATTGCACTGGCTTTTGTAAAATGAAATGCAGATTAGCCTAAAAGCTCCTGGGCAAAAGTGTGGTAATTTTAGAATGTTGTCAAACTCACAATTTGAGTGAACTTGAACTTATATAAAATGTTGTTCAGAAGTACCAGGTTTAAATACCTATAGTTGACTCAGAGCAACAGGGGCTCCTCAGAGCAGCTTTGCTCAATGAAAATTGAAATTCTAATGGGAAAGATAATTAAAAGAAGTGAAAAGGATTCAGTTTTCTGTGGTCCCTTTTATTCATTTTAATGATCATAAAGTACCTCAGACCCATCTAACAATCTGATATTTTACTTCCTGAGGAGTTGGAAAGCCAAAATTGAGAGCAAGAGAAATCTTCAGGTTTGTTCTGTTGGGGCTGTCAAAGTTGGTCTATAGTAGGGACTATTACACTTACCAACCGTATAAGATTTTTATTAAGAAATAGCCATATGAGTGATAATCTTGACTGTTTTGCCCAAAAGAACATTTTGGTGAGTTCAAAACTTATTAAATGGAACGTTTTTTTTTTTTTTTGCTTTTTAGATTTTAATAATAGAAACAATATAATGTTACAAAAACATAAAGACAGTAGAGAAATATTATCCACAATCCTTGACCAAGAGGGCCTTAATGTTTTCTTTAGCTTGCCTGAACTTCAAAAAGTTTTCCTCTTGACTATAAGATCCTGACCCCCTCTTCTTACAGCATTTTCTTTGGTAAACCTGTAATTATAAATTTTTTTATGTCTCTTTGGGATGTAAATATTCTCCCAATCTCTTGACAGTTTTACCACCCAGGAATTTATTTCCAAGGATCTGAGAGCCATCTCTTTGAAATGTAGTCATCAAGAAAGATAGGGCTCCTATCTACCAGTTTCTGTGGATATTGTCTAACTTCAACAAGCACCAATTAGCAAACATGTGTGGTCTAATTACATTGACCAATCTCCCTCTCCCCTAGCACTTTGTCCTAGATCACCCGAACACTTAAAACTCTCCTCCAAACTCTCACATCTTTTGTTTCAGCAGTGTTGAGGTTAATCTCTCTCTCCTACTTCAAAATGTCTTGAATAAAGTCTTCCTCTCCTGTTTAACTCCATCTCATACAATTTTTCTTAGACATCCTACAAACCTAAAAGAAAGATTATTCTTAATTCTTCATATTCCTGTTCAATCTTTTCACATATAAACACATGGCATGCATACACTCAAAGTATGTCTACATCTTTTTTCATTTATCAAAAGCATTGTCCACGTTGCTATATAGTGGTCATAATTATCACGTTACCCTATAAATATAATGCTTGTATTATCTTATTTATTTTTATTTTTTTGCTATTTGAGACAAATGTTAGCTAAACATCATAACAACACACAATTACAATGTTTGTTCAAATGCTCAGCCCTTATCATTGTATGGTAAGTCCACAAGAGTGTATTCATTATTGTGTTATTTTGGTAATATTAAGGCCATGAAAATTAAACTCAGCTGTAGTAAGGAGGCAGGGCATGGTAATTAATACTCATTTTTGTCAGTCAATTCTGGTAGGTTGGCTCCAAATTAGTCCAGGCTGTTTCACAATCCTTAATTGCTCCCTACAAAATGTGAACATGCACATTTGGCCATATATTATTGAGGATATTGTTTCCAAAAATACTTTTGTTAGGCTGTGAATGCTAAATGGCTTGGAATAATACAAAAGGAGAAATAAGTGATAAGCAAGGGAAAACAGGACACATATTTTAATGTTAATGGGCAAACACTTTTTATACAAAGATATATCAGGACAACACAAGTAGAGAGACAAAGAACGGTAAATTATGGGAGAAAGAAATATAGGATAATCCAAGTCTCGGGGGTAAGTGCTGACAGGGAGCTGCACAAAAAAGAATTAGATGTTGGTGATGAGGTTTAGAAGAAAATTCATGTTGTGACATATTTCACTTGTGTCCTTGTTTGTTGTGGATCATGAAACAAAACCTCCTCCTTAATGATGGTGCTGAAATATCCTCCTAAGACATTTTAAAAGTGAAGTTGATAATATGTTAATCTCTGTTCCAAAGGCAGCTGAAACACTTTTGTAAAATAAATACTAAATAATTTTGAAGGTTTTTTTTTTATTGTTTGGTTCCTTATTTTTGGCTGTGTCTAAGGTAAAAATAAGGATTGATAGATATATTAGAGGTGAATAAAAGTTAGCAATTTTTTTCAGCCAAATGCTATAAAAATCAAATCAAATCAAATTCCCTATAAATGTCAACAGAGGTATATAGGAAAGGCTGTTGAATATTTTTTAGAAATTGCTGAACTGTGAACACTGACATTTGAGTTGTAAAATCAGATTTTGTTTAAAAAACAATGCATTCTAAGCTTCTTCTGTCTTTAGAATTACTAAAATAAGAGTGATGAGTGATTGTTGAATTGAAAACAGACTGGCTTGCATTTTGAGCCATGTCAAGTTTAATTTAGCAGAGATATTAATTTGAGGTGGTTTTATGTTAATAGTTATGGGGAAACATTGTTGGGACTGGAACACTCAGCCAGATATACAGAGCACGTGCCCTGTGATTTTATGCAAGCTAAATATGGAATCAGGCAAGCTAAAAAGATGCTAAGTCATCACAAGCCAGTGATTCTTGTCTCCTTGTCCCTGTATCTCAGAAAGTCTGAACCATCAGATTTCTCTAAATCAATCTTTTCTAATTATTTTAACAAGACTAACTTTCTATTGTGTCAAGGAAAATTTTATTTCAAATATGTATGATCTTTACAAAGTGCCACAAAGTAGTATCAAAAGGAAGACTGGTGTGACCCTGTTCTCTCTGCTGAGATTGTGTCGCAAATTTTATATAGTCTCAAAGTCAGTAGTTTCCCAAACTTTGTCATTCTTATTGCCTCTTTGAGCATTCTTCTAAATCAGATAGAGAACAATTCCGTTTTGCTGATTCTACTCACTGTTGTGAAGTAACTATTCAGGTAATTCTGGAACTTATTAAAAATAAAAACTTTCTATATGCCAGATACTATTCTATGTACTCAAGATTTAAGTGTGAGCAACAGAAAGTTTGCATTATTTTTAAATGTATCTGGAGCAGATAGCTAGGGACAATAAATGCAAAATGTGTTAGGTGGTAATAAGTGTCATGAAGACAAAAAAATAAAGCAGGATGAAAGGAATAGTAGTGATGGAGCCAGGGAGCTATTTTATATGGATCACAGTAAGCATTTTTGATAAAGAGACTTTTGAAAAGAGGCTGGATGGAAGCACGTGAAAGAGTGTTCTGAGGATAGAACATTCTATGCAGTTGGAGCAACAAGTGCAAAGGCCCAGTGATGAGAACATGGTAAGGCTATTTAAAGAACAGAGAGGAGCCTGGCATGGATCTAATGTGTGAGCTGGGAAGCCAGTAGGGGCAAAGGCATTTTAAGAGGTAGTAGGATGCTATAAGTCATGATGAGTTATCTGCATTTCACTCTGAATATGCTAAGGTGGCATAAGTGCATTTTGAATAGAGGGATGATTTGATCTGAGTTAGGTTTTAAAAGAATGCTCTGACATCTATATGTCAAATAAAACCTAGGCAAAAGAAAGGAGTGCGGTTAGAAGTCTCTTGTAAGAATCTATGCATGAGAAGAAAGTATCTTGGACAAGGGACTTAGCACTGGCACCAGTGAGAAGTGGGCAGGTTCAGAATATACCTTAAATTTAAAATCAATAGTATTTGCTGCTGGCTTGGAAATGGCATGTAAGAAAGATGAGTAAAAGCTACCTCAAGGTTGTGGTCTGTTGGGATGGAACTGCCAGTGAAGGAGATGGAGAAGATTGCATTTTGGATTGGAAGAGGAGAGGTATTAAATGTATTTTGGGGAAGCTTTAATTTTAAGGTAAGTATTAGACTTTTAGTTGCAGTTAGTGAATAAAAAGTCTGTAGTGCAGGGGAGAGATTGAGATTGAGATATAAATTTGGCCATTAGCATATGGATGGAATTTACAGCTGTGCTATTGAATGAAAACACCTAAGGAGTACTATAAGACAGAGATGAGAAGAGATTGTGGGTGGACCTGGGGTACTGTATAAAATACAGAGTGGGACAATGGGGCAGACCCAGCAAAGACTACTGAGAAGGAAGGACATTTGTGATAGGAGGATAATCAATAGAGACGACCATCCTGCTAACCAAGTGAAGAACACATTTCAAGGAGGAGGGATGAATCGGTTATGCCAAGAGTTGCAAATAGGTCAAGTAAACTGAGGACTGGGAAGTGACCATTAGACAGTTTAAAACAGAGATCAACGGTGATTTGTCAAGAGAAGTGTCTGTGTAAGCACAGAGTCAAGGCCTGTTAGGGGTAGGGCCAAGAGAATGGAGATAAAGGCCCGTTTAACTGTTAGTATAGCCAATTCTTTCTAAGAGGTTGCAATAAGAAGGAAAACTAAATGCTGTGGATATTGGTGAGGAAGGTAGGGCAGGAAAGGTTTTGTCTGTTTGTTAAGATACTTGTATGAAAAGAGGGACAATTTATTAAGGAAGATAAACCTGTTTAGCTTAGGAAACATTTGATAAGAATCTTCTCTGTTCTGGACTCTATTATTTTTGCCACTCCCTCCTTTCCCTTCTCCTTTAGGTAAGTGGTTCTTCTTGGAGGGATATATCCAGCTTGAATGAAGTGCATCCTAGCCACCCACCTCTCCATGACTCTGAAATGTCTTTTGACAATGAGTTGGGCAACAAGAGTGCAAAGAGCTTCCTGCCAAGCAGAAAATATGCCTCACGCACTGTAATGCCATGTCCCTTGGCCTCAAAATGGGCCAGCTTGGAACTTCAAGTTGATTAAATTGGAATCAAATAGACTCATAATTCTGCACAGCAGCTTTCTGCACAATGGAGTTAAATTTACTACAACTCAGCCATGGGTAGCATGTGCCATATAACTTTGCCACCCGTACCTCTTTGAGTTTTGATTTACTGGAAAGTGGTTTGCTGTTGACTGAAATGCAAACAAATGTTCCCTTCTAAAAAGTGAGCATAATGAAGGCACTTTTCCCTCCATCTCATGAAAGAACTATCGCTTTTTCAAACTTTAGTACCACTTCTGAGACAATTAAGATAATTTGGCCATTTAAGTACTAACAGCCACAGCAGTCTTAGAACCACTTAGTTTTTTAGTACTAAAATGCAGTAAAAAGACATTATTGCTTATTGGAATTTTAATGTCTTTTTGGGGGGCTTGAGCTAAAAAGAGCATGGAAGTTGACTTTGTGTTTGTTCTTAAGTAGACATTGAAAAGCAAGGAGAAAGAACAACAGTTTATTAAAATTCATCTCAATTACTCTGATTTTGGAAACACTTTGGTGGTATCTTGAAAACACTGTTTTGACTTGGACAGAGAGTCTTGTAGACAGCCTGGGAAGGACTTTTAGGTAGAAGTAGAACCTTGAAGCCAAGGTAAAGGAGAGGCCTCTAATCCTATCAAATTAAGAGCTTTCTTTCCAAAGATGAAAAACCCATTGTATTCATTTTGTGGTTGTCATGAAGCCACTAATAACTCAGATTCACATCATAAAGCCCTTTAATAACGTAGGTAGTCTGCTGGAAGCCAACTGTGTTTGCACTTCAGCTGTAATGAATCCCGTAATGGAAAAGCCAGGAGGGGAGGCCTACTTTCCCCCTGCAGGGTGGGAAAGTGTCCAAGTTTGCAACGAGTGGAATTTTCGAGGTTGAGATCTTTGGGGAATGAACATTTTGAAAAGGTGCTTCTGGTAATTCAATATCACTCTCCTAGAATAAGACATGAAGGAGTGTCCCAGGGTGATGGCCAACTTTAGAGGTAGCAGCCCTCTAATGCTAGGGCTTAATGCTAGCTTTGCCATTCATTAATTAAGAAAACCCTTTCAGCCTCCTTCTCTTCTCGGTAAAATGTGGGCAAAGATAACAAAAATAACAATGATAATAGCAAACTCATGTAAGACTATAGTCAGCACTAGTCTAAATTCAAAGCATTTAGGTAACAATCCTATGTTACCTAAGTAGTTATGTGTTTTATGTTAGGTAACAGTTCTCAACAACTTAGGTAGGTGGATATCAATTTTGGAAAGACAACCTGCCCAAAGTGTCAGAATGAATAGGATGCACATATTGGACCTTAAACCAGGCAGTGTGACTCTGAAGTTCATTCCTTTAACCATTCCATGTTTCTATTGGAGGACTGTGAGAACTAAATGAGATGATATACGACAACTTCCTGGCATATCATAGGTATTTAATAAATGCTAAATATTACCATGGATGGAGAAAAATCTTGAGCCAGTCACCTGTGTTTCTCTACCTGAGCCAACCTCTCCCTTGTAGTGAAGTTCTATGTTCAGAAGTCCCATTACCTTTCATCTTCAACCAAAATTTGGCAGGCCAATACAGTAAGATAGAACTGTTAAAACCTAGGAAGCAAAATCAAGAAACATAAGGTAATTATCTAAGAATTTTAGCTAAAAAATGCCAAATCCAAACCAGGGAGAACAGTTTGTAATTTAAACCATGTAAGACCTTCTCCCCTGCTGTGTTCTGTTTGTTTGTTCATTTGGTTTTGCCCTGGACACAATTGCTATCTTCATGGTCACTGCCCTTTGGCTTTATAATTCTATTCAAAACCTTCCCTGGTATTTTAGCACCGGTAGCCATGTTAGCCTCTTAGCTGGCCGCAGTCTACTCTTTGTTTCACTTTCTTTGACTTCATCTGAAATTGCTTTCACTTGTTGAACTTTTAGAAAAACGGCCCCCACAACCAGTAAAATAGCACTTTACTTCTGTTACTTCTGGCATAAAGGATACTGCTTCTTTATTTGTTTATATTCAGCTTTACAAGTTTCCAGGTAGTTAAGGACATTAATTGCTTTGCACTTTAAAGGTATTATTTTTTAATATATTTTCCTTTTCTTTCTTTCTTTTTCTTTTTAAAAATATAATATAGAGAAAGGCTTCTTGACACTAACATGCTGGCACGAAAAGAAGGTCGCTAAACTCCCCAAATCACCCAATTTAGCCTTGTTAGTGAAAATTAGCCATTCTCTTCTCATGACCTGACTATAAACTGAGTGAGTCTAAGTAAATAGGGTCTGTTTTAGCTTGGTACACAGGCAAATTTATGGGGGTCACTGCTTACTAGAGATGTACGAGGAAATGTGATTTTTAAGCATGGATTTTATTGTGGTCTTAGGTCAATCTTTTAAAATTCCTGGAGCTTTATATCCTCTTTCATAAAATAGAGATATTAATGCCTACTTCACAGTACTGTTGTGATGCTGAGGCATGATATATGTAAGTCACCAAAGTTTAGAGTTCAATAGTCAGCAGTCCAGCCCTGGTAAAGCAGCTCTCAAAATTCTTTCAGAAACCCTATCTTCTTCTAGCTGACTGCTCCATCAACCCTAGGCTATGTTTCTAATCCCTGTTACCTATAATGACTGCTAGAACTCCAGCTATCACATCCACCTTCCAGGTAACAGGATGGAGAAAGGAGTTAAGACAGACAGATCCCCACTGAATTTTAAGGCAGTTTTACAGAAGTCACTGGTAAGTTATATGGGCACCCATAGCTGTGAGGAGGTGAGGGGAATATCATTCATTTGGATAGCAAAGGGCCTAGCTATTGAAGAAGAGAATAGTTATTGATAATCAGCTAGAGTGTCTGCCACAGATAGCAATTACACCTATGATTTTATCTTTTAACCTAACCTGGGAGGGAGGAATGAAAATCTTTATCAAAATGTGTGTTTCTATTACAATGTTTTATTTTTTAGTTTAAACAAGATAACGGATGTGGAAACTGTTAAAAGGAATAAAACGGTTAGATAATTGTAAAGAGAAATGTTTTTGTTTCCTTTCCTACTGTACAGTGAGTGGTTTTGTGATTGTCTGTGTATCAGTATATTAAAGACACATTGAATCATGAGCTAAAAGATAATTTTACGTAATAGAGTCAGAGATGTTTAAGAAACATAACTAAGCAGAACATCAAAGAGATTTGGGATAAACTTTAATGGCTGGAAGTAGGTGCTGTTTAGCCTAGCAGAGGGTCATAATTTTTGATAGAATATGATTTTACACTCTGAAAATATGGACAGATCTATTTTGTTTTTTCACAAGTCTGACCATTGAACCCATTCAGTATTGCTTATGAGACAAACTGATATAATTAGATGTGTATGTAATGAGAGATAGCATTAAATAAACATAATGCATTGATATTTTATTAATAGCTATTAAGATATACAGAATAGTATATAATATAGTTGGTATAACTTGTTCCCATAATTGGAATCAGCAAGCTATATAATAGTTTGTCCCAATACTAAATACAATTACTAATACTTTAGTATTAGTATTAGTTTTAGTATTGGGGACTAATACTAAATTGCTACCTACCAAGGTGATTTTCAAGTCAGAGATGAAATAATAAATAGAGAATAGATGCATAGCACTATCACCTTGTGCATGATCAATAAATTATATTATTTATATGATGTTTAATAATTGGTAATTCCTATTTCTTTGTTTCTTTGTTCTTTGCTCTGAACTTATCCAATGAAAGTACAGCATATCTGAGTTCTTAACAGATGAGATATCTAATTGTCCAGATCTTTCTGCATTTTCTAGACACCATATTTCTCTCGTTAAGCCTCCAATTTCCTCCACAGATGGCTGAGCTGACCCACTGTATGCCTGTAGAATAAATGGGTGTGATTATCTCATGAAATATTGCAAAGGAAAGAGGAAAATGCATATAAAGGAAACTAGAGTATATTAGAAAGTGCATGAAAAATGTAGACTTGGGCTAAAAAAGTGGTTATACTCTGGAGATAATAATTCAATATCTAAGGTTATAGGTACAGCTAAGGAAAAAAAATCAAAACTAAAAGCTCAAAGTGATATCCTTATTTTTATTTTAGTGCCGTATCGACCTAAAAGTCTCATAATCTTAAGTGGAATGGGTCTCAAAATAGGCAAAATGCTACATCTTAGAGAGTTCAATCAGAGTGATTTCTTAGAATGATTCTGATAGGGGAGTTATTATGCTTAAACAATTCAGGAGAAATTTAGCCAGAGAAAGTGATGATTTTGAGGCACATTTAAACAATTCTTTCTTTATTAGCCAAATGTGGGCATTGATGTACAGAACCAAAACAAAAGTCTACAAGGGATGCGAATAAGGAATATTTGGGGAATTTGTGCTGCCAGTGAAGAGGTTCATTCTTTTGTTCATTGACTGTGACCACACTGAGCACAAAAGAGAGAACAGAAGAATTTTCTCCTTTGGGAAGACAGAGTGGTCCCCACAGACCTGATAGAAGGGAAGAGGAACAAGTTGTGTTCGAACCCACCTGAGCTGTCAAAAGAAAAATGATGCCTACAAAGCTTCCTTAGGAAGTCTAATCAACCACCATCACCATTATCATCACCTCCTAGGATGATGAAGCAAGTAAAATTTTCCTGGGCTGCCCAGAGCCGCTCAACTTTTATTTCCTATTCCTTGTACTCTCTGATCCTGCCATCATTTTTTGTCTTCAAATTCCTGACTTCCCATTGACTCATGCCTGTATATTACATCTCTCCTGACTTTCTTCTACAATCTCATGCACACCTGCTTTTGACCTGGCCACACCCCTGGACTCAATCTTTCTTTTTCCCACACTCAGCATGTCACGTGGTCACGTTTAAGAGCATCCGTTGTTGGAAAGTGTCACTGCTTCTAAGAAACTGATTGGTCATTCTAAGGAACATTCCTTGAAAGATTTGAACACCAGAACATAATGGGTCCCAAAGAACTGCCTATCGCTCTTGGGTAGCTGCAGTAATCTACTATATAATTAAATAGCCTTCTGAATAATACTTTACTTTGGTGGGGAAAAATGGGTCCTCCCATGTACTTTCCTATTTTAAAGGGAGACACCTTTCGAGTGTACCATATAAGGTACTTGATCTAACCACTAGCCATATATCAGCTTATGAAAGGGAGTTATACAGAAGTTAATAAATTGACCATAGCTTAAAAAGCAAGATAATTCTAGAACTTAGAGGAAGAGTCAGATCACATGACTTCTAGTCTATGTCTTTCCATAGCAACATGGTGGCTCCTTTAAGCTTCCCTGCCAATCGTTATAAAATGAAGACGGTAGATCTCAGGGCATACATTTTTGTGGACTGTGTTTTCAGTCGAAAGAGAATAAAGCTTTATATTTTACTGTAGTGTCTAAAAGACTTGAACATTTTTTTTTGCACTTCCTCCTCTCAGTTTAATGAAAGTACTTCTCTGCAACAATCACACCATGCATATCCTGCTAATTCCTTATGCTCTTTCCAATGAAAGCAGAAAGCTATACATTCCAATTTCTCAGCAAGGAGATCATCCCCAAGCAGGTCCTTCATAACCCCTACTAGAATCAATTAGGAATCCACTTATGCAAAATAGTGGCTTGAGGGAAATTCATTTTGGCTTCTAGTGCTACTTTTTCCTAGAAGTGAAGAGACATTCTTGTTTAATGCAGATTCTCACATATATAAAATGAGTGTGCTTTTAAAAATGGTATTTCATTACATAATTCAAATAACAGCCTCAATCTCTTTGTTGTTTTCCTTCAATATTTACAGAGAAGAAAATCATTCTGTAATCTGTGGTTTTCCAGGCTCTATGTTTCTAATTCGATTGATCACAGCCTGGTCTACTCCAGCATTTTATCACTGTGATAGGAGCTCTCTGCATTTTTCTGATTTGTTTATATTTTTCCCAAAGCATGGCATCAAGAATTAGTTGCGGTAATGCTTGGGGACAGCTGCAGTTACCCAAGACATCCTTCAGGCAACCGGAGCTAATTTAGCCTAATAGCCTGTAAATCTCATGATATACAATAAATGTAAAGTTTTCCATTTTTCTCTTTTGTTTGTGCCAACACGTGACAGATTTCAAGGACATACTTTTGAAGCTGGAGTAAATGGTTATAGTCTACACTTTGACACTTGATTTTTGTTAAAAAGGTACCTGCACTTTATTAACTTAGAAGAGTACTCATTTTTCATAATGGATGCAACACATTTTTAATGGCCAAAACGGACAGAATTCTGTGAGATTCTGAGGTTTCAAAAACAGTAAGAGGATTTCAGCAATTTGAACTGTGCCTAGCAGTAACTAATGAATAAAGTTGTTTGGATGAATGGATGAAAAGAAAAATAGAAAAATAATTTTTCATTTATTCGTACAATCAACAAATATTGAGGGCCCATTATGTACAAGATACTGTTCTAGGTGCTGGGGATATATCATGGTACAATTCACACAAAAAAATCCTGACTTGGAGCTCAGGTTCTAATGGAAAGAAAAAAAAAAATGATGTAATAAATCAATTACAGTCATGCATCGTTTAACGACAGGGATACACATTCTGAGAATTGTGTTGTTATGCAATTTAGTCATTGTGCAAACATCACGAGATGTACTTACATAAACCTAGATAGTATACCCTATTACATACCTAGACTATATAATATAGCCATTATAATCTTATGGAACCATTGTCATATATGCAGTCTGGAGTTGACCAGAACTTCAGTATGTGGCACATGGTGGTATGAAGGGTCTTCAAAAATTTCATGCAAAGATTCGTATTATCTTTTAATTCCATTTTTTCATGAACTTTTGGAAGTACTTCTTGTATATTAAAAGTGATAAAAGGAAAAAAAAAAAAAAAAACAGAGGACAGGATGGAGTATGTATATGCAATTTTAAAGAGGATGGTCCGAGCAGGCCTCAGTAAGAAGGTGATGTTTGAGGGAAACGGAAGAGCGCCACATCCACCTGGGGGGGATAGATTCCAGGTGGAGAGAATATTCAGTTCAAAGTCCCTGAGTTGAAAGCGTAGCAACAAGGTCATGGTGGTTGGATGGAGTGGGAATGTGATGAGGTGAAAGAGATTAAAACTCAAGATAAATCCTTACAGACCAAGGGCAGTGTTTTGGCAATTGCTCTCAGTGAAACAGGGGAACCTTGTGGAGGACTCTGGACAAGGGATCCTTTCCTAGGTCTGTCCATCAAGCCTAAAATATGTATAATATGGGAAGAGGCATCCTGAACCCTAGCAACCTCCAATATCATACAGTCCAATTCTTCTATTTTACAGGTAAGAAAATCACTTGGAGAAGAGATAAAATTTGTCCCAAGATAATATAGTTCAGTGCTATCATTTTGCTTGTTTGTTTTTAATACCCAATACTGGATCTTTAAATGATTATTGTAAGGAGGCATGGAGAGAGAAGAAAGCTTTTGGTGTTGATTTCATTTGCTACAGCTGAACTTTTGTGGCATTACAGATCTGTTTCATGTCTATATTTTATCTGATGTTCCAAAGAGAGAAGTTAAAGATTCTTAATTCAGTGTCTCATAAGCAAAGGAGGTACTATACCTAGTGGCTAAAGCTTGGGTTCCTAATGCAGCTTAATACTATAATCTTGATCTACAACTTATTTGTTATGTATCTAAAGTAGGTGGCTTGACCTTTCAAAGGCAAAGTCTCTTCATTTGCAAAATAAAGTTAAATCCTCTGTTTTGGAGTTAATACCTGTGTTAGTAACTACCTCATCATTCTTGTGAAGTTGGAATAGGTTAGATTGGCTTTATACACAGAAAAGCTGAAGAAAGCAGAAGCAAAGAACATATTAGTTACTTTTGTTTTTCAGCAGCTAGCTGGTACAGGGATGCAATCCTGAGCCTTGTTACCAGCACCACGCTCTAACCAACTGATCCAGCTGGTCAGCCCTTATCTAAGTTTTTGATATGTGATTTTAATTATTACCAGACAAAGGTCAATTAAATAAACATTTATTGACACTTGTATGATTGAGGCAATGGGATACAAATATGAATAGATGTTGTCTCTACTCTCAGGGGAGCCTAAAGTGGGAAACGGGTGTTGTAAACTCAGTATGATAATGCACAAGCTAAATTGTAATAAAGAGTTTCATAAAATTCGATGGGATACAAATGGAGAGGAGGTCACTGATTTGTATACTAATGCATTTAATACACTGTTTAAAATAAGGCAGAGATTTAAAAAAATTAAAGAAGTAGAAAAGTAGTAGAGTATCATTTGTTGGTGGAAAATGGGGATTTTTTTTTTCCCTAAAGGAAAGAGTGACAATTCTGCTAAGTCTTGAGTGACTATGGTGTTTATCCATTAAGAAGGTGAGAAAATACAACAAAGAAACAGAGTGAAAAAATGAAAGTCTCGTAAAGAATACATCAATAGATTAAATTACCAACTGAGCTCTTTAAAAATGCAAATTTTCTTGTCTCATCCCAAATATGCTAACTCAGTTGGTCTGGACTGGGACCAAAGAACTGACATTTTTAACAAAGCATGATAGTGACGGTCCATGAAATACCATTTAGGAAACACTAACCTAGAATCTAGATTCCTTGAAGGGATTTATTTTTTTAATCAGATTGTAAAGGTAGGTTGGGTTTGACTTGTGGGACGCTTTCTAGCAGCTTTAACTGAAAGCTAATATTTAGGTAATTAACATTTTTTACAAAAAAGAGTGAAGTAATAAATAGGAGTGAAAAAAATATTGAAAACTCTGTTGACACTCTACTAGAATGTAGAAATTAAAGAAAAAAAAGTCACGGTGGATCAGGGCTGACACTTTTCCTTCACACCATCAGCATTACTCAAAATGATCCTGTTCCTCTGAGACATCGATGGTGCTTTTGTTTCTTGCAGGAAGATGTTCTGCATCTTGGAGGCAATGGTGTCACGTGGCAGTTGCTACGGTAACTAGTTTAAGGAATGTCATCAAGTTACCAAGTAAATAGTTTTATAAGGCAGATATTATAGCTGACATGTAAATTAAGCCTGCCCTGTCTCTGTCGGCTTTCCTATTCTGAATTCCCTTGCTTCCCATATTTAACAGAGAACTTTCTCTTGCAAAAATCTCCGTTTCTTAACTAGCGGAGCATCATTTGAATTCAGTTGACATTCTCCTGTCTCTTATTTTAGTATTCCATACTGGGGCATTAATTCCCCAATACTACACTGAGCAGACAATAATAGATAATTAAGTTCACATATGTAAGCCATATAAAAATTATTTTTGGTGGTCAAGGTGAGCAATGGTAGCTCTTGCTCTCAAAATCATCTAAACCAAAGTCATTTTCTCTACGAACCACGGTGCTGATCTCTATGACTACTATTTAAGTATTTACTAAAGCGTTTAAGTAAACTTTAGACTGCTAGTCAATAAATTTCTTAGTCTACCTCCAGAAACAATTTGGGTTCACTCTGGGGTATACATAGGTGGCCCTCCTTCTGAGCAAGCACTTTAATTTTCATAATTCAATTTCCAATTGCCAAAACAGAAAATTTCTTCAATTTCTTCATTCCCAAAACAGAAAGCATGTGGGTTGTCTCTTATTTACCAAAATTGTTCCTATATTTCAGGAACTTCACAATACTGTTAATATCAAATTTGTTGGTATTTAACGTCAGTGTGCAGCTATATTGCAATGATTCATTCAGCTCACGAGTATGAAATTCATGCAAACTGTTCTTTCTTTTACATTTTAAAATTTTTCACTTTTAAATTAAGTCATACATTTAGAAAACAATATGTGTTTGCCTTTTCCATAGAAATGTTTTTACAATCCTACTGAAAAATCTAAGGTTTTATTTATTTATTTATTTATTTATTTTTGCAAAGGTCCCTATAAGAAATAAGCATATAAAGATCAATTTATACCTTCAAAAAAAAAAAACTATCATATATATCAATCAAGATATCACATGCTACCTCTACATAAAAACCTATAAAAATGGTTCTTTTTTATTCTGGTGACTGGAATAAACTTAACTGAATATAGATTTGCACTTTGTTTTCATTAGTTCGTGAGAGCTTTGTAAGTTTTTGCGGATCCTTTTTCACATGGCTGTTAGGAAATTCACAGCTTAGAGGTATTTAAGTGCAATACATTGTCTTAGGCTCTTTTCTCAATATTTTGGTGTAACTATCTCACCTCTGCCAGTTAAAATTCTGTTTGGCTGTGAGAAAAAGAGATTCAAGAAGTGGTTGAACGAAAAATGGCCAAATCCCTTTTAATGAAGAATTAGGAGGTAAAATCAGGTTGGTTTAATTGAGACCTGGGCTCTTTCTGTCTTTCCGCTTTGACATTCTTAGTTCATGTTCTTAGTTCGGGCTTCTGCACTTGAGGTCACCCCATGGTCACTAGATGTATAACGAGGTTCTAATTGACCTGCCTATGTTCCATGAATAAGGGAGTAGAAGGGTGGAAGGTAAAAGCCACAAGCAAGATGAGCCAGTCCCCATTTTTCTTTCTTTTTTTTTTTTTTAATTTTATTTTGTCGATATACATTGTAGCTGATTATTGCTCCCCATCACCAAAACCTCCCTCCCTTCTCCCTCCCCCCCCCCAACAATGTCCTTTCTGTTTGCTTGTCGTATCAACTTCAAATAATTGTGGTTGTTATATCTTCTTCCCCCCCCCCCCGGTTTGTGTGTGTGTGTGTGTGTGTGTGTGTGTGTGTGAATTTATATATTAATTTTTAGCTCCCTCCAATAAGTGAGAACATGTGGTATTTCTCTTTCTGTGCCTGACTTGTTTCACTTAATATAATTCTCTCAAGGTCCATCCATGTTGTTGCAAATGGCAGTATTTCATTCGTTTTTATAGCTGCGTAGTATTCCATTGTGTAGATGTACCACATTTTCCGTATCCACTCATCTGATGATGGGCATTTGGGCTGGTTCCAACTCTTGGCTATTGTAAAGAGTGCTGTGATGAACATTGCCAGTCCCCATTTTTCTAATGTACTTTCCCAAAAGTTTCATTCAGAAAACTCCATTTCTATTCCGTTGGGCTGAAACTTAATGACATGACCACTTCTGCCTGTAGGGGAGCCTGGAGAATGCAGTAGGACACACTGCCACACCAATTCCAGATTCTATTAGAACGGCATAAGGGGAGAATTGTTACACGGCAGGGAGCTGGAATATTTAGCTGATCACCCTTCATTTTTTAACTCATTTCTCATCTTGATTTTACTAGTTTTAAAGTTGTTCTTTTTTTAATTTTCCTCAAATCTGTTTTGAAGCAGGTGGTATCTAATAATAATAATAATAATTAAATAATAGCACTAATAGCTCACATGTGCTTAGAAATGAAGTTAAATATATTACCTACATGTTCTAATTTTATCACTGCAGAAAGATAATGTGGAGGGTTCTATCTTCATCTTCATTTTACTAATGTGTACATTGATACATTTTGTCAATTTATGTCCTTGCTAATACATTATGTCCTTGTCCAGCTAATACATGAGAAATATGGGTTTCTAACTCTTATATTTCTTTGCCAACAGGTTCATCAGTTTGTTAGTTTATATATTCTCCCATCCTACATATGAATGAATTGTTGTATATCCCCTTAAGTTCTAAACTGGGGGAAAAAAATAGATTTTTTTTTTCCCACTATGGCTGAGCCAGATTAAAACTTTTCAACATTTTTTCCCACTTTCCTCTCACATTTCTCTCTATATGTATCGCATTTCACATGAAAACTTCAAGCCCTTGATGTCTGGGGAACACAGCCTGAACTGGATGTACCATTATTACCATTTAGCTTATTTGCATCAATGCTTATAAACCCATCATGGTTGTAATTGTTGTATAATATCTTACCTACCACCATGTTGGAAACTCTCTGAGGGCAGTGATTGTGTTTGTGTTTGTCAAAGTTTTAGTTCCAGTTTTAGGTACATAATGGGCATTTATTTCATCACTTGAAAAGCTCTTAGGTTTCTGACACTATCCTAAGAGCAAGTGTCACAGCAGTGAATGGAGTTCCTGTTTTCTTGCATAGAGATGTGGATGGGTGAGGGATAGGTCAGAAAAAGAGATATGTAACATTGAGATGTGTAACATTTCAGATGGTTATAACAATAAGGAGAAAAAGAAGGGAATACAGAGAAAATGCAGGGATGGAAAATAGAGGATATGGCTAAGTTTTCTACTTATGGTTTCCCTTGCGGAAAATCACAATGACATGAAGGAATGAGTCACACAGATATCTGGGAACAATATTTTTCTTAAAAGAAATGGTAAGTGCAAAGGTCCTTGGAGAGAGTATGCCAGGGTGTTCAAGAAAAGCAAAGATAAAGAATGCTGTCAAAACCCTATTGATAAACCAGGTATCATGTGTACAGCTTCAAAAGATAAGGAAGAAATCCTGTTGTAAGTTTATTATTACTAATCCAAGGCTTCACACAGACTCCAAACCTTATCTCGGAAATGATGCAAATGAAGCACGAGCTAAGAATCAAATGGAAAGAAACCGGTGCCTGTGAATCTACTTTTCAATCTTATGTCCTCACATAATCATTGCCTGCCTCACTAGAAGTATCACTCTGAGCAAAGAAAGGCAACATTTCCTACATGATTACAGCATAGCAGGTGACAAACAACATTTTCAGTACTTTACATAAAATCATTACCTTAATAAATCCTTTCGGCAAATCTGCAAGGTAGGTAGTTTTTTCTCTTTTCCAGATGAGTCCAAAGAGACTGTTGCCACAAGAAAATAATAAGCAGAGGCATATCAAAATTTCAAAGGTACAACATCTTAAAAGTTAAATATTCCTAAAATAAAGACTCTGTTATATAGGATAGTTTTTGGAAAAACAATTTATTCTCAGACATATGGGAGAAATTGTTTTGTGTTATTGCAGTTATGTACAGCCAAAACAAACAAAAAGGAAATTATATGTGTATATATGTGTATGTCTATATGTGTATGTAATATATATATATATATAGAGAGAGAGAGAGAGAGAGGCTAGAAACATGAAACAGAATGAAAAAAACATGCTAAAAAATTAAAGCTATAAAGAACATCAAGATGGGGGTCATAATGAACTTGTAAAAATCTGTTTTAGAGTTGACTATGGTATAATAAAGTCCTCATTGTATTAATTCATTCAACCTTTCACTCATCGTTCAACAGAAATATATTGAACATCTACTAAACAGCAGGCACTATTCTAAGAGCTAGGAATACACAGTGCATAAAACTTACAAGGTCCCTGTCCTCATAGAGAATATTCTTAGGAAAAAACTAATCTCAAATAGAGAACTAGATATTGTTAGGTGTTAGTTTTTGATAAAAATAAGCAAGTTAAGTGGATAAAGATTGATGAGAGTGCTTTTTTAAAAAACAGAATAGGCAGAATACACCTGTCTAATAAAATGACCTTCGAACAGTGTCCTGAGTGAATGTAAGGGTGAGCTATATGATCTACGGGGGAATACTATTCATGCAGAAGAACAGCAATTTGCATAGGTCTCAAGGCAGGGGAATGTTAGGCATAATGTTTGAAAAGGCTGGAGTCCAACTAATCAACATGTACATTTTTAAAATCAGAAGCCTCTGGGAAAAATTTTCTGGGAAGGCCTAATTCATGGTGGAAAAAAGTAAATTCAGTTTTGTAATGTGCCACTGTAGTTGTGATTTCACATCATACTGAGGTCACGAAGTTTATTTTACTGCCTTTTATTAAGTTTTGTTATTTATATTACAAATTTTCTCTATAAATACATTCTTTTAAACATTTATTAAATACCTACTGTTTTCCAGGAACTGGCTATTTAAAAATTTGTCAATTCCTATATTTAGGTGACACCTAAACATGCATTTAGCTCTCAAGGAGGTTAAATTGAAGGAGTAAAAGATGCCACCTAAATATGTAATAAATTCCCCTGCGAGGTAGAAAATGTATACATATAACTCCTGTATAAGGTAGGCATGATGTTAATCATTCCAAATAGGGATATCAGTATAGATTTTAATGATATCAAAATCGTCCTGGAAGAGAAGGGATTTAAGCTTTTGTGTATTTGGTCTACTTTCCTACTCTTTTTATCAGTCTTCTAACACAATTTGTAATCAATTTTCCAGATACATCAGTTGTTGTGTAAATGAGCAAATGCATTTTAATAAGTGAATTTTAAGGGGTGTATTCTTGAAAGTTGCTGAGAGAGTAGCTTTTACATGTTCTCACCACAAAAAAATGATATGTGAAATAATGCATACGTTAATTAGCTCATTTTAGCCATTTCAAGTGCATACATATTTGAAGACAACATGTTGTACATGATAAATGTTACAATGTTTGTCAATTACAAAAGTAAATAATTTTTAAAAAATATCTTTAAAATATTTTTTAAAAATAAAATACTTTTTAAATTACAAAAAAGAAAGTTCTTTAGCACTGGGCAGGTTTGGAAATGGATATGGTATGGTTCAGATATAAGGCAGCATGCTTTAGCTTGTCATGTGTGGGACAAGGCATCTGGGAACAAGGGTAGGGCACTTGCTGTGCTCATGATGCACCTGTGTTCCTGGCTTTTCTGCTCTATTTTAGTGTCTTCCTGAAAAGGAAAACTTTCAGGGAAGGCTGTGATCCTGCCAAATGGTGCATAGCCGTGCTTCGTGAGTCTGTGGTTGTTTTCCCCCCTTAATCTAAGGACTGAGGACTAACCTATGAACTAATGAATAATTTGTTAATTATAGCAATGTACTAAACATAAAATTTCACAAAAGTTTTTTCTTCTGGTGTCTGAAACTTATTTCAGAATAATATACATATATGGTTAATAAAATAAAGGAAAGCCTTTTTATATTCTCAAATTTGAGTAGAGTCAAAGAATAAAACCTGTGTTTAGCTTATCACATTTGCATATATAAAATAATATACAGCTATGCAGAATAAATTAAAAATACTGAGACATCCAAAGAAGAAGTCATATTGGCCCTGTTAGCCCTGCAAACCAGAAATAGCCATTAACATTCTCATGTATTTTCTCCAGGTGTTGATCATTATATAATACATTTTACATGAGTTTGCTCAAACTCAAATGGAAAGCTAAATTCTATACCCTAATGTTAATTTAAATATAGAATATGTAGTTTTTCATATTATTGCAGAGTTTTCAGAATTAACATTTTCAGCTAATATTGAATGTTAAAGCTTTTTCAGTACATTTGTAATATTATAAATAATGCTGATATCAATAACCTTTATTGACCCTAAGCCCAAAATTTCATGCTGCCTTTTCTATGATTCCTTTCTTGTCTTTTATAAATCAAAGGAATGGCTCTTTCCCTTGAACTGTCTTACCCTTTTGACTTTAGTTTATCTGCACACATGAATTATCTCTTCCAGTAGGAGTAAAAAAAAAAAAAAAATCTTTGGAAAATCTTTTTATTGTCTTGAAATATTTAGCATATTCTAAGTTTTCTCTAGACATTTATTAATGTCAAAAGGAAGAACAGTTAAGAATTAAAATGAGTTTTCTTTTATGTAGCTTTTATTTCCAAAACATGTTGTCAGCAGAGTCACTTGTTTTGACAATTGCCCAGGAGATAATCTGTCCTTCAGGTTGAATGCAGAGTTGCTGATATTCAAACATAAGCTCATTCAATGAAGGCTCCTATAATTGGCAGAAGTATTGACTTAAGAAATCATTAGCCTTGACAAAATAAATTTGATCAGGCAGCCAATTCACAAAATTGCTAATTTTTCTTACTTGACTGTGTATCAAGTTTTTTTTTCACTCTGACATATATATACACACACACACATACACATACACACAATCTCAAGTTTTTCTAACATTACTTGAATTTTATTTCTCTGAATTACTCAAAAGTATAACTCATAAGTCAAATATTTTGTGTTTCAGATATTTAAAGCATGCCTTGAAATAACATATCAAAGAATGAGGATATGTACATATATACACACACACCCATACTGTTTGTTGATAACTAGAATATTGTTATTTATTACGTACTCAGTCAGCCATATAATGCTTCTGAAATGCAGGTTGTAACTTTGAACATAGGATTTTTGAAATATGGTTCCTCATTTAAAGCGGTGTTTCCCAAACAGGTTGAGATGTCTGAAAACATCTCAGTCTCAGAGTGGGAGGCAGGCATGCCATCATGTCAATGGAGTTAAGCCTATAATAGGGACCAAGGACAGGTATTTCTGGTAGGGATACAAAGGAGGATGTTGCCAACTTCCCCCTGGAAAGGACAGAGGTTTCGAAAAGTGATGTTGTACTCAAGGGGGCAAGGTGAAATCTCATTCCGGTGAGAGGTAATAGCTGGAGCAAAGTCATAGAAACGTGACAGTACAAATAGCTTAACTGAGCTGGAGTTCACAGTGGAGGTACAGAACTCTGTGGAGAATAAGTGCAGACCAGGAGTTAAAGGCTCAGTTATCAAGATTCAGTGTTACAAGCTGGAGTTTGGACTTATTCTATAGGCAAACAAAACCCATTAAAAGGATCCGTGGAATCAAAGAGTGTGGATAAGTTATTTAAAAAAAGAAAAAGAAAGAAAACAAAAGACGCTGGCAGCCAAAAGAAAACTAGAAGATATCAAAAATGATTAGAGACATGGATGTCAATTTTGCTAATAATTAGTGTGAGTTAAAAATCCTGAGAGGCTGATCTTTCTCACTAGAAGAGGGATTTGAAGGTAGCTGCTGTATATGGTGATCGTAGGCTGGCTGAATGGATGAAATATGCCTCTTCACTGAAGGCAGGGGGGTATTGAGGAAAGGAAGGAATTCTCAATAGTTTTCGGTTTTCTGGTTTGGTTATCCAGAGAGATGGTAGTGCCATTTCCAAGGTGGAAAATTCTGAGGAACTATCTAGAACAATAACAAACTCTCTTGTATACATCCAGAGTTTACGCTAACAGTGGGCATGCAGTTCTGTAACTCAGGAAAGAGGTTCACTTTGGGCGCATTGAATAGAAGTTTTCAAAAGTGAGTTACTTGAAACATGGGAAGTGGACTAGTTTGTTCATGGACAACATCAGAGGATCTTCTGAAAATACAAATATTTCATTGTCAATTAGAGAAAGAGAAATTAGCTGTTACGTGTCAGAATATGTAGTCACAGATATGATGGGGATAAGAAGATGGCATAATGAGATAAAAATGGCAAAAGGGACATCTGGTTAGTATTTGAAACTAAGCTGATGCAGAAGAATTCCACTTCTACTCAAATCATTTAAATGAAAGAAGTATTTTAGAAATGTTTAGGGTAAAAAGCAAGAGAAGGTAAGCCTTAGATTCCAGAATGAAGAAGAAATTCAAGCTAAGATCAATAAGAAGCACAAAATCTCAGAGGTGTCAGAACTGGGAAACAGATATTAAATGCTGAGTCTCACATTTTAATACCCTTAATACCCAGACCACAGGCTCAATATACAAGGGGACTGGACCTGTACTACCTGCAAAAAGCTTTGAGACAGGAAGTTATCTGTTGTGTCTTTGTGAGTAAAACTAGAAAAATTCTGACCACCAGCCATCAGTGAAAATGAATCATTTTTGAGAAACTGGCAACATCAGACAGCTCTAAGCAAACCTGTGAGTTCCAAATTTGTATTAGCTATATGGTATGAGAATGGCAAGTTGAAAAATTAGCAAGAATCCTAACACAAACTCAGGGAAGCCAATGACAACAGTGAAGACATGGCTATGAAATGACATCCTGCTGTTGATTGGATGCCCCCCTAACCTCACTGAAGCTTAAATCCCCACTGTATCTGTTGAGGGTAGCAAATCCTATTATGGTGATTAAAATGTGGGGCCTTGAAGAGGTCATTAGGTTGTAAGACCATGCCATAGTGAATGGATTAAAAATGGTGGTCATGGGCACGGTTCTGAAGTCTTTAAAAGAAGAGTACATAAGAGATTAGTCTCTCTCTGCCATTTCCTGCCATGGGAGACCATGGGTCACTGTTGCCACCAGCAAGACCCTCTCTTGATGTGTTCTCTGCACTGGGGACTTCCCAGCATCCAAAACTGTAAGCAATAAATTTGATTTTCTTTCTAAATCCCCCAGCTCTAAGTATTTTGTTATAAGCAACAGAAATGGAATAACACATACCCTATGGGTCCTAAAATACCCCTGTATTAGTATTCTTGGGCTACATAACAGAATGGCATAGTCTGGGGAGCTTAAACAATAGAAATTTATTTTCTCACAGTTATGGAATCTAGAAGTCTAAGATCAAGGGGCCAGCAGTACTGGCTTTTGGTAAGACTGCTCTTCTTCCTATATTCTCACATGGCCCTTTCTCAATGAATGCACACTGTTGGTTTCTCCTCCTCTTCTTATAAGAACACCAGTCTCATCAGTTTGGGACCCCAACCTTATGACCTCATTTAACCTTAATGACCTCTTTTAAGATCTTATCTCCAAATACAGTCACATAGTGGTTCGTGCTTTGCTGTACACCGGATGCCCCCCCTACCTCATTGAGGCTTAATCCCCACTGTTAACTGCTGAGGGTGGGAAATCCTATTATGGTAATTGAAAGGTGGAGCCTTGAAGAGGTGATTAGATTGCACGACGATGCTGTAATGAATGGATTAATAATGGTGGTCATAGGCATGGTTCTAAGTGCTTTAAAACTAGAATACATGAGGAGCTATCTCTCTCTCTGCTCTCTCTGCTTTCACCATTTTGCAGTGTGAGACCCCTGGGTCACTGTCACATCACTAGATGGACATTGGACTTCCCAGCCTCACAAAATGTAAGCAATAAATTTTGTTTTCTTTGTAAATCACCTGGTTTTGTATATTTTGTTATACATGCTTCAACATATGAATTTTGGGGAAACACAATTCATCTGAAGTCCTATGAAGATGACTAAAGAGTGAAACATTCAAATCACCTGTGGAAATTCATCATAAGGAAGAGTTAGAAAATGCAACAAATAGGAGAATTAACATCCCCAGACATACATATACTAGAACTATCTAGAGGAGACATTAAAAGAAATGTGTTTAAAAGTTTAAATATATAAAATAAAAAATAATCACAGATATCAGGTTTGGAGAATAATCTCGATCTTGAGCTTTTCTAATAAATTTGAAACATCAGACTTGGAGAAGGACACCAATCTTTGATCTTTTCTAAAAAAGAATATATGAGCTATGTGATTTGAAGATTGTGAGCAAATACTTTTATAAAGATGCAGGTAAGTGTAAATAAGCATTAGTAACTTGGAAAGAGATCTGATTAAATTAACCAGACATGCAGCTTTGGTGTAAAGGTATGTAGAAAATAAAATGGCATAGTATAGAAAACATAGAAAAATTTCAGAAAAGGAGGATAAACAGAAATGAAAGATACAGTGGTTCAGAATTTGTCTGGACTGAAAAAAATATCAGTCTTCAGAATGATTGACTATACCACATCCTTGACTGGATGATTAAAAGTAAATATTTATCTACTTATATTGAAATGAAACTTCAGAACTCACACAAACAGAAAACATCTTAAAAGCATTCACATATAAAACATCTATTACAATCAAATAAGAATTACAGAATATGTCTCACAGCCATGATGGAGACCACAAACCCAATGGAATGATGACTTCAAGCGGCGGATTAAAAATAAATGCGGACCTGGAATTCTACAATCAGTGAAAGTTTAATTTGGGGGAGAATCTCAATGAGAAAAAAAATGCTTGTAAATAGAGATGGAGAATTAACAATTTATAGACTCTCCCTGGGGGGTGGGGGAGAACTAGTAGAGAATAAAAATCAAGAAGAGAAAATTGACCACCCCCCCAATAAAAGAATGGGATAGGGAATAAATACTTTGATAAGCCTGTAAGTAATTGTAATTAAGCTTGATCTGTAAAAAAATAACATAGATAGACAGATAGATAGGTAGATGATATATGCTACTAATTTGTTGGTAGTTTAAGACAATGTATTTCACAGGGCAAAAACAAACAAATGTGATAGAGAATTAACGTGGAGAGAGGGATTTAGTATGAATACACTCAAAAGCCCTGTTTGGTTTGCAAGGAGATTGGACAGATTGATTATTTATAAAATGTTAAGTATATGTGTTAAAAACTTATAAGTGAACACCAACAGAACAGAAAACAGATATACAATATTCAGACAAAGAAAAGGAAAAGGAAGAAAGACTGGATTAATTCATAGCAGAATAAAAATTTGAATGTAAAGGATAGAGACCAACTAGAGGATCATGCCTTTCTCTGGAGAGACAAGTTGGTAAAAATGGCAAGGGGTACAAAGAGTGGGCTTCAACTATTTCTAATATAATATACCAGTTCTGAAGTATATTATATTATATTATATCTGAGGTCAATAAAGCAAAAATGTAAACATTTGCTAAAACTTGAGTAGGTGAATTTTGTTGGTTGTAACTGTTTGGTGTATTTCTGTATGTTTGGAATATGTAATTATCACATCAACGAGTTAAGAAATATAAATTGGTGTCAGACAAAACTGGGCTTTTATATCATATCTTTTACTTACTATGTAACTTAGGTAGTGTTATTAGATTTCTTTAGGTTCCTTAATTTTTAAATGTGTACATTACAATATCTCTGCCTTCCAGGGTTAACAATGTAAAGTGCATGGCATAGTACTTGGAGAGAATATGTGTTCAACATATGGTAACTGGGAGGAGTAACAGCAGCATGAAACCAAAGGAAAGGAGAGGTTTTAAAAAGAGGAAGGAGGCATTATTTGTTTCATTTGCTAGTAAAATAAATATTCAAATGACTGATCTTATTTCATTGGATTTAACTGTTAGAAGGTCACTGATGAATTGTACTTGAGCAATCTGGGTAGAAAGGTGGAGGCAGAAGACAGTTGAATAGGCTGAAGGGGAAAGAGCAGATGAGAAAATGCTTGCAGTATGTTGTTTGCAATAAGGAGGCAAGGGGAAAAAACATGAACTTATTTATAGAAGCAAAAGAGAAAATAGGAATTTTAAAAATGGGAGACTGCAAATGTGAGCTATTTTAAATAGTTTGATTTAGAGGAAAATAGGTCAGTGACTAGAGGTAGACAGAAGGGTGTGTGTGTGTGTGCGTGTGTGTGTGTGTACGTGTGTGTGTTTGTAATGATATGAATTTTAGCATGTTAATAGACCAAAGGGACCCATCCAGTATTGAAAGGGAAGGTGAGAATACTGGAATAATGGCACAGCATTTTGATCAAGGTCCTAGAAAAAACAGGAGGGGTTGGGATTAAGAATACAGGTTTAGGAGTTGTCCTTAAGCAAGAGGAAAATCACTGTTCTGAGATTAGAAGAAGGAAGTTGAATTCCAAATGTGACAGAAATAAGTGTCTACATGTGAGAACAGGACATTGAGAAAGTTTGTGTCTGTTAGCTTCAAATTTGTCTGTGAAAAGTACGAGGCCATGTCCTCTACTGAGGAAGAATGTATATTGTGTGATATTTTTGTTGTTTATATGCTTCCTCCTTGTCAAGAGTGAGGATTAGGACATTGGAATACTCCATGAGGAAACATTAAACTCAGGCTCAGCTCTCCTTTTCTAAGAAAAAAAACAATTGTGTGTGCACATTCATTGTTTGGGGCTTCAAGTCACCAACTCATTTCAGAAAGTCATGAAAGGTCCACAGAGGGGAATGATGTGTGACAGTAACTGCAAAGGCTTTCGGGAAATAAACAGGAACCAAGATTCCACATTACCATGTCCTCTACAAAATCAGCTTTCCAAAAATAGACTCATACAAGCTATAGTCACAGAGGAATGTCATGTTTCTATTATTGTGGTGACATAAAATCATTAAACCACTGCTGGTAGTAAAAACAGTCATGTCTGGAAATAGAACTTCTCTGTGCCCATTCAAAGAGAACTGCATTTTAAATGACACGTGGAGAGCAATGTCCTCCTGAGGTGAGTGGCATGGCTGAGGCTGGACTTCCACAGTATTTTATTAAAAGTCCTCCTGTGATACTGCTCTGTAGTGCTCAAGCTCTGAGTTCTGAATAGTGGTGGCAAATTGGGTGTTGTGTCATGAGCATATGCCATAAGAAGACCACCAATTTGTGGGCAGTCATTTGTTAAGTGTTTCGATAATAGTTCCTGTATTTAAATGAAAAAAAAAAAAAGATGAAATGTTCCTAATATGTAGACTTGATCGCACTTAATCTCTCAAGGTTCTTTGACTAGACTACTTTGCATCACATACACCACACAAACAGAGGTTTGATTACCATCCGTGTGTCAGGCATATTTTCTGTAGATCCTCACAGATTCCAACGAGATGGATATCATGGCCCTAAGCAAATGAGTACACTGACATTTAACAATTACACACAATCTTCCCAAGATCAATTGAGATTCAAATTCATGTCTGAATTAAACAATTGGGATTAAAAGAGACGTTGAATCAAATGTCTCTCTCCAAGTTCTGAGTCTATTAAGAAATAAACAGGGAGTTTTGACTTTCTTAGACATTCGAGTATCAATGTTGTTATCAGTACAGTTGTGTTGGTAAACACAGTCTGTACATAAGACCAAACACATTGTACATTAGGCCAGGGTCATCACCCTAAAACTGGCCCCTAGGGTGAGAATTGTAGTTAAAGAGCCAATAAATTGCATGGAGGAAAGAAGACTGCCTGTCACTTTCTTTGAGTGAGTGGTACAGGTGCATTAGTCCTATAAAATGGAATCACTCCTCTTCTTGTGGGTCAGGAAATGGTGAGAGGTGCAAGCATTCATTTCTATCCAATATTTCCATGAAAGTCAGAGGTTTATAGGTCAAAGGAATAAATGATTTCCCCTAAACAGGACATGTGGTTTTTCTCAATTTTATTAGTTTAGTCCATTTCAGTGTTTCATCTCATCTCCCACATGAAGGGTCACAAGTGTGTTGATAAAACTACTACAAAACACCAAGCAGCTCACACACTTGGATGGATGAAAGAACATTGCATTGGAGGATTTCACTGTGATAAGACTAGAGTACAATTTCCCATAGTACTTTGGGCAGCACACAGAGATCTGGCAAAGCGAGCACTCGACTCCTTGAGGCTTTAAGAAACTAATGAGGAAAGCAACAATGCTTCCTCAGGCATGATGAAGAGCTGAAATTCATCAACTACATGTATGGCATAGTCTTGGCTCTAAGTCCTGTTCTGCCAGCTGAACATCCAGAGTTGGGAGAACAAAAGCCCCTTCAATGGCAGGGTTAGTGGGCCGATGTCTAAATATTAGAGTTCCAACTCTTTGATATGCTTGAAAATGGATTATTCTGCCAGCTCACCAGAATCTACTGCCTTACGTAGATTGTTGTAGCTGCCTTACAGCAATCTGCAATTGCCCATCTCCATCTCTGGGAGACTTACATGTAGGGAATAAGTTTTGGACAGGCCAATTCTTACTTCTCAATGTTGTCATATGTCTTCTTATCCCACTGTGGTATTTAGCATAGTGCCTTGAAATATGTAACCGTTGAATAAAGGAAATAATTCATGAATGGATGAATGAATGAATAAATAATTGTATAGAGAAAAGTGTAATCACTAAGACTATTTTTTCCCTTATGTCACCCTTTCATTTTGCCCTTCTGAGAAGGTGCAAAGAAATGCCTAGGCACTAAATAGGAGTTTGCTTCTCAGTAGACATTTGAATCTCTTTTATATTATAATTCTCTCTTCTCTAATCTAAAACCCAGACTCTCAGTCATCAAATAAACCTCCCCACGTCAACAATGGGGTTGCAGCCTACAGAATAATGGCTCTCTATGTCTCTTAATGAAAGCCCTCAATTTATTTCTTAGTTCCTTTTGAGATATCATAAAATCTCCCCTATGTGTACTAAGAAATTCCCCAGAATTAAATCTAAGTTGTAATAATAGCCAGTGTTTTTGAATGTTCACTATGCGTGGGTGTTTTGATAAACACTTCACATAGATTATCTCATTTAATCCTTACAGAAACCAAATGAAGTGTTTACTGTCATTATCCCTATTTGATGAAGAGGATACTGAGGCTCACAGAGAATTAATAACTTATCCAAGATCATCTAATGTTGAGTAATCAAGAACGAATGCCCTGAAAGCACACACACCAGCTGGGACCAGCATTTTTTTGAGGAGAAAATCTACACAGACAGAGTAGTAGCAGGTAAGCAGTTTTCTCAATGCCAATTGCACAAGGAACTGGTGAGCCAGACATCTTGAACTGTGGAACTTATAAGCTGCCTGGTTACAAGCATACCAGCCTTTATCCTGATATGCTTTGGGGCTGAGGTCGAAATTTTGTAGTTACAATTCTGTGATGTAGGGGAGTTGTGGCTTCCAGCCGTGATCTTCAACCTTGGAATTTATAGCTGAGAACTCACTAGCTCATCCTTGGTGTGACCGGAATCCAGGGCCCAAACCTCGTGTTTACAGTGGTTTGGTGTTGGGAGTTCTTGCCTCATCAACAATCTATCAGGATGCCTGACTTAAGTACTCAGTTGTACCAAGTTTCCATATGTTCTGAGTTTTAGTTTCCAAATGATACTGTTCTTTGCGGGGAGTGGAATCTGTCTCTCTGGAAGGCCAGCCTGCTGAGAATCCAGTGCAGGCAGGGTAACCCTTGCCTACCACCTAGCCATTAAGTGGTGAAACCTTTATTCAAGCACTGCGGTCTGATGCTAGAGACCCCAGTCTTAAATAATTTGCAATAAGAACTTGATGTAACTATCCATATGTGCATTTTAAGTAGCATCACAGTCTACAATATATACTTTTCCTGTTGTATATTTTTATTTTGTTCCTAGTTAACCACTTGAAATACTTATGTACCATTCCTATTTCTAGCCCTTATAACTAACTCACCATTCTAGTACTCTATGCTCCATTAGAATGTGAGATTTAACTTGCTTGTGAACCACCTAAAGAAGATAAGTTGTTGACCATGAGATTGACAGGCTTAGTCACTGGGTAGTATGTTGGAGGGCAGGGGTGGTCAAAAGAGGTAGTATACCCTAGAAGAAGTGATAAGTCCAAATTCAGGGTTGTGACTTCTGTCCTGTGTATGTCCTCTGACTTCTGTCCTGGGTATCTTAGGAGATTTTTAACTAGAACTAATGGTGTTAAAAACTTGTTCCTATGTATTTGAATTATATAGTTGTAGGATTGTTCACTGTCTTGAATTCTATTTGTATATATTACAAGTATAATTTCATTCTTTCTAGTATTTCCCAGTTGAATTTCATAAATTTATAAACATTATAAATATAACATATCTTGAACCAAAAAAAATCATCAGTAATTTAACAGGTATACCATCTTTAATATAAGGTTCATGAAGTCAGAGATGTGATCCGTTTTGTTGATTTCTGTATATGCCCAGTGCATAGACATTGGCTAGAACAAAGTGGCTGTTTCATCTTCTCATGCCTTGTTTTCTCATTGACCGAAAGAGAATAATAATAGTACCTAACTATAAGTTTGTTATGAGAAACAGTGAGTTACTGTGTGTAAAGCATGGAGAACAGTGCCTGGTGCAAAGCAAGCACTATCAATAAACATTATCATTACTGTTACTTCCATTTCCTAATGCAAAAAACATCACCTTACTCAGGCAATTTATACAAGTCAGGAATGGCATAAGTCCTGATTTTGGCTTCAATATTTAGTAATCCTAGAGAGCATATTTAAGATTCTCTAGTTGTCTCTTGATGGAAATCTAGATCAAATCACACAAAAACACATATATAGGGCCACCATGATGCCTGTTTTGTTTTATTGAAATTGGATTTCTTGGGACCCCTTTGATACTGCTTGATATGTCTTCAAATTCTGAGAATTCCCTGGCTTCCTTTGTAGAATTTTTAGAAGTGGAACTAGACCATGCCTGGCTTGAGCAGTAGATGGGAGAATATTCTCCAGTTACATCTTGGAAACTTCACCTGGTTCAAACTTCATGCAAGTCCAATTCAGCAGAGTTTAGAGGGAGCAGAATTAGATAAACACTTCAATGTGGATTGAATGTCCACCCAAAACACATTGAAGCTTAAATTGTGTCTCCCAAAGTTCCAGGTATTGGAAACATGCCCCCACTGTCACTTTTGAGGTTAGGAAATCCTGTCGTGGTAATTGAAAGGTAGGGCCTTGAAGAGGTGATTAGATTGTAGGACTATGACATAGTGAATAGATTAGTAATGGTGGTGAGAGACCTGGTTCTGAAGGTTTTAAAACGAGAGCACGTGAGAGTCTCTCTGTCTCTGCTCTACTATTTTCTGCCATGTGAGATCCCTGCAATGCTGTAAAGACACCACCAAAGAAGACCCTTATCAGATGTGTTTCCTGGGTTTTGCAATACCCAGCTTCAGAAACTGTAAGCAATAAATTTCATTTTCTTTATAAAACACCCAGTTCCATATATTTTGTTATAAGCAACAGAAACAGACTAATACACAGTTGGTGTTTTCTCCTATCAAAATTTCTAGTCTCTGTAGGTAGAGGGTTAAACCACAGTGTGTGATGGTTCTGCTGGGGTAAAAAATACCCTAGCAAAATAACTAAGAATTACTTTAGGCCATGGAAAATGTAGCAGCTCTAACTACAGCTGTGCTTTTACGTAGAAATGCTATGAACACCTGACTAGTTTTCAGGGAGGTGTGAAGATTTCTTGAGCATTAGTTGAAGGTAGGCAGTCTTCTGATTTTGGCTTCTGTGAACTTGCTCTGGTGCTTTTTTAAAAAAATCTTTTCCTGGCACTTACCCACTTGATTTTCTTCCCAATGACCCAATCTCTGACTTTCCTTAGATAATTTGAAAATACTGACTGTGCTTATGCCAAGGGTGAAAAGGATCTTCATCTTTGCTGAACTGTGTAGCAACTCTCTTTTCTCATTCCCAGAGGAATTTTCGTAATCTTGTTGCAAGTACTGGTGTCTGTACTGTAACATCTACAGAAAATAATAATGAACAAATTTATTCATTAACATTTTTTAATGGGCTTTGGTAAGAAGTCAACTTACCTCAGTCTCAAAATGAAAACAAAAACAAAATTCTTGACTTAAGAAATTACATAGGCATATGAAATTTAAGATGACTTTTGGCTATAGTAATATGGTAAAAACAATATAGAATCTATCACTATAGTTTAAATTTCTTAGACCCAATGGTTTTTTGAGTAAAAAGCTAAAAAGTTTTATACTTACAAAATAAACAAATGTAAAAGAGACATCTACAAATATTTTTGAAGATAATTTTAAAAGATATATTTGATGAAGCCTATTAATGTATCTTATAGAAATGTATAGATCTTATGTTAAAACCCCTATATTAGCTCAGGCCACTACCAGACTATAGCATCACAAGACTAAGCTGTGCAATTAGTGTGCTATGGGTGTGTTGAGATCATAATACTTTTCCATCTTTACGGCAGCAAGTTAGGGTCAAAGATAGTCAGAATCCTAGGGTCTATCTCCTCTCATTATGAGCAGGAATGATACTTTTCCCCAGTAAGCCATAGAAATCATATCGTTTTCTATCTGATCCTTAAATGAAATAGGTTGAACACACTTCTAAAAAAATTGTTCATTTATTTATTCGTTATTCTTTCAGTGGACATTTATTGAATACCTCCTATTAACCATGTATCACTGTTAGACATGGGTCAGGTAATGAGGGACACTAAAGTTTGTTCTTTTACCTCGAGGAAGTTACAGCCTATAAGGGGAAGCTAGGTACCCAAATAACTAAGTATAATTTCATATGCCATATACGTAGACCTATGGGAGCACATAGGAAAGTAAGCCTAATTTTATTTGGAATAAGAAACAGGGTGAGGATACACATCACCAAAGAAGTAGTACTTAACTGAATTTCTCAGGTTAAGTGGAGCTCACCAGAAAGTTTACGTATATAGTATTGCTCTTCCAATAAATAATTTTCTACTACAACATTTTTAATGGTTGCATACTATTCCACCGTATGCATCTAACACAATTAATTTCATCAAGGCCTTGTTTTTGGTCTCAACTCCTTCCAGTTTTTGGCAACTATAACTGACACTGATATAAAGATTCTTACAGCTAAATCACGGTACCTGTCCTTGATTCTATTTTTACAATACAGTTCTAGATGTGGAATGACTAGTTCAAAGGATCGTTACATTTTTAAAGCTTAAATACATTTTATAAAGTTAACATTTTGAAAGAACAGGGCTTTGTGTTCAGACAAATTTGAGTTCAAAATATAAACACTGCTTTTGTTCGTATTTGACCTTGGGCATATGCCTAACTTTCATTACTCTTAAGTACTTCCTTTTTAAAGTATGACAGTAATAATACCTTAAAGTGTTGCTTTAAAATATATAGTAGAGATTAATAAATATGTATGGATTCTTCCTTGTACTTTTGATAATAGGTACCAGACAGTTGCTAAACCCTGGCAAGAAAACTCAAGTGCTGTAAACATTTTAAGCTAATGCCATTAATTAATTTCTAACAGAAAATGTGCACTGCCTAAGGAACTGTGTGGTGGTGTTACATTCCGTTCATCTTGTGGCCCAAATTTCAAAAATCCTAACTCACTGTTCATATAATTAACTTTGAAATTGCTGTACCATGTTCAGGAATTTTGCTTGAAAAATAGGAATTTTGCAGTTAATGGGTGAAGAAACAGAAACATAGAGTAAAATTCTTATCCTTCCATTTACTACCTATGTCACTTAATCTCTTAAAGCCTCAGTCATATCATCTGAAAAAGAAGCATAAGCTTACACATTCTTTCTGCTTTAAAGAATCAAATGAGTGATGTATATTAAAAAGATGGCTCTCTAATTTGTTATTTTGATACAACCTATTATCTTATTGGTTTTTAAGTCCACTGTGAATCCTTTTATTTATGAGAGTAAAGGGACTTTCTGCAAAATGTACACTTTCCTCATGCTTGCCAGTGTATAATGTTTTTTTTTTTTACCTTATATTGATGTGGGGCATTGACTTGAAGGATCCGGGTTTATTTTTGAACTCCTGTCAGCACTCCATAATTAGCACTGCCCAGAAGAGAAATGCTATTTTGCCTCCTGCATCATCAACACAACTGTCAGCAAATAAGGAAGGCACCGTCTTTACAATTATTGCTGCTAACATATGAGGCAGAAAAGAAACAGCTGGATTTCCACACACTGGGCTATTAGAAGCACTGGCACTTGGTGAAATCTGTTTTTATTTTCTACCTATAGCTTTTTCTTTAAAAGTGTATTTAAAGGGGAAATATCATTTTTATTCCAAAATCTATTTTTAAATGCCTAATTTGAGAAATTTACTGATCTCAAAGTTGTTTATCTCAATGTCATTTTTCCTTCTTGACATAAAAATGCAAAGTTAAGGTTGATTGCTTAGTGGCTATTTCACTTATGTACCTTTACTACTCTATTTCCTCTGTGTCCTAAATTCCCTGTAATGTTTTAGGTCTCTCTCTGGTCTCCAATTTTATTTAAATTTATGATGGCTATGGTAAATTAATCTTTTTTATTTTTTACATAAAAAGTAGCAAGGGCAAAATCTTGCTGCAATAAAAGGGCAATGCTATAGATCACACATTTGCTCTTTAAGAAGGCAAAAAATCTGTAGCCTCCATAGTCACAGTGTGCCAAAAATAGGTAGTCTAATGTACTTTTGTTAAATAAGGGTTTTTTTGTTTGTTTGTTTTTAATTGCATTCAAGGTAGGATTGTAAAATGGTGCAGCCACTTTGGAAAACAGTTCGGTAGTTACTCGAAATGTTAAACATAGAGTTGCCATATGATCCAGAAATTCTACTCCTAGCTATGTGCCCCCAAAATTGAAAACACAGGTTCACACAAAAACTTTTACATGGGCATTCAGAGCAACATTATTCATAACAGCCCCAAAGTGGAAACAACCCAAATGTCTACCAGTCTGTGAATTGATAAGTGAAATGTGGTACATCCATAGAATAGAAAAGTATTTGCCCAATAAAAATAAATGAAGAACTGATCATATGCTACAGCATGGAAGAAATGTGGAAACATTATGCTCAGTGTAAGAAAGGCCAAATATTATATGATTCTATTTATATAAAGTTTCAAAAAGAGGCAAATCCACAGAAACAAAAAGATTAGTGGTTTCCAGGGCTTGAGGCAAGGGAGACTGAGGAGGTATGATTTCTTTTTGAACTGATAACCTGTTCTAAAATTAGATATTGGTAATCATTGCAATTCTGTGACAATACTCAAAACCACTGAATTGTACACTTTGAAAGGGTGATATTTTTTAGTATGCGAATTATATCTCAATAAGGCTCTTATACAAATATATATATATTACATATTCATGAATAAAAAATAGAAATTGGGAACAAAATAAAGGGAGAAATTATAACTAAACAGTTTATTATCATAAGCTTTTCATGTTAAACATTTCTATTTTTAATAGCTTCAGAGTATCTTTTAACTAAATGAGCTACAATTAACTTAAACACATGTGGTTGCCAACTATTCGGTATTACAAATTTTTTAAAAAAAATTTTGTTGTTTAATAACCAGGCAAGGTTGTTGTGAGCACAAACACATGCCTGGTCAGTCTTCTAGGACCTGGAGCTATACCCCAGGACATAACTAGCAGCTGGCAGCCTGGTGACCCTAGAGGTGGTCGTCTTCTCACCTGGGTCACTGCTGCCATTGTAACTCATTGTAGGAGTAGATCACCAACAGTGATCAAAGATATCCTTCATATATGCTTTATTTGGAGTAAAGTGTGGATGCCATTTTTTTTCCATTGAGAACAGATTTCAAGCCTTCACCTATCTAGATATGGCAGCAGGTAATTCACAGACTCATAGACCACAAATTCTGACAGCCCAAAATGGGGAATACGAAAACAGGTTGTTCTAAAAGCTCCATGTGTCTTTTCACTAATGGAAGCTTTGGTACATTTAAGGATATTTTAATGATATCAAATTGAATTTGAAGCAGAATGAATAAATGAGAATAACAAATGGAGGTCAAAATGTACCTACAGATCCTCGAGGAAGGGATTTAATGCAAGTTGTGTGATTGTTCCAGTTTTAAAAGAATGTAATTCAGTCTCTGGTTTGATTACGGCTGTTGGGATAGCACTTGAGTAATTCAAAGTGAAGAGAAACTTAAAGGGCCCTGAGTGTGTATATGGAAGTGAGTATTTACCTTGCACTTTATTGTTATAACATGCATGGATCTAATAACTCTAACATGCGATGTCTGCTGTGATTTAATCTTGTGTAACTGAGAGCTCAAAGAAGTAATGTGATGACTCCAAATTTGTAGCATCAAACCTTTTGTTGTGTGTGACCCATGCACTCTGTGCTAGAGTCACTCAGTGAGTAGACATAGAAGTACAGTTATGTTACCTGTTTAGTGATAGATGCTTAAACTAAATTAAATTGAGTGGGCTAACACTTTCTCTGCTATTTTTCATCTCTTCAGTCTTACAGCTATTTATAAAAGGGAAATATTTGTATGAGAAAAGGTCCCAGATAGGGATTAATAACCATTTCCCTGCATAATTATGCATAAAATAAACAAACATTATCATAGGACTTGATATGTTGCCAATCATTTATTTCATGGAGCAATTAATACATATCCAATAATGATCTTCTTGGGACTATTTATACTATTGTTTATAATATATGATAATTGATACTCAGAGTGATTTTAACATTTCAGTCATCCAAGTAAAAAAATAAGAGTTGGAAATGTAAGTATGAAAATCAAATAACACTTACGAAGCCCGTATTCTAGCACTATTCCAGAAACTTGTAGAACATGAACACATTTAATACTACAGAAATCACAGGGGGTAGACTTTATTATCTCTATCACACAGAGAAAGAAACGAAAAGTCCCAGGTCATAATGCTAGTTCTTAGTAAAACAAGGATTGTAAATTCAGCACGACAGAGGATGGTAAATTCAGCACAACAAATTCAGGCTATGTCTTTACTTTAGGCCACTTATTCTACACACAGTCAGAATATTGGGAAGCTAGTCTGCTTTACTTTTTGTTTTCAAAAGTGAATCATCACTGTTTTGCAGCCCTTGATTCATTTTTTAACACAGTACTCATTCTCATATTTTATTTTATCCACGTGGATTTTCAGAAAGGTTACAGCTCAGCTGGAAAGCCCAAGATCAAAAAATAATATTGATTAGTAAAAAAATGTTGTGAAAAGGGAGACTATGCCTTCTTCAAATTTCCACTATTGTTTTGGTACCGGGACCAGTTATAACCTCTTCGGTTCCCTGTCGCCTCTCTGCCCCCCACCCCCCACCAAGCACACACAATTTGATCAAACATCAAGTTAAAGTAAACAAACAAAAAATAAACATGAGTCAGCCTCATAGTAACTGAAGAGATGTTATGGACTCCATGGTATCCACTAGGGGATGATAGAGAGATAAGATCACAGGTGGGTCTTTAACCTGCAACGGAGTAACTCATTAGGATTTTATAAGTCCCATTGTAAGACTACCATCCCCAGTCTTTAACATACATATAGCTCTTTCCTATCATTTAGCAGTGAACAAATGATAAACAGTGAGGCTCGGTTTCTTTCCACAGTCTTTAAAGCTCTTTCTCTTCTATTTTGGCTCTGTTCTGAACTGGCTTCCTGAAGAGCAGAAGAATAGATTCCAACAGCTTCTGGACCTAGATCCTTCCCATTCACATTCAGATACTAGTCATCCTTACCTGCTCACAGCCCACGGTAATCATTAGGACCAAAAGATGGGCTATTGGTCTGCTTGGGTTACCATAACAAAATACCACACACTAGATGACTTAAACAGCAGAAATGTATTTATTTTCTTACAGTTCTAGAGATTGGAAATTCAAGATGAAAGTGTCCTGAGAGTTAGTTTCTAGTTGCAGAAGGCTGACTTCTTGCTGAATCCTCACATATCCTTTCCTCTGAATACATGTGCAGAGGGAGAGACATACAGAGACAGAGAGAGAATGAGAGAGGTTTTTGTGTCTTTTTCTTACACTAATCCTATCAGATTAGGTTCCTACCTTTTTGAACTATTTTAACCTTAATTACTTCCTTAAAGGCCCTATCTCCAAATACAGTTACATTGGGGCTTAAGTCTTGAGCATATGAATTTTGGGAGAACACAATTCATGCCTTAACATTCCACTCTCTGGTTCCCAGAATTCATGCTCATCTAGCATGCAATATACATTCACTCCATCCAAATATCCCCAGAAGTCTTAACACATTCCAGCACAAATTCCAAGTTCAAAGTCTCATCTACATCTTGTATGGATGAAATTCCAGGTATGATTCATACTGAGACAAATTCCCCTCCAGCTGTGAACCTGTACAACCAGAGTAATTTTGTGTTTCTAAAATGCAGTGGTGGGATAGGCATGATTTAGACATTCATGTTACAAAAAGGAGAAATAGGAAAGTAGAAAAAGTGACAAGTCCCAAACAAGTCCAAAATCTAGCAAGGCAAATTTCATTTGATCTTTATGTTGAGAATAATCCTCTTGGGCTGGCTGCTCTGCCTTCCAGGTCCACTGGGGTGACTGCATTACCTCCACAGCTCTAGAATGTAGCCCTACCCCCTCAGCTCTGCAGGACACCCCAACACCATGACTCTGTCTGTGGCCTTGCCCATGGGGCATTGGGTAATGGTATCCCAGTCCACTGAGACCAAGGAGGTCGCCGTACTCCCTGAAACTGTGGAGGAAACAGGCTTGCCCCCTGGCTAGGTAGAAAGAGCAGCCCTGATGATTTCAGAATTGTCTTCACGGTCATTCTTATATTTTCTTGAAGGATAACACATATTCACAGCCAGTAGAGTTATTGTTCCATTTTGTAGAATCCCAGAAGTCTTGACAGCCTTCTTTCATTCTGTCCCATTGATTCTGTTGCCTTTAGTCCCAGCTGGCGGTGTTTCTACTGGTATAATTCCATTTCCATTCTTGGCTTCAGTTAAGATGGCTGCTTAAATCCTGTGAGTAATCTCTTTATGGAGTAATTTAGGGGTTGTCCAGCCACACCTTTGGTGGTCAGTCTAGAACATGCTTTTTCACTTCTTACAATATGCATAGGCAGAGAATTTTCCAATTCTTCAAGTTTCGGTGTTTTTCTGTTTTTGTTTTTGCTTGGCTTTGTTTTGTTTTTACTTAACAATTTATTCAATTTATCTCTCTCCTCTCACATTTTGTTATAAGCAGTGAGGAGAAACCAGGTCACACTTTCAACACTTTGTATGGAATCTCAACTAAATATCCAATTTCATCACTTGTAAATTCTACCTTCCACAAAACACTAGAATGTAATTCAGCCAACTCCCTTCCACTTTATAACAAATACTGCCTTTCTTCCAGTTTTTAACAGCATGTTCCTCATTTCTGTATGAGACCTCACCAGACATACCTTTAATGTTTACATTTTTACTAAGATTCTGTTCATGATGATATACATATTCTCTAAGTTGATGGATGCTTTCTTTATAGCTCTCTTTTCTTTCTGAGCACTCTCCAGAATTGCCTTTGATGTCCATATTTCTACTAACTGGTCCTTCAAGGTGATCTAGGCTTTCATTAACATGAGCTTTAAAACTCTTCCATCACCCAGTTCCAAAGCCACATCCACATTTTTAGGTATGTGTTACAGCAGCACCCCATTTCACAGTACCAAAATCTGTATTAGTCTGCTCAGACTGCCAAAACAAAATACTATAAACTGGGTGGCTTAAACAACAGAAATCTATTTTCTCACAGATCTGGAGGCTAGAAGTCCAAGGTCAAGGTACCAGCAAGCTTGGTTTCAGGTGAGACCTCTCTTCTTGGCTTGTTGAAAGCCATCTTCTTGCTGTGTTCTCATACTGTCTTTCCTCTGTGCATGAAGAAGGGGGGCGGGGGGAGAAAAAGAGAGAGAGAGAGGGGTGGAGAAAGAGAAAGTGTTTCTTCCCCTTCTTATAAAGACACAAGTCCTATGGGATTAGAACCCCACTTATTTGACTTTAATTGCCTCCTCGAAGGCCCCGTATTCAAATACACATTGTTTACATTGGGTGTTAGGGCTTCAACATAAGAATCTGTTGAGGGACCGTGATTCAGTCCATAACAGGTAGAATTCTGCTAATTGGCTCAAAGCAGTTGTTTTCTACCCTCCGGATCTTTATAATCACCAGGGGAACTGGGAAAGAAACTTTAAAAAGAGTGATGCCTAGGACCTGCCCCAGAACAATTAAATCAGAATCTTTCAGCTAGGACAGTGCATCAGGACATTTTTAAATCGCCCATGTGATTATAAATTTGTATTTAGGATTGAAAACCAGAGACCCACATCCTTTAGGGTCTGTTGACCCAAATCAATTCATACAATGTTGTGAATTCTTTTGGAGAGAAGGAAGGGGGATTGGTATTGGCATTATAAGCATATTACAACATATTATCAAGGAATATATATTATACATTATACTTTATTTTAATTCATACACTGTAATAATATATGATATAACAAAATATATTTATACTATATACCATCATAAATGCTTAGAATGTAGGTGCTAGTATAAGATGAACCAGAGAGCTAGAGTTCTAGTTATGATTACATTCCCTTAACATTCCTAAGAAAAATGGGAATAGCAATAATAGTATTCTCCTTTGTTATGAGAATTAAGTGAGATTATAGATGTAAAACATCAAATCGTCCAGTATTATTATTAGTAATAGTTAAAGAAATCAGATGGAAAAATCTAAGTTGTCTCCATTTGTCTTGTCTCTGACACACTAAGATCCTCAGGCTTTGGAGCAGGAGACTCAAAACTGTGTCACTGCAGAGCTTAAATGAGCTAAACTTTACATAGCAAAGTGCTGGTGATCAGGGCAATCAAAGAGCATATGGGAATAACAGAGTAATTCTAAAGCAAGTGGTTAAGGTCACAGTGGATGAAAGTTTTGAGCCAAGTTATGGGTATTCAAGGTTGAGTTTTGAGCGTTGAGAGCACGCTTTTAGAGCCTTAGCAGAAAATCAAGGAGGCCCTTTTTAGGTCACTCTTTTTCTATTGGAATATTAGATTGTTTGAGATTAATTTTAGGGCTCCACAAACTGAACTTGTTGAAGTTTTTCAGCAGTTATCAAACAAATGTGTTTTGAGTTGAAGCTGCCTGTGAGAAATGGCTTTTTCTAAAACACGAGCAGTTGTTTGGCCTTTCAATCTAGCTCCTCTTACATGTGTGTTAGAAAAAGCCTACCTGGTAGAAATGTTCATTCGGAGACTTGAGAATGGTTAAGAGATAAATCTTTTGTTCACTTTTCTTCAGATATGTTCCGTTATTCTCATCTGAAGTGTGTGGGAAGCCTTGCCTGTCTAATCTTCAGCATTTTGATGAAATTGCCATAAAAGGCTTTTCTGTGTTTTGTGTAAATCCTTATCTTAATTGGAAGTTTGAAGGAGGTTAATGGTGGCTATTTTCCTAAGTCTGCTTTTAGTATACCACTTCAATGCAGAAACACTGGCCGGCTAAGGAGGTTTATTCTTAAATAGCTTATTGGTAAAGTGTATAGATTCAGAGCTAACCACCTCGTTTAAAATCCTGCCTTTGACATTTGCTAGTTTAATTTCTCTAAGACTCAGATTACTCATCTGTAAAATGAGGATAATAATAGCATCTACTTCATAGAGTTGTTGTAAAAATTAAGTTTGCTAATGCATAGGAAACACTTACATCACTGTTGGGTCCATAGGAAGCATCACTAAATGTTAGGGATTCCTGATGCTTGTTTTAAGGTTCCTTTGCCAGACTAAGGAGGCACCAGGCTGAGAGTCTCCTGGAAAGAAAACTTGCCTCTGAGCCACATTGGTCTGGGTTCGAGTCCTGACTCCATCACTTAGAAGCTACACAATTTTAGGCAGTAATCACTGGTAGCCTTTGTTAACTCATCTCTAAAATGAGGAAAATATGCGATCTCATTTGTATATTTGATATAATGGTTAAATATGATGACCTCCCATCGTTGCTGTCTGAGTTTAAGCTACTATTATCTCTTGCCTTGAAGACTGCAGCAGCCTCCCTATTGGTCTTGCAGCTTCCATTCTTACCCATCTCACAACTCATTCTCTGTGCAGTGGTCAGAGTAAAATATAAATGAAATCATGCACTGCCATGTTTAATATGTTCACTGGTTTTCTGTCACTTTGCAATATATGCCAATCTTACAGCCATGACCTATATGGCCCTGTACAATCTATTCATGCTCAAGTCTCTACCCTTACCTAGAATCACTACCACTCCCCTTTTCACTATGTTCCAATCATACTTTATGATAATTTCAGCTTATGATGGGCTTGTTGAAACATAACCTCATTGTAAATCAAGGAACATCTGTCATCTACTCCCTCAACTTTATGGTCTCTGGGTCCCTTGGGCTGAGACTGTGGGATAGTGGGATTCTTGCTTCCTTTATGTTCCTGGAACATACCTAGCTCTTTCCCACCTCAGGGCTTTTGAATATGCTCAGGGGTTTGCACATGTTCACACTCACAGAAAACTTTTATTTGGGATCTATAAAGGGTTGGTGTTCCTTTTTAAACTGAATGACTCAAAGTCATCTCCTTAGAAAGGACATTTTTTACCATCTCATCTAAAGTGGACAGCCCTCCAGGGTGCTCTGTATCATATCTCATGCCTGTAGTACATGTTATCATACTTTGCAAGTATCTTGTTTATTCATCTGTTTATTTGTGTGTTGTTTCTCTTTCCTGACACTTGCAGGTCCAGATCTTGTCTAAATTCTTCATTGTTATATTTCATAGTGCCTGGCACATAGTAAGTGCTCAATAATATTATGGGAAGAAAGAAAGGAAGGGGAAAAAAGAAAGAACAATAGCACATAAAGCTGCTCAATATATTTTAGCACTATTAAAGAAAAAAATAATAAAGACAGAGATAAAGCACTGAATGGAAAAGTTTTACTGACAAATGGAGAATGCCATTCAGCACAGAGTCTGGACCCCAGGGATGGACTTCTGGGGAGGAAAAAAATAAAGGAGTCAGTCTTTTAAAGCCATAAGTCTGAGAACTGTCTCTTTTCTGTAGGAAGAAAGCAGTGTCTCTTTCTAAGTCATGTTGCTTGGCTGACAATCTCTGTTGGCTGACAATCTCTGGCCTTGTCCATGTGATAAGTACTGGGCTGGCTGGAGGCTGTCTGCCATGTAAGGATTTTGGCCACCTTGCTCATGCCACAATCATGCCATACCCAAGAGGTTAAGTGTTTGAAGCAGAATATGGCACCCAGTCTATACTGGTTTCAGCAGGCCACTTGGCCAAGTTGGGATTTGGCAGCGCCATCTGTGATTTATACATTCCATCCTTTCCTCTTCCACTAAATGATAAAATGCCTGTGTGGATAATCTTAATTCCTTGCAGTTTGCATCATAGCGCTTCTATTTCTAGAAGGCCAGGATAATACATTCTCTCCAAATCTGTTCTTGAAGGCTCTTGTCTCAGTGAAACTGCTTTTCCTGTCTCTACCAGCTGGACACACGAAAATGTTATCTCCAGAGGACCTATTTTAGTTTTGCCGTCTATCATCTGGAGAAAAAAAAAAAGTGAGGTCTTATTCTGATCTAACAATTGCATGGGCTGTTTTACAGAGAGAAAGAAAAAGAAGAAAAAAAAAAAAAACAAATGACGTGTCTGATGAAATGCCTCCTACTTCTCATAAACGTCACCTGTCAGTGACTTCTCCAGAAGACATCCTCCCACAGCCTGTCTTTTAGGGCAGGCATTTTGGGCTGTGAAAGTTATGTGTGCAGATATATGCTCTGCAATTCTAGAACTAAAATTCAACTTTACTTGCCTTATGTCAGTCACCATTCTAAGGGCAACCACAGATTGGTTTATTAAATGCTCACATTCAACAGATGGAAAAACTGAGATACGGAGAGATCAATGCTGGTGTCCAAGGTGACCCATGAAGTTGTAGAGCTAAGGTTATAACCAGACAATCTGGCTTCAGATGCTTTACTCTTAACCACTATACAAATTGTCCCTGACTTACTATGGTTCCACTTAAAATCTTTCCACTTTACAATTGTCTGTAAAGTAATATGCATTCAGTGGAAACCATAATTCATGTACCCATATAACGATTCTGTTTTTCACTTTCAGTTCAGTATTTAATAAATTGCATTTAATAATTGCAACACTGTATTATAAAATAGGCTTTGTGTTAAATGATTTTTTCTCAACTGTAGACTAATGTCAGTTTTCTGAACATGTTTAAGGTAGGCTAGGTTAAGCTATGATGTTAAGAAAGTTAAGTGTATTACATACGTTTTTGACTAATAATAATTTCAGCTTATGATGGGTTTGTTGGAAAATAAACCCATTGTAAATCAAGGGACATCTGTAATCTGCTCCCTCAGTGGCAGTAACTTTGTGGTCTCTGGGTCCCTTGGTCTGGGATTGTGGGATACTGGGATTCTTGCACTTATCAACTTAAAGCCTGCAACATTTTTTTTAATGTTTATAATTTAAAACCAATAGCTTCAGAAAAGCATTGCTTTCTCTTTACTTTCAAGCAAAATTTCAGGCTTATAATTATAATTCTACATGTAAAGCTGTCCAGTGTTACCAAAGCAACTTCCTTGTCTTCGGCATCTTAGATGAGATTTTCAAAACTAAAGGGTTTGTAATCAGTATATTCTAGATGTTGTTATGGGGACTTCAAATATACATGATTCTCCAAATAGAAAATAAATAGAATGAACCACCCATTTTGCCTGTCCAATTGTCTGTCAATATTCCATTCTCAAGAAAACAGGAAGAATGGCAGATAGACAGAAGATGTGGGCTGAGTTTAAGAATTCCCTGAAGGAGTAAGGCCTTCCATGATGAACGCAGCCCAAGAATCTGATTAAAGAGATCGGTTTTCAAAGCAAAAATCTCCAGTGATTAGGATCACAGTATTATAACATGCTTCTTTGATACATTATCTATCATGTATCTGTGTGTGTATATATTATGAGTCTCTGAGAGAGACTCAGTGCATTATTAAATAGTTGTCTGGGGAAAAATTGGCTTTATGCTATGGAGTTTCCACTTCAAACTTCTAAATATCTAAAGAGAAGCTCATGCAAACAGCATTGGTGCTGAAAGTGTTGCAATTTTAGCTCTACCATCTACAAGCTGAAGGACATTCAGGAAGTCACTGAACCTCTGCTGTCCTTTATCTAAAATGAGAATAAAAGAGCTATATTTTAGGGCTCATTTGAGAATTCCTAAGATAATGTGTGGAAGGGGATTTTAGTGCTGTGTTCGATACATAGAGAGCACTCAGTAAATGACAAATGATGAAAGGAAATAATTTCCTGCAGCATGAATCCAATGGACGGACAATAAATACAGGCCAAGGGTGAAAAAAAGAGTAATAATTATACAGCTAATACTAAATTCTTGGTTTCAGACTCATTGTTAAACTTTGGAAGAGGCAGCCAAATTAATTCCACGATTAATTGATATGCTAGTACTAATTCTATGTGAATGAGCAATACAGAGATGTTGGGAAATCCAAATCATGTCCTACAGTTCTCCTCTGTGCATCAAACAGAAAAAAGTTGAGTCCCTGTCAGAAGAAGCCTGTTTGGACAAACCCATCTTGTCTCTAAACTTAATATTTTGGGCCTTTTCTTCAGCCCATTAGTGCTGACTAGCTGATCTAAAGGAGACAAAATAAAAATAAACTGTTGGACATTGTCCATTGAGGGAAGAGGTGGTGTGCCCAAGAGGATATCAGCAGGTTCTAGGGGCCAAGATAATGAGGCACTAAGAGTGGGAGAGGGAGTCTTGTAGGAAGACTGTATCAAAGCTAAACTTTATTTTCCACTTTGGCCTAAATACCGTACTGCATTTGATAGAATTCGGGGTGTATGTGCATGTGTGTGTATAGGTTGAACAGCCAAAAGCATCCTGGGTGCTTGAAGAAACACAATTTAGAAACCCCCCACCACCACCAAAAAAAAGTAAATGCACAAAAATAAGCAAAACCAACATGGTTCATTTTTGTATAAACACATTTGAATAATTAATTTTTCAAGAAAATTTTCCAATCAATGCTGAAATCATAAAAAGAAAACCAATGTATAATCTTCTGAGATATTTATCACTTATTAAGGTGGAAAAAAAATTATTTAGAATACCAAAGAAAGGGCTTCGGATCTTTGAATTTGTAAATAGGCAGATGTTTGCTGGGGGTGGGGATGATTCTTCACATATTCTCAAAAAAAGACAATTCACATGTCAGGGGGAACATATAACTTGGGTGCCATCTTCAAAACTATGGTTTAGCACATTCTTGTAAAGAGTCTTTTCTAATAATGAATTTTTCCTATGAAGTAAATGAATTTTTCTCCCACAGAAGTGAAAGTAGAGCCACCAGGAGCTAGAGTTTTGAAAGCCTTTGTCAACTGGGTATTATTACTACAGTACCTGAAGGGTTAAGCCTACAGCAGCCACTAGGTGTCACATTGAGCTTGGTTTTGGGAACTTGAGCTCTGACTGACTTCAAATAAAAAGAGGCACCTTCTTGGTTAATTTCAGCTACTTACTGTTCAGTTTCTTTAAATAGAGACTCTTACTCTGCACATGTCAAATCTTCAGAGTCTTTCCCTTTGTCTTACAGGTATTTACAACCACTTAAACTTTTCACCTCACCACAAAGGCCTAGCAGAAGGTAGATTTTGAAATAGGGGAGGTGTGACCTAATCAGGTCACTTCATAGGGAGAAGTCTCTTTTAGTCTTGTATCCTCCATAACTCTTTTAGTCTTGTATCCTAAAACACCTGAAATTAACATGCAAGGGGAGAAATAACTTTGCATGTACTGTGTAAATTGTAGCAGGGATACAACACATTTCCATGCCTAGATAAGTTCCATCTATGGAAATTCTGGAGCTCCCACGGGTTTTCATCATCCTCCCACCCCCTCCCTGCCTTCAGTGGAGTGCCTTCCCAGCTGAGGTTCACCCCATTCTTCTCCCTGGGTCCCTTTAGTTAATTTAGCAAAGAAATTGACAAATGAAATGGTTGAAATTCGAGTTGCCATTTCAACAACTTGCCAATTCCAGAAATATTGTTTTGAGAGAAGATAGTTTTGGAGGGCAATGTTTTGGCCACGGAGAATAACAATTCAGCACAATCAAACTAGGTGAGAGTGGAGAAAACAGGGCAGTGTGAAGGTCTAGAGATGGGGGTACTCTTTGTTCTGGAAATCCTTTCACATGGCTACCTATTATGTCAGAAGTAAAGCAAGCTCTGTCTCTAGGCATGCACAGATATTTAGCAGAGGTTTTAATTTTAAATATTTTTTGTCTGTTTTTTGGTTGGGATAGGTTAACTGAAAAACAGTGAGATAAAAAGAGAAAGTGTGCTGAAGAAGCCCCGTATTTGTGGAGAAGAGCAAGTCTCTGTCTGAGCCTATGAAAGCAAAGTGATAAGCAGAATCCAGAACCAGATAAAACCGTAGATTAGGCAGGTGCAATAACGCAGGCACAGGTTGCTAGGATTTGAACACCTGTAGAAAGCCGCAGTATACTAAAAAAAGGAATGTTTTTTCATTCCCAGGGCATTGCCTGATTTTTAACACATTAAAGAGTAATTCATTCATACATTCCTTCTTTCAAAAATTATTTAGAGTACCTGCTAATTGTCACCATTGTTTTAGGGACTAAAAATACAACAATAAACAAGACCAAGATTGACAGTGTTCCAACCTCCATGAAGTTTGCATTTTAATTGGTGAAGCAGACATCAAAGAATTGAACAAATAAACTGAATTATTTCAGAAGTGAGAAGTCTATAAAGAGACTACAGCAGGATTTAGGGCCAGAGGCACACAAAAGACAATATAGTTTCTTATATAAGCTTTCATGGAAGTAAATAGGGCAATGAAAATAAACAAGAAGGTTTAGGCTCTGTTATGGGTAAATGTGTCATCCAAAGTTTCGTGTATTGAAACTTATCCACTGTAACATTTTTAAAAGAGTGAAATCCAATTGTGGTAATTGAAAGGGGAGGCCTTTAAAAGGTGACTGGATCTGAGGACTATGCTCTAGTGAATGGGTCGATCCATTCATGGAGTAAAAAGTTGATGGTGGCCATGGTCGTGGTTCTGATGGCCTTAAATGGATAGCAATTGAGGAGATTAGTTCTCTCTTGCTCAGTGCATTTCCCACGTGATATCCTGTGTCACTGTAGAAGAAGGTCCTCACCAGATGTGTTCCCTGGACTTTGGACTTTCCAGCTTCCAAAATTGTAAGAAATAAATTTTATTTCTTTATAAATTACCAAATTTCAGGTATTTTGTTATAAGCAACAGAAATGGACCATTGCTGGTTCATTTGCTGTATGATTGTGAGCAGGTCACGGAGGTTTGATTTATTCATCTTTAAAATGGAAATGGTGCTGAGGGTGAGTAGTGAATACATTTTATCTGGGCTTTCTTGGAAGAACCACTGATGAGGTGACTTTGTGGCTGGAATCTGAATTCTGAGAAGGAACCAGCTACAAGATCTATGGAAATACTTTGCAGAGTAAAGGTCCATCTAGTATAAAGATTCTGTGCTTTCTTGTGTTTTAAAAATCATAGGAAGATCAGCAGGGCTGAAACTTCATAAGCAAGGGTTAAAGTGAGCAGGGAGAGATGAATTCACTGGAAGACAATAAGAAATTACATAAAATGGTCTAAATGAAAATTTCTAGCATAGATTGCTCCAAAAGTGAACATTCAACAAATCTATCCAAAAAAGTCTCCACTCTGTATGGAATAAAATTCAAATTCCTTATCATAATTCATATAGGGTCTAAGAAAATTTTCCCTCCTCCTCTGAATGTTTGAGTCTGCTAAGCAGACAATAGACAGATTAACAGGAGAAAAGGCATACAAATTTATTAACACACATAAGCATGGGAGCCATACAGAATATGAGACTCAAGATCCAAATGATTGAGGCTTATATAGCCTCTGTATTAGTCCATTTTTGTGGTATAACAGAATACCTGAGACTGGGTAATTTTTAAGAAAAAGAGGTTTATTTCTTACAGTTTGGGAGGCTAAGAAGTTCAAAGTCCAGGGAACACATTCTGGTGAGAGCCTTTTTCTACAGTGAGGCAGAGTACCACATGGTGAGAATGGGCTGAGCAAGAGAGCTAATCCGCTCACTCACTCTCCTTATAAAACCATCAGAATCATATCCATGGCCACACATTAACCATCAACTCATTTACTCCATGAATGGATCAGTCCATTTACTGCTGTGGTCCTGGATCCAATCACCTTTAAAAGGCCCCAGCTTTCAATCACCGTACTGGGATTTTCCACCCTGTTAATACTGCTACAGTGGGGTTTCAGTTCCCAGTACATGAAATTTTAGGGGACACATTTGATCCGTATTACCTTCTTCATCAGTGAGTCAGAGATAAGAAAATGTAGGCAATTTAAGGGGTTGTAAATGATGATTAGGGGAACAGAATGGACCAAGGAGGCAGTCCTTATCTTGTAAATGATTTTCATTGTAATTTAAATGAACCCAAGAGACAGACAATATCTTGATGCAAGTCTGACCAGGTGTGGTCATGTTCCTCAGTCTCCTTTCTTGAAATAGATAATTAAATTTCAGGGAGGGGATGGAAGGCAATTGTGTTCTTTTAGGTGGGTCTCATCTTACGGCAGATAAGAGACTATCAGAGTAAAATTCTATTCTGTGCTGGGGGTGACAGGGGGCAGGGACAGGAGAGGTCCCAAAGTCCTTGATTCTGAGGCAGCATCTAAGGCCTTCCTATTTTAGTTTAAAGATTTCAGCATGCCAAAGTGCCATACTTTTGGAGTGTCATTTTCAGAGCCCCAACACCTACAAAGTCCTATTCATCTTTGTATGCTAAGACAAAGTCTTGCACATGGAAGTGCTCAGAAATGCCCCATTCAATTAATATACAAGCCTGTCCAGAAGAGGAATCATATTATGGCAAACTCTGTTATTTGCCTCACAGCCTTTCCCACCCCTATATGTTCTTGTTAGCAGAGTCTGCTTCCCACAACAGTGGCTGGAATCACCAGCTCCACAGTCAGCTCCCTGACTCCCTTGCTGCTATAATTTGACATGTAACCCAGTTCTGGCCAAGGAGACAAGAGAGAATACTTGAAACATTTTTTTTTTCCCTGATAAATAGACACACAGGAGGCCCAATACTCCCTTCCTTCTTTTGAACATTATAGCATAAGGATGGAATGCTTGAAACTTCTGATTATTAAGGGAGAAATCACCAAAAGCTGAGGATGGTGGGAATATGGAAAGACCCTAGACCTTTGGAGACATGATTTAACCATTGAACAAACTCAAAAATAACTCTCTTGATTTACTGTTTTGGAAATTGCTAAATGCCTTCCTGTTTAAACTGTGTTTTCTTGAAAATTCTCATACTTTTACAGAGTATATGATAGCTGATCCAGATGTCTCATATTGCTGTATGGTCAGTGCCAAGCAAGAGCATAAAATTCACACTCATTAAGCACCAGTTTGTTCAGTAAACTTATCAATATTTAATTCTTCAATGAACAAAGGTGACTAGTACCTTACACTTTTAGAAAATAAAAAAGGTCTATGAATGAAATAACTAACACAGCAGTTAAGACAACTGCGTTCTACATTTTACTCAATATCAAACTTACTGTTCAGTAAATATAGAGCTCCCAGGAAACCTGCTTCTCCTCTTTATAATTATGTAAGGTTTGAAATACATGTTTGTCTCCTGATTATTTCTCTGAGACTTTTATTGCATTGACAAAACACACTCCTAACCAATACATCAGCAGTTAGTGCACCTTGCAAAAGACCACTGTGAAAACTGAGTGTCTCTGCACAGACCAAAGTCTGCCATTTTTTGTACCCCATAATTCCCTTCCATACATTTTGTTTAAAACACTCTTTTCAGAACTGTTGGTCTTACACAGAGAACCTGTGTGCATGTGCTTTCTTTGTTTTGATTCCAATTGCAAATGCTTACATAACCTTGTCCTAGAAGGAAATGCTTCATTTTACATTCAAAGCTGTGTTTATTGATATTTTCCAAATCATGAAAATATTGATATTGATCACAGATATTTAAATATTTTCTTATTTTTGAAAATATTGATATTGATCACAGATATTTTAAAATTTTCTTATTTTTTACTTCCTGGGGAAAAATAGGTATTTTTAGTTATACCCAGAATTATGTTTTTAACCTGGGTAACTGCCATAATTATTCACAGTGATATTGGTTTCCACCATAATCCTATTTTTTAAGTGGAGTATGCAAAAAAGAATCTTAGGGTGATGTATAGGATATGCATATATTTTGTGGCTTAAAATCAGACAGCCACTAAGGCACACACCATGGAAGAATAGTATAATGTAAATAGTTAAAATGTTTTTGGATTCATCCATTGCCAAAATTCCTTGCTATTCTTTCATTATTTTATTCTTGTCATAGATGTTCATAAGTAAATGATGATATGCTTTAAAATAATGAGTATTTAAAATCCCACCCAACCTTTTTTCCCAGTAAGCTTCCATTTCTATCTTTCTAAGTTAGAAAAAAAATGATAGAATGGTCTTGAATTCAAAATGCTGGTGCTGGTGATAATAGCAGACACGAATGCAGTGATGGTGGAGATGGTGGTGAATTTTATTGCTATTGATATCAGCTCTCCTTTATTGAGCACTTACTAGATGCTAGACATTGTGATGAGCAGTTTACTTGCAATATATCACCATTGTTCCATGATGTAATGTAGTATTGTTGTAATGTAGTATTGTTGTTCCTATTTTATCCATGCAAACTAAGATCTAGAATGACTAAGTGATTTTCTTATTTTAAGTGGTTTCATGAGAATAAATCTTGAGAAATCAAGTAATTTGAAAAAAGCCAGGAGAAAAACTAACATCTGAGAAGAATTCATCACTTACTAGGGCAAAAGATTCAGAAAGAAGAGTCTATTGTCAATGAAAAAAATTCCATTTATAGCTGGAGGAAAAACAATCTCTATATTTTGCTAGTAAAGAGTTCAAAGGAGTCCTACAGATTTCCCTTAAAACAGGTGCAGTTTCATGTTTTTTGAGTATTTCTGGAAAATAATTTCACACCTGCAAATCCTCTAGTGAACAGAACACAATGATGTGTAGGACAAGCAAACAGATTTTTCTTTCTTGTTATTTTCCTGCAGTTATTATTATTATTATTATTATTTTTAGCATGGTACCAGACAGGTTGCAGAACCCAATAAAATGATGAACCTATCTTCCCAAATGTCAGGATAGGCATCAGAATGCACCACCTCAGGCATCTCTTAGAAATAGAAAGATCTGAATCTGGGCTTTATCAGCTAAAGGGACTATTTTCTAAAACAGTATTGTCTAGTGTCATATCCATGAAGAATACTGGTATATATAGAGATCTGTGGAAGAATCCACTGCCAAACAACAACAAAAAAGTCCTTACTTTATTGCAGTTATACCACTTGAAGGAAAGTGTAGCTGTAACTTCTGTGCTTTCCCAGCAAAATGGTACTTCCATGCACAGTGTTTTATTGATTTGGATGAGTAGCTTTATTTCTTGTTCTTAAGGTTTAGACTAGGAAACCACAGAAGGGATTTTAAGCTGAAGAATAAAATCCATTTTAAGACTTTAATGTCTGTTTTCATTTCAATCCACTGTACCTGACACAGAAAATGAAGATCTTTTATCAGACATTTAGTTTTTTGCTATCTGCAGAAAATTTGGGTCAGGAGTTATTAAAAGTTGCAATGACTAATTAGATTCTAACATTAAATGAATTTCAGTCCCAGGCGAGGCTGAGTTGTAATTGGAAAGAGAAAGTTCAGAAATTTTGGAAAATCACATGAGCAGACATATCAATTCATCTATCCATCCATCCGCCCACCTACCCACCCATCCATTTATCCATCTATTCATCCTTGTATTCATTTATGTACTTATTTATTCATTATAGAACTGCTCAAAATTAAGATCTTCTGATAAGTGCTGGGTAATTAGTGATCAAATATTGATTTCGTCTTTATCTAACAATGTAGTCTTACACTTTCAGTCTCTCCTAAGGATTGAGATTGGTGGACTCAACTTGGAAAATTGGAGATTGTCACTGTGTAAGTTTATGATATAGGTTTTCATCATCATAGTACTATTATGTTAATGAGTGTCTCTGGTTAAGATATTTAACTTTTCTATTCCTCATCCAGAAAATAAAGAAGCTAGTCTAGTTAATTTCTAACAATTTCCCTTATTTTTACATTTTATTATTTCCTTCCTTTCCTCAACAGTTAGCAGCTACCTTGGGTGTGTTTCTCTCTTCAAAATGTCAGGACAGGCATCAGAATCCACCACCTCAGATGTCCCAGATCATCAAGGGACATATACACTTCACTTGAGGGAAACATGTCTTTAAACATCAGGGTGAGGTGCTTATACAGTGACAGTAGCACATTTTGGAAAATTCAAATCAGTGTTTACAAATGTCATGGAATTAACAATATTACTTGAGTAAGGAGCAAATGCAAGAAATGTTACTCTAAAGGCTCTGAAAAAGGAGCCCATTTAAATTAAAAAATCAGGGCACCTAGAAGAACTTAAATAAGAAAATTGAGTAAATCTGGGACAGAAAAATAAATATATGCACAGATAGACAATTTCCTAATATCCATGGAAAGGAGCTTCTTATTTCTTGGTTCATTCTTTGGAAAAGTAATAGATTAAGAGATTAATGGCCTGAGCTTGAGAAGAGAGGTCATCTTCATGTCCTCAAATGCTGTATCTTATGACATGGCTGAAATTCTTACTCTCGTAAAAATTACTTAGTCCAGGGACCACTCCCACTAGAGGAAATGTTTGTGGCTGGCATTTGTCTATTATGTTTTTAGTTCATACTGATGTTATTTTGCTTATCCACTTTATAAAGCATTTGCATCCATCTTATTTCTACCACTATACCCAGGATAGCACTTTGTATATAATGGATAATTAGTAAACAATTGATTATTTCCTGGTTAGATTATTACCAGAATTGTAATCTCTACAAGAGATTCCTAATGATGATAAAATTACTTATTGATAATTTGTCCATGTATTCCACTATGTACGTCATCCTGTTTCCATGGATTCTTTGTGCAATTTTTTAATGGACAGCTAGAACAGAGTTTATATCTGCATTTAAAGGGAATCCATGGGAGAATTCTTTTCTGAAATTTTTCCTCTTTTCTATGCTTCTTCAGTTCTTCATCTATATGTTGTATACTTACCATAGAAGATTCACATAATAAAGTACATTGTTGCAGAACTGGAAGAAGCAACAGAGATCATCCCCCTGAAAGAGATGGCTATCTGCCCAGCAAAACTTTGTGTATCCCTTTTGTGGTACAAAATTGTTGTTGGAAACGGCTACTCAGCTGAGAACTATTTTTCAGCTCTGCTTGAGGGCCATGTGACTCATTCCTGCCAATAGCATTTGGGCAGAAGTGATGAGTTACACACTTCGATTAAAGTGGCTGAGAAATGTGAGGGTCTACATATTATCTTTTCTCATCTACTAGCTGGAAGTAAAGGACTCTAAGGCCCTGGGAGATAGCAGAGATATAAAATGGAAGGATCTGAGCCATGTGTAAAAATTCATCTACAAACACCCTAATACACTTTTAGGTGAATGAGAAATAAACTTCGTATTTTCTTAAGCCACAGAAATTATGGGAGCAATTTTCTGTTATACCAGCTAGCATTGTCTTAATTAATTAAGGATTTTCACCAGAAGGTTAAAACTGAGCCTTGGAAATGTTATCAGGTTTGAATAAAGTACACATTGCTGTCAAAATCAGTATTAGAACTCAGAACTGCTGCAATTGCCCATCCTAAGGCACGCACATCAGCAAAGAAAGCTACAAAGTTGAAGAAACTCTCAAGGAGGTTATATCAAAGGATGAAACAAGAGTGAAAGAACAAACTTCTCAATGCTTCTATTATCTAGAAGGAGTCCTTGAGTAGAAAGTAGATGGAACTCTCTTCCCCTCTCTTCCTCCTCAAAAGGAATAGCTCTTCTACTAAATTAAGCTTGATGCAGGACACCTTGCTTTCTACTGATGAGACATTCAATAATGCCAATTCTGTGTGTACTCTAACTTAAAAAGAAGACATAATAAAGGAAGCTTAAAGAGATTTACTGTTTTCTTTTTAAAAAGGTGTGGCTCCTTCTACACTTTTATGCCCATCTGAGGCCCCATTTCATTTCATATAAGGTGAGCTTCTCTTTTTGATGCTATCAATTATTCTGCATCTGCTTTCATGGAGATATAAATTGCAATCTGTAAGTCAGTGTATGTCTGTATCACTTTTCTATTGGTAGGTTTTATGTGCTTTATTTTTTGGTGGAAAAATCTTCATCCCAAGAAGTTTACTAAAATCAAAGACAGAAAGATATCTGCATATCTGCTTGCTAGAACTTTTCCCAATATATTGTCAGTTTCTGAAACATGCCATGTTTGACAGCCATAGAGAGAATTGACATTTTGTACAATGTTAATAATTTTGGTTTTTTAAATGGCTTTATGTGGACTAATCATTTTTTTTTTTTTTTTTTTTTTCTGGCAGCAGGTTGATCCAGGGTATATGGACTAATTAATGATTTTTTTCCAGTGGTTGAATTGTGATTACCTATTGGTTTATATTTTATAAAGCCAGAATTTACGAAAGGACTAGGTCAAGTTCTGACAAGGCTAATTTGAACAGTGTTTACTTTGGTGAGAATTTTGCAAAGGGCATGTGCACACAATGTAATTTGTTTTGTTAGCCTAAAGAGAAAAAATTGACAGAGGGGATATCTAGGGAAAATGAGGTTGGGAGAGAAAAGATGGAGAGGTCCATGAAAAACAAACAAACAAACAAACAAAACAAAACAGAAGGGCAAAAGAGAAACTATGTCTGAAACACGTCTTTACCCACTTCATAATAGTAGCATGAGTAAAACATGCAGCCACGTGAAGCATCAGTTATTTTTGTGTCTCAATGAGGCTCACCCCTTCAGCAAGCTCTGTAAAATTAGAAACTGTAACTTCAGATGCATGGTTAGGTCCTTTCTCTGCATAGGTACTAGGCTCAATACATTTGATAAACATGCCATTACAGCAAAGAAAATATTCCATATCTGTATTAGTTCTCTATTGTTACATAACAACATTACTATAAATGTAGTGATTTAAAACAACATACATTTATGTTATCACAATCTCTGTGGATTTGGAGTCCAGCACAAGTTAACTGGGTCCTTTGATTCAGGATCTTAAAAGGCTGCAATCAAAGTCTTGGTTGGTGTTGAGGTCTCATGAGGTTTGACTGGGGAAGGATCCATTTCCAAGCTCACATGGATGTTGGTGTCATTTAGTTTCTTGTATATTGTTGGACTTAGGGCCTCAGTTCCTTGATGGCTGTGAGTCTGAAAGCAGCCCTCAAAGCCAGCAAAGAAGGGAATATCCTAGCAAGATGGTCTTCATAATCTCATGTAATGTAATTATGAACATCCTGTTACCTTACTATAGTGTATGGGTTAGAAACAAAAGTTTCACCCATTCTTGAGGAAATTACACAAAAACATGAATACCAGGAGATGAAGATCATGGGATTTTTATCTTTATAAACATATAATCTCAGCATCTGAATTTCCTTGGTATAAATATGTCCAAACCAAAGTCCAGAGAGATGAACTGATTAACCAAATGCCATCTAGGGAGTTAGCAATAGCAACAGGACTAGAATCCAGGACTTCTTAAGATATTCACATAACCACCTTTTCTTTTCTTATTTATTTGGTAATAACTACTTCATAAACAATTTTTGGAATAAGAAGTATTCATTCACTCATTCAACAAATATGTATTGAATGTCTGCTATGTGCCAGGCAGTAATCCATTTCTGGCAATAAAATAGTAAAAATGATAAGTCCCAGCTTTTCTAGAGTTTACATGTAAGCATGAGAAGACAGCAATGAACCAATAACAAAAATTAATGTGTAGAAGTCAGATTCTCTGGAGGTAAGTAAATTGAGATAATGGGTATGTGCCATTTCAGATGCACAGCTATGGATGACCTCTCCAATTAAGTTGATGTGGAAGCAGAAACCTGAATAAGGTGACTGAAATGCCATTTGGCAATCTGGGACCTAAGTACATAATAATTGAAAAGAATCTGAATCAGGTATACACTCAAGTTTTAAACTATTTTCTTAAGACTTGAGAATGCCGTTCAGAGTTCATGTCTTCCTTCGACACAGAAATGAGATGTAATGTTCAAAGTCAGAAAGCAAGGAGATGCTTAGAACCTTTGTATCGAATTCAAAAATTAGGGTCTCTGCCCCAAACAAGTGGTTACTGATTTTAAGTTGCAGAGCCCTTTTTCACATCTATCTTATGCATTAATAAATAAAATGGAAAAAAGTGGAGCTGCTGTGCTTGATGCCGTGAAGGTTAGTGGGAGATATCCAGAGTTCATCTTATCTACTGCCCTTTCCAAAGCTCCCCAATTGCAAAGCAACAGCCCCTGAAGGTTTAAACTGCAGATCACAGTTTATAAACAACTCTTAGATCACCTCTGGAACCACCCTGTGGTTAGCAATAACCTAACATCTTTGCCATGAGTTCTTTCCAAGGCTGACTTGTTCATAATTTGACAGGGTCACTACAAAGCTTGGCTGTTGTGATCAATACCAGTGTCCTCTTTTGCTTTTCTCTCCCATTCATGGATGATCAACAGGCTGAAAGACATGGATTTAGTTAAATTGGTAGTGGGATGGAAAAATCATCTTTAATCAGGCAGAAAATTTCTGCTATTATTGGTCAAATCTAATACCAGTAACAGAGCAAGGAAATTTTTTCATGGCATAAATAAAGGAGGAAGTCCAGAAAAGCCTTTTGACACACAATGTAGATTATCTTATACTCAAAGTAAATTATAGTAAATTCCAGGAAAAGCATGGGTCTAAGGAACTGTGGCTTAGATATATCTACACTAATTTAAAATAAAAATAATGTGTGGGACCAAGTGCAAACCAATAGTCTCGAAATGAATAAGGCACTATTAAGATAAATTTCTATAGATTGCAGGATAAAAATACTTTACTTTGCCCTTAAGGAGAAAATAGCTGGAAAAAAATAGACAAGGGAGGGGTTAAGACAGATTAGAACAATCAATTATTTATACCGATGAGCCAAGGCCAGCTAATGCTATCACACTTCATCACCCAAATTCTCATGAGGGGGATATACAACAGTAAGTTATCGCCGCAGTACTTTCCCCACTACTGCAAGAGACGTTCATTTCCAAGGAGCCGACCAAGTGACAGTGAGCTTCAGAAGAGGATTGGTGTTAAATGATTGGACTGTAATTATTCTGAAAGGGCTTTCATCATCATTACCCAACATTCTGCAGATGCAGCATGTTTGAAAATAAACTATGGCCAAACTAGCATCACGTCATTTCAGATTTTAAACACAAAGCCTCTGGTTTGCTGATATATTTTTGTGTATGCAAGTGTAGACGAACACAAATGTACTCAGCCGAGCATACATCATTTTAAAGTTGTTTAGCCAATGCATCTGCGCTGGTGTGGACTAGGTAATCTATGTGCAGAGTTCTCTGACCATGATAAACGCAGTGAAGGGGGACATTCCTTCATTCCTTGCTTCATTCATTCCTGCAACCTGAATAGGTTGAGCACCTGCCACTGTGCTGTTACAACAAATAAGATGAATGAAACCCTACCCAAGAAGCGTTCTCTATCCACCGAATTCTTCCAGCAAATGTTTGGATTCTCCCCCTTGTTTACACCCCAAAAGGACAAGCTAATTGTCTGTTTGCTCTGCCAGTTTGTCTTAATTACCAGGCTTTCAAGGCCATTAACAGATGAAGCTGTTTACGTTTCACATGTTTAAATTTCTCCTCTCTGGCCCTTCACTTCTCTTGCCCTCCGTCTGGCTTCAGGCTCAGGTGGGAGGTCAAGTGAGCAGAGCAACAAGATAAATAGATGTACCTGCCTACAAAAATAAAGCCAGTGCCCTTGCAAGAGTGTCACTATCCTTATATCATATCATATCATAAATGTCAGTTTTTATAAGTATGTGTAAATTACATGCATATGTGATTGTGAGACATATTCCTGCTTTTCTGTTGTCTTCAATCTAGTTATACAACAATGGACACAAAACCTCGGTAACTACAGTGAGGCAAATTGTCATGAAGAGACATAGTAGATGAGACCAGCCCATTCAATACTAGAGCCATTATGAGAAAGGAGACATCAGTGAGGACATGATAGAGAAGTTAGATGCAGGCTATGCAGGTGGAATTGAAACAGACCGTGGGTTGAGCACAGTGTGTTATCCTGGGAGTTTATTTCCTGATTCCTCATCTCGCCTTTGTCTTCGTCACACCACCTATGTCTTTCATTGCCTCCCCATCACTCATTCCAATTTCAAAACATACCTTGTGTTTGGCCATTGCTCTTCCTCCCTCTGGGATCACCTTGGTACAGGTCGCCATCTTAATTAAAATAGCCCCCTAATGAGCCTCCTTTCCTACACTCTTCCCCACCTTAATCCTGCCGTATTCTTAATGCCAAAGCCCCCATTATTATTACTTTTTTAATGTGGATGAAATCACATCATTCTCCCATTTAAACCTCATTTTGCAGAAATCCAATCTCCACAGACACTGTGTGGTCTGTTCCCCTCCCCAGCTCTCCAAACACAACTCCTTTCACGTCCTCTTTTCTCCATGTTTTCTGGTCACACTGCCCATCTCTTGGATTTCTGAGGCTATCGGGTCTTTCCCCACTCAGAGCCTTTGTTCCTGCTGCCCCCTCGGGCTGGAGACTTCTTTTCTTATGCCTCATCATAACCAACACTTCCTCAAAAAGACATTCCCAGACCAACGCCTTCATAGCTCATGCCATGCTTGGTAATGATTTTCACTTTTGTTGATTGTTTTTATCTCCCAGTAGAATATAGGCTTTGTGAAGACAGGGCTTGCTCGCCTTATTCACCATGGCACCCTGTTTGCCTCCTGTGCGTCCTTCATAACAGATGCTATGTAACTCTTCGTTGAGTAGATAAGTGAGAAAACCAGACAATCTTTTCACCAGAGGTGGACAAAAAAATGCTTGTTATTGATTTCTGTGTTTCTGTTTAGCTTGATAGCATGCAATACTTTTTGTTTGATGAGTTGGAACCAGCATAAATGACCATCATAGGATGAGTAGGTAAGGAAAATGTGGTATATCTACATGATGGAATACGACTCTGCTATAAAAAAGAATGAATACTACCACTTGCAGCAATGTGGATGAACTTAGAGAAAATTATGTTAAGTGAAATAAGCCAGGCACAGAAAGATAAATCCCTCATGTTCTCACTTATATGTGGAAGCTAATAAAAATAAATAAATAGAAAAAAAAAGATGCAACAATCACAATAATTTCTTGAACTTGTTAAGAAAAAAGAACAGATATGATGTTGATGAGGGTGGGAAAGGGGGTGAAGCAGGGGGTCAGGGAGGAATTGGTAAAGGGCCATGAAAATCAACTACATTGAATAATGATAAATAAATTAAAAAATGAAAAATAAAATCTGATTAGCTTACCCATTTTAAAATAAATAAGAATCATTTATTAGTTTTAGAAATTGCTAACATAAATTTGACAGATTTTGGTGCAGGGGGTAGGTTCTGTGTTTTGTTAAAATGTTATTTTCTTTCAAGTTCTCATAGAAGCATAACAACAAACATGTATGGGTCTGTGTGTAAGAAGACTGAGCTTAGAGTGGCTGAACAACTTGCTGAAAACCAAACAGCTAGTAAATTTTAGAAACTAGTTTTGTCACCAGTTTCAATCATTGCATTATAACTAACATTGATCATGGACTCACCACCTCACAGACACTGTTTTAAGTATTAGCTCACTTGATCATCATAGTGATCCTATGAGTGGTTATTATTTAATAAATAATTAAATAATTGATTGCACACAGACCTATTAAATTTTTCTTGGGATCAGGTAGCCAGTAAGAGGTGGGGGTGGGATTGGTTTCCAGGCAGACTAACTCTTGAGACTCCATTCTAATAACCTTACTGTTCAGTCTTCCTTGCTATTCTGTGCTCTTTTTTTCAGTATCTCTACATGCAGTATTGAAAAGTAATTATTTTTTTGAGTTGTCTACCTAGAGGAAAGATAGAAGAGCTACTGAAATATTGAAATATATGAGTATGTTGCTTAACTGTAAGCAGACTATAAACAGAGAAATTCTTACTTTTCCCAGTTGGGTGACGATGTTCCCGTTCAACAGCACAGCACCAGCACGTCTCCTAGAAAAGAGTTAAGAAGTCCATGTTTGTGTGTGTGGAGTGTATGGGTGCCAAGGGGAGGGTGGGTATCTTCAAACCAAGGTTAAAGTGTATCTTAGGCTTCAACAGGAAGTTAGTGACAGCTGCTTAGGTGTTGCCAAGCTTGATGGACAGTCACCTGGAGTTCATTCCTGCTCTATTCATAGCATGGGGAAAGAAAAGAGAAAGGAATTAACATGCAGCGACACTATGTATCTAAACTGTTCAGATATTATCTCATTCATAGCAATGCCAGGAGGTAAATGCTATTATTACCAACATTTCACAGATGAAAAAAATTGTAATCAGGGAGCTCAATTAACATGTACAAGGTCCTTCAGCTTGTACATTTTAGATCTGGATTTGGGCCCAGACCTATATAATTAAAAATCAGGGTTTTTTCTGAAATCATCTTTCTGATCTGTCAGATTACACACACACACACACACACACACACACACACACACACACACACACACACACACACACTTCATAGCCTAACAAAAAATTTCTTTTGTGTATTAAAAGAGATTGAGAAAGAGATTGCTGTGATTGCTGTTATCAAGCTATGATAAATAAGTTAAAGCCATAGAAAATCCTTAGAAAATAAGGCACATGAGAACACATGAAGACTGTAGAAATTAATTGTAAGAACCCATCAGTGCCACTCAGGGCAAAACTTAGATTTTGGTTGAAACCATGTACTTGTTCCATGTATAGAACTTCCTGATTTTCACTACGTCAATATTGTGTGAGCATTTATTTGAGGATGAAGATTCCTAAGAAGTATATTTCAGATTAGCTCGGACCCCCACCCTTAATCCAGTCTCCAGAAGAGATGGGCCGAAAGTTGTTTATAGGCTTCTTTATCACAGTTAAACTATAATATAGCAATGTCTAAAGAATATTAAAGTTAAAAAGAAGAAGCAGATCTGGCACCTAACCCACCGACTATTAGTCTAATTTTTCTAAGTTCTTTTCACTCTCAAGTTTTCTGAATATATTTATATTTACTTCTCAGACAATGTCATATTTCACTTTTAACATAAAATTGTTATAAAATTTTTTCTCTGTTATGTAATTCCCACAATGCCTATATATAATGGCTCTGTGATGTTTTATTGAGATGCTGGCTTGCAGTTGACTTAATCACTTCTCTATCGGGCTATATGTAGTTTGCTTTTTTACTTTTCACTATTGTACTGATGCTACATTTTAATTTTTGTGCAATTATTGGTTTTACTGAATTAAAGCCTATGCCTGTTTTTCTTTCTTTCTCCTTTTTTGGGGGGCGGGGGGACGTTCATCAGACATAACACTAAAAGTTTTTTTTTTGTTTTAAGATTCTGCTAGTCAAATAAGTGCAAAATGTTATAGAATATTTATAGAATTTGTCTGTCTTTGATTATTAGCAAGGCTGAATATTTTTCCATATGTTTATTTACTATTTTTTATCTCTCTTTGTATGAAGTAGTTGTGTAATATTTGCTACTAAAACTATTAGAACCTTATTATTTTCCTATATATGAATGATTTTTTTATATAGGGGTTAATACTGTGTAATTTGATGTATATATTTCCTATTCCATTTTTCTTTTTAATTTTAGTTTTTAAATGTTGGAATTCTTTTTGCATTCAAACCTGTTGGTCCTTTCATTTGTGATTTTTTCCTACAGTTTAAAAATATTTAAAAAGTTATTATTTCTATGAATATTCTTTTGGGCATTATATCCATTTATTTGGGAAAATTATTAAAATAGATAGGGATGGCAAATAGTTTTACCAGTGAGTCTTCCCTCTCAGTGACAGACATCTCTGAATCTTTATGGTGGGTCTTCTCATCGAGCCCCAACCTTTTCTCCACTAAATACTATCCTCCAAGAAAGCCACTTTCAGGTGATCTGCATTCAAATATTAAATTAAATCTTTGTGCCAGGATGTGGCTTCTAGGATGTAGTTATACATGCTACTATATTTACACAGGCAAAATACTTACTAAATGACCCTTTCTTTCCCACCTTTCTTTTGAAATTCTTGTTTTATCTAAAGTCCTTTATATAGTTTGGCCTTTGTGTTTTAGGTTGTTGTTGTTTTTCTTTTAATCTGATATACTTTACTTCTACTCTAATCATTTCATTGTTTAATTTATATTTTTTCCCCAACCCAAATATAATTATTTTTCAGAATCTTTGATATTTCCTACTATTTATCTTTCTCAAATTAATTTCAGCACATTCTGTTTTTATGAAAATGTAATTTTCAAATAGATAATATAAATTTGTAATGCATATGTATAATGATACTTAAATATGTTATAGGAATCAGAATTTCTAAACATATTTTGGAATTATTAGACAGTAGAAATTACAGAGATATTCAACTTTCTATGTTGCTAAATAAAATTCCCTCTCTAAAATTTCATGGTTTCAGGTCTTTTTACTGTAATGTACAATTAGATGTGTAAACACAACCTGAAATGTCACTAGTAGTTGTTTTTGCAAAGCAATTGTGATGGTCGTGAGTCAGCTGAAGGATGTAAATGGTATCAATAGGTCCCTTATTCTCTATCAGATGCTATTTCCAGCTCTCCGGTGTATGAGTATCATTGCCTTAAAAAAGGATTTCCATCAAGGCCCATTAAGTGGTTGTAATATCCTAAAGTACTTAAACAAAGAATACGTAAGAAGTAAGTGTTAAGCAGTTGGGACTGAAGGGGATGCAAGAATCGATTACACGTATACTGAAATCATCACTGTAAACTTGACAAGTTCTTGGATGGTTTTTCAGGTAACAATTCAAAGGGAAAGACAATTTAAGTAAAGACTCTTTAAAAAAAAAAGAAATTCATTAGTGTATGCTAAATGAATTAGTCTACAAGCTAAATAATAATCAAGTAGAACTAAACTTGCTTTCCAACATTAGCAAAGCAGGGAAGTGATAATGATTGGTTGTGTTACATATTTACCTCATTTGCGGATGATGATCTTGGAGGATTAGGGAAGTGATCGGATTGATATAGCTCATTTGTGAGCCAAGACTCATGCTGAGCTGCTGTGGGTATTAAGAGTTGACTCTCTTTTGTTCTATTACTAATTTACTGTAAACTCTGAGGGTATCCATTAAGGCCAGGAATTGATCCTTTGCATTTAATTGATAAGCTAGATGTCTCTCTTTCTAATTCATTAGGTTAATAACAAGCATATTTTCCTAAAGGAGCCCAGCAGGACTCTGGGATCCTAGATGACAGCAGCTGGTCCTTGAGTGCAGGAGAATTTATTCTCTGAGGGCTATTTAATGAAACCAGTGGCAGTTCAGGGAAACAAAGAAACACTGATAATATAGTGCTTTGTGCCTTTGGCTTTTCTTTTCTGGGAAATCTATTTATTTCAGAGATCATTCTTTCAATATGCATCAGATTCCTTTCCTCCAAATTCTGTGTTTATAAAAAGAATCCCTCAAAAAAAATCTTCTAATGCTCATTTTGGTCAGATTGTGTGTATATGGCTGTGGGGGAAGAGATAAAGATAGAAATCTGAAGATTAACACCAATGATTTTCAAATGGATGTTAAATTTGTAATGTATGTGTGTAATGATACTTAAATACATTATGGGAATCAGAATTACTAAGCTTATTTTAAAATTATCAGACAGTAGAAAAGTTATAAATACATTGCATACAAGGAGTTTTTGAGGCATTATAAATAACTCAACTAACTTTTCCTACTTTGATAACTAAGAGCGTAAAATTAATTTGAACTTCTAGAGATCCTTGCAGACACTTTCATAATATTTTAATCCATGACATAGGTTATTATTATCAATAATGTACAGACTAGGGAACTGTGGTTCGGAAGCATTAAGTTGCTTATCCAGAATAATGCACCTAGCTAGTAGCAGAGTCTAAAAAAAGAAGACATAATGTCTTGCTTTTCTTATGGCCAAACCAAAGAGGAAAACATTTTGAATGCAAAGGGAAAGCTATCTGACTTACTGAACAGTGAGGAAACAGTTCATTCTGTGGCTATTAGTATTTTTTTTAGCTTATTCATGACCAACATTCTTAAAAGTTTTTTTTCTCCCAAAAATGAGAACTGGTAACTCATTCTGCATAAGAACTTGTCTCATTGAAGATTACCACCTCATAAGGATATAAAACTGACGTCTAACCATTGTTTTTTTGTTATCACCTCTTAGCTAATCAAACAGGAAGTCGACTATTATGTCGTTTTGTACCACTTTTTGATTTCTTGCAGCAGGCATTTTCTGGTAGCAAAAGTAGTCATACAATAACGATAACAATTAACTAGCAGATCATGTATCTGTGTCTGGGCAGTGTGCCTGTGGTAGATGGGCAAAATTGTGACACAATACTTTTAGACACCAACTCGGCCTTTGAGTGACTTAGTTTGGTCAGCCATGCTGCACCATCAGTACTGGGTAGTCATTTTGAAGACTTGGTAAATAACTAGTAAATCACACACACACACACACACACACACACACACACACACACATTCACATTTCATTCTTTTGAAAAGGAAAAGTGGAAGTAGATGTTCTCTCATCCTAAATTATTTTAAATGGGAGTTAGTCTTTTTTAGTCGGAGGCCTCTGGATTAAAGTTTCCTTCTCAAAGGAGGGAAGAATACAGCAAGTTTATGCATGAAATCTATTGATTTTTTTAACAATGCTTTTTGTTTGTATAGCTGTTAAAATTATTGTTATTTTAACCTCTCTCAAGAATTACCTTACTTGATGCAAACAATAACCTGGTAGCAGGTTGGCTCATTTCCGACTTCCTCGGCAGTATCTGCAGTATCATGATCTGGCTTCTTTCTTCTTTTCTGGGTTTATTTCCAGCCTTCCTCTTGCTCAGTCTCTTCTGCTTCTAGTCACATTGATCTTTCAGCTGTTTTCCTTCTCAAGAAGTTTGTGTTTTCAGATCTACCTAGAACATCTTTTATGCTCATCTTTTGCCTAATTCCTACTCAACTTTCAGAACTTCCCTGTAGTGTCACTTCCTTGAGGAAGCTTTTCCCGACACCTTCGACTAGGTTAGGTATGCCTGTCCTATATAGTTATGCCTGTCCCTCAGCAGCCCTTACCTTTCTTATGTGGCTCTTACCACAGTGATTAATTTAAGTGATTGTTTAATGCCTGTCTTTTTTATTGACTGATATCCAGGAGGGAAGAAACCATGACTGTGTTGCCACCAGCACCTAGCAATGCCAAGCATATGGTAGATAATAAATATTCAATGGATGAATAAATGATGTCTATGACATAAAGCAAATTAATGTCAAAAGTATGACTGGAGAATAGTTGTCTGGACTTCAGAAGTCATATTCTGTTTCAGGGCACGCATGTATGCCTACTATCTAGCAATGATTTCTTACCTTGGTGAGAAATTATGAACAGTTTACAGTTTTTGCTGAAAATAATGCAAAGCAGGGCAGGGACCACGCGGATCAGTTTTTAGTGAATGTGAAGAAAGAGGCAGAAGAGAAAGGAATCAAAAATACTAGAAAAGTAAAGAGGTATAAAACTGTTGTTAGGGGTGAACTAGATAGTTAATGAGAAGGAAATGAGAAAATTACTGAAAGAAACCACAGTCAAATTGGCATTTCCAGATCAGGCCCTCAGGCCAGAAATGTATTGCTCTGGTAGAAAGACCATAGAAAGTACACAAAGCTCCCCTTATATATAGCTTTAGCCAAGTTACATGACCTTTCCATCCTCAGTTTCCAATTGTATAAACTGAGTGCTAGATTATACAATCTCTGAAATCTCCTTCGTCACCAAACTCTGAATATATACCTTGAATCATTTTTCACTGACAGAGAACTAGATGTCAAAGTCTCAACCACAGCTATCTAAAAAGAAAAAAACCCTGGGGGTTGCTTCTTTTCCTAGATGTCCATTATTTAAAGAAATGATCTCTACCATTGTTCATTATTCATGCCCTATAGCTATTAAGAAATTTATTAATCCAGCTGGGCCAATGCTATCCAAATATGCCAGTACCTGTACATGCAAATTACTTAAGAAGCACATTAAAAAGCAGATTCTTTGGCCTCACCTTTGAAAAATCTGATTTAGAAAGTTTGGCATGGGTCTGGACTTTTATTAAGCTCCCCTGGTGATTCTAAGGCAGCTATCTTATGGATCAGCACTTAAGAAACACTGGCTTTATTATTTGTTTACTCTGCATTTTCAAAGAATATTTGAATCAGTTTAACTCTATTTTTATAAGGAAAGATTGGCGTCCGCAGTAAAAGTGTGTGCGGTTGCATCTAGAAAATGTTCCTTTTCAATAGGCCAACATACGGTGCCTGGTTTCTACCTTTATGCTTTAGTGGTGCCATGGTCCTGAGTGGTGCTGGGGAGTTAATACTGAACCCTCTCATGCATTAAATATGGGGTGACATGTTTTACAGAAAAGCAGGCTTTAGCCAGGGTATCTTGGTTTATTTACAATTTGAGATCCTCTGGCTTTTTGATCTGCCCCCTTCTTCACCCCTAACATTTGGCTGTGGCATTTGTTAAAGTGTTTTTTCTTTACTTCTTGTTATATTACTGTTTGTTATTAAACAGTTACTGCATTTTCCCCCTAGACACAACTGTGTTGTACTGGTGAACGATGTGATTGCCTATATACAATTGTTAAGGCATTTTGGAATACTTCTGGCGAAATGTGACTATATAAATGGAAGTCATTATCATTGTGCTGAAATTGGAATTTCTAGTTCGAGTTTGAGGGCTTGAGATGTAACCCACTTCTGATTGCAGGGAAATCAACATTTCGTATCAGTAGTGAATTGACTCATTAAAGGCCCTGATACTGAACATTATTCACTTAAGTATCAAGATATCCATACAGTGGGGTAGGCAGGGAGGGTGTGGCACATAAGCAGACAGATGAGAGAACGGAATATTGAGTTCCATTATATTGATTTGTGATGACAGTGGTGGTCATATAAAGACCTCAGCAGGTCAGCTGGATTTATATTAATGCCTTCTCTAGAGGTGCTACAGCAAATATCAGTCTGGACAGCTCAGGACTCATAAGTAGGGGAAGCAATATGCCACCTCCTGTCAAAAGGAGCACATTTTGATCTTGTCTTAGGTTAATCAAAGAAAACACTTCTCCACAACAACTATTGCACTTTCCAACCAGGTAACGCCTCTTCATGAACATAAACTCCTCTGTTGCTTCTCATTTTCACTCTCTCTAACACAGCCACACCATCCTCCTTGCTATAAGTCAAATAGGCCAGAAACTTTCCTTCAGGGACTTTGCATTTCTATTTCCTTTGCCTAAAATCTCTTCCCCAAGATATGGTTGCTCACCCTTACTCTTCCTTCAAGTCTTAGATCAGTTGTCAGTGAGGCCTCATCCTGATTATTCTACTTAAAACTGCACTTCTGCTCACACACCTCTATCATCTCCTAGCTCTATTTTTCACTTATTTGATCTTATAGCATTTGTCATTATTACATATAGTATAAGCATTACTTATTTATTGATTTGTCATCAATTTCTTCTCTAAAGCATAAGAGCAAGTGTTTGGTCTGTATGGATTCGTTGCTATAGATTCAGTATTGTCTTAGTCTTTTTTGCATTGCTATAACAGAATACCACAAAGAAGGGAATTTATAAAGAAAATACATTTATTTTTCACAGTTCTAGTGGCTGGGAAGTCCCATATGCAGGTGCCTGCATCTGGTGAGGGCCTTTTTGCTGCAACATCCCATGGTGAAAGGCAGAAGGGCAAGAGAGCGTGAGGCAGGGAGAGGAAGGGGACTGAACTCATCCTTTTTATCAGGAAGCCCTTCCCATAATAATGGCAATCACCTCTTACAGGTCTCACCTCTCAACACTCACTGTTGCATTGGGGATTAAGTTTTTCCGACAAATGAACTGTGGGAGACACATTCAAACCACAGCAAGTATCTAGAGCCATGCCTTATGTTTGGTAGTTGTTCCATAAATTTATTAAATAAATGGAAGAGTGATTGATGAATCAGTGATGTGGTACACTACATCATATGCAAAATAATTGACAGGGACTTATGAAAGATGGGAGAAAGGAACCTGCTTAATCAATCTTTATTTTAACTTAACATTTAATTTAAGGATACTTTAGATGGTTCTTCTTATTTTTTTTGTAAAGTCCTAGAAAAAGCTCCTTCTGGGTTTAGATACTCCCAATATCTTGTGCTCAAGGTATAACTTTGTTCTTCCACAAGTCTATCAAAATTACCCAGATTAAAAAAAAAAAAAAATTAACAATGGAGGAAATATCATATATTCTTTCTAAAAGCATTTTAAAATGATTGCTTTGTGTCTGGTTTTCGGGCAAGCTATGAGAATACAGCAGAATCCATTCATACACATAGAATTCCTGCTTTAGTGACTTTAACTTTTAGTTGGGTAAGATGAACTAGTCAAGAAACTGTAAATTGTGAAACAAAAATTCCACAATATTCCAGGAGTGCATAGAACGAGCAGCAAAAGGTAAAATGCCTACTGGTAGAAATGCTTCTTATGTTGAAACTGGATAGGGAGAGAGAGCTGAGAGGAGAAAGAAAGCCACGCAGAAGTAGACCAGGTGGGATGATGATCATTCTGTATTCAAAGGACTAAGAGAAGACTAGTATCGTGAGGACTTCAGGTAAGAAGACTAAGCGGCAGGAAGAAAAAGCTGCAGAGGGAGGTCTGGGCCTTTAGAATTGTATTGAAATTTTTGGATGTTATCCCAACAGCAACACAAAACTATAGTAGTTTTTAATGCAATTCACAAATGTTCTGCTTCTTCTTTCCTCAGCATGTAGGAAGATTGCATTTATACATCCTCTTTGAAGTTAGGGGTGGCCATTGAATTGCTCTGGTCAATTAAATATAAGTGGAAGTGACATGTTTCACATCCCAGGAGAAGCTTGGCTTCCAAGCCAGTGCTTGCATTTGTCCCTTCTGCTGCTGTGATCCAGTGATCGGTTTGCTGAAGCTCCATCAGCCTGAACCCTTGAGTGCCAGTGATAAGCAGAGTCCTCTGCTGAACCACATTGGACATGGAGTTTGCATGCAAAGTACTGCTTTATTTGTTTAAGCCACTGAGACTCGGAAATTATTTTTTCCTGCAGAATAACCTAGGCACTTGGGAATGACAAAAGAACCATTAACGGGTGTATGATATAGTAAAACTGGTTTTTGAAAGATTTATTTGGCTGCAGTGAGAAAAATGGGTTTGAATGAGAAGAATCAGAGGCCTAGTGATCAGTTTTGAGGCTGTTGTAGTAATCTAAGTGATAGAGTTGCAGGAATCACACGTGCATTACACATATCAGGCAGGAGAGTGGTGGTTAGAAGCAAGACCGCCAGCATCCACAGTGGGGACAGAGCAAATGGGTAGATTCAAAATGTATTTGGGCAGAACAGGCAGAACTAGGTGACAGATAGTATATAAGGAAGTGAAAGAAGAAGGGAATGAATGAGATTCTCATGTTTCTGGCTTGGATAACTGAATGAACTCAGCAGGATACAGAATATTAGAAGAGCAGCAGGGAGAAGGAGAAATTGGTAAAGAGACACGAAAATCAACTACATTGTATGTTGATAAATTAAAAAGTCAAAAAAATCAAAAATAAATAAATGTAATATCTTCTTGAAGAATTGGCCCTTTGAATAACATGTAATGATTTTTTCCTTTTATAAATACAAAATGATGTGTTTTGTAGCAACAACAACAAAAGAATATTAAAGAGAGACTATAGTCTTTAGGACAATAAGAGATAATTAGTTCACCTTTAGAAATTTTAGGTTTGAGGGTCTTGTCCAAAATCTAACCCTAGGGAGAGGAAGATGATTGTTTTAAAATTAGGGCTCTAGAGCGAGGTCTGAAAGGTGCAGATCTGTGAAGCATTAGGATGTAGATGTTAATTTAAGCCATAGTTGAAGATGAGATGACCCCAGAAATGTGTGTTCAGAATGCTGCTGAGCATATACAGGATGACCTTGTTTAATTGGTAAGGAAATGTGTGATGACAGAAAATTGCAATATCACATCATCCTGGAAAACAAAACAAATAGAAACAATTATCCAAAGTAGATTTTATTCCAGACAATCAACACTGACGTGGAGAGTTCAGAATAGTACAGATTCCCCAAGTGCTATTCCTTATACCAAAGACTAGACAAGTTACAATTGAAATGATATATTCATTCTCCTGGGATAGAAAACTTTTTAATCTACTATTTGTAAGCTGTATGACCTCTACAAGTGTATGTGTTTGCATCTTTATTTTATTCTCTCATTTGAATCAGTAGCCAGAAATAAAGTTGAGAAAATTAACTGGAGAGAAACTACTCTTCCCATTAAATTATTTTGGAGGGACTTCAAGTGATAAGCTTGTCCATGTCACATAGCTCATACATAAATAACTTGATAAGCTCAGTCCACAAATGAACTCAATTATGATGTTGCTCTTCTGATGAGCTTATTTGCCTGTTCATTCAAAACCATTTTTTCTGTGCCTACCATAAGCAGAACAAAATGAGAAATTTGATTTAGTTTGTTACCTGTTGTAGAATAAATTATATTGATATGATACTTGGGTATCCTTATAATTGACAATGTATAGTCAGTTATTTTGATGTGCAATTTATATGTATTTGGGAATGCAAAAGCTTATGATCTGTGAGAAATATGTATCTCAAAACATTATGATTTTTTAAGTTTAGGTATTTTCCAAGAATAAACTTTTCTTATATTATTTGCTTATGTTGGTTTGGCTCATTTCATATGACTATGAAAAAGTCTCTGGCATGATTATTAAATAAAAATATAAACAGGCAACATTAAGCCATGCAATGAAGTTAGAGAAATTGAATAGGACAAAAGACCTTGCTTTCTAGTTGACCCCAGGCAGGTGGGGTGGCAGATGAATGACAAGGTTAAAATAAACTATTGGAAGAAAGAGGGTGTGGGGATTATGGTTTCAATGGAGGGAAGCACCAATTCTGTCTTGAAAAAACAAGAGATTCTTTGTTTCAAAGTGACTTTCAACTTAGGTTTTGAAAGATGAATGTTAGAAGCTTAATCTCTACTGACTGTTAAGAGGGTGGGAAACTCTATTATGGTAATTGAAAGGTGAGGCCTAGAAGAGGTGATTAGATTCTCAGGACTACGACCTAATGAATGGATTAATAATGGTGGTCATGGGCATGATTCTGAGGGCTTTAAAAGAAGAGCATCTGAGAGTCTCTCTCTGTCTCTCTCTCTCTCTCTCTCTCTCCTCTGCCATTTCTGCCATTTGAGACCTCTGGGTCACTGTCACCACTACCAAGTTCTTCACCAAATGTGTTCCCTGGACTTTGGACTTCCCAGCATCCAAATAAATTTTGTTTTCTTTATAAATCACCCAGTTTCAGGTATTTATGTTATAGGCAACAGAAATGGACTAATGCAACAAGCAAGAGAACACAATGATTTGAGGTAGAAGCAGCAGCATGTTCAAAATATCTGAAATATAACAGACTATGACCCATTTTGAAGATTGCTAAAAGTTATTTGATAAAGCAGATAAATAGGGTGAATGTGGAAGAGTGGTAAGTGATGAGGCTGGAAATGTTAATGCTCACCAAAATTTCAGGTTAGCTTTAATTTTAATTTAAGTCAATCCCCTTTTTCTGGAGACGGGATTAGGGAATTGGTAGTTTTGAACCTGCAGCTTTTACATTTCAAATTAGCCATGTTAGCTAGTCCACAAAATGCTGTGAGTCAGTCCTGTGTAACCACAGTATAGTAAAGGAGAAGTCTCTTAATAAATCTGCATTAATTTGCATTTTCAACATTTCTCATAGAAGGAACTAGTTTTCACATTTGGTCTCGCTGCATCATTTAAAATCAACTCAAAATGGTGTTCAGGAGGCTGTTTTGGAGAATAGTCTAGAGAAGCTGTGGGAACCACATGTATTCTAGACATATCAGATAGGAGAATGATTTCTGGAAAAATCCACTGGAGCTGGATCCCAAATATCTAGCTCTGTCACTAACTGGGGGAACTTGGGTTTTGGGGACACATGTCACCATCTCAGCCTTAGTCTCTTTATCTTTAAAATGGAGAAGTTGGAATAAATAGTATCTAAGCCTCCTTCAGCTTCTGTATTATGTAATTTTATGAGTTTACTAAGGATTCTTAATTTTCTTTGACTATGACACATAGTGATAGATACTTGTTATGCTCTATTCACTGCATTAGGTGCAAGAAATATAATAGTGAAAAAAATTTTGAAAGCAGAATTAGCCCCTATAGGCATGAAGCTTAACTTCTGGTTGGAGGAGAGAATTTTTAATAAAATAGATAGAATAATTTGTGAATAAAAAATAAATGGGGTAAGAGTTGGTAAAGAATAAACAAAAACCGAAGGGACCACGTGAGCATATAACAAGAAGGATCTGAGGTCAGCACGGAGACCAAGAGATGGATGTGCTGGGCACTGAGCCTTGTCAGGAAAGGACTCTCTTGAGCAGTGACCTTTGGAGGAAAGAGATGAACAGGAACCTTCTCAGAATGGCTTTGTGGTCATGGTCAGTCTGGGGGAATTAGCAACTTCCTCAGAAGCATAAGGAAAGCAAATTATAGGATGTATTTTATGGGTTTTTGGCAGAGATTTTATTATGCTTTGTGAAAATTGATTTGATGGCATTCAGACTTTCTTGATTAAGAATGTAAAATTGCTTTTTTTTTTGTAGCTTGGCACATAGAATATTTTTCAAATTATGTTTCAGAAAGCAAGTAAGGCTGTGAACCAGTTCCCCTCTCCATTTGTTAACACCAGGCTAATTTGAGTCATCCCAGAATAATTGCACTTGTTCGTATTTTGTCTCTGTTGTTGCTGGCTTCTCATCTGCCCGCTTCCTTCTGTGTGGCAGGTTTGGATGCATTTTAGGCAGTGAGAAGGCAGTTTACTGTACCTCAAGGGGGTATTAGTCAGAATTGGACATAATGAGGTGAGATGCCATAACTGTTTTTCTCAACAGCTGGCTTGGTGGTCATTCAGTGGTGTTTAGAGTGAAAAAATGAGAATAGGAATGCAGCACTCATATGTCCTTCCAGTCTGCCTGGTATAATCAAGACCAAAAGCATCCAGACTAGGTCACCTGCTAATTTTAGTAAAGTAAACCCATCTGCTTAAGTCTTAATAAGAGATACTATCTTATAATTTTTGCTATGGGACATTTGACCTGTTTGCATGTCATGCAAATAAAAATATCTAGTATGTACATGGGTTTGTAAATTAAGCCAAAATGATGAGACGTGACATGAAAAAAGGAGTCAGGATGTATGTGGTACTTGAAGCTATCATGATGGTTGAGATCATCCAGGTAAAGTATATTCTTTGTCACATTTGTTTCAGAAATGACATCACTTTAAGGTAAATGTACCTATTTTTCATGTGACCAAATTACCTTGTATTAAATTAAGACAAAAATGCTTTATCTGTTTGACAACATGCATGGACTGAAAAAATGTTCTCAAGTCTTTAGCGATTTGTTTCCCCCTACATTCGTAATCATGGTTTTCCTGTATTCATTTTACAGCAGAATTGAAGGGAGGACATTGAGGTGTGTAGTATTTACTTTCTTTTGTGATAAAACAAAAATAATAAAGCTTAATACTTCTCAGTTGCTATTTGGGATCTCTTTGAAGGCAATGGTCTTGTCCTATTTATTGCTGTAACTTAAGTACAATCAGTGTTGAATGCATTTTTTAATTAAGAAATTATGCCAAAGAATTTTTTTTCACCATAATATGTAATAGACCAAATCAAAATCATGGAAAATAAAATATTTTGCAGCCAAATGTTCTAACTGGAGAGTTTACTGCAGTTTCTTTTATGATTTAATCCCCTAATGTATACTTATATTCATATGTTCTCATCTAGCATATGCTATAGAATTACCATGTGGTGGTAGATGTGATAAGATCTAGAAGAGTGTTTGGGGTATAGAAATAAACTCTAATATTAAAGGGTACTGGAGTATTATATTACGGTATTATAGGGTACCAATGGGTTCCTACGGATTGGTGTTCAATTATACATGTATTAACTCAATGAAACTGCTGTGGCAGTTTTCTTTGAAGAGAAAGCAGACTCAGTAGCAGTTTTCTAGGCTATGTTTTATTTGAGATTTTCTTTTTAATTGCTTGCCCTCATGCTGGAAAGATGTAAAAGAATAAATGAGCAATGGCATAAGAAATGTATTGGAAAACTTTATATTCTCCTAATCTAGGGATTGTTATGAAAATATTTATAAATAGAGATTTGAAAGACCTTTGAGAAAGGTTTCAGAAATCTGAAGATGGTTTAGTTTTGAATTGTAGCTATGTTTTATGCCCCGCACAATGCTGAGAATGTTAATATCTGAGAGTTCAATTTCTTGTTTGTAAAATAGGTAATAATATTATTTTACAATATCCTTGTGAAGAATGGTGATTATGTACATAAAGTACCTGGCATATGGCATTCTTATATAGGACAGTTACTTCTGTCTCAAATTTGCTTCAGCAGTGATCTGGGACTTGTAATAATGAAAGAAGTGATTTAACTTACATGATAGCTGTGACTTTTTGGTGTAAACAGAAATTTTTCTGATTTAGAGAATGCCTAGAGGTCATTCTTGATAATAGTTTTACTATAAACTACCCACTGAACAGTAGTCAATTGAAAACGAATCTTAGTATTTTTCTCAGTCACTTTAATTCTGAACCAAACAATGTAGATGTATAATTGAACACTTCCTCAGTCTCCCAAACACTTGAAATTTGGATTCATGCATTCTTGGATAAAATGGCAGGAGATTACAAGTGCCTTTCCTACCTTTAGCTTATATTAGCTGTTTAGTTGATAATAGTTCCCAAAGTTACAGTTATCATTAAGTTGAGATTGAAGATTAAAAGCAATTCTTAGATGACAGCTTTTCTCTTGTGACAAATGGGAGTATCAACTGCATACATTCAGCATAAGCACTTAGAGATGAAGAAAGGTAATTTAATGGTGGAGAGCCTGGATTTTGGAACCAGACATCTTGGGCCAATTCTGTCCTTCACTGCTCATTAGATGTAAGCTGTTAGCCTCGTTATTAAACTCTTGGTGCCTCAACCATCTCATTATTATTTTAAAAGATAGGATCATAGGCTGGCCGGTTAGCTCAGTTGGTTAGAGCATAGCCTTAAAACACCAAGGTCAAGGGCTCAGATCCCCATATCGGCCAGTCACCACCAAAAAAAATAAAATAAATTGAATGACTTACATCTACATTAGTTGGCCTAGAAATAAACAGGATGTACTGTTAAATGGGAAAAGCAAGTTACAAAAGATAGGATCAGAAAGATTTAATTTGTTAAAATATGTAGAGGCCTAAGAGCAGTGCCTGGCATATGGGTGGTCAATAAATGCTAGCTAATGTAACCATATGTGGTCCTTTGCCATACACATAGTAAGCAAATAGGCAAAGACACCAGTCTTTGTTGCAGAGGAAAAGGTTTGTTCGCTAGGCAGGCAAACAAATGAGAAGACAGGAGAGTAATCTCAAATCTGCCTTTCTGATGGCAGGGAGTTAGAGACATGTACATGGAATTGGTTAAAGGTGGTGAGGATCCTGTAGAGCAGTGATAGGATAAGGGGTTTGAGGAAGTTCTTTGGTTATCTGCACAGTGTGTACAAGCTGTCTGATTGCTTCCTCATGGGTCACCTATTCAAAAAATGATCTGAAGGTGGAGTTTTCATCCCTCTGATGTCACAAGGTCACCTATTGGACACCCACCCACACAAGCTCAGAAGAGAGGTCTATGAGTGCAGTCACTTTGGACTGGTTTGATTCCAAGAGTCTTGCAAAATATTTTAGACAAATAATTTGTGTCATAAACATCAGAGATGTTATCTTAAGCAACAGGGTTGGCCAGGGTGGTTTGCTTGTTTGGGAGAGCGTGGTGCTGATAACACCAAGGTCAAGGGTTTGGATACCAGTACCAGCCAGCTACCAAAAAAAAAAAAAAGAAGAAGAAGAAAAGAAAAGAAATGGAGCAGGAAAGTCTTTTGATCTTGACTCAACTATTTCAGTGATGCAGGGGTCAGCAGTTTTATGGGTGCATCTTGTCAGTGAAATTTAACTGGCAAGGCAGAGAGCAAGCTGAGAGAGAAACAAGTTTGATTTCTTAATTTTCAGTCACCAGTTTTAGTACAATGTAAGCATGTTGTCTGTGGACTATCAATCAATCACCATGGTGGACTGATGTCTATATCTGCTGGGGCCATAGTGTTATCCATTGGACTACTTAATTAGCATTTTAACACATAGTAAATTTTTGGTATGTACCGACATAGCCGAGAAATAATCTCCTGTTGATTAACCAGTCAAATTACTTGAATCACCTCTCCACATCCCATTCAGTACATAATTAGTGTTTATTTCAATTTTGCTATTCATTATGCAAATTCATTGCAGGAAAGCATCACATCTGGGGAGTGTGTGGTTCATGATTTTTTTATTGACGGTCATTGAGATGAAAGATAGACAGGTACTGGGAAGCTTCTGCTCAGCTTAATTTGGTGACACTATCCTGTATTTGGGCCAAAGTATCAGTATTATCACATTAGTTTTATTATTACTGTTAATTAAATGCAGGTGTCAGAAAAGAGTTTCCAGTTGTGGAGTTCATTAGGTGATGAAATGGTTCCCCACAATTTGATTTGCTTCAACCATACAGGACAAAGGTTTGGAGTCAAAGGGAGGAGTGGTGTGAATTGGGTGACAGAGTGTATGTTTTCCATTTTCTGCTACATTATTTAATGAGATGTGATGATCTGCTGGTGCCAGAGGCAGCCTGTGTTCTCTCTCCAAATGAATGAGATGTTCAGGTACATCAACACAGCTATTGTCCAAAGGGGAAAGCACTGTCATCATCCTGCTCAGAGGAATTAGCAGAAAAATTAACCTTCTGTATTAGCTTGTAGTGCTGATAAAGGGTTTTGTTTTCAACCCAGGCATGCCAACAAGTCTCTACAGTTGGCTGTTCGAAAGATCTAGTAAGTGTTGGAAGTGATACTGCTCTTGAATGCTTCAAGCTATATATTGTATTCCAAGGGGGGGGGAAATAAGTCTTTATCATCTATATCTATCTGTCTTTCTATCTATCTATCATCTATCCATCTTTCCATCAAAGTAAAATATATGTCACTGGCTTTGCTGCATCCATTATATAGTGATAGAAGTCATAGCATTGTAATACAAGTATATCCAGCTCTGAATCCTGAATTTGCTGCAAATAAGCAATTGATAAACTTTAGGCATGGCACTTAACCATGCTAAGATGCAGTTTCCTTGGGGAGGTGAAGGGTGATGCTAGTATTAGGCATCACCCAGCATTGTTAAGAACAAACTGCAATGGTGTCTGTAAAATGCCTACCATGAGGTAAGCATCCTATACATGCTGGTTTGCTCTCATTCTGCTGGCATGGTGCGGACCGTATTTAATCAGTTCAACTCAAAAAATATTGATTACTTCCCCAGAAACAGTGGCAGATATGAGTCTTTGTATCTTTTCAGTCATTCTCTAGGCCCACAGGACTATAGTCATATCTGTCTTATCTGCCACTAAGTGTTTTCAGTCTGGGGTGGGAAGCCAGAGTAGAGGAGTTAACCAGGAGACAAAGAGGTGGGGCTCAGGAAAGAGCATTTCTAGCAGATAGCACAAAGTATGTGCACTTTCGAGTAAGGGAATTTATTGAAATAAAACCTAATTTTTATTTTATTGAGGCACACCCAATGACCAATTATAGTTCTATGTGTTGGACATTAACACATTAAGTTTTATCGTGTGATTATAAGTGGTCTGTGGCAAGGAATGCTTGTTAGATTAAGCAGTGTCATTGACATGAAAAATAAGTATTTCCACTATGCACTTGCTTGTACTGAAGAATAGCAATGCAAACAACTCTAAGAACTAGGGAAATAATAGTTAAACTAGTGGGCTGCACCATCAGGTTTTGAGAACCAAAGAGATTTATTAAATATTTTCTATGTGCCAGGCTCTGTCCCTAACACTTTATAGGCAACATCTCATTTCACTCCATAAGGTAAGGTTTATTATTATGCACTCTTTTGAGACAGAGATTTAGAATACTTACATCATTTGTCCAAGGTGGCAAAGCTAGAACTGTGTACAATACAAGAACATTTTTGTATTAACTTAACCCTGTTTAAGTTATTTCAAACTACTAGACATCCATTCACCTACAGGTTTGAGCTGAATTCTGCTGGGCTAAACATCTCAGGTAGAGATGGTGCCTTATTTAGTTTCCATAGAAATTTCAGATAATGAATGGGAAAGAGCCTGGGCAATGGAACTAGGAATTCAGAAGCTGCAGGACATGGTACAGGTTATTGAAACTCTCTGAGCCCCAGGCTCTCTTGAAGTGGTAATATTAATCTCTACCTCATCTATAGGTTACAAAGATGAAATCACATAGTGTGTGTAACATGCTGAGGGTATTACTTGGCACAAAGAAAATGCCACTTCCCATGTCTACCCAACTATTTGAGTTTTCTGAGAAAAAACTCTGTGAGATCATTCACAAAGCAACATCCCCAAATCATCACTAAAATTATGAAGATCATTGAGGGAGTTTAGTAAATAATATCCCTCTTCTCAGGCTAGGTTCTGAAAGAATTAAGAAATAAGTTAGCAATAACAGAAAATACTAAGGCATTTGGGAGAATAAAATAATGTCTATTGGTGATAAAGGCAAGACTGGGGACATAGCTTAGTCTGAGAGGCAATGGGCAGGGTAACTGAACCCTACATTTGAAAGACTAACTGTCCAGTCAAAGGCAGTGCTAGATGGGGAATATCTACAAAACGGAGGAACAGAGGGGCACACCTGCTGTCTGGGAAAAAGGCTAAGCATTTTATTCCTCTCCAATTCAACAATCAAAAAAAACCTCTTTTCCTATGAGATGCAGAGTGGATAAATGTGGCCAACAGAAGCCAAGATTATTGCCCTAATTGACTTTCTATCCTACAGAAAGAAATATCAGGAGTGGGGAAAAAACATTGACCTTCACCATAAATCACAGTTATGGCTCATTTTATTTCTTTCCTGGATTAATGTTCCACTAGTAAAACCACCCAGAGGTGTTGTTACTCATTACTCTGGAGTTTAGGCATCCCTGTTGGGTTGAAAGAGTTAAACAACTTTATTACTCTAATTTAAACGATCAACTCCTTCTCTGAAAATGGAAGGACATGCGTTATTTTATCTTAAATGCACATAAGATGAACTATATCAGACTCAATGCAAATCAAGAATTTTTGGCACAGCTAGCAATGCAATGCAAAATCAGTATTTGACACAGAATTCCAATAGAGTTAACATTCACAGTTAGAGTTTTTCATAGGTAAACTCAAGTTTTCATGGCATGTATTGCATTAGAAGCAATCTTACACCTGCGGGTTTTGCTGAGATGCCTACAGAAATCTTGTGAAAATGGAAGAGGTACTTAATACTAGTGTACCTCCAACAGTAGATAAGAATCTCATTAAGTATCTGGATTTAGCCCTATATATATATATAAAAAAAAAAAAACCCTAAAAACTCTACCAAAAAAAAAAAAACCCTCCTAGAGCTGATAAACAAATTCAGTAAAGTTGCAGGATACAAAATCAATTTACAAAAATCAGTAGTGTTTTTATACTCTAACAATGAAATAGTATAAAAAGAAATCAAGAAAGCAAGCTCATTTATAATAGCTAGCTAATAAATAAATAAATGAAACACCTAGGAATAAATTTAATCAAGGAGATGAAAGAGCTCTACAAAGAGAACTACAGAACACTAATGAAAGAAATAAAAGAGGACACAAAAGATGGAAAGACATTCCATGTTCATGGATTGGAAGAATTAATGTCATGAAAATGTCCATACTACCCAAAGCAATCTACAGATTCAATGCAATCGCCATCAAAATAATAATGATATTCTTCACAGAAATAGTAAAAACAATCCTAACTTTCATTTGGACAACAAAAGACCCTGAATAGCCAAAGAAATCCTGAGCCAAAGAAATAAAGCCGGGGGCATAACACTACCAGACTTCAAGTTGTACTACAAAGCTTTAGTAACCAAAAGAGCATGGTACTGGCATAAAAACACACACTCAGACCACTGGAACAGAACAGAGAACCCAGAAATCAACCACAAACATACAAGATCTTCCCCAAAGGCACCAAGAACATATATTGGGGAAAAGACTCCTCTTCAATAAACAGTTCTGGGAAATCTGGACATCCATATGTAGAAGAATGAAACGACCCGTACCTCTGACCATATACCTACATGAACTCAAAATTGATTCAATACATAAAGATAAGACCTGAAATTATAAAACTCCTAGAAAAAAACACAGGGGAAACACTAGCCTGGAGGGCTGAGCAAAGACTTTATGAATAAGACCTCAAAATCACAGGCAACAAATGAAAACATAAACAAATGAGATTATATCAAACTAAGAAGCTTCTGAACAGCAAAGGAAACAATCAACAGAGTGAAAAGCCAACCTACAGAATGGGAGAAAATATTTGCAAACTATGTGTCCAACAAATGATTAATATCAGGACTATACAAGGAATTCAAACATCTTAACAGTAAAAAAACCCCAAAATAATCTGATTAAAACAATGGGCAAATGAGCTGAATAGACATTTCTCAAAGGATGACATACAAAGGGCCAGCAGGTACGTAAAAATAATGCTCAACATCATTAATCATCAGGGAAATAAAAAATCAAAACTACATTAAGAAATCATCTCACTCTAGTTAGACTGGCTATTATCAAAAAGAGAATAACAACAAACACTGGTGAGAATATAAGGAAAGGGGAACACTTATACATTGTTTGTGAGACTGTAAATTAGTACAACCATTATGGAAATCAGTATGGAGTTTTCTCAAACAACCGCAGATAGAACTACCTTATGATCCAGCAATTCCACTACTGGGTATATGCCCAAAGGAATGGAAATAATCATGTCAAAGGGCTACCTGTACCCTCATGTTTATTGCAGCTCTGTTTACAGTAGCCAAGATATGGAACCAACCTAAATGTCCATTGATGGACAACTGGATAAGGAAAATTGGTATATAACAATGGAATACTACTCAGCCATAAAAAAAGAATGAAATTCTGCCATTCTCAGCTGCATGGATGAGCTTGGAGAAAATTATGTTAAATGAACTAAGCCATGCACAGAAAGAGAAATATCATGTCTTCACTCATAAACGGGAGCTAAAAAATAAATCAATAGAATGAAAAAAGGGAAGGAAGGAAGGAAGGAAAAGAAAGAAAAACAGCAATCACAACAATATGTTGAACTTTCAGAGGAGAGAACAGAACTGCAGTTACTAGAGGTGGGAAAGGGGGAGGTGGAGGGGAGATAGCAAGAAATGGGTTAACGGAAACAGATCCCCTAGTTAGGAAAGATAAGTTCTATTGATGTACAGTTGAGCTAGGTAGCTGTAATTAACAATAACTTACTGTGTGTTATCAAATGGCTAGAAAAGAGGAGATGGAATGTTCTTAACAATGGAATTATTATGTTTTGTAATGATGAGTATGCTAATTATCCTGATTTGATCATCACACGTTGTACATAGGCATTGATATTCAACTCTGTACCCTACAAATATGTACAATCAACTATGTTTCAGTAATAAAAGTATCTGGATTTATTAATATTCACTTAAGAGGATCGTATATCATATATGTGTGAAGACAAATATTCTGACATTTTTCAAAACTCTACTAATGTTCTATAGGATGTAACAATACTCAGAAAAACAAACAAAAATAAGTAGGAGACATTGTGATTAAATCAGTTAGGCAAATTTCTTTGCTATAGGGTTTCTCACAGTTTTTACTACGTTAATATTTATTGTATATTATAAGAAGGATATATGTGACATAGCTTCTTCTATATTTATTGACCATGGAATCTCTTTTCAAGAAGTCTCACCCCACAAAACACACTAGTTTACATGGAATAAAGAATTTTCTGACTAAAGTTATCAGGGAATTTCTTTTTCTTGCCTCTTTAACATAAGAAAATATGAAAAATATGGTATATTATCACTCTATAGAACTGCTGCTCTATTTAGATGACCTATAGTACATCAAAACAATATTTAAAGTTAAAATCATCAATTCTCCCCACTCCTCAAAAGCCAAAATGAGTATGTCTTTATTTCCCTTCTCTTAATTAATGGATTGTGTTGATTCTACCTCAAGAAGGAAACAAATTTTCTTTGAAAATATAACGCTCTTTCTCTGCTTCAGGCCTTTAATATCTCTCACTACTACTAGAATTTTCTTCTCTGTATTCCCATAGAGGTTTGGACAAATTCTATGATAACACTTAGCAGATTGAATGATAGCCGTTTGAGTGTCTGTATCTGCCGCTAGACAATGAATTCTGAGAGGGAAAATACCACGTATCATTACTTTTTTGTTTATTCTTATCACACAGCCAGCCACTTGCCCTATACTCAATATTGTTAGTTAAATAGGTGAATAGAGACATACATTCCACCCACATCTTTTCAAGCTTCTTAGGGCAAATTGGGGATAAATTCGTGAATCCTTGTTGGGATATGTGGCCATTGTTCTTAAGATCTACAACTCATATTCAGAACAGAATTTTTCAACTCAAGTTGTTAGAAATTTTGACTAAATTGGTAAAAATCCATAAGGGAAAATGTACACAAAAATATTTACTTTACTATATTCTAAATCTTAAATTTACTTTTGATGAATATGTGCAGGGGCATGCCTGGGGTCCTCCCGCAGACCCAGAAGGAGGAGCTGACAGGATTACCCCCGGTGTTGGGACCGAGGGATCGCGGGGAAAAGTGAGCCTGCTGCCTGCCAACCCAGCCCTGTGAAAGAGACACTCAAGCATGGCAGGGGTTCTGTCACGGCAGTTCCACTTTATTGCCATTACACTGCAATTTATATAAGCAAGCAAGTAGGGGCTTTCCATGAACTAACCAATCAACTAAAGGATCATGCAGGCATGCATTTTGTACTAACATGCTGAGCATAGCAATCACGCAGGGTTCATGAGTGTGGAAATACTGGAGGACCAATAAAATCCTTTTGGAGCTATCTTGGGTTACGCCTCCCCTACTTCCCGTGGGTGCCATCTTCATCCTCCACCCATAGGCACCATGTGGCTCACAGATAATGTTTGCTCCTAAAAATGGCCCCAAGAAATATGTTGTTGTTATTAAAGTCTCACAGCAGAAGCACATGGAATCCAACTTGAAAGTCTCTTTTCATGTCCCTCTCACCCTCTCCATTCCTCTCTTCTACCTGTATGCAACCACTTTGTAATGATACTCTTCTAATATTTTGGCTTTCCATTTGTATGCATGTCTGGGTGCACATGTGCATATTCATCTTTGTTTTATATAGGAAAAAATCATATTATGTCTTTATTTCCTGGAATTTTCTCTTTTATTAACATTTGACTAGAATATCTCCCTCATTGAAAACACATCATTTTTTATGGCTCTATATATGTCATTATATCAAATACATTTCATAAGTAAGCATTAGGTATAATAGTTGCTCTATTTTTGTTAACCATGGCCAAGTGCACCATTTTTTCATTCATCTTTTTATAAACTTGTTTGGCCTTTCTAATTTAAAATACTTATCTTTTTTCCTATCTTGGATATAATTTTTTTCCAGGTTCAATTACATCAATCTGTTCTCTTATGTGTGAAATAGGTATATTTGGACACACCTCACATGAGAGTTGAACAGTAGATAAGGTCATACAAAGCTTTTAGAACATACATGATGAGAGCAGAATAGTTGCTCAGTAAATACTAGCTTTTACTATAACTGTGTTATTGTTCTTTTTTATGTTGTTTAAAAAATTTCCATTTACCCAATTATTTTTGCTAATTTTTAAACTCCTCTTAGAGGATAGATCTTCTGAGTCAGTCCTTTCTTCCCTAAATTTTTCTCTGCCCTCCAGGACTCTGCAACAATAGTTTTGCTTCCTTCTTCAGCTCCCTAATGTGTTGATCAGACTTGCTCATTCTTGCATACAACCCAGCTACTGAATTTTCAATTGCAACAATCACGCTTCTAACTTCCCACATTTCCATTTGTCATATTTCCGTTAGCCAGTTCTTGTCTTATGGATATGATCAGCCTCTTAAATATCTCAGCACATAATTTTAGCTCTTTAAAAATCTTCTGTTTGCTCTCTCACCTCTGTGGTCTCGAATATTATACTTTTTGCCTGTACATTGAGTTTGATCATTTTCATAGTAACGTTTTCTTTCAAATGTTTGATGATTGAGAATTGTCTGCTCATCTTTGGTTTAGGCAATTTCTGCTCTCTGACTCTGACGAACTGATTTGCCTCTGAGAGTGTATGAAGCCTGGAATGGGGGAGGGAGGAATGAGTGAAAGCTCTTGTTTTGGGTGGGGAGTGTGCTGTATATTCCCATCTGCTTCTCCTCTACTTTATCCTGGGGCAAACATGTCCACTGACTCTTCTTCATGTAAGATGGAGAAAGAGTGGGGTTTGAGTGACTTACCTGAGTTAACAGCATTTGCCTGACCAGGTAACCAGTAAATTCCTTTGCACTCTGTCTACATGTAGCTATCAACTCTAATCACAGTACATATGGGACCCTGTTACCTCCCTCTCATTTGTCCTGAGCTAAATTGTGGTGTCCTTTCATCAGATATTATCTAATGAATACCTTTCAGAAATACCTCGAATGCCTGACACATCTTCCAGTTTTCAAAATGATGTGGCGTGGCATGATAGCTAAGGACATGTATTCTGGAATCAGGCTGAAGAGATACAATTCTGATCTGCTGCTTACTAACTATATCAACTTTAGAGAGTTGCTAGTTTTTTCAGTGACTCAGCTTCCTCATCTGTAAAATGAGGAAAAATAATAGTACTTTTCTCATGGGCTTATTGTGGGAATAATTGTGTTAACCCATGGAAGCAATACCTGAAACAGTGACCAGTCAAAAAAAGTGACATATTGTTATTACAGCACCATTAAGAAGAAAAGCATACTTTTCTTTCATTTCAAGAGATATTAGATTGATCCTAGTTTCCTGGCCTCAGTCTACCCACTAAAGGAAATTCTCTTTTAATTTAATGTTTTTATTCTCATTTGCTGCAGGTAGAACAGAGCTTGCATGTTTTAAAAATCATATTAAAGCCCAATTTGAAAATGCATGAAGCAGTGTACTTATTTTCCCTTGTGTTGAGATGATCATTTTGTTTGTCCCCTGATTACAGATGTTGTAAACAGAAAGCTTTGCAAGATATGTGGACTTTTCATGCAAGATTATAGGAGACCAAACATATTTTTTTTATTACTTCTGCCATTAGTGGCTTGAAAAGAATATATCTTTCTTATGGAAAAAAATGCGTGGTTAGGTACAGATACTCATTTACAAATATTGTTTATAGTATATTTGATATGGTCCTTTGCTCTGGACTTTTACAAAGGCCTCAGATGACCTACACAGCCTTCATGATCTCTCCTCCCTTCTTTCTCCAACACCAGTTCATTCTGCATCCCCCTCTCTTCCTCAAGTCCCATCAAACTGGTCTCCTGCCTGATCTGTGAGACTATCAGGCATCTCCTTTTAAAAGCCTTTGTTATTGTCTTCCTGAAATATTTATCCCTTTTCATAGTCCATTTTGTGTGTTAGAACAGAACATCTGTGATTGGGTAATTTATAAAGAACAGAAATTTATTTCCCTCGGTTCTGGAGCTAGGAAATCCAAGATCAAGGCAACAGCAGGTTTGGTGTCTGGTAAAGTTCCAGTCTCCACTTCCAAGATGACTCCTTGAATGTTGCATCCTTGAAAGGGGAGGAACACTCTTGATCACATGGCAGAAGAGCAGAAGAGAGTGAACCCACTCTGCAAGCCCTTTTTATCCATTCCTGAGGACCCTCATGACCTAAACACTTCTCATAAAGCCCCACGTCTCATCACTATTGCACTGGGGACTGTTTTAACATGACTTTTGGGGAAGAACCAGAACATTCAAGCCATAGCATCCCAAGATAACTGTCTGGCTGATTACCTTGCCTCTGCCAAGCCATGGCTCAAATCTCACCTTCTCAATAAAGTCCACCCTGATTTTTCTATTTAATATTGCAAACTGCTGTCCTGACCCATCTCCTTTCCTTGCCATACTTTTTTCTTTTTTTCCATAACCCTTATCACCTTCTAACATACAAGATAATTTACTTATTCACTATCTCATTATAATATAAGCTTCATAAAGTCAGGGCACTTTCTCTCTTTTGTTCATTGATATATCTCCAGTGCCTAAACTAGTGCCTGCATCATGTTAGGTGTTTGCAAAATGATTTGCCAATCATGTAGAATAATGTGAAACTCATTAATACCAGGTGAGAATTTTTTAACCTATTTGGAGAAAATGACAATCAAAATGTGACAAAGGTGCTAACCCTACCATCACATTGTGAATTATTAAATGGATCAAGCCATTTTTGTTTGCTTTTAATAAGTAAAATATTTATTGAATATCTAAGCATATTTGCAAGAAAATTAGGGGTGCATTACAATTAAGGTGATAGTACTAGCTACTTGTGATCAATGTCTGAGGGTCGTCTTGGGTAATTGTGTCCTCTTTCTGCTTAGTAATATCAGGAGATTTTCCGTCATGCAATCACAGCGATGCTGGGGCAGACACATGTGTGCTCCTGCTCCTTCTATTGCTGTGATCTTTTCTAACAAGTCTGTTTATTTTTGCTTTGCGTAGATGGGTCTGTGGGCTTTACAAAGAATCGATTCATATCATTAAATCCTACACAAAGCTGAATAACAAAACAGAAAAATCTGTCCACAAAATGCTAAAATCCTTCCTCTGACTCAGAACCTTGCTTTTCTCAGTCTTTGAATCATCACGTGGAAGACAGCTTTATTTGTTTAATTCCAGATTTATGGTGCATTATTCCTGAAATGGATATGTGCAAGGACAAAACAGTTATTGGATAAGAAGGATCAGGTTTTAATTTGGAAAACAATAAAGACATGAAATGGTTGTCTCAACTTAGGATGACAGGGAAAGAGAGAGAGAGAGAGAGAAACATGTTAGTTATAGAGAGAAACTAGTCATATTGGGTATTCCATCTGAAAAGGTCTTATGAGCTTTTGTAAAACCAAAAATATCCATAAGTAGAGACTAAATTAAGAATAGCAGAGTAGGGAAAGGGGAGAGAACAGTTGTGCAGTGGTCTGCTTTAGCCAGACAAGAACTGTATATATCCCACGTTACACTATTCCAAAATTTCTAAATGGGTAAGAGTCCACCATTTGAGGAGGAAGAGCAAAAAACCACTTTCAGGAGTGACGTGAGGTGCAGGAAGCTTAGCATTTCCTATAATTGAGTCAGGCAACCCCTTAAATCTTCATCAGCCTCCTTTAATGCCTCACCAAATGAATTTAATTAAAAATAGTGTACTTACTGTGCTATGAAGTTTCAAGACAAATGGTTTCCAATAAATGTACAGCCTATGTAAAATATGTTCTTGCTAAGTGAACTTCAAGCAAAGTCTCCTGAATCTAGCAAGCTTGCCACTCTTAGGTTCACAGTAAGTAGGAATTCCAGGGCTACGACTGCCTATGAAGTATACTTTAAGGTACATACCAAGAGGATGCTGGTAGGAAACAGTGAAAGCATTCACCCAAGCTGTGGTTGGCAATGGTATAGAAGTAGGTCTCCAGGGCTTGTGCTGCCCAAGCTTTAAAGCTCAGAGACGTGACAAAGTTGACTTGCACATGAGTCACCACATTGAAAATACCATCTGGGCTTTTTACAAGCAAGTACAATAATTGTTGCTGAGTTTTCTTACCCCTACTTTGTTATCCTCTCCCTATCCTACAAAACCACACATCTTACCTGCTCTGACCCCAGGCTGAGGTACTGAGTAGCCTAGCCATTAAATAAGCACGCCATTCTACCCAGGTGTCTTCTAATTGGAAATTTTAGAAAATCTTTTATGCCCAACGTTTTACATTCTGCTTTGTGCTGGATCTTTGGAATGTCTCTTCTACAGGGAAACTAGTCACAAAGAACAATTGAAAATATGTCATGCAATTGTGTGACTCAACACATCTTAGATGATAACAGCCTGCTTCATTCTTGCCAATAATGCCAATTAGTTCTATAATGTAAACAGTTTTGAATGTCTGAATGTTTACTAGAATGTCATTACAATTGCCATCTTCCAGAAAGTAGAAAATAAGCATTTTAATTTGCCTTATATGAAGTCACACACGAAACCTTTATTCTTTTGAAAAGCTTTATTGAACCTTTATAATTTAATTTAATTTAGCTCACCAAATATTTTCTGAACACGTACTCTCAACCAGACAGTGTGCAATGTCTTAGGGAAAGAGAAAAGAATAATAAAAAAAGGGGAGGCTTCCTCTTAAGGGATGATAGACCTAAAAACAAATTATAATAATATAACATGATAAGGGCCGTAATGAAATTTAGTACCAGAACCAGAGCTAGTACAGAACAGGACATAGGCAACCATACCTGGTAAAGGAAGACAAGACAGGGAATCTTTACAGAAATGTTTTTCCCTTCCACCCTCAACATATATAACAGTATCTGATAAGTACTAAAGAATCATGAGTTAGTTTTTAAGTCAAGGTAAGATTGAGCTTCATGAAAGTATTAGTTTCCTTTTCCTGCTGTAGCAAATTACCACAAACTTGGTAGCTTGATACAACAAAAATTTATTGTGTCATAATTCTTGGAAGCCAGAAATCCAAAATCAGTTTGACTGGTCCAGAGGCTCCAGGGGAAAACATGTTTCTTGTCACGTCCATCTTCTGTTGGCTGTTGGCATTTTCTGGCTTGTGGCCACATTACCCCAGTCTCTGTGGTCATGTGGCCTCTTCCTCTTCTGTGCGTCAAATTTTGCTCTACCTCTCTGATAAGGACATTTGTAATGGTATTTAGGACCCATGTAAATAATCCACAATTATCTCATCTCAAGACCCTCAACTTAATCAGATCTGTAAAGACTCTTTTTCCAAATGAGGTAACAATTACAAGTTCCAGCGTTAGAAACAATTATCTTTGGGACCGCTTTTCAATCCACTAGAACAGGCAAAGAAGGAAATTTTAAGAGTGTGTGTTGAAGGGTCTGTCATTGTTCTAGGCACGATATTTGTGAGAGGAAAGAAATACTGTGCCACAGCGTACCACTTTGAGTAAATTAATTTGGTGATGAGTGTGAGCTGGTTAAACCCAAAACTCTTCCTAACCCAGGGCAATCCTATAATCTTTGCTTTCTGAAAATTTACTTTATATTTATTTCAAAACCTACACAGATTCAACATTGTACTTAATACTTGAGGTTACTCATAGTTTCTTTTCAATTAAGTGATAGAATCTTCCTGCTTTCTGCTTCAGGCTTTTAATCAATCACTCATTCATAAATTTACTCAATACACATTTATTGAATCAACAATGTGAGCCATGTAATATGCTCTAGGGATGCAAATATGAGGAAAAAAATATAACCAATGAAATAAACAATCCTTGCCTTCAAAGAGTATCCAACTCATCGATGGATTCATGCTCTCAATGTCTTGTAACTGGGGAATGAACGACATGCTATGGTAGCACCAAGTTTGGAGTCATTTAATAATGCTCTCATGGAGGTGACAGTTCTCATCAAAAGTTTAAAGGGAATAGGGAGTTTGCAAGGCAGACTGGAGGGGAAAAGAATCTCAAGTAGTTAGAGCACCATGAGAAAGATGCAGACTTGCTAAGAATCATGAGTTTGGGAAGCTACAAACAGCTCCATTCACATAGAGTATGAGATGGAGTTGGTGGTGGTAAACTAAGATGGAGAGATAGACAGGAGAGGACCATTAAAAACCTTAATCTTCATGGGAAGGACTTAATTCCAAATATAAGACTATAAGACAGACCATAGCATATTACCTCATTTTATTGGTTGGCTAGTGGTGTGGGCATATTTATATCAAAATTTTCCCCTTTCTCCAGAAAGGAAACCAACCCTCTACATATGAAATGACCTCCAAAGACTGTCCATTCTGTAGAGCTATCCTCTAAGTTTCGTCACTTTTCTAATTCTAGAATGTATTATCTGTTTATGAACCATAATGGCACTCCAGGCATTCATTAGGTGGGTATTTGAATGTTAAATTATGGAAATTTCATGAAATATCCTCTCTCATATTTGAAAATATTTATTGGCACAAATGGGTGCATTTTAGAGGTAAATTACCATGTGTACATTTTGTAGATGACTTTTATAGCTTTTTTTTCTGTGCTAACTAGACCTGGGTTCATAAATTGTACTTTCTCCTGTGGTGACTGAAGATATTACTAATGCCTCCCACTGATCCAGGAGTTGAATTTCTTTCATTGCTCTGTAGGCTATCAGGCTATCAAGGACTTCAGAGAAAACAGGGGTGGAAATTAGGATTCTATAGGCTGGAAGGAGAATAAACAGAAGACAGCAGATTTATGTGGGCTGTGATTCGATATAAGCATGAATTTAAATATGAGTTCTGACATTTGCTACCTCTGTGACTTTGGAGAAGTCAGCTCATTTCTCTGAGCATCAGTTCTTTCTCTGTAAATGAGAATATTATTGCAATGTGTTTCAGTCAGCCACTATTCACATAGATGCAGGCAGGGCACAGGAAATCAACAAGGGCTGGTGCAATACCTGGGGACTAGCGACCTCAGTACTCTTACTGTCTGCTGACCTGGAGGATGCATGAATATAGTAGTTATATGAACCCGAAGGCACAGAGGACTGTACGGACAGTAACCAGAGGAAAAAGGAGCTCATAGCTTATGCAAGGTCACAGGTAAGAGTGGAGAAGAGAGGAGAGTGGATATGTCTGGGGAAGTGAAAGCAGTCCCCGACACAGTAATAGCTAATTCCTAGAAATCCAGTGAGAATTCAGTAAGATAATTCAGGTGAAGTATGTTGCACTGGTGTTAATATAAATTAGTCGTTGTCAAAATAATATAAAAATAATTTTTCTTTACTTGTTAAGTATTTTATTAAATAAAATTTAGTTGTTGGAATAACTGTCTTTTTTATGTGTGGATTTGTAATTATCTTTCTATATAGTTATTTCCCTGTATTAATTGTGTTGGAGATCTTTGTTAGAGCCTTAAATATGACAGTCTTGACACGCTACCGTGTATATTGGTTGTTTACAGAATGGAGAATGTAGAGCCAGAGGGACCTGAGTTTGAAAGTACAGTTCTGTCACTTTGTGTCTATGAGATCTTTACATATTGATTAACTTCCTTCAGCCAGATTCTCCAGTTGTAAAGGAAGGATGTGGATCGGTGTCACCTCATGAGTTTGCTGTGCGATTGTGTGAGAACATGCTCACACTGAACCGTACCATCTCCAGCCCTGAGTGCCCACTCAGTTGTCTATTTCCTTCCTCACATAGACGCCCTGTCCCAGCCACTTCACTGTGACTCAAATTATTAGGCAAAATGATATTTTTCTAATACTTTCAATGCTGCACATGCCACCTAAAAGCTGAATGCCTGCTGTGCTTTACCTACTTTTATATAATCAACTGTAATAAGGATTCACAGTCAGTATTTAGCTGACAATTTTGTTAGTGATGAACTAAACTCAGGAGAAACTAGCTCAACTCTCTTAGTGGGAGGATTGGTCTCCTGTAGCGTTAATGGGTAGCAAAACTTGGTAAATCAGCAGATATCTCTCAAAGACCCAAACTGCAAAGAAATATATCGTTATAAGGTATGCATATAAAGCTTACAAGTAGTACAAAAATGAACTAAATTGTATTTGCTTTGCACGTGTCTGTGTGTGGAGGAGAGAGTGTGGTTCTGGAAGGATCTCCACCAAAATATGAACTGTGCTTATCTCTTGGTGGTTGAATTATAGGACATTTCTAATTTTTTTCTTTATCTGAATCTTTCTCTATCTTTTTCTTTCTCTATCTTTTTATTTTTAAGAACATTTTGTTTTACTAATAGGGAAAAAGCAATAAAAACACTTTAAATTATGTTTTCAGTAGAAAAAGAAAATAAGGGGACATACCGAAAAAAACCCAGGAAATATTTAGATTAAATTTGGAGAAAAAAATCTCTAATTTTGAAAAGAACAGTTGAGCCCATGTTCAAAATATAGGGTAACATTATTTTCTAATAAACAAAGACTTTTTTTTTTTTTAGAACCTACTATCAGCTTGCTAGAGGAGCCAAATTTTAAGTTGGCATCCAGACTTATAGACAAATATTTTAATATACTAGTAGTTTTTTTTAGCTAAATGGAATGGGATGGAAGAGAAATAGTGATCAATTTTTACGGGTGTGCTATAAGAAAATGGCAATTTGGAGAGGACTTGAAGTACCAGATTTTGTTTGTCAGAGAAGGGGAACTTTAATCAGAGGAAAAACCCTAAGTAAAGGCATGATTGCATCTAAGGGAATGATACACTAAAACAAAGCATCTTCTGTTAGGAAATTTATAACTCTTAGCTTTTAAGACCCACACAGATAAATATAATTTTCTAGGATGATTTAAATTCAGTCTTTTATAAAAGGAAATCAACAAATGAATATCTTCTCTCTTGAAGAGAGAACACAGAGACACAGCAAATAGTATGATTTTGATGGGAAATTTCAGTTGACCTTATTTTAGCTAGATTAAGGAGAATTTCTACGTAGTCAGAGTGTTTTCCCAACTATTTGTAACTTCTCTTTCCTGATTTCCCCTCCACTTCTGATACTTACCCCTTCATCCACTAAGCACCCAATGTTATAGAGCTTTAGTTCCCTCTCAGAAAACTCTGTGCCAGAATAAGGCTAAACCTAGAAAACTCCACCTTTCTCCCTTCTCAACCCATCCCACACCTCCCCAGGAAGGCAGGTAGGTTCCTTCATGCTACAGATTCCTTCAATTGCAATACGTCTTACCTTTACCCATGCTACACTGAAACACCATCACTTCTTTTCTATCATCCACTTTATTTCCCTTCCTCATCCCTCAGTGTTACCACTTTTTAATTTTTGCTGACTAAGAACACTTAAATGCATATCTTGGATTGTGTAAAGAAGCAATGATAATCCTTCATTCTAGTGTTTTGTTTTTGGTGTGCATTTTTTTTTTCAATTTCCCAGAAAAAAATATGTTATACTCACCATAGAGAAAGGAAAGCATTTCATCTAAAGCAGTTCTGCTACATCCAATAATGGAAGTTTTCTTCACCACTTCAGCCAATTGCCAGCATATTATTTTGCTATAGGCCTCAGGACCAGAGTCAGCCACGTCAGGGAGAGATACAGACCTAGCTCATGCTGTGATACTGTAACTGCATAGTTCATAATAACAGCTAGCATAACTATCATCACACACTGGGCATTAGGATGAGTATTTTGTGTAGAATACCTCATTAATCCTACAACAACTCTGTAAATTAAACGCCGTTATTCCCATTTTATAGATGAGGAAAGTCTCAGCCAAGCTCCTCTGTTAGTAATTGATGTGACCAGAATTCAAACAGCAACTTGATGAACTCATAAATAGTGTGCTATATCAGTTGCAGGCCAAAGAGCTAGTCTGGGACTGAGTTCCCTTGTTATTTCTTGGGTAGCTTACTGATGGTGTATAGTACACAAGGAAATTAAAACCATCAAGGTAATTTCTATCTTAAACATTACATACAATTTTCCCGAACAAAGTGTCACAGAAATTAGGCTTTTGAGGACTAACAGCAAACCTCACCTCCCACACTTCAAAATCAAGTTGGGTGTTGGATTCAATTTGCTTTCTTTAATGACAAGATCTTAAGTATCTTTTCATTTGCTAATTTGCCATCTGTATATCTTCTTTGATAATGCTTTTTCTTTGATTAATGCTTTTTGGGTAGTCAAGTGTTTGTTGTGTTTAAAGTTGTAATAGTCCAAAGCCAATATGTTTATAATTTTAAACCCTGAACGATCTACTATATTATGTCTCCCACATTGTATACATATATCAAGACATAACATTGTACCCCATAAATGTATACAATTATGATTTGTCAATTAAAAATATTATTAATTTAAAATCATGTCTCTGGCATCTCAAGGCTTTATTTCTCTATTTCTCTTACAAACCATGGAAGAACAGTCAAACATGGAGTAAAGTTTGACATACCAAGCACAATATTTTTCTATCAGTTTCACCAGTCCAACACTGGCCTTCATAAACATACAGCTGAACATATACCCTCTGCTTTTTATGCAGCTACTCATGAGCTTACGAGGGGTATTTTACTTAGTGAGAAACTTTGTGAGGAATCTGAGTGCTTTGGAAGTTAAAATTCAACTCACAAGTGCATCGTTTAGAGAATTACCAAATAGAGGATATATCTCGGTTTAAAAAAACAAAAACAAACAAACAAAAAAAACTTGTAACCAGAATATGAGAAACACCTGAAAGATAACTCACTAATTTCTACAAATTCAACTTTATTCTCATAAAAACAATTACTGGGTAATTTTTTAAAATTGAAATTATCCATGATCTAAAACACAGAATAAATTGTTTAAAATTTTAGATGGGAGCATACAGTCTTCATTTTGATGAATCCATTTTAACCATAAATTAAAATTTTACATGTATTTAAATTTTCATGAAATCAGTGGAATTGTCTTATGGAGTTACATTCCACAAATAAGAAGATTATCCCCAGAGAGACCCATCTGCTATGTGGCCTTAGACTAGCCATGTAGTAGATTGGCATGTAATCCCTGGTTACCTCTTCCTGTTTGCATGAATTCCTCCTGGAAGGAGCATGCTTTCAAATGCATCGCTTAGAGGAATAAATGCCTATTTACATGTCTGGCTCTTCCACTTTGGAAAGACAAGTTTTTGTTGGGAGAGGTGGGTGTGGTATTCCAAGGGGTTAGTGCATTGTTTGTTCCAGATCAGGTCCTAATTAAATGTTTGTTAAGTGAATGAGCTGAGGAAATAAAGTGATTAAGTTGCTTAAGCACATCCTTCTTTTGCTCTCCTAAACAATGCAAAGAATCAGAAATGTGTAGAATGACCCTGTTCATTGCTTTTCCCTATAGCAGCAAATACCTCGTTAAAAAAGAATTCTAGATTTAGTCAAGGAAACATTGGCTAGTGTTTAGAACAAAATGTTGCCTTGCAGTGAGAGGGGAATGAACCTGTGTCATCCACAGTAGTCGGTCAATTAAGCACCTGACTCCAGGGTAGACTGGCAGAGCTCTTAACCTTGAGAAATGATGGGGAAATATGTTTGCTGGTTAAATTAATGCAGAGGAAAGTTAAATGACCCAGATTAACAATAAGTACATTCTTCATTCATTCATTTAATGAATATTTAATTCAAGGCCACTATTTGCTGGATGCTGGGCATATGTAAAGAAATGCAAAATAGAGTCCCTGATCTGAAAGAGGCCACACTCTTTTAAGCGGCACAGATTCCTAAGCTCTTAATTATAATATAAAGTTATAATTCTGTCATGTTAGTTTTTCCAAAGTCTTGTGGTGTACAGAAAAGGAAGAATTTTCGTTTGTTAGTTTGAGAAGGGCATAAATATGTAGAATACTCTCAAATAATGTATTATTTGACCTTGGTCTTGAGAGATGAATAGAATTTTCCCAGCAAAAGAAGGTAGAACAAGTACTAAACCTTCATGTGTTTCTCAGTCACTTAAATTTCCTGAATTTTATGGTCTGTAGTGAAACAGAAATGTTATAATGAAATGTTCAGTAAACACCAACTTAGTGCCAAGGCTTGTACTAGGTAAAGGGCATGTAATAATCAAGGTACCATCCCTGTATTTATAATCAAATGTACAACCCAGAAAGGAAGGCAGTCGTGTACTGGAAGAATTACTATACAGCAGAGTTGACAAGTTTTTCTTATAAAAGGTTGAGTAGTAAATACTTTAGGCTTTGTGGGCTATACAGCCTCTTCAGGGACTATCAGACTCTGCCATTGTAGCATGTACATACCTGTAGACAATCTGTAAATAAATGGCCATGGCTGTGTTCCAATAAAACTTTATTTACCAACACAGACAGCAGGCAAGATTTGGACCATAGACTATAGTTTGGTGATCCTTGAAGTAGAGTGTAGTGACTTCATGATGGATAAGAGAAGGAGTAAACTCAATAATTATGAGTAGTTTGAAAGACAAAAACTCAATAAATAAGAAGAGATGATCAGCTGCACTAATAAAGAAATTCAAAGAAAACATTGTGGTATTAGTTTTCAGTCTTCAGATCGGTCAAAGGTTTAAAAGTGCCAGAGCTGGAAACTGACAGCAGTATGTAAATTTGTGCAATTCTTCTAGAGAACCATCTAGCAAAAGATATAATAAAACTTTAAAAGATTACATGTATAGAGCTCTTGTTATGACTGTACACTTTGCTCAATATATTATATATGTTTTTATCTTTCAGGCCTCTTAACAACCATCATGTGGCAATACTATTATATCTATTTTACAAAAGAAGAAATTGAGACTTCAGTTTGCTAAGTAACTTGCTCACTTAGTAAACAGTAAAGGCAGATTTTGAACCTAGGCAATCTACATCTAGCCTTAGCCTTCAAAACACTGTAATGTACTAGCTCTGTATTAGGAAAATTTAATATGTGCATTCCTTTTATCACAGCAGCTAGGAATTTATTTAAAGAAAATAAAACAAGTGCACAACAAGATTTAAGTGCAATGAATTAGAAACTTATTAAATGTCCAGCAATGGGTAATTGAGTAACTGAAGAATAATCCACCCATACAATTAAATATAATATAGCTTTAAAAGGGTGAGTTAGAAACTATGGGTATAGACATAAAAAGATGGCCATGTATAGGTTGAATTAAAATCAAGGCATGCCTTAATATGTATCATATGACCTCCACTATGCATATCATTAATATATTATGTAATATGAATGCATATATACACTGAAAAGGTTTCAGAGACATGCAACAAATTCATATCATTAATAATTCAAGGGGTGTGGAAATATATATTTGATACTGTACATATCTGTATACATTGAAGCAAACATATCTGAATGACTTTTTTTATTAGTTTAAGATAGTTCCATTTAAGGAAAAAAAAGTCAGGACTCCTCTTTTTGTTTTCCATCATGCATTATTCTTTGGACTGTGAACTGGTGTCTGGAGTGTTTGGTCCTCTGTCGAATCACATTTCAATGGCCATTTGCTGCTTTGGGGCTACCTTGGAAAGCAATCACTGTGTACCCTTGCTTACGGCCATTTTATTCCCAGCTGAAAGCTACAACAGAGTGGTTTGAACATTACACTCCGTCTTGAGCAGCTCTGGTTTATGGTTTCATTCACTTTTGTTCAACATCATTTCAGACTGTGCTTCAGTGGGATAATGAGTGAACTGATCGAGCTGAAATGTCCCTAGCCATTCTCTGGTTTGGAAATAGTGATTATTGCAAGTGACATTGAGCAAGTGGCATACTTTTAGTTTTCTAATTCTTGCAGACTCCGGAAAGTGTGCTTATTGAACTCAAAACAGATTTCAAACAACTTAATATTTCCTTCGATGATGCTAAAAATGATGTATGGAAGCTGACATTAACCAGTGATATGACAGAATAAACGGAGAAGGATACACTGTAAGTCAAGTACAAAGAAAAGTCTTGCCTCTCAATTAGTATTTCTCAATCTCAGCTGCACATTCAAAGCATTGGGAAAGCTTTTAAAGAATGCTGTTGACCCCATACCTGTGCAGTACAATTTCATTAATCTGCGGTGGGACTCAGACTAATGAGGTAGTGGCTTGAACGTTTCCCAGATTGTAGCTGCTATTGAGAACCATTGTTCACACATCTTTATTTTCTTTTTAAAAAATATTTTATTTTATTTTGTCAATATACAATGTGGTTGATTATTGTGGCCCATTACCGAAACCTCCCTTCCGCCTCCTTGCCCCCTCCTTCCCAACAACCTCATATCCATTTGTTTGTCTATCAACTTCAAGGAATTGTGATTGTGTATTTATTTATTTATTTTTAGCTCCAACAAATAAGAGAGAACATGCGATATTTCTCTTTCTGTGCCTGACTCTTTTCACTTAATATAATTCTCTCTAGGTCTATCCATGTTGTTGCAAATAGCAGTATTTCGTCTATTTATATATTTATTTGTTTATTATTTTATTTTATTTTATTTTATTTATAGCAGAGTAGTATTTTGAGGATTACCTTTTGGATGAGATATTTTAGGGAACAAATCTCCCAGCTTTCTGATGGGCCTTGACCTTGTCTTCAGCAGCAGAAACATCACTGGAGGAGCTTCTGTTACCAGTATTCTCAACCTATGTCCATTTCATTTGGATTCAATGAAACACTAAAAAAACTTGGCATTTGAACGATATTAGCAGTCCTCTTACTTTTATTTATTTACCTATTTATCAAATGATGCCTTATTCCCCCAACAATTTAAGGTCCTACTGACACTTCTATTAACACAAAGTAGGTGGCTTTTCTGATCTTTTAAGTGAAATTCTTACTTATTAGTTCTGGAAAATTTATCATTTACAAAGGATGTCTTTATATTGCTCAATAGTGACAGGCATTTTATTATTTTTTGAGTTTTGCTTCAATTTTATCACATTTGTCAAAGTTCAGGATCAGTCACTAAAACCTGGTATATTCGGCATTCTCAGATATCATGGTGGTGTTTTCCACAAAAAGACATTCTTTCTTCCTTCCTTATCTTAGACTTTTCCCGGTCTCCCACTCCACCATCAAAATAAAAAGGCTAAGATAGAAAGATAATGGAATATGCCTTAAAATTTTTGTAATATAAAGATATTAATTATCTTATGAAAAGAATCTATTTTATTATTCTACCAATAAATAGGAACACATCTCTTGGCTTCTGAAAAGTATGATACAAACACTGCTTTTCTGCACTCTAAATAGGGAAATACTTGTTTTTGTTAAACTATATTTGTATAAGTCATTATCATGGCAACTTAGTACTTTGACAAGCACATGATTTTAACACAAAAACAACGCCAACTCTCCAAGTTGAATTTTAAAATCTCTCTTTTATATCAAAACATAGAGCCCTTTGACTGATTTTCATTTGCGAGCCTTTTTTATTTTTTTGTTATCAGAGGTAATCTAGAGTTTAACGTGAGTTCCATTCAATAACATCAGTCTTTCTGCATTTAGTCTCTATGAGTATCCCCAAAGCTCAACAAAATGTTGGGATATCATTCCATAGAGGAGGAAATCTCTGTCCCATTCTAATGGAGATGCAGTCAGCAAGTTCACAAGAGCACTGTATCCCTAGGAACCACTACACCAGTGTTTCCTAAGTGTAGTCCCCAGACTAGCAGTATCAGCATCACCTGGGAACTCGTTAGAAATGAAATTTTTGAGCCCCACCACAGGCCTAGCAAATCAAAATTTCTTTCCAGCAATGTAGTTTTTAACAGGACTTCCACCTGATGCTACTACATGATAAAGTTTGAGCACTGCTGTTCCTGGACTGTAAGTTCCTTGAAGGTAGGGGTCATGTCTGTCCTGTAATCTTTGTATCCCTAATGTCTAGCAGAGGGAGGGAATGGATGAGTAGACCTACTATGCCATAGCAGGAGCTGCAGACCTGGTAACTGACAGGAGGTAAAGGCCAGCTGATACCCATGAGATATATGATGGCAAGAAAAAAGGACAAACTAGTTTGGAATATTTGTGAATGTGATGAAAATCTAGCTCATTAGTTCCATAGGTACACCAAAGAATAATTTGGGTTCTACTATTTATCAAATACTTTTATCTTGTGTGTGTTTGTCTTGTCTTGAACTGTACCATTTTAAGGGATGATTTGTATTGATATTAATACATAGACTAATTCTTAAGAACTATTATTTGACTTGATATTGGATGTAAACTATGGCTAGTGAAATAACTCACTTTCCAATAGTATATCCGATCATGTAGAGTTGAATTCAAATTGGTGTCATTTAGCTGATTTGTATAAGCAATCGAACCTCTAAGTTAATACTTTGCAAACTTTTTTTTAAAAGCAGTTGGATCCTATTCTTTATGGAAGTCAGAGCTCTGTGTCAAATAGTTAAAGCAAAGTGGCTCTGCTTTGAGAAGGACAGAGATATTGCCAGCAGCCTTTCCTCTTGAATCTATCGAAGGTAGTTGGGGACTGGGGGACATTGAGGCTGAAAGAAACATAATTTAAAATACCTTGTTCTAGGCCGGCCCGTGGCTCACTCGGTAGAGTGCGGTGCTGATAACACCAAGGCCACGGGTTCGGATCCTATTTAGGGATGGCCGATTTGCTCACTGGCTGAGCGTGGTGCTGACAACACCAAGCCAAGGGTTGAGATCTCCTTACCGGTCATCTTTAAAAAAAATAATAATAATAAAATAAAATACCTTGTTCTAAGAAACCACTTTCTGGTACAACTTTATTCAACATTTATATAATGCTTTACATTTTGCAGAGCATTCCTTTGAAATGCAATTGCTTCTTTTTTTGCTCTGAATTTACTTTTATCTGTTATTGATAACCAAAGATTCAAGTCAATCATAACACTACTAGTCCTACTTTTAGAAATCTAAATATCATAGATTTTATTCCTGAAATATTCCCTCTTCCGACCCCCACTGCCTAAAAGGTAAAAAAAAAGTATATATTTTTTTCTGGATTTTTCTATCCCCCAACCGATAGCTAATAAAAGACTATACCCTCTGCCCATTGTCCTGCCTATTTAATTCCTTAGCAGTATAATCAGCGTCAAATAAAAAAGAAATCCTGACTTAGGTAGAGAGAGACTGATTCTAGAGGTTACTGCAAGAGGGGAGAAAGTGACTATTGCATTGGGGGGAGGAGGGCTACTGCATTAGGGAGAAACATTCCCACCATGAGATCTGCAAGCATCACAAAGTGAGGCAGGAAGGGGCTTTTCTTTATAGAAAGGAGCAGAGAGAACCAGATGCGGGGAAGGGCATGAAAGAATGAGATAAAAGGGCAGAGGTGGCCTGATCTGACAGTAGATCAGAGAATGTTTTATTTTCTATTTTTGGGAAGGGTTGTTAAGGAAAAGTTGTGTGCTGGCTCAAGCTGAGGGTGAGCACAAGTTCAGGGACCTCTGGGAAGGAAGAGAATCTTGAACCAAAGTTTGGTTAACAAGCATTTGGTTTCGATTGATCAGTGGGGACAAAACCATACAGCTAATTATTTATGAGACAAAACATGGGAATTTGGAGGGTCTGTGTCTGGCTTTGTCATAGGGATACAAGGGGACATTTTTGAATCTCATTCTAAGTTATAAGAGGAAATGTCGTTCTTTATAGTGAAGCATTGCCAGGAGCACAAAAGATTGGGGAACTGGGGGATTTCTTAACCTTCCCTGTTTTCCATAATCACAGGGTTTGGGTACATTTCAACATTGTTACCTGTTACATACATCATCTTAATTACTCCTCATTAAGTGAGAGCAGTCAGTTTCTGCTGTTTTACAGAAAGAAGCTGAAAGTCAGAAAGGTTAAACAGTATGCCTAACATGACGATGCAGACATTCAAATCCAGGACTTCCTGTCTCAAACTGGCTATTTTCACTCTGCTGTAACATGATGGAAAAGTAAACCTGGAGCTTCTGACTGCACAGGTCAGAAAGTGTTTTCTTAGAACAAGGCAATTTAAACTATGCTTCCCTCAGCTACAGTGTGTTGACCAAACATCACTACACAGAGTCTCCAATATGCCCAAAAGGGGAGGCTTGTACCCTGCATCCTCACCCTGTCCCATGCATAGCAGGTTTGCTTTAACCATATGATATACAGTGCTTGTGACTAAAATTTCCTTCAAAGAAAGGGATCCAACTACTCAAAAAAAAAAAAAAAAAAAAAAAAAGAAAGAAAAAGAAAAGAAAATTGGAAAGTATTAATTGAAGGCTTCACTTGGACCCAGAGCATTTCCTGGATTAATTTGAGGATTCTGCCAGCTAAACTCCTAGATTCCAGAAGTTTAATGACTTTTTGGTGCTTGAATAACCTATTGATAAAAATCCAGTTTTCTGCATCTGTATTAGTTTTCTCCAAAACTTATACTTTCACACTTGCGCATTCTTCCCCCATATCTTATTGCCCATTTTTAATAATCACTTCAATATTGCCATACGTAAATCTCCATTTTTCTATTTTGCTCATAGACAATTATATAGGCATCTATAACCAAAGTCAGAAGATTTTAGAATATTATGTCTGAGGGAACAAATGCCACATTTGATTAGAGATCTGAGCAGTATATCATATCAAGAAAGGCATAGCTTGACTGATAAAATTGACATTGTATATAAGTCCCTCACTCTGAATTAATTGTACCTCTGTGGCCACTGTTCTCGTTGATTGTTTTTCTTAACTGAAAAGGTACAGTTGAGTCCAACTCAAAAATCTTGTTTATGTAATTATTTTCTCCTTATTTTAGAAATATTTTAACTATTCAACCAGATAAGAAAGAAGTACTTTATATATGGCATTTAACCGTCTCTACTTTTTAAGAAGATAAATGCAGTTGTTTAACACTTCTTTCTAACAAAACAAACAAACCAGTTCCAAACAGTTTCCCAATATAATCACAATAGAAGGATCAGTTACATATAATATGGCTTTTAGGAGGAAGCAAAGTATTCTCAAGATTTAGAAGTTCTCTATAAAGACATCCTTTGTTTTACTTTTAGGGGACACATAACTAAAGAAAAACTTGAGTTCTCCCTTGGAGAATACTATTTTTATACTGATAATACTCTTTTTGTGTAGTAATTCTTTTATAGATAAAGAACGCTTGTGTTTGGAGCCCACTGGAACTTATTGAAATGCATAAATGAGTTTTCAGAATATCTATTAATGGCGAAAGATTGATACCAGCATAAGAGCTGGCATCTGTTACAATTAGATATTTACAGTTTAGGTTTCACAGAAGTCTTTAAAATCACTTCTAGAGATTGGCTTATACGTATTTTGTTTACAGGGACATCTTGAGTCATTTTCATGTCCTGTTTAACCTCTCTTTCAATATTCATATCAGATGATCTAGAGCTTCTCATTCTTTTCGATATAAGTTCACCCACCTGCTCTTTCCCAAGGAGTGTTAAGGAGGTCATTAAATCAGTCCTTCTCACCTTTCACTTGCTGCCGCCTATCCAGTGGCTTGGAGATCACATTGATTCTAACCTGCAGTGACTGACTGTACTGGCTACTCACCAATGTTGTTTCTCTCAGTGGTGTCCCATAACCATAGATGCCAGAGCCAATTGTCTGTATTCAACCACCTCAAGACACTGAAACTTTTCTGGTCATCTGAAGGAATGCTTTTATTCACAGCAACTACTAGAACAGGCTAGAGATATCAGCATAGGCTAGTGCCCAGAGTATGGATCTGATTGCTCCAAATACAAGCATTTTAGTAGTTGTAGTTCCCTTGGGTTCTCAAGAATTGCCATTTGTGTCATTCAACCCACAAAATGTGAAACCAGTAAGTCAATGAATGAATAAATGAATGAATGAAACAGTGCAAGACCTCACTAGTGCTGTAATGTTTAGCTTTATTTGATTAACTATTTCATGTCATACTACCATTTCCCAGGGACATGCCCAAGGCAACCGAGAGAAGGAACGACTGGTACCTGAGCTAGACCTTCTCTCTCACCTCCCACCTGGGCCCCAAAACCAGAGGTAGATCCCCCACTTCTAATATCAATCTTGCCAAAATTTCTGCCCCAGATTGATGGACAGACTTTTTTTTAGAGGAAAGCTCCTCTTTGATTAAAAACAAAACAAACAAGAAAACCAAACACATGATATTTCACACTTTTAGAGAAATGATTGAAGGCTGACAAAAATAACAAACGAAATAGATAGTGGATACCTAGTTTGTTTTATTTTTCTTGTTTCCTCCACATGTTTTTATGAATCAATTTTTATTCAAAGAGCTCTGATGCTATATTTCGGTTGTGGTTGATTTAAATCTCAAAATGCCCACCTACTAATATGTGCCCTTTCATGGCATTGATGATGGCGGAAATCACTCTTTTCAGCTACTCCATGATTAAATTGAACTCATCCTCCCCCTAGAATATTCTAAGAAAATGAACAGAAAATGTTTTATAAGCATATGAATGATCATGGAGAAAACAGTTTTTGTTCCATGCCTATTGTAAAAAATGATGGCCATATACTGTAAAATATTATGATTTCCCCCAATACATAGTAATAGGGCAATATTTAGTCTTAAATAAACACACTGTCATTCCTCCTTATTCATTTTGGGTATATAAGTTTTTGAGAAGGGATTCAATTTGTGATAATCTATGAATATGCCTGTGCCTGGTCCCTTCTACAGGGCACTTTTAAGCCAATTTTAAACCAGACATTTTTACTAAGATTGTGACACAATTAATCTAGCTAGTTTTACACTCAAACTTAAGGCATGGGCTTGTGGCAGAGGGAGTTGGTATTGAAACAGCAACAATTCCTTGTAGGCAATGGGTAAATGTAAATTCTTCTATCCAGGAACTGAGCTGAATTGACAATTGAGTAGTGGGAAAGAGGTAAGAAGGTGAGAGATTTGCAAAATCAGGAACCAGAAAGGCAACCTGAGTCCAAAGTGATATGGGCTAATATGGGAAGAAGTGAATCTGAAGACACAAAACAGGCCAGTTTCTCAAATTATTTACCTTTTTATTTTGACTCTAAACTTGAATAACTTCTATCAGAAAGATATTAAAATACAGAGCTGAAAATGCCCCACTTAACATCTTTCAATTATACCTCCTTGCTGTAGGATACAGTCCCAATTCTTGACATCTGATTTAACTCACCCTTGAGAACTTTTGTACTCCTTGCCCTTCTAGCCGGATTTCTAGCATTCCCGCATCTCCTTTGTTCATCTATAAAATATAGCCTGAGTTGCAGTCCTGAAATGTACCACAAGTTTCACCTCTGATCCATGCACATATTGTTTCTTTTGCCTGGACCAGTCTGGAAGACCCTTTTACTCTTATCTCCCCTACACATTTTGTTTACTCTAGCTGGTTTGCTTCATTAGAATGTAACTCCGTCAAATCTGGGGAAGAGCCTGTGTTGTTCTTCACTGTATATTCATTTCTAAGACTACTACCTGGTACATGAGCAGGCGTTTTACAAATATTTGTTGAATAAGTGGATGGGTGGATGGATGAATGGATAGAAGGATGGATGGATAGGTGGACGGATGGATGATATATACTCAATAAATGGTTATTGTCTGAATGTCAAATAAGGTTGACAATTGCAACTGGAGTGAAGGGCACGCACTCATAGAACCAGAGTTCATTCTTTTGGAGGTCTGGTTGATATTTTAGCCAGAATGTTTCTTGACTTTTTATATAAGAATGATTCTATCTCTGGAATTTTAAGAGACACTAAATGTCTCTGGGAGATTAGATTTCTATTGGTATCATTACACACTAATGCAACCAATCAAAGAGTAGTAAAGTAGAGAGAAGGCATATATGTTGGCACTTTGACCGATCATCTATTATGTGTCAGGCACTGCTTAAGGTGTTTCATGAATAATCTTATTGCCTTCTTGCCATCAGGCAGCATTGCATTATTATTCTAATTTTATATATAACACTCATATATGTGTGGCCTATGTGGGTCAATAGTATAGTAGAACTGGGGCTGAAATTCCCCCAGATTCCCAGTGATATAAAGATGCTTCAAGTCCTTGACTTGTGTATCTCAAACTCATGAAAGTGACAGCTACACTTGTTAACATTACTTTCTTTTTTTCCTCTCCTATTCACTACATATTTCAGATACTCCCAAATGCCTCTGTTTTTTCCTCCATCCTCTTTGTTTTTCTCTCTCTAGCTCCTAAACTGAATTCTCATTGTCATTCTCATTTGTTACTTTTTGTCTTCTCCTCCCCCATCCTTGATCACTGAGGCCCCGAAGAAATTGCTGAGCTAGGCTGAAATGGAACACAGCCAATACTCTGCAAAATTAGAGAGAGTTTTAGCAGGTTGGAAGAAGGAAAAAGCTATTCTTTTCCCTGTCAAGTACAGATGAAGAAGCTGAGGCTCACAGCACTTACAGTACTTGTCCATGTTAATGAACCTTGGAGTGTGACAGAGTCAGGCATGTATGTGATGGCAGAAAACTTTGCGGGGACACATTCAACCCATTGCAAAGTCCTAACCCCCACTCCCTCAGAATGTGCTCTTATTTTAGAACGGAGTTGTTGCAGATGTAATTAGTTAAGTTAAAATGAGGTTATGCCGGGTTTGGGTGGGTGCTTAATCCAATGACTGGTGTTTTATAAGAAGAGGAAAGGAAGGATCCTCCCCTAGAGGCTTCAGAGGGAGCATGGCCCTGCCAACAACCTGATTTTGAATTTCTAGCTTCCAGAACTATGAGACGATACATTTTTGGTGGTTTAAGCCAGCCAGTGTGTGGTACTTTTTTATAGCAGCCTTAGGAAACTAATATATCACCTCTTAAAAACAGATTATTTTGCAACATTACTGACAGTCTAAGGATGAGATTCTCAGTATAATCACGAAGATAGACACATTCAAGAGGAATATTTCCCAAGGAACTTTTGGCAACATTGAAGTTGCTTTCCCTCCTAAGTGTTCTCTCTGCTCTTGGGAAACCACTCCCTCCATCCCCCAGGGCTACCCATAAACTTTGAAAGAGTAGTGTTAACAATGACTGAGGGAGCCCAAAGTCATTGAGATGGACTTAATCTCTGGAAACTTTCACATTCTTTGTCCCAGGTCACATCTAAGAGATGAAAAGCCATGGTCTTTGCTCTCATGTGTTTAGTCTTTTTCTTATCTCCCACAGACTCTGAGAGATTAAATAGCAGATATCTAAGACTATTTTAAGCCCTTGCTACCTAAAGGAAAAAAGATAGTATTGTTATCTTCTGAGGCAGGACATTAAAAATTGTGATCTTGATCACATATTTAGCTTTTCTTTTCTTGGTATTATCTTTGAATTAGAAGTTGAAAGTCAAGCACCTTTTACTTTGAAAACAAATCATTTGCATTCTCATTTGTATTCCAGAAGCTAACAATAGTGCAGTGATTTACACCTTGCTTCTACCCACATTGTCCTTTTTGGTATCTGTTAATAGGTATTAATAGGGTGATTGCTTAATAAAAGGAGATTGGTTCAATTTATGGAAATTGAGCAACTTTCTTTAAAAATAACAAAATACATTTTATTTCATTGTGATCATAAAATTACAACACGCTCTTGGTAGAAAATTTGAATTAAATAAACAATGAAGGAAACAAACCACCCACAATCGCTTGACATTTGTGTTTTAATTTCCGCTATTTTTCCATTAAAGTTTAAGAGTTGTGCTTAAACTGTAGTTTTAATTTGCTATCTTGCTTTTTTTCTCACTTGTCATTATAAGTTTTTTCTTCTATTATACAAACTAATCTGCAAGCATCCTCTTAAGTGACTGCATAATATTCCTTCATTAGGACATATTATAATTCATGCAAATTTCCCGTTTCAGCAACATCCATTTAATAAAACAACATTTTGAAAAAAGAACTTAAAAGTTATCCATTTGAAATATGTTCAGCTATGGGTCAAGTTATCTGATGAATGAACATCTATGTTCAAACTGTCTCCATTTATTGATAGTATTCTGTACAATTCATAGTCTTGTCCCTTCTTTCTCTAAGCCTCAGTATCTATAAAGAACTAGTCTGGAGACATGATAACACCACTCATTTTGCCTTCTTCATGCTAAACTTTGTGGAAGATAACAAGGAAAATAAGAAACAAGACCTACATTCCAAGAACTTATAACAAAATATACAAGGTAGTAACTATAATACAAAGAAAAAACAATTATCATACACAATGCAGATACATATACAACATATACAAATGTTATTGAATTTTAAATAGGGGAAAAAATTTCAGGTAGGGGAATCAGGCAACTGAACATGGAAAAGGTGAAATTTGAGTTAGAACTTAAGATTAATATGCTTAAAAAACTTGTAAGTTTGAGTGGGATAGATAGAGAAAAGACTGTGAGAAGCAAAGAACAGAGCTATCATTTTTAATGGAAAATAGCAAGTGCAGCATCTCCTTTACCAACTTCTAGATGCAAAATAACCAGTGTTCTCCCTGCTTTCTATAAGATATCATTTCCCATGCTTATGGCATCCTGAACTCTTGGGTGGGTGCTTTGCCACTCTGCAATATATTTGTGCATTTCTGCTTCTACAAATTGATTATATGCTTAAGAGGAGTAAGTTACCTTTGTTCCTAAAACTACTCATACCAATGTTCCTTGTTATTGCAAATATATAGAAATTTAATAGCATACAAGCAAAGAAATATGTGCAAAAAGAAAGATGGTTTTCTTCTGTGACTGCTTAAGTTAATGCATTGAAAACACAACATAAAATGAACCACTTAAAAATTATGGTAGAATTAGTGTTTAGGGAAAAGTCAATTAGAAATGTGTGAAGGTAAAATTTTTGAAATATAACAGGATTGTGCATGTAAATTGCTTAACAAGTAGCTTAGAACTTAGTCTATTGTAAATAAACTAAAACTGGAGAAAGTACATGGCTGATGCAGTTGGTGAAACCATACTAAAAAAAAAAATTAAAAAATGGCCTAGGCTTTATATGAAATAATTGGCAAATGAATGTATATTTATACATTTTTATTTTGTATCAAAATGTTGAAAAAGTATATTTCATTTTAATTAACCTTTTAATTAATTGATCAATCAAAGATGAAAAGTAAAAACATACCATAGCTCAGGTTTAGGACAGGAAATGCAAAAATCATGTAAGAATTTGGATTCCAGACTAGGAAGTTTGAACTTTATTTGGGGGCTACTTGGAAGATACTGGAAGATTTGAGGCAGAGTAGCATTATGACGGGTGTCATTTTGCATGAAGAAGAATCTGGCAGTTTTGCTCAAGATGAATTGGAACAATCAACTAGAGGGGAGGAGAATAGTAAGGAATCTAATAAAATAGAACAAGTAAGGCATAAGTAAGACCTAAATTGTAGGTAGTAACAATGAGGACAATAATTGATATTTTTAAGGTAGATCACAGGACTTAGCAGTTGCTTAAATGTAGTGCCAATGAAATGATACCAAGGTTTTAGGCTTGGAATACTGGATGGATGAAAGTGATTATAAGAACGATAGGAAACAAGTGAGGAGGAAGATATAAGTAAAGAGCAGTAAGGAGGCAATAAAAGTTGAGTTTAATTTGGGCTCTGTAGAGTGGAGAGTTTGAGTTACAACCCCATTCCTACTCCTTTGTCAGGAGCATCTCACCTTCTGTGGATATCAGATAACTCACCAGAAACTGGAGCGTGGTAACTGAGACTCATTTGCACAGACAGAAGAGATAGATGAAGGTATAACAGGCAAGATGCAATCAGATATGTATCATTTTCCTAAAAACTCTCCTATTAAAAACAATTATCTTTTTCAAATTATTACTCTTATTTCATTCTTAATTTCCAAGGCAGATTTTTTAGAGGTCCCCCTTCATTGCCTATCTAAGAATATCTGCATATCTATATTTAGGATAAAGTATAAAATGAAAAGAAAAATAGAGAAAGAAACAACATATATTCAACAGATTTTGTGAAGCCTCATGGCCCGGAGCAATGTTTCCCAAATTGTGGAACATGTGTTATGCAGTGGATACTCAGAATAGAAATAAATTTAATTTTAAATAATGCTTAAATAATAGTGAGATACATAATTATGAGGAAATTTCATTTTTAATTCTATTTCATTTCATTGGATTATATCTAGGATAAAAATTTCACTTTGATGTTACTATGTCATTAACTTGCTAACTTATTCTTATATTAAGAGAGAATGGAACACCACTTCATAGCAATTGTCAGGAAATGGTATCTACTGAGACTTTAATAATTTGATAATTACATTAATTTTATAGTTACCTTTTATGTACTGCAAATTATATTAATTTTCCAATTACTGTAGTGATATAAAGTCTCATTTAAAATAAATTTAAATTAAACAAGTGAGGTAATCAAATATATGGTCAGTAAATAATAGTTACAAATGGTTAAGATTATAGCCTTATAGTAGTGAAAATGGTATCAAGAGACAAGTATTTGGGAAACAAGGACCTATGAAATAGTTTTAATATGGGAATTAGAAAATATATGGCCTGCCAATGGTTAGTTGGTTGATTTTTGAGAAAGTTATAATCGTTCAAAGCTTTAATTTATCAAGTAGAAATACTCATTAAGGGATGTGAGGAGATCACATGAACTAATTCGTGGTAAACCAAATGCACAACTTTCGGTATTAGGGCTCTAAAATGCATTATTTATTTGTTATCATTTCCACTCCTCATGGAAGGTGTGATTTGTCCCAGAAAAGCACACTCTAGGATAGAATATCATCTATTACCTTAACAACTATTTACTGAGCACTTACTATGTGGCAGACATGCTTGTATCTTTTTTGAGAAATCCACAGTTCTATTCTCACATAGCTTCTAATTTTATATGGATAAAAATAAATAGCCAGTTCAATTCAGGCATTAAAATGTATAGATGGAGGTTTTACGCATGGTCATCATGTTACTAAGCTCATCATTTCATTTTGGCTGCTAGACAAGTTTAAGACTGCGAAATAAACCTTTTTCTATTGGAGGTGCATATCTTTAAGGTTCTCCACTTCTAATATGAAGGAATTATTCATTTCATTTATAATAACAACCTCTTGTCCCAAGGAAATTCAAATTCAATACTAGAATGATCTTGATTATATAGTCTTCTAGCTAATCGTGATGGTTTTAAAAAAGTCAGCAAAAGAAAATATAGGTTTTCCCTTTTAGCCGTTATAATAACCAGTGATGTAATGAATGCAATCTTCCAAGTAGGGGAGCTAAATAGAGCACATTTTTGATAGAAGAATTGGAGAGTAAGAGTAACAGATTTAGGGCTGGCCAGTCAGGGAATCTTGGCTTGCTATGTAATACGAGTGTGTAGGAGTCAGGATGGGGTAGGCAAGGCCATGGTAACAAACATCTCCAAATCCCAGTAGTTTAAAACAAAGGTTTATTTCTTGTGTCACTCTGCATTTCTCTCTGGTGTTGTTATGAGACTCTACTTCAAGTTGTCCTCACTCTGGAACACAAGATGATGGAAGCTCCCTCATTTGATAAACGTACTATCTCAACATATACAACAATTACCATGATGAGGGAAAAGAAGACTGGAGAGCAAAGCACAGATATTGAATGCTGTAGCCTGAAAATAACATAGGACATTTCTGTTCAATATCATGGCCTAGAAGAAGTCTTAAGGCCACATATAATAGACATGTGCAGGTATATTTTTATGACTGCCTTAATTTTAACCTGGAACTTCATTTTAACTATGAATTATAACATAATACTTCCATATTACCGCAATTCCTATGCCAGATAAATTTCTCCAGCAGGTGGACATTAAAAAGGAGGAGAAAAAAGAAGGAATTTTGAATTAGGCCTTAATACTTGAGGGTAAGCATTCACCATCCTACACTAAAATTTTTAAAACTCTCTAATCCTTTCACAAAGGCAGAATTTGTTCATGTGAAACTTTAGCTGTTAACTTGGGAGTATATTTGAAGTGTAGAGAATCTTGAATATGATATAAGAATTATTAGCAAAGTATGGCACATGCACTTAAAATATACAAGTGCATAGGGACAAAAACTGTCTAAAATAAATTTTAATTAAAATTTTGTACTTGATGCTTTAAATTTAATTTCAAGTTTCAACATTAATTTGATGAAACTCAAAACAGTACCTTGGATTTACCTCATGTAGCAGTATTTACTGCTGCATAACAAACTACCCCAAAACTTAGTGACTTCAAACAATGTGTTTATTTTTCACAATTATTTAGGTCAAATGGGTGATAGAGTTTAGATGTGTTGTCCCCCCAAAGCTCATGTCAAAATCAGATCCCCAGTGTGCAGTATTGGGAGCTATTTGGGTCATGGAGGGCAGATCTCTCATGAATAAATTAAAGCCCTCCCTGGAGTGGGCATGGTATACGTAACTGAGTTCTCACTCTGTTAGTTCCTGTGGGAGTGGGTTGTTTAAAGGACCCTGGCACCTCCCCTCTCTCTCTTGCTTCCTCTCTCACCATGTGATCTGCTTGTACCTGCCAGCTACCTGCCTCTTTCTGCCACGAGTAAAAGCAACCTGAGGACAATGCCAAATGCAGCTGTCCTAGAATCGTGAGCCAAATAAGCCTCTTTTCTTTATAAATTACCCAGTTTCAGGTATTCTGTTGTAAGCAACAGAAATGGACCAATACAATGGGAGATTTTTTTTTTTTTGCTGGTCTTTTCTCTACTTTCTCACGGAACTGCCTTCAACTGGAGGTTCTGCTGAGGCTACATGCTCTAAGATGGACTCACTCACCTAAAAGATGCCTCAGCTGGAGTGCCCAGAATGACTTTCTCCCCACATGTTCTTTCATCTGAGGCTTCCTCACCTGGCAGAAGAAGCATTCCCAAAGGGCAAACCTCAGTATCCTAACACTCACCAAACTTGTGCTTGTTTCATGTTTGATGATGCCCTATGAGCCAAAGCAAGTTATATGCCCAAGGCCAGAATCAGTATAGGAAGGCCTACCCAAAGTCTTAGACACTAGGAAGTTTGGTTCTTTTGGAAAACATAATGACCTTCTCTCAAGACCCCCTAAAACCTATCCAAACATGGCATTAAGCTTGACGTCCATAACCTTATAATCTGTTTAGGCCCAGATGTGGATGCGGTTTTACTGGTACAACTGCTTTTAATCCAAAGACTTGTGAACTATAAAAAAAGGTTACTAGGTACCACCTTAAATCTTACTCAGGTATTACAAAGAGTTTTTCAACTATATTTTGCTTTCAAATGAATAAATTTTGTTTTCAGTCTATTTTTTGTTACGTGCCTTCTCACACATAGCTCACAAAAGGCAAATTACATTTTCAGTTTTCTGCTTCAAAATTTCCTTAGCCATCTACACAAATTCATTTGGCATATTTCCTCTTATTCAAGTTACTACAAGTGACATTTTTTTCAATTGTTCTATAATCACTCTTTTTTCAGCTTCCAATTGTAGTTTTCTTAGTTCATTTCTCGCTTCAACTAAGAGTTCCTTTGCTATGGGTTGAATTGTGCCCTCCAACAACATCATGTCTGCAACATTACATTGGCCAAAGCCACTCATGAAGTCATGCCAGATTCACGTGTAGAAAAATGGACTCCACCTTGATAAATGGAGCTGCAAAATAAAGTGGCTGGATCTTTCCATGTACTACAATTTTATCATATCGCTACAATAATGAAATAAATATGTTTGAACAGCACTTACATGGCACTAAAAAACATAAGATTTCAGTTTGTTTGTTCAAGATACATATAATAGTACTAATATTTATTGTTGTTTCAAACAAAAATATACATATTTTAGGGCCAAAATCTAAAGTTGTAAAATCTCATTACTAATGAGTTTACTGATTGTTTTTTGGTTTTAATAAATAAGGGATTCTTTGGACAACATAAATTTTTTGAGAACTGCCTATTGTGTTTACATAGTAAATATTTTTATTTCGTTATTCAACATGGGCTTTTATCAATAATTTCATAGAGGTTATCATTAGAAAAATTATCTGATCCCTCTGGTTGTCACTTCAGATCCTAATGTCCATATTATGGAGACAGGTGGCCTTGGCTATTCCAGGCATCCCTTTGTTGGTTTCAATCACTCTGGAGCCATTCTGGGTGAGACTGTAAATATTTATTTTCCTTGTATCCTTGGGAATCCTGTGCAAATACCCTGATGGTCCAAACATTCTGGCTGAAAACACATACATAAAAACCTCTCAAATTCAAACCTGTAACTAGTGTCCAAAGGAAAGTTATCTTGTCACATACCTGATGTGGTCAGGTACCCTATCTCTCCCCAGCCATGGGATACTGATTCCCTATGCTCTGTAGTCCTACTTTGCTTATTCTTTTAACAGTATCATACATCTATTTACATCTCTCCTTCAGAAAATTAAAGGAAAAAAGCCCACTTTGGCTCCTGAAAGATAGACTTGATACAAATGTATAGATATTTTCCAACTTCCATTTCCCAGATTCTTGAAAACTGTCAGGCTGCAGAAATGGATAGTAAAGAGAGGGAGCATGTTTTCTTGGATTTTTAACATAGAAATGGCATGTTTATTCATAAATAATCACTACTAAAATATAATAACTGGCTTTATGTTAATGACTAAATGTCTATCATTATAAATAGGAAATTAAAAATTTTAAAAACATTTCTAAAGAAGCAGAATAGAATATGAGAACAGAGAGCTTGCTGTTTAGCAATGCCCACTTCTGGGTCTGTGTGCCTAGCTTTCGCTAAGTTCATAGTGAATTAATAAATGCTGCAAAAAGGAGAAAAAATAGTTTCCCGGCCCACTGGCATTGTTGAATGAAACACACTTGGGCTTATTGGACTTGGTTTATATGTTCTAGTAAAAAGTACTTGGGATAGGATAGAAGTTTGGATTGGAGGTAAGAGCCAGGGTTCCAGGCCTGATGTTCTGCTTACTAGACACGTAGTATCAAAGGCTAGGATCCTAATGCCTCAGTTTCTTCATCTCTAAATTGATGTAATAATATCTAATCCCTCTATCTAGATTATGGGGATAACACACTATAGCATATGTTAAAGCACTCTTTAAACTTTAAGAGGCCATAAAATTATAACTTACCATTTTCATCACCATCATTATTATCTGGACTTCTTCTAATGATAAAATTTCATAAGTTCACCAAAGGAAGCCAGTAGGTTGTTTCTATACATAACTGTGCAGAACCCAGTCATAGGCATTTAAGTTTCAAAAATCAATTGTCCGAGAGAGAGACCTTCAGTGGCAGTGGAATGAAAACATGACGTGGCATGTGTTGATCTCAAGCTTAATAAGAATCTACAGTGTGATGTGACTGCAAATCTCTGGCATGATTAGAAAGAAAAGAATTTGCGCGATGTAGAAAGTTGTAGATTTATTCTTCTCTGCATCTATCTGAAGTGGACCCCAAAATGTAAATGTTTTACCCCCACCTTTTGTTTTAATTTTGCAGCTGGAATGTGCTTGTTTGCAAAGGACCCCTAAGAGTTGGTTAAACAGTAGTCTGCCTCTTGGGTTTCTATGGCTCTGCTGCCTGCTTGATGGAGCCACCTAAATTTGCAGAGACTGTTTGCCAAAGATATGTTTAGAACTTGAAACTAACAGCACCTGTTTAATGAGACATTTCTTGTCTCTGTAACCCAGCTTGGTGAAGCCCCTGACCTGTTTTATGAAGCCCCCTGCTTGTGTGACTCTGCCTAGATACAGAAAGGGCGAATAAAAGGCTTTCATGCCTGCCCAAGAAAAGTATATAACCACAGTTCTCCAAGCACTCAGGGTCCCAGGGTCTTAGGATGTGAGTCCATCTGGGTCCCACTATTGTTCCTGTTCCACTAGCATAGTAAGCTTCCTGACTCTCCATCTCTCTGAGTGACTTGAATTATTTCCTCTCCGAGTTCTTGCCATAACAGATCCAGCCACATCCAGAATACTCAGTGCAATTCTCAGCACAACATTTTAAAGACTTAAAGAAAAACCAGATTACAGGGTGATGAGGTTTGTGAGTAGGTCTAGGTGCCATATCATGGGAAAAATTTGAGTAAGCTCAGAAAACCTGAGAAAGAAACAGAAACTTATTCTGTGTTTCTATGAGAACACAGCTAAAACTGATGACATATTTGTAAAGCACCAGATTATAACTCAGTAAAGGAAAAATGTTTATAAAATCTAGAGTTACTTGAAAGTAAGACATGATGACTCATTGGGTAGAGAGTTTTCTGTTCATGGAGGCACTTGGAGAGACACAGTGTGACCTCCTGCACCGACACTTATGTTGTATGGGAATTTCCAATCGTGTTGGAGTTTTTATCAGAGAACCTCCAGGTCTTCTGACGATTCAATGTATATAAGGCTGTTATACTCAAGATTGCTATAAAATACTTAGTATATCTGAAGCATAATTTTTTAAAAACCCATAGAATCCTGATTTCAGGAGAAGTTTCACTAAAAATATAGTCTCCCTGTAAATTACTATCCTCATAGAAAATGACAACAAACATTGGTAGATTGAAAACTCTTGCTTCTGTTGGTAAAGAAACCTGTTAAATACATCTGGCCCAATTTTTCCTGAACTTATTTCATCATATAACGTTTATTTATTTATAGTTATTTTTGCATATTGTCTCTATTACCAACCTGTGGAACTAATGGTTAGCATGAGAAATCATCTGGATATATGGAAATTCTGGATAATTTTTCAAAATAAATGATCCAGATCCCTTTTAATTTATAAAATATATCGGATCCATTGAAAATGGCAAACTTTTGCTTACTGTCAAACATGAGGCAGTTTGCAGAATGTAGTTCAATTAATCTAGCTTCTTGGGGCAGAGGATGAGTTGGGACAAAACTGTGTGCCTAGAGTATCAACCCTTCTCAATATCATTCGAGCTGTTTGTAATAATAATAATACCTCCCCCCAAAAAACCTCAAGGGTAGACTTGTTTCTCTACAGAACCAACAGAACCTGGTTGGGTTCCCCCTACTATATAATGAAATGTTGAACTGTTACCTGACCAAAGGCTGAAGTCCTGCTTGTGTCTACAGAGTTTTCCATTATTTCGTGATATCTCAGCTAGCTTTTCCTCTTCAGCCCATATCCCTTGGTTTCCAGATTTTTTAGTTGTGCTTTTCTATGTCTTCAATTCCCAGTACAATGCTAACGAGGAATAAGAAAATGCTTATCCTATGGACCACCAATTTGACTTTATTCTGCCTTTTCTCCTTAGTTATGCCAACTTTGTTCATGTTGTTCCCCTACCATTTGTATGGATGTTTTTAGATGAGGTTCTTTGCTGATTATGCTAACACCACCTGTGCCTTTAGTTGTCAAGCAGACTCTCCTTGAATTGTTGGCTACTTAGAACCAGAAATTATGGACTTGCCTGGACTTGCTCTCTGTCACCATTATCTGAGATGACAGGATTTGCACTGTGATTCTGCTAACATCTCCTTTCCTCAACGTCTTCCCTTTTATTATCTTCTCTAGCATGTGGCCAGTTCCCCCACAGCGATGTGTTCTATCCTATGATCTGATTCTAACAGGACCATATAGAATGTTCAGGTCAATGATGATTCTGATTAGAAACAAACATCCAGTTACTCTATTGTGTTGACTTGCTTTAGTCTCTCCATGTGATTATATTCTGAGTTAAATTATCTAAATTTGACTGGTTTAGCCAGCATTTAAATAGTATAGTAAAGGTTAATGGGTAATAGAAAGGGGAAGACACCAAGAAGAATTTAAAATAAGTATTTTAGGGAGAAAAGTACACAAATGTGTGCTGGGAATTTATCAGAGTACCTGAGTACACAAGTAGCCATTTTCAGAATTCAGGATTGGAACATCGTTGTAGAGTGTGCATTGCTCATCAACAAAAAATACCCAGCCCAACTTCCAATGCTTAACACCATGCCTGGAATTCAACAGATATTTGTTTAATGGATGAATAGCTGGATAGATGAATGAATGAAAAGAAAACTAAAATGTATTTATTTTTATTTGTTCATTTTTAGTGAACATTCATCTTTTTCTTTTGATATTTCAGTTTCTGGACCCCCTTACTCGAAGAATTTTTAATTGTATGAGTCTTAATATATGACGGAGTTCTTCCTTTGATTATGAAAGCTTCCAGGCTTTGATAGAAATTCTCTCTCGAAAGGCAGCTCAGTCAGTGTGATGCTCTGGACTGAGACTTTAAATTAGGAAAGGAAAATTTAGCACTGATTCTGGTATTGGCAGCAGCATTCAAGGTAGATGTATAGGGAGCTATGCCAGCCTCAGCTCCCAGTGTCCACAGCAGCAGTGGTTGTCACTGGTTTTTCCTCAGTTTCTGCTAATGTTTTAAACTGGGTCATTTCAGCCTCCTATTGATTCTGTCTGTTCCTTTATATATATAAATATATGTTTTCCTGCTTAAGTTAGACATCATTTGTTTCCATTGTTTGCACAGAGGGAAAAAAACAAAAAACGAAAAACTTTTATGTTTGTCCAAAAGACCCAATGATATCAGATCAAAATTTATATTTCACTTTTAAAACTCACAGAGAAGATGCTTGTACTGCCTTTTTGAAGGTAAAGGTTTCTATATAAATTTGCACTACTTGATTTCTTATAGCTGAAAGTAAAATTTCAGCGTTACACAATAAAACTAATGTCCCCAGTCCGCTTATACATTTACTATTTATTTTAGTAGTTGCGATCTGTGAGGCATTATTGTATCTACCCTGAGTGAGACCAGGTCAACTTTTCAAGAGAGTTTGAAAATGAAAGCCCTCATGGGAATTACATTGTTCACAATCCTGAAAGTCATGGAGACTTCCTCGTGGCAAACACAAGTTTTTAGTACCTTCCTCTTCTAACTTTCACCTGCAAAGACCCTTAACCTTGAGCCTGTAACTCTACATACTGGCCTAATCTCATGAGACTTTAAGAAGTGCCATTAGTGGCATAAAATTTGGGGAATCCTCCAATAGGTTATAAAACAAAACAGCAAAGTTTTTCTGTTAATTAAGTGGTTGAAGCAAATCGACTTAACTAATGGGATTACATTCGCCTTATATCAATCATCCCCATACCGTGTTCAAGTACAGCAATCTTTCCTTTGTGTCTTCTTCCAGAAATAATTTAATTTACCTTAGAGTGGCTCCTCTACTCACTAGCTGTGTGACCTTAAGGAAGTCACTCAATCTCTTTGCATCTCATTTTTTTCTCTCTCTCTGAAAAATTGAGATAATAATAGTAGCTATCTCATACATTGGAAAGGAAGATTTAAATGAATTAGGCCATGTTATGCACATAAAACAGTGCCTGACTCATAAAGAGTGCTTGATAAATGTCATCTAAAAAGATACATAAATATAATCAACAAGTAACAACCAACTACAGTGGAACAACACAAAAAGCAAAAGTGAAGGCAAAGAAGAGCTATGGACAATAATAAATTGCTAGAGTATAGTAATCTTTACACTTTCCTTAAGTTAATCAACCATTGCAATGATTACACAATCACAGTATCTCCTGAATGCAAACAAGTAAGCAATAGAAATAAACACAGAATGAGTACTCAGGTGGAGTTCAACTATTCTTTTAATAAAGATGTGATAGGGATTGTCCTGAGCCCCTGGGATATTCAACGCAGGAGGGGGGAGTGAGAATTGGATGGGACAAGAGATGAGAGAAATGGAGACAAGACAGTATTCTGATCAAGTCTCGTTTATTAGCCAGAAGGTCACAGCTTATATAGCCAGCAGGAGGCAATCAGCAGATAAGGAAGTGAGCAGCAGATGGTTTACTGAGAAAACCTCAGGGCGGATTGTTCCAGTAAATGGAAAATTCCCCTGTTATCTATGGCAAGTTGCAAAGTTACCCACACCCATAGTGCACACAAGGGGGAGGGATGGAAGATAACAGCAAACAAGGCTCTGAGGCCTCAAGGCAATAGCCAGGCTCTATGGCTCTGGACAAGGGATTTCTTTGGAAGACTTCATGAATAAGATACTGTATGCTGTAATGAATGACACCCTTGACAATATCTTTATAATGAATGATGAGTTCCACAGAACTGTTTATTTTTTAACAACCCTCAAACCAGGTCAATGGCATCACAATGAATTTTGCTTTACTAGAAGAGTAGTATACTGCTATACCAAGTGGAAGAGGTTCTGGATGTGAAAGAGAAAAAAATGGGGAGTGGGGAGATTTATTTTCCTTCTCAATGTAGAGAGAGGCTACTCAATGATTGATGGAAGGGCCATTAGACAGGGAAAGGTAAACTGGTTTTACCAATTGGGAGATAAATTAATTGATCATCATAATGTAAGACTGGCCCGAAAGGGCGAATCTTACTTGTTGGGAAGGCTCATCTCACAAAGACCAGGAGACAGAGATTGCTGCAATCAAGCAAGAGGATTTTTTATTCCAGCATGCTGGGGTTGATCCGTCTTCAGGACAGAAGTGGCCCTGAGCTCTTAACACGAGCACTTTTTATACAGTTTGATAGGCAGACTTTGGCAATAGGATGAGTTGTATACAGCTTATTGGTCACCTGAGGTGACTTTTAAATTCATTGGTGGCTTTCAGTGGGGTGGTATACAGACGAGGAACTGGGGAATTGCCCAACAGCCCACCCCTTGTGTGGTTAGGCCTTTCCAGGAACTGGGTGAACTTTGGGCATTTTGGGAAGTCCTTTATCTGCCCTTACCAGAAAGTCCCACCCGCAGGGGCTTGTAAAACCTTGCCCAAGCTAATTACAGAAGCAGAAAAGCTAGTCAGTTAATATTTAAGGGTGGGGGAAGGGGTTCAGGTCCACATTAACAGAAAATGTAGAGATTACAGAGACACATTAAATGTAGCTGGAAGAGAGAAGAATGGATCATGACCAAATCTAAATAAAGAACAGATTCTATTCTGAGCTCTTGGCTTTTGTAGGGAAAGAGCAAGACACAAATTCTGTATTGCTGTTTTTGATTCTGGTTCCCACTTTCCTGCTTTCAACTTCAGTCTACTGGGCTTTTGGATGCTTAGAGTTCAATCTGCATATGTTGGATGTCTGACAACTTTTGGGGACTGTGAATGCTGTCAAAATAAATTGCCCTCATAATGCAAGAGAGAAGCCAAGCTTCCTGTCCCTCTCGATGCAGCGAATGTGCACAGTCAGCTAGAAACACAGCATTGTCCTTCAGCAGCTCACTGAATTAAGGAGATATATTGGTCAAGGGTGAATTTTCAAGGACATTCCTTTGGAATTTCTATGCAGTTCTTTGGTTTTTGCAAATAAATCAGTTTCATTTTCCTGGGGCAATGCTTTTATGATGTGCACATCGACATCCAGTAAAAGAATGAGTCATTTGAGTGGTAGGAACTTTTAGAATTATTGTCTGAACTGTTTCTTTCTTATCTTAGGTCAGTCACCTTTAACATTTAAATGCTGACCTTTAGCATGTGAGAGTTGATTATCTAAATGGGTGTTTTGGTCCACGGAATGTTTAAATCTCCACCTTTATTTTAAATTCTAGCACCCTGATAATAAAACTAAAATAAGCTAATGTGAATTTTACATTAATTATTAATTAATAGCAAGGGTTTTTTCCCCCCACTTTTGAAATATTTCTATTTGTCCATTTTGTTCATTTTTCAATTATAATATTGGGGGGAGGGGCAAAAGGCCTGGTTTTTGCTTTTCACTGCTTTAGTAGTGTCACAGCAAGATATCCTACAACTTGGGAATGTCTCAGACTTTTTGTTCTACTAAATATTTTTATTAGAAAATATAATTACATTAAAGGGAACTTAAAAATAATGACATGATGCTTAATCCTACCACCCATATAAAACAATATCCTTTTTTACATTTCACTTTTTAAATGCATGCATAAATTTGCATAGTTGTCATCACAGCATACAGACTAATATTTGTGTTCTGCTATTTTTACTCAATATTATACCATAAAATATCCATGATTTTACTAAGCCGTTATTATTGCCATTTTAAAGCTTGCCTAGTATTTTGTTGTGTTTATTCATTAAACCACTTTGTATTAGTCAACCACTCCAAAACTAAGTGGCTTAAAATGAAGCCATTTATTTAGCTCACAAAATAGCAATTTGAACTAAGCTCGGTAGTGCAGTTCTGTTCTTAGCTGGACTCCTTCAGGTGTCAGCAGTCAACTATAGGTCAGGTAGATAGCTTTGCTTTGGGGAGTTGGCTTGTTTTCAGCTACAGCCGCAGGGGTGCCTGGGCCACAGTTTTTTTGTTCTCCAGCAGGCTAACCTGGGCTTGTTCACATGGTGGCTGTCAGGGTTCCAAGAAGGAGAGATTAGAGCTAGAGGTAGAGCCAGGACAACCCAAATTCAAGAGGTGAAGAAGAATATTCCATTTCTTGGTGTGGAAGCTGCAGAGTCTTATTGCAAATGGCATGGCTATAGAGAGGAATAGAAATTTATGATTGCTTTGCAGTATTAAATATTGCTATTGCAATTAACATTGCAGTGAACTTCACTGTACTTACAACTTTGTTTCCACTGTATAATGTCAGTGACGTCATCCACAATTTCAGGATAAATTTCTGGAAGTTGAATTAGGAAGTGAGAGGTAAAAATATTATTATAACATCAAATTAATAGAAACGTTTAAGGGTAATTTTCCTCAATTTCAGCAACTGTTGATTTTTCTCACTTTCTACAGTATCTCAGCCCTTCCACTCCCTTCCCATTCTGCTCTTTCTCCAAAATGAATATAGTACACAGTGTTGCTTTTGGAACTTAGTAAGTGCTCAATAATGTTAATTATTATTATTACTATTATTATATTTTGCTCTTTCCACCAGCCTTTCTGCAACTGTATTACCTTCAGTTGCTCTTTCTCTGCTCTAGGATCAGCCAGTCATTACAGCTCACTCTAAAATAGATTAATTTACTGTTATATAAATGAATATAGATATAGATGTTGATCATTTACTGTGTAATTGCTCTGTGATTTCATTTTGTTAAATGCTACATATATTAACTTACTTCTCCCAGGATATGATGAACTAGATATTTTATTATTCCAATTGTGTAGTCGAAAACCCTGAGGCTTAATAGCTTGCCCAAAGTCACAAAGAATGCTTGTGGTAGAGCTGGGACTTGACTCACGTTTATTTAAATCCAAAGTCTATAGTTTTAAACACTCTATGTTGGTCTCTCCTCTTAATGATACTTATTCATACACATAGCCATTTATATTTAATACAGTGACAGGCACATAGTAGGGGCTGAATAGTCGCTTTAAAACACAAGGAAGTAATACAGGCTAATAAATGCTGTCATGTCTTTGAACTTTGGTGGGAAAGGCTTAGCTCCTCATGGTGGAAAGGGGAAGACTGCAAAAATCAGAGAGGGGCTAAACTTACCTTTGGAACAGGATGATATAAAGGGAAACAGTCCAAACTTCTGGCTCAGAAGCAAAAACCTTGCTTGGAATGGATGCAAATCACAACAGTAATATCTTTGATAAAGAGACAAGGTTTTAGTCACCAGATTGTGATTAAGAAACAGAGCTCAGATCACAGGAGAGGAAACTGACAAGGACAATGGTAGGCCCCAGTGCTGGGAGGCCCTGATGACTAGGCAGATCTTTCAGAGGAGGACTTAGAAATGGGGGGCCAAGGCAGGTCTCAGCTATTGGGCACAGGACACACAATTTTGTCTAAATCTTGTACAGTGGTCAGAATCCAGCATGGGATGGATGATCAAAGACAGACTAGTCTCAGGAAAACTTGGTCCTGATTCCAACGGGCCAGAGCTAGGGGGAGAGAATAGCCAAGGTATCTCAGAATCCTGGACAAGATTTTCTTTTCTCTTCCTAACCCTCTAGCAACGAATCATTTCACATTTAAACCACCACAAAACTTTAAAACATGCAGAAAATCTTTGTGAATTGCTGAGTGACTTTCAGTAATGGTCTCTGCCCGTGGTATAGTTTAGACAAAATCATTATCCCTCTGAACTGTGCAGTAATGACAGAACACATGCCGCTTAATGTAAACTCACAGCCCGGTGCTGGGCAGACATGATTAGGCTGTCATCTTCCCAAACAGCAGCAGCAGGAGAAAAATAAAAAAGTAAAATCATCTTATTCATATTTATAGGGGGTTTTGCAGTAGGTCCAATGACCTCACACAATTGACATTTTTGCTTGTGTTCTTGCCTCATGAGATATGGATCAATTTAAATTAATTCATTCATAACCTACAAAAAATGCTAATGTTTATAAAGTGATATCACCCCACATCCCCTTCTTCCCTGTGCCTGACCAAATACACACATTTATTATTTCTAATATTTTTAATCTGATTAGATATTGCTTGCAAAATTTAAAAAAACAAAACTGTAATATGGTTGAATCTATAGGCTAATAAAGCCTTCAGAAAATTCACTTGTTCAATTTTTCATTCTGTGTGCTTGTGTACTTTAACCCAACATACACTAACTCATACATGCACAATAATACACATTACTATACATATGTGTGCACACATACACAAACACTCACATCTGTGTCTCTTTGAGCACCTTTGTAAAAATCAGATCATCTAATGAGAAATCACAATGTCTAGTATGTTGAATATGCTCTGGCTCCCTTATATTTGGCTTTTTAAAAAATCTGCATCTATGCATTAATTCTTGTGTATGATCATTGAAGAAAAAGTCTTTCCTAATATATGAATGTGATGATGTACAGGAGAGAGAACCTGAGAGAAACTATAAAATGACAGTGAGTTGCCTGTAATTCCAAAGAAAAACAGAAGAGTACTGTTTTAAAAATTTCCTTGAAACAAGGAAAGGGCTTGCTTTATGCCCATTGCCTTGATTCAAAGCCATTACTGCAACCTCCTTGATTTAATTACGGAATACAGCAACAGACTGACAGGGAAAAAGATTAAAGATCTGTATCCTTTCTGCAAGCAACCCCAGGCTGCCCTGCACACCTGAGAGATGGCACTGTAAGCAGGGGAAGAACATATTCTCCTAGTTCAGTCAGCTCTCAGCCTTTTTGTCTTGAACTGTCAAGGAGATGCCAATTTCTGCCAAAGTGCCTGCTCTCCAGGAGAGGCTGAGATTAGAAACTGGCCAGAAAGGCTCAACTTGTTTCTGACATTGAACAATCAGTGTCAGGATGTGAGGAATACCTCGTCAGAAGCAGAGGTGACATCTTGATACATTAGCTTGCCAAAGAGTTTGCAGGACCATGACAGCTTCCGGCTGTTGGCATCCTAGATTCATTTACTTCCCAAAAAGTTAATGCAGCACATTAACCTTGTCTGATGAACTTCTGCTTACATTTTCAAGGGTTATTGGATATAAAAAGAGACAATAGGCAAAGTATTTTGAACACTTTTAACATCCTCTCTTACTCATCATATCTCAACTTATTTGTTGCTAAACCCCTTCTACTAGAACCTTCTGTGAGAAATCTTGTGTATGATCCCTGGTGGGATAACATTGAATTTAGGTATATATCTAGGATCTATGATGGGCAGATCCTTTTTCTATAAAGTTATGACAAATAGGTTTCATGAAGGTATTGATGAGCTCAACACCAGATTTGCAAAATTCAAACAGGGAAAGGCTGCTTTTACTTGTGCCTTAAATTAAGATTTTACCTATGCAACAGTGCGGTGTAGCCACTGCAAATTCCTTAGTTCTAACCACAGTGGAGCAACCTTTCTGTACTGTCATGTTTCAAAGTGTTAAGAAGAAGAAACAAAGACCGAGAACTTTCATTCCTTTGCCGTCGTTTTAACTGCTGAAACATATGCATGCATTTGTATCACCTTCTTGTTTCCTCTTTTTGGCAAAATATGGAAAAACCAATTGGATTTTGATAGGATAAAGTAAGACATGGAGGAGATTTAACAACTGGTATTTTATCTACAGTAAGTTGAAGTGCAGAGTGGTGGTTCTGAAGGCAGGGATGTGTTGACAGAAAGCAACATTAATGACTCCTTCCCTGGACAGCCACACAGCTGCCTGCATTCATCCATTGGGCCCTAACAATGTTATGAGACAGTTAATGATTAGTTTCATTACTTCCAGCTCCAAGGGCGCAGAATCAAGGAGTTGTGAAGAGCCTGTAAGGGCTCTGGGAACAGTTTCTCTTTTCAAATTGTGACACCATCTCTTCCTGGCTGTGTAACTTTGGACAAGTTACTTAAATTCTCAACCTCTCAATTTCTTAATTTATAGAATGCAGATAGTAAAAATGCCTTTCTCATATATTAGTGGTGAGACTTAAATGAGTTAAAACATAAATCTGTTAGTATAATTTCTAGCACAGGGCTTCTCAAATTGGTCTCCAGACCATCAGAATCTGCATCTGAGAACTGTTTAGAAATTCACGTTCCTGGGTCTCAACCCAAACCTACGAACTCAGAAATCCTGGTGGGGAATTTCATTAATATGTGTTTTAATAAGCTTTCCAGGTTTTTCTGATGCTTGCTAATATTTTAGAACCACTGGAATAGAACACAGTAAGTACTCAAAAAACGCTAAGTTAAGAAAAAAAAAAGCTCCTTAAATAGAAAGTCAGTTATGACCTTGTCTATTCAGCATTGAGCCCTTCCCAATATTTGGATTATTGTCAAATTGACTTTCAGCACTATGGAAAGATACTTTAAATAACGGGTTAATAAAACTTGCAAAAAATAGTCAGAAGTTTTGAGCACAGCATTTTGCACATAGAAGGCAGTAGTTCCTGACCACATGTGGAATAATTCAATGCCCTCATGTACATTTCTGATGATAAAACAAAACAAAACAAAAGACCCCCCGCCCCCCAAAAAAGTACTAACATTTTGCTTAACAGCTAAGAGTATGGCTTAGGAGTCCAATCTCATTTCTAATATTTTTTATCTCAGTGATATTGGATAAGTTATTTACCTTTTCTTGGTCTTAGTTTACTCATCTTTAAAATGGGAACAATAAAAATACATGTTTGTTATGAGAATTAAATAACATGATTCATGGAAAGTACAAATGGATGGTTGTGTTTTAAAAAATTATTAGCTATTATTATTAAGTGTGTACTTTGTGCTCTATATTAAATCATTTAATCCTCCCAATAACCACATGTAGTAAGTACTATTATTATTGTCCTCATTTTACTGATGGGGAATCTGAGGATTGAGAGATTAAATAGCCACAATTCATTCAGCAATTATGTGCTAGAGCCAGGATTTGAGCAGGAGAGACTAATTCCAGATTTACTCACATACATAAAGATGTATAGGGTAGTTATTACATTTCTGAGTCCCCCTGGTGCAATAAAGAAGACAGTGGGTTGAGGAGAGACCCCAGAAGGGTAAACTGTGAGATACTGGCCAGGGCTCTTTCCCCAAAAGACCATGAAATTGCCTTCTGTCTCTGATACATCCTATGTGGTAGAGAAAGAATTAGAGATCATCATCTCAAGAGCTGATCTTGAAGAAATAAGCAATGTGGGGGGAGAAAAGAAAGAAAACCAAAGTTGGGGAAAGCATTCCCTTCCTTGCCCTCATTATTCTTAAAGGGATGATGAAAGGGCTTACTTTGAATTGTGCCTAGGAGAAGAGCTTCACTGGGAAGAAATAGCGTTGTGGGAACAAACTTGAAAAGCTATTTGATTCTATTAGCAAATCTCTTTCCTTAGTCTGTTTTCTTATCTGTAAAATGTAACTTAGACTAGATGACTAATAAGATCTTTTCTAGCTCCATTATATACTTTTTAGATATTTTTCTAAGTATCAGTGTTAAGGGGCAATATAAAAAAGGAGAGATTTTGAGACAGTAAAGAAGGAGACTTTCCAATATTTAGAGTTTGTCACTTGAAATTGAATCATAGCTCAAAGCCCTTGAGGCCTCTGGGGCCAAAGCAATGTGGATTTTCTTCTGGCTTTATATCTGGCTTTGTTTCTGCTTTTGAATAAAACTTCCATTATCTTTCTATAAAAGTATATATAAGCTATCTCTACCATGAGAATTTCTCCTGATTTGTAATTATATAAATTGTATGAGTTGTGATTTTATATAGTTGCTTTAAAAGAACATAAATAGTGAGGGCACAGAGCTGTATTTTAGAAGCTAAAATCTATCAGTAAATGCTTTCCACTCTGAATCTCAATTTCACCTTTTCTAATATCATCAGTTTTCTCCAATTACATAGTAAAATAGTACAAGGTAACTACATGAATCGAAGCACTATCTCTTTGTTGGGATGGAGAGAGGTAAGAAAGCCCTAACAAATATAACAATTATATAAGTTAAAAACATTAGGTGATTTCTACTACCAGAAACTGCTATGTGAGTATTATCCAAATAAAAAGGAAAATTTTACTTTAAAAAAAATAAATAAATAAGTTTTGTCAGAAAAGGATTTTAAGGCCTGATTCTTATGGCTAATGCTCACCAATATTTTCTGAATTTGGGATTGCCGAATGAATGTGGATCCACTGATTTTACCTAGCAATTTCTGATGCATTAACTATACCAGACATCCTGCAAATTAATTTTCTGTTATTTTTGGTAGGTTATTAAGTTTTATAAAGTCAGTCAGGAAATTATCAGAATATAAGAAAGGTTTACTTCATTTTTAAAATATATGTTCATGGTGAAATTATCAGAATCTTTTAAAATGAGGACTATTTGTCAAGGATCAATACTTCAGACAAAAGGTGGAGTTTTCTGTATTAGTAAGATACTAATGGTTTCATGGAGATGCCATTTATTACATTCAGTTGCAGATAATATAGAAATCAATTGGAATGATGCATTTGACAAGTAGATATGTTAATGGACTTGCTATCTGGGTCCTTCTTAAAGAATGAATCTGACTGAAGTTTCAACAAAATGTAGACTCTTTGGGGAAGGATGAACCAAAAAATGTATTTCTCTACCTTTATATGACATAATAGCCTTAAAAACAGATTTTGGATCATAATCAGGAAAGGAAGCCTAGTTTGTAGATTAAAAAATATTCCTGCACTACCTGAACGACAAATTACGGTAAGGGTCTAAATAGGAAAACGATTAAAGATATTAAAATCTAGGTATATCAAAAAAAGATCAGGCAAGGACTAACTGAAAAATGAGGGTGTGGACCTCTGCCTGTGTGCTGTGATGGTTACCTGGCTTAAAGGCTAAGTGTGGTGGTGGGGGACAGAAGGCTTGGAGAACGCAGACACATTGCAAAGACACATTTGTTCTACTTGATAAAAATCACTTGTAACCAGCCCATTAATGCTTATCAGGAAGTGTTTTATTCTCAAGAGTTATGTCAAGCGTTTGCCCTGAAATTATGTTTACACTCTTAATTAGTTGAGAGAACGCTCTTTTTTTCTCATCCCATAAAGATAAACTTAAGTTTCTTGGTGACATCATCAGGCCTTCTCATTTAAATGGTTTTCAAATTAATGTTATATTTTACTTATTCTGTTTCTTGTTTCTGTTTTAGAAATATATCATAAATACTCCTTAAAGACCATAAATGACAAATATTTTACTTGGTGCAAAAATTTATATTTCAAGATATATTGTTATAGCTAAATGCTTTATTAGTCTCTATATCTAAAATAGTATTTTTTTACAGTTGTATAATAAAAAGTCCAATAACAAGACTGTTCAAGTGTTTATATCATGCTATCAATTAACTCCATTGGAAGGGGTTTATTAATGTTATTCTCTGATGTATCATTTATTTCCACTTCAGAAGTATGAAAAAGACCATGAAAAAGGATACTTATAAGCCAAATGACTATAGAAAACATAAGCAGTAGACCCAAAGCAGTAGGTTGAAGATGAGTGAATTGCAGTATTACATGGCATATAAAAAGCACGGAGTTATAAATCATGCAGCCCCAGACATTATCTCTTATAGTTTGGTGACATTCAGTCACCTAACATTTCTTTTTTAACTTCCATAAATCTCAGCATTTTTTTTCATAGATAAATTCCTAGAACATTGTGATGATCAAAGGCTATAATGCATTATAAAACGCTCAGCACAGTGCCTCATGCCACATTAACACTCAATAATATATTTAGCTATTGGCATTGTTAGCCATCACAACTTTAAGTCACAAGTTGCTGCCCCTGCTATACCCCACTCTACATTTCCACTTTTCTCCATGTGCACATGCATACACACTGAGAACACAAGTCATGTTAAGAATATGATAAGGTAAAGTATTATAAAAGTAGGGAGAGAAAGACCTGAACCAAGAATCCAGAATCTTGGGTTTATATTTAGGTTCTGTCACTGACTTGCTAAGTCACATTGGATAAGAAATTTATCTCTCCAGGCCTCAGTTTCTTTGCAGTTGAAATGAAAATTTGGGGCTAGATACATTTGTTAATTGAAAGGATCAAAAAAAAAAAAAAATGAAATAATATATATTATTCCCAAGTAGATTAAAAGAAAAAGAAAAAAAAAATACAAGAAACCATGTAGATTCTTTTATTTAGTGCTTTATAAAAATAAAGAGAAATATTTTTTCTTGGTTTTATTATTGCTCCATGTCTAAAAACTCTTTTATTTCTTATATTATATTAATAGATTTATTATGAATTGTGTATCATATATGTAGTCCCCTTCCTTGATAGTCTTCTGCATTAAAGTTTAAAGTTGGGCAAACCACTTCTGGAGAAGTCTGCCTGCAATGGGAAGCTGGTTCTCTGTTTGTAAATTTTCAACACAGTCCCTCCATATTTACATATAAGCTATAGTTGCTCCCCAGTTTGGATACTGCTCCAATTACCTGGATAACTTTTGTTCATCCTTCCTTGATCGTCTCAAGCAAAGCTGTGATTCTCTGTGCCTTCACCATAAGCGGTTCTTACTGCCTTTCTTGGGCTTATCACACCTTATTACATAGATTTTAATTCAACAAATATTTATTGAAAACCTACTATGTGTGCTGAGCACTGAGGAGAAATACAAAGATAAATAAGATACATTTCCTTACTCTTGGAGTGCTTATAGTCTAGGTAGCAGACAGGAAGATTAGCATAAATTAACACTATAAATTGAGTATGTGGGCAGCAACATATATATGAGAGGTAATGACAGCTGCTAGGAGGAGTATGTCTTTGGAGTATAGTAAAAGTTTTCCGGATGAGGTGATACTTCAACTGAGTTCGGAATACTGAATAGAAGTTATTCAAGGGAAGAATTGTGGGAAGTATGAGGGTACTTCAAAAAGTTCATGGAAAATCTTTTTGAAGTAGTCTCATATATTCCAAGCAGGCTGAACATCCAGAAAGAAGTTACAAGAGACCATAGTGTGTGAAGAACTAAAGCAAATAAGGGCGGGGGGGAGTTGAGAAATAAGTTGGGAAAATGGGCATCAGATAACTTAAGGTGCTTAATTCTATTACTTAATGATTTTATTGAAATATCATTTACATACCATAAAATCCAGCAATTCTGTTCATATGTATTTACTCAAGAGATGAAAGCATACATTCACACAAAGACTTGTACATAAACATTCATAGCAACATTATTATTTATGATAGCTAAAAAGTGAAAATCCAAAATATCTGTCAACTGATGAAAGTCACATGGTTCTATGATTTTCAGTAAATTTACAGAGCTATATAACCATAGCCAAAATTTTATTTTTTAACATTTCCGTCATCACCAAAAGGAAACTTGTACCCATGTGCAGTCACTGCCCATCCCCACCTCCAGCCCTAGGCAACCACAAGTCTATTTTCTTTTCTTTCTTTTTTTTTTTTTCTAAATATAGTATGTCAATTGGTAATGAATGCTAAAAAGAAAGCAATGCTATTTTATGTAGGAAGGCCAGGAAATGCATCTCTGAACTAGTGATAGATGTGTACAGATTTGAATGCAGTGAGGAGGAAAGCCACCCAGGAGGAAATGACAAAAAAATGTAAAAGCTCCAAGGTAGAAGCATGCTTGGTGCATTTCAGGAATAGAAATGAGGTCAGAGAAGTAGTGGAGATGAGGGCCAGATCACAGATGGTTTTGAAAAAAGAGAGGAAAAACTGCAAAGTTTTAACCTGTGCAATGGTAGAGTGGAACTACCATTTGCTGAAAAGGAAAAGAGACCAAGAGTAGAATTGCAGAGGAGAGAACTCAAGAGTTCATTTGCGCCATGTCAACTTTGAGATGATGCCTACTAGACATCCCAGGTACAAATATCGAATCAGTAGTTGATCAAAAGTTTGGATTCCAGAAGATACATAGGGCTCAAGATAAAATGTTTGTGTCATTAGAACAGAGATGGTATTTAAAGCAATATCCTGGATGAAATAACACAGGAAGTTATGCATGCAGAGAAGGAAGAAAGTCTGTTGTCTCAGTCGTAGAGCACTACAATACTTAGGGGTCAGAAAAATGAGAAAGAATGACCAACTAGTGAGGTAGGAAGATAACTGAAAGTGTTCATGATGCTTAAGGGGACAAGTATTTCAGGAAGAGAGGAATCAGCCTGGTCAAATGCTCCTGAAAGAATGAATAAAAGGAAGATCAGAAAATGACTCAGATTAGCTAACATGGCAGTCACTAGCGACTATGACAGCTGTATTTTCAGAAAAATGGAGGGCACGGAAGCCTGATTGGAATAGTTAATGAGAATATTCAAGAAAAATAAAGACAGCATATGTACACAACTCTTCCTAGAGGTTTTGCTCTAAGGGAAGCGGAGAGAAGTTGTGGCAGCTGGCTAGAAGGGCACGTAAGGTCAAGGGAGTGTTTATTGTTATTTTCAAGGGAGGGTTTCTTATTGATAAGATAAATGATAGCCTGTTTGTATGCTGATGGAAGTTATTCAGTAGCAAAGAAAGAACTGATGCAGCTACAAAGAGAAGAGACAACTGTAGGAGCCCTGTTGGAGTATGTGTAAGCAAAGGGGCTTGCAATCTAGAGAATAAGAGGAATAGTCGGTCTAGGGTAGAAGAATCATGGGGTCAGAGAAATAGGTGAGATGAGGACCAGATCACAGAAAGAAAGGCAGGGTGTACATAGGTAGAGATGTAGGAAGGTTGGTAAAGCTGATGGTGGAAAAGTATGGAATTCTATTATTTTCTACTAGTCTGTTTTCTGTCTTTATAATTCACCTTTTCTGGGCATTTCATCTAAATAGAATCACGTACTATGTGATTTTGGTTTCCAGCTTCTTTCACTTAGCCTGATGTTTTTGAGATGCATCCATATTATAACTCGAATCAGTACTTTGTTCCTGCCAAATACTATTCCATTGTTTTGATATAATATTTGGTTTACATGTTTGTCAGTTGGCAAATATTTTGGATTATTTTCACTTTTTAGCTATTACGAATAACAATGCTATGAACACTTATGTCCAAGTTTTTGTGTGAATGTACCTTTTCATTTCTTTTAAGTAAATACATAAGAGCATAATCGCTGGCTCTTGGGCCGAGCCTGTGGCGCACTCGGGAGAGTGCGGCACTGGGAGCGCGGCGACGCTCCCGCCGCGGGTTCGGATCCTATATAGGAATGGCCGGTGCACTCACTGGCTGAGTGCCGGTCACGAAAAAGACAAAAAAAAAAAAATTGCTGGCTCTTATGGTAACTCATGAAAACACCTGTTATTATCTGTCTTTTTGACTATAGCCATCTCCATAAGTATGAAGTTGTATTTCATTATAGTTTTAATTTGCATTCTTTAAGAATTTAATCATATTGAGAATATTTTTATGTTCTTATTAATCATTTGTACATCTTTGATGAAATACTTATTCTAATCTCTTGGTCATTTTTTTTAAATTAGGTAATTTGACTTCTGATTGAGATGTAAGATTTCTTTACATATTCTGGATACAAGTCTCTCACTGGATATAGATTTGCACATATTTTCTCCTAATCTGTGGAATATCTTTCCACTTTCTTAATGATATATTTTAAAGATCAAAAACTATTCATTTTGATAGCATCCAATTTATTAAAATTTTCTTGTATTCCTTGTGCTCATGGTGTTGTACCTAAGAAATCTTTGCCTAACCCGGTGACACAAAGACTTGCTTCTGTATCTTCTTGTAAGATGTTTAGAGTCTTAGCACTTTCATATAGTTCTGTTATCCATTGTGACTTAATGTTGGTATATAGTTTGAAGTAAGGGTCTAAATTCATATTTTGAATATTCATATCCAATTGTACCAGCACCATATGTGGTAATAACTATTCTTTCCCTATTAAGTTGCCCTGGCACATTTTTCAAAAATCAATTAACCATAAATGCTAAGGTTTATTTCTAAACTCTTAATTCTTTGCCACTGATCAATGTCTATCCTTGTGCAAATACCACACTGTCTTACTTACTGTAGCTTTCTAATATGTTTTGAAACCAGAAAGTGTAAATCCTTCAACTCTGTTCATCTTTTTTAAGATCACTCTGGCTATTCTATTTTGCTGTTTTAAGGAACATTGCTTTATCTCCTAGGTAATGGAAATCCATTATATATGTTCTATCACCTCTACCAGACTGAGAGCTTCTTTAGGTTGGAAAGTTTGTCTTATTCATTCCTATACCTATAGCAGTTGGCACACTGTACTGCCTCAAAAGATACTTATTGAAGATGTAATATTCACATTATGCAAGATGACATTCTGACTACCCAGTGTAATAATTCCATGTATATTGAAGAGATTTGATAGGCAGCATTAGAAAGAGCACTGGACTGAGAGAGGGGAAACCCTGATTCTAGTCCCTGTTCTATGATAAACTAGTAGTTGATGTTGGCAAAGTAATGAACTACTCTGAGCCGCCATTTCCACATCTACGAAGATGACATTAGTGCTAATTGTTTTCTATGGTATCTTCTGACTCTGTCATCTTTAATAATGTTATGAAAAATAGTAGTTTATAGATCAATTGCTATGTGATAGGCAGTATAGGAAACAAAGAGATAAAAGAAATGTAAGTGGCAGCCAATGTTGTCAAGAAGCCTATAATCCAGGTCAGGTGGTGGAGTACATGTATTTAAAATCATACTTTATTTTTCAACTCTCATAAATATTATTATTGCAGAATATTACACATTCTTTTATTTTATGCCTTACCTTCAGTATGGATGGTTTCCTTTTGCATTGACAGTTGGGTATTGAATATAATTCTGCAGAGTTCCAGTCATACTTGGCAAGCCATCATCAGTACCTTCATTATGGCATACTTTGAGTTTTCTTATTACTCAAGCTTTGCACATCAAGCATAGGGATTTAGGTCCATTAGTATTCTTTGTTTTCATGCCTTAACTTACGTGGCAGAACAATTATCTCACATGCCATCTTTGGGATTTTGGAAATGAGCACAGGGTTGTTTAAATCCATTGAGCACACTTCCTCTGTCCTTTGGTCACAAGCGTTGTATGCAATCTAAAGATGTAAGCGGAAGAGAGATGAAATGAATAATCCAAATAGAGTAGCTTATTTCAGAGATCATTTACTATTACAGTAGTTGAAGCCACAACTTCTCAAAAATTCCAAGTAGGCAGCTCTACTTTCGTGGTTTACATTATGATTTTCCAATGAGTATAAAAAGTGATATTTTAACCACAAGGTCCTGTTGTTTTTATTAGAGAGAATATATTTCTCTAAGAGTGTGTGGATAACATCAGTAATTATTTACTTTTTAACGAATTTTGAAAGACAAACCTCAGTGGCAGCTATTTATTTTTTCTTCTCTCAAAAAAGTTATTCTTCTGTGGACATTCAGCCACAGGCAGGAGTGCTGGAGAGTGTAATTGACTAGAAACATAGACTATAGCAATGAATCAATTTGTATTACCCACGAAGGGTAAAATGAAATAAATGGGATAAACATTTCATTTTCAAATTTCTTTAGATTCAACTTTAATAACTGTAATGAAAGTTTCTTCTTCCTATAAGGAAGAGAGCATAAGGTAATAACAAAATTGCTTTTTCAATGAAGAGAAATTTGATATGTTTAATTCAATTTATAGGGTTTGCCCCTAAGGATTTTACACCAATACAAGGTCTTTTATTAAATTTACTTTCCTTGGTCACTAGGGTATAAGCAAAGATTCACAATGAGTTTTATTTTAGATTCACAGAAGGTTATTTGCTGTAAATGCTTAGCACCGAAATGTTTAGTCCTGGAATGTTTAGTCCTGGAGTTTTAGGAATGGATTTTAATATCTGGTACAAGTTAACAATTTTCTAGAAAGCAAGCCAGTTTTTCAGAAAGCAAGCCACCTGAGTTATGTTGTCTATTGTTTTATAGGTTAATGAATCTTCTACCCATAAAAAGGAGCCATCAGAGAAATCTAGGTTACAATAATTCTAACTTGAAAGAAACTGAAGGGATATGGGATATCTGACCAATGAAAGAATTGAGAAACAACCAGGGATGTTACACGTGAGCGGCCACAGTGACTTTCTAGAATCTTTAATGACAGGATTTATAACATGAAATCCCCTCACTGCTATGATCACATGCCTGTCAACCCAGAGTGGAGACTTGGGGTTTGGAGGACGGAAGGAAGGCAGAGAAGCAGCTCCCCCTGCTGCCCCACCCTGTGGCTGTGCATACCCACCCTGCACCTAAGGCTTATTCCATTCAGTGTACATTCACCTCTACAGCCTTCTCTGCTTCCCAGAATGTTGGAGAAAACCAAGACAGCTCTAGTAGCTGATTTCAAGGAGAGAGTATTTAAAGAAGTGGAAATATAAGGGCAAAACAGTAAGGGATTGTGTTAGATTAAAGAGGTACAAATCACTGTAAAGATGCTAAACTGGGGAAGAGAGAGTGGGGCTAGGACTTCAGATGGCCACTGATGTGAACAGGGATGTGAGGCTGGTCCATACAGTGTCTTGGTGTGATTTAGGGAATGAGTACTTTACTTAAGACCCACCTTTCAAACAATTGTTGAAATAAGACACTGTGGCCATCTGTTAGAAAAGTGTCAGAATAAATATATGAATTTCTGATGTCTAAGAAGTAATAGCAACCCTTTAAGGGATTCATAAATTTGGTCTTGGCAATCTCTCACAACAGGGTCGATAAATGATTCTGAGAGATTCAGTCCAAATATATTACTAGATGTGATGGCATGTTCTGCGATGGTTGCTTTACAGGCTGCTATTGTTCTGGGAGGCTTCAAGGTGTTATTCACTCTTCTCATTTTGGGAGCTGCCTCACACTGTTTGTAGTAGGACACTGTTCATACTATGTTGGTGTTCCAATGTCTACATTTAGTCTATAGTTGCATCATAATACCATGGTAAGTAACATTTTTGTCTATTCCATCTTTAGGAATCCTTAGTTTGTGTATGGAGTCCACTGGACTGGCATCTAGGAATCCAGAGGACAAGCTCTGTAGGAGAAACTGTGGTTATTTTATATGGAATCATATATTAGAACTCAATCACATTTTCCTAAAATTTGCCAAACAAATTCTCCTTCCAGTGTACCATGTTAAGCTTTTTTTTTTTTTTTTTTTTTTTTTTTTTCTCCTGTAGCTGGCCAGTACAGGGATTTGAACCCTTGATCTTGGTGTTACCAACACTGTGCTCTAACCAACTGAGCTAACTAGCCAGCCCATTTTTCTTGATATGTCAAGAGAATAGGTTTAGAAGAAGCCACAACCATACTCGTGGAACACATTCACAAGCATCATGATTCCTCTAATCTTTCTGTGCCTTCAGGAGTTCTTTAAGAAGTTTTGTCTATTGACCTGGCCAAATGAGAACCGATCCTATCCCTTAGGCGAGAAGCAGTGTGTCTCAGTGGGTAGGAACTTAGGACTTGCCTCAGTCCTAAGCTCCTTACCTTTTCGTATACATCCCCTTTTCATACCTTTAAGAACCATAAGGTGTTAAATAGAATAAAACTATCTGGAAATTGTAATCATGCTCCCATCACATGTATTCTTTTTGCTGCACCCAAAGTGATCTTTACACACACTAATTGGAGTACATCATTCCAATTGGAGTACTTTAGATAAAATCCTTCAGTGGCTATCTTTGCTCTTTGGATAGAGTGAAAATCCCTTACTATGACTTACTAAAGCCTCACCCCTCTCTAATACTCTTCCCCAGCCCACTCCACCCTCACCATTGAATTCACGTTGTATATTTCAGTGAAATAAACTAGACAGATACTTCCTCCTGGCTTCTCTTATTTCTCTCTCACCACCCTATCTTCTTCATTCTTCCTCCCTGTCTTTTTTTTTTTTTTCTTTTATCCTTAAAAATATGTTCATTATAAACACAATGGAGCACTGACTCATTTGCTGCTGCTGAAACAAATGATCTCAGGAGAAAGCATATAGTCTCAGTGATGACCCCCAGAATACTCCTCATTTTTCGTCCCATTCATTGCTCCTGATTAAAGTCTGACTGATGACTCGTCTCCTGGCTTCTCAGATGGGACTGATGGCTCTGAAGTGATCTTTGTACCTGCTTCTGGATTACTTCATGATTATTTGTTGCCTGTGTAAATTTTTTTTCTTGAAGGAAAGGATAACATCAAGGTTTAAGGGTGTGTGAATTACATTTACATCCTTGACCTACATGCCCTGGGGTAATAAAGTGAAGAACCACAACATGGGACAGAATATTAACTATCTAATTTTTTTGGAAAAAAAAAAAATCTGCGCTTTGCATATTTATTCAAGCTATGTGCCCCTAAATATATTACATAGTTAATTAGAGGTTGAGTTGATTTGAGTGACCACTATAATATTAATTTCATGAAGTCAGTACTATATCCTATTTATCTTCTTGCCCATATTTAACAGAGGGTTCTGCACTCAGTAGGCTGTCATTAAATGCTCAGTGAGTGACTGTGCTCATAGTGAGGGACAATATAGAATATGTGGGTGTGTTTGAGTTTTAGGAGTAAAAATTAATTGTTGTGTCTCCTTAACTTGAGGTCTGAATAAATTGAAAAATTAAAGAGTCAGACAGATGGAAATCAAAATATCAGCTCTATCATTAATTAGGCAGAGTTGAGTAATATGTACTGACCTACAGTTAAAATCTGGTTTCCTAATGTAAATCCCAACATTTCTGAATTAAAGAGACTTAATTACTCTGTTACAGATACTATCACATCTTCCTTTTTAACTTTCCGTCCCAACTCCCACCTCCTACCCCAGGTCTTGGAACAGGCCTCACGTCTGCAGGAGAGAAAATGTCAAAGGCAATACTCAGAAGTGCAAAGTGCTACTTTGCAGAGGGTCAAAGTGCACCGAACCACAGGGTCCACATTTCCTCTTTGAATCTCTTCATCAGTGTAGTCACTTCTCTTCCCATGGAGAAGAGTTCTGGTGAAAGGAATCATGTGAGTCCCTTCTTCTCTATGAAATTTTAGCCTTTATAAGGCACAGGAAGTAGTCATTAAGTGTCCTCTTCCCATTTTCCTGTTCAAATTGAGATGAAAATAAAATCTAAAATTTCTTAGTGGAATGACAGGTGGGCATCAGAGAAAATTTAAGATTGTATTTTAAAGCTATGAAACTCTACCCTTAAGCTCTGAATGAGTAAGAAAAAAAAAAAATAGTCATTTTTAACATGCTCTATGATTATTTTTGTCTAGTTAAATTATCTATTCAATAAATATTTACTGAACATCTACTATGTGGTGGTTACCATTCTAGGTAAAAGAGATGAACTTTGAACAAGGTAGAGAAATGCCTTTTCCTTGTATAGTGCTTACATTTTAATGTGAAAAACAAAAAATACAGACAAAAAGAAAATATACATAATATAAACTAAATAGTATTAAGTACAGTAAGTAGTATTAAGTACAGTAAGTGATGGAATTTGGATGTATTGTCCTCCCGGAACTCATGTGGAAATCTGATCCCCAATGTGGCAGTGTTGGGAGCTGTTTGAGTCATGGGGGTGAGCATGAATGGATTAATGCTCTTCCTGGGGGAAGGGGATTAATGAGTGAGTTCTTGCTCTATTAGTTCCTGGGAGAGCTGGTTGTTTAAAAGACCTGGCACCTCTCTCTCTCTCTTGCTTCTTCTCACCACGTGATATGCTTGTACCTGCCGGTTGCCTGCTGCTTTCCACCATGAGTAGAAGCAGCCTGAGGCCTGTGCCAGATGCAGCTGTCCCAGAATTGTGAGCCAAATAAACCTCTTCTTTATAAGTTACCCAGTTTCAGGTATTCTGTTATATCAACACAAGGCAGACTAATACAGTAAGTACTTTGAAGACATAAAATAGGCTAAGAGGTTAAAGGATGGTAGAAAGCAGACAGCCATTCACGTGGAATCATTAGAGAAAAGTTCTCTGAGTAGGTGATATCCAGCAGGAACCAAAATGAAATGAGGAAACTCACAGTACAAAGTTCTAGGCAAGGGCGTTTCAGCCATAGCTAAGAAGAAGTAAAGATATCCTGAAACAGAAACCAGCTTGTGAGGGACATGTGGCTGATCTGGAGTCAATATGGGGAAATGCTTTTGAAATCAAAAGAAGAGAACCACTAACAGTTTGGAGCATAAGAGTGACATGATCAAATGTATGCTTTAAAAGATCTCATTGGATGCAGTGAAATGGCCATAATGGTGCCAGAATGGAAGTAATGGGACTCCATTAAAAGATTTCTCTGGTGGAAAAATGGGGGTGCTGTAGCAGAGAAGCATTTGTGGATTGCGTAGTTGTCTGGCACACTCTTCAAAAGGCTCAGTGCTTCCAAAAGGGAATAAAGAGAAAAAACCTAAAAGCAGCAATAAGGAGCAGTAGTACGTACACATGTGTATCCCACCTCCAAGTATTTAGAGTGTGTGGGGGGGGGGGGGTGGGGAGAGAGAGAGAAAGAGAGAGAGAGAGAGAGAGAGAGAGAGAATAAGCCTATAGATAGTAAGAATTCAAGGCAATTCTTGAATTAGTGTGCTCCCACCATAAATGTGATGGGTTTTGATTGGTTACAAGTTGCTGCTACAAGTTGGACTCATTCTTTAGATAGAGTTATAAACTATTACCTCTTGGGATTGTATTCTGTCATGTTGCTGTTGAGGAAAAATCAGTGTAAGTATTAGATCTACCTCTGGCTACCAGTGTGAGTTTTGCATAAATCTCTTAATCATTCTCTTTCCTGTGAAAGATGGATAGAAAATGATTGAAAAACACAGATGTTGGAAGTTCAACTGAGATAAAGTCCCTTGTGGAGCTGATTGCATACTCCAAAGGTGCTTAGATAAATAAATGATAATTGCTATTATCAAAAGTTTACCCCCTGGGCCGACCCCGTGGCACACTTGGGAGAGTGCGGCGCTGGGAGTGCAGCAGTGCTCCCGCCCGCGGGTTCGGATCCTATATAAGGATGGCCGGTGCACTGCTCACTGGCTGAGCGCAGTGTGGCCGGTCACAAAAAGACAAAAAAAAAAAAAAAAAAAAAAAGTTTACCCCTAAGAATGTGTACATCATTCACAGTAATATAATGCCACTACTAATAACTGTTTATTCAGACATCCACTATGTTTTTTAAACTGATGTGGTACTCTCCATATATTAGTATATTAAATGTGTATCAAAAATTGCACAGAGAACTCCAGTCAATCTGATACTTATTTTTCTCTATTCTAGAATTAAAAGAACATCTTTGAAGTTATTTTCACGCTAATAAAAATATATATTTCATCATTGCACACATGTCCCATTCTTTTTTTTTTTTTTTCTTTAAAGATGATCAGTAAGGGGATCCCAACCCTTGACCTGGTGTTGTCAGGACCACATTCTCTCAAGTGAGCCACGGGCTGGCCCTAATAAGCAGCATTCTGATGGTTTTCTGTGATTCACTGCTTTACTAATTACAGCTGTGGCTATTCAGTATGTTCAATATTTTTGTAATTACACTAAAAGCAGGATATTGGACTGCTTGAGTTATACGTAAAAGCTACACTGGACAATACCCTTTGGTTATGAACCTGAGGGAGTAATTTGAAATTGGAAGAATGGATGGATTAGAGCAGCTGCATTGCTTTCCTCCATCTTTCAATTGGAATATCCCCCAATGAATCTCAGAGAGCAATGGTTCGAGAGAATGGCCAGGATTGCTCTGTCTGGGCTAATAAATGACACGCATAGCCTCTTGATGCAATTAGCTCGGATGAGATATGGCTCATTCACTCTCCAAATATTTGTTTAGAGTTTACCATGATCAGTGGTGCCATTTTCAGCTCTGTGAAGGGTTAACAGTGATTGAATGCCCCTGTCATAGAGTACTGACTAGGCACTACAGAGAAGTCATAGAGAAGGAACAATACTAACTTAGGGTAGAAAGCTTCCTTTCTCATGGGTTGCTTCCTCTGGGATTCATCCTATATGAATACCTTATGCCTCTAGAATAACAGAGAACAGTGTTTGAGTGAGGTTAGATACACATGTACTTTTAAATATAAAAGATCCTTTATTGTAAAATTAGATTGAACCATACAAAAATGACAATATTCTAATATTTCTGACTTACAAAAATGGCAACTATTTTTATACGTTTTTATTGTAGAAAAAGAAAATACATGAAAGTATTGAAGATTGTAGTAATATTTAAAATCACCAGGCAGAGGCTTCTACTATAATTATATTTGTATCTTTCATCCCAATCTTCCTTCTATGTATGTAATGCATGTGTGATAATTTATAGACTATGTTGTATCCCACTCATTTATAACTCCTTGAGTTCAAATTCTGGTATTTTCCAAGCATAAGAATTTGTGCATATTACTAAGCTCATCTCTGAAATATGGCTAATGATAGGATCTAACTCATAGGACATTTATAAAGCTTAAAAGAGATAAAACATGTAAAGTTCTTAGCACATACCTGGCACCTAGTTAGTGTTCAAAAAATGTTAGCTACTAATACTAAATGAAAGAAATATTTATTTGTCTTTACTCTTAATATCATATTTAATGGGATCATGATATAGTATCTCATTGTAAGCATGTACCTTTATTATAGGGCATTTAGATTTTTTCCTAAGTTTTGCTCAAATTGTAGCCAAATTATACTTTTTTCATTTATTGAGAACAATATGTGCATTGTTCATAAGGAAAATCTAGTTTGCAGTAATGTCCTCAAGGCACTTCCCTTCTTTTCATGCTGAAAGACTGAGAAGAGTAAGCGTTTTGGAATTCGAGATTCCTGGATTCAAATTCTGCCTGCTCCTTACTTGCTGAGTGCCAGAGGAAAAGCATATAACTCTGTGAGCCACAAGCAACCGGCTCAGGCTTGGTGTTTAGTAGTTAGCCCAAATAAAGGTGATTCTTTCTATTTGGTATTCATAAGACACATCATCCTCTGTTTAGTGTTTTTTGAAAAAAATTGAAACATATCATTGGGACTAAATTGAACCTACTGCCTATATATTATTAGGGTTAGTTCTCTGATCTAGAAGGTTGAATAATATGCCACCTAAGCTTTCACCAACACAGAAGGATCCTAAGCAAAAGCTACTCTTTCTTGGACTTCAATGTTAGCAGTTCACATGTTTACTAGTAGGTGGCAGATAATCTGGGCAGAGTAGCTGCAATGGCCAGTTGGTGATTGGGTAAGTTTTTCCTGAGCCCTCAGGGATGTGATGTTTCATAATTATTGCTTTACGAATACCGAGCATATCGATGTCTGTGTGTTTATCTAATTTTAAAAAGTAGTGCATGTCCATTATGGGAAAATTAGAAAATGGGGACAAGCAAAAATAAAAAGCAGCATAATAAAACAATTCTTTCACTTACCCCAGAAACATACAGTGTGAAATGTGAACACCATGGTGTATAATTCTTCCAGATGGTTTTCATTTCTCTCAATCTCTTTGTGTCTCTCTCCCTCTTATATCATGTACACACTTTATATCTGTTCCTATATAACTCATATTATGCAAACTCTTCTGACACTAGCTTTTCACTTAATGTACTGCAACATTTTCCAAAGCCAATTAACCTTCCCTTGCAGTATCGTTTCAATGCCTAAATACTACTCCTTTAAATAAAGGTAGCAAACTAGCCCCTATTGTTGGACATTTAGCCTGTGCATGAAAGCATTTTTTTTGGAATATGAATTATTCATTCTTATTATTAATTTTGTTTTCAATCCTCTTATTAATAACAAATATTTATATCTATTAGCACAGTATTTCTATTTCCAATCCAGTAACAACTTCTAAGTATCTAATGTTTATTGCATGATTATAATTCATATTTCTAAAAATTAGAAATATATTTTAATATCTTTGATCCTGATGACACATCTGTTGTTTTAACGTAATTTACAATGAATTCAGATGGTAGATGATGACCCAAACATTTTAAGTTCTGTATCAGGTGTACAACTGGAGAATATTTGACACTGTATTAAGAAAAGGAACATTGAATAAACTAAGTCAGGCTATTTGTAAGAATTCACCAATATTTTAAAAATTATTATAGATTTAGCAATCTGAACTGCATTTATGTTGAATAGAAGATTGCTTGAGTAATGGTCCTTTAAAAATCTGCCTTTACATTACCTGTGATTAATGGTCAGTTCCTCAGTTAACGTCCTGAATTTTCTGGATCAACGCAAAAGTCATCAGTACTTTTACTCACCAGTCATTAACTGGAGTAATGATGGATTTGGGAAAGCGTCATTACTGCCATGACAATAATTGGCATCTTTAATAGGTACTCTACTTGCTTTATTTTTCTGGATTGTTTATTCCAGGCTACTGATCAAGTAGCCACTGGGAAGAATTACTTGTTTTTAGCTCCATAATTACCAAGTGATGTTTTTTAGGATATAAACTTGCAAATCTACTTATTTAAGTTCTCGAGAAAAGAAAGCAAACCTCAGTAAAATCTGTATTGACTGAATCTGGGATATTATTATTCCTTGTCTATGTGGATTCCAAAGATATTTTCTGAGAGAGCATTAAATCCTTATAGAAATGTGGGATTTTTATGTCCAACATATGCATACCTATACAAGAGGTTGTTGCATTACTACTTTCAAAGATGTATGTCTGTGTGAGATTGTTTTTGAGAGTTGCCAGATTGTAACACGTAGCTTGGGAATAACGTGAATCTTTTAAATAGTACCCCGTAAATAGGGACACCTATTGCGTGACCAAAAAAAAAAAAAAAACTAGTTTCCTACGTTTTGATTATTTAAAACCTAAAAGAAAAAGAAGTTGGTTTCTAATCGACGTTCTTACTTCTGCTGGCCAAGCCATCAAAAAAATGTTCATTAGTACTGGAGATAATTTCCATTTTGTGGATCGTCTCTTTTCAGTCACACTTCAGTTTTTTTCTTATATCTCATTTTCCTCTCTGACATATTCAAATTAGTACTTGTTTAGACTTTAAAGGAAATAAGGAACAAATTATCAAAGTCTTCTTAAAAACCACTGTTTAAAATTGTTTAACTTTTCCTGTCCTCCTCAATTTATCACGTCAGTGGTGAAGTATGATTCTCAAATTAGATTTTTAAATTCAGAGATTACCCAACTGCCTCAATGTACTATTTTCACTCTTCCAAAGAGGCTACATGGTGACTATTTCTAAGGACATTGGTTTGGTTAATAGATGTCATAAGTGACTACGGAAAAAGACCGTGTTAATATTGATAAGATTAGTAATAATGATAACTACCATTCTTTACTGATGGCATAATAATGTGTCAAAGCATCACATTAGGCATCTTACATTCAATCTCCTTTAATTTTTAAACAAATAATAATAATAATAATAATAATGAAGAAGAAGAAGAAGAAGAAGAAGAAGAAGAAGAAGAAGAAGAAGAAGAAGAAGAAGAAGAAGAAGAAGAAGAAGAAGAAGAGGAGGAGGAGGAGGAGGAGGAGGAGGAGGAGGAGGAGGAGGAGGAGGAGGAGGAGGAGGAGGAGGAGGAACTAGGACATAGGCATTATTCCTTTATTTTTTAGATGAAGAAGTCAGTGTCAGAATTACTTAATTATTTACTTTAGACTCAGACGTGGGTCAACTAAATGCTCTGTTTACTTGCTGGATGAGCAGGTAAATTACTTTTCTGAGCCTCAATTTCTGATTATTTTAGATTTATAAATTTCCTTTGAGTCTAGATTCTGTGTTTTGGCCTTGGGAGTACTTTTTGAAAGTATAAACTGGTCTATTTCTTTTGCCTTTCCAATGACTCTGTAAGCTACTTAACCTCCTGTAATAAATCTTTTCTACTTACATTGTCTAGTGTGGATTCTGTTCTTTGCAACTGAACCCTTCTGTTAACTCTGTAGAGCTATTTAATAAATAAGCTGTTTCACTTATTTGTTTACTGATGTGAACAAGAAGTAAAATGCCCTCAAACAACTTATATAGTGTAATAATTGAGAGCTAATATTTACTGAAAACTTACCATGTACCAGGCATTTAAGAATTTTTCCAACACTACAATATTTCATGTTAGCAATCACTTAGTATTAGGACTGATTATATTCTTGTTCAATAGATAAGGAAACTGAGTTTTAGAGAAGTTAAGCAGATCCTGGGTCTATTAAACTTGTAAATGGAACAGTGTTTGAATTCAGGTGATCTGACTGAACAATTATAGACATTTACTAAATTTCTGAAAAACTACGTATTAAAATCATCATTAAGTATATACTAAATTAAATGCAATTTCAAGAGAATAATGGAGAACTATAAGATATTAGGAAAATGTATAAACAAGTTGGCAGATGGATTGAAACCACCAGACATGGTGACGGATGCCACTAAAGGTTTTGTGTGTATTTGGAGGGGACAGGAATCATTGAATTACATTTGCATTTTTACAATGTCATTCCAACTGCTGTGCAGAAATCTTTATTTCAGAGAGTGAGCGAGCCCTAATCTATGGAAACCAGTTAGTTGAATATTACACGGGTAAAACTGGAATGGATGTAGTTTCAGCTGTGGCAGTGGCAGTGGGAATGGAGAGAACAGAAGAACGTGTCTGATATTTCAGAGAGAGATTCCAGAGACTGTGATGGTTAATTTAGTATTGGAAGTGAGAAGGGAAAACTAGTTAAAGGTGATGTCCAGATTTCCAGTTTGTGAAAGTAATCAGAAGTCGGTGCCATTTACTTAGGACTCATGGCCCGCAGTTCAGGGACATATCCTCCTGATGTAGAAATGGTGGAGTGATGGGAAAGGAGTACAATTGTACAAAGAATGTTGTCACCAATCTCTGCCTTAAAAACTGCATGCTACGTTTTTCTGAAGAAACGGTGTTAGTGAGATCCACAATAGTGAACAAAAGACTGATCTCTATTTGCCTGTAGACGTTAATCATGTTTGGCCTTATTTCACATATCACCAGAAATCAAAATTTAACGGTAATCCTTTTTTTAAGGGAACAAACAGACAACAAAACCTTTTAAAACCTTATAAAAAGTCACTCTAATGTAAGAAATGGAAGTCACAATAGCAGCTTTTAGCTGCTGTGAACTGCATTCTGCTTATCTTAAAAACAGATTCTAAACCACAGATTAGGCCAACAGGCCTATAAGAAACACGAAGAAAGGAATTCAAAACTCATTGTAAATTAGAATATATAACTTTTCTCATCATTTTTCAAACTGAATATTTTGATCATTAATATATCAGTTAAAAAAGTCTCTTTTTAATAATTTAAATTGAAGCGGCATGCTAACCATATTAAATATGGCCTTAAAATTTTTAAAAATTAAAATTCTGAAAGCTTCATGGCAATGTTTTATGATATAAGGATACTTCATAAAAGTCATGGAAAACTAGAATTAAAAAATAGTACAAATATTTCCATGAACTTTTTGAAGTACTCTTGAATTTCCTCACCAATAAGTCCCATATTTTTAAAAATGCATGTTTAGTGCCTAAAATGCTTTTACTAGGTAATAACAGCTTAATTTTACTCTTCTATTGTCAAACAATACATAAATGCCAAAGAGAATGGTAATGAATGCAACAGTTTTTATCAGTATACCGTAAAATATAATTTCAGGCTCAAGCAAATATCCTTGATGTTTCATTTAATGAACACAGCCTTATTACAGATATATTGTTTTTTAATTACTGAAAATAAGGTATGAGGTGTTAGTGTGAGCTTGTGGTTCATTTTGACATACTGAAAAGTAAAATAGAAATTTTGTTTTATTCCATTAATGGGAACTATGGGGTTTGATATACAAAAATTCAGATAGTGTTGAGATTTTAGAAAATCGGTCTTTTAGTATCAAAAGCAGAGAAATTTTTTATTGGCAAGGTGGAGAAAGAAATGAGTGGAGGAATTAAGTTTTGTCGGGTGTGTCTGAAAACTGTGTTATGAAAGAATGTTTCCTTTTCCTTCAAGGTCTCTTGAACATAATGAAACAGGAACCTCAGCTTTCTGTTGAGATGGCCAGCTGTCTAAGCATTTCTTTTTAAGTCTTTGCCTTCTCACTTCCATGTCTGATACTAAGAGTAAGAAGCAAGTCCAGAGTTACTCCCTCTAAAACTCATGTTTTGCTAATCACCGTTGAGTTCCATAGGGAGATGACTCTTGCTCTGTTAGAAACATTTCCAGACATCTACAGCCTCAACCACCTCCAGTCCCTGGAGTATAACAGGAATGGCAATGGCGATTCACTCTTTATTAGGCACACAGGTGAGCACATAAAAAGCATTGTTTCATTTGCTCCTACTATCAACATTGTGTGATAAGTCATATTATTATTAATATTTTATACATGGCTTAGTGAGGTTAAATAATTTTCCCAGAAATACACAATTAATAAGAAATAGAGCCAGAATTTAGATCTAGATCAGTTAGACTCAAAGTTAAAGCTTTTAAACCCTATGAATCCCTCGTTCTTTACAGATTTCTTTTTTTTTTTTTTTAACTGAATAGTCACCCTTACTTTCAGTAATTGACAGCTAGAATCAAAGGTTTCATGTTTAAAGACAACTCAGACCTCTGATAATACTCAGAAATCTTGAAATTTTACTTGGGCTTTCACCAAAAAGTTAATTCCAGCTTTTCCTGTTTCTTGAATTTCAGTATCATTATAATTATTTAAGATTCTGTCTTTGAAATGGCTGGTCATTTATTAGCTCTTGATTTTTTTTTTTTTTTTTTTTTTTAACTTTGTGGGTCTGCATGTGTTTGTATTTGTAAATATGCAGCTAGTATGGTCCACTTCTCAAAGGTTTCACTGAGGAATTATTCCCTTCAACTCCCATTGAGAAATGATGATTTGGTTTTGTTCCTTACCTGGTTTCTATGAAACACTTCCCTGAAGCTGAAAATTTCCTTAAGATAATTCATTCACAGTGGCTATTAGAAAATATAAGTTATAGGAACTTTGTATTTACTGTGGTTAAAAGCATTATTATGAATTTGTGTCTAATTCTATGTTTAATACATATTTTAAAAAGATAAATTACCTTCTTAGCACTTTTTCTGACTGTACATTGGGCTCAGGTTCCAATCTTTCAGTGGTTAGGTTGTGAATCTATTACCATTTTTAAAATTAAATTTTTTCAGTCTACATCCTCTTTAATAATTAAAGTAGAGAAAGTGCTGGCTTTGATGACTCTTGGGCTTTCTGGAAGGTGACTTCACCTCACTGCACCCCTGTACCCATGAACACTACTTCAAGAAAATTTTAAGAAAAATCCATGAAATCATAGATTTATGAAATGAATTTTAAAGATTCTCTAGACAAAATGAACACAAACATGGAAGGGACTATCTCAGGGGCCACAAAGCCTATTACTAGTCAACTTTAGCATAGCATTGTGTTCCTTAAAGAGGTCTGGTGAAATTCCTACTAAATAAATAGTTCTCAACATTTTATGAACCCTGGGAGGTACAGAGCACTGGTATACATCTGTGACTTGTATATTATCAAGTATTATCTATTGATAAATTAAATAAAGTCCTGCATATAATCATATTGCTGCTTTTTAAATGCTTATAGAGCATGTTTTTTTTTAAAGTAAAAATATGATTAAATTAATACTATATTTTCTCTAAAATAAGACACTATCAGGTCAAGATACACTTACATTTTGTACTTCTCGGAAAAGCAAAGTGCTGCCAAGTATAATTTTAAGACACTGTTAATTGAAAGATGTTTGCTAGTTTTAAAGATGTTAATATGTAAAAAATGTCTATCTTGAAACTGATAAAATATAGCAATATTGTTCATGTCATCATCTTATGCTATGGATCTGTGACACGTTATGGTGTCCCATAGTCTTTCTTCTATCTCAAAAACTGATTACCTTGTACTGTATTGATTGGCAGGACTTACCTTCCCGGTTTTAATAAACTGATTTCACGGCATTGTGGTCAAGGTGATATTAACAAACACATATAAAGCTCTTCGATGAGCACGTGGCACACAAATAGTTGGTGTTAGCTCATCATATGAACATTGCCATCTTCTACTACTACTATTTCAAGGGAGATATACTTGTATGAAAAAGGAAAAAATTAGCTGTGTTCTCAAATGCTCCAAGATGATTCAGTTTGGCAGCCAAGTATGAGATTCCAGTATGAACATGATGTGGCATTTACTTTTCTCCAGCTCTACATATTCATCAATGTTCAAGAGGAGTTGAAAATTAAGAATTGATTTGTCACTCTCATTCTTGAGCAGTGACACAAACTTTGGTTTCCTTCTGTGCATATGAAAATACCCAACTCTTGAATTTCAACAATAAAAATTAAAGGAAACGTGTCACTTTCTAGTAGGCTGATGAGCGAAAGTCTGAAGAATTATATGTGCTAATTAAATGCCTATGTCAATCTCGGCTAATATGGATGTTTTATCCTCTAACTATTATTCAGAGTATGCTAAGCATTTTTACGTGGAATTTTAACTTAACCTTTTAAAAGAATAAGTTTGTAACCACTTAAATTAGGATTAAAACAGAGTATAAGTTTGTATTGATTTTAGAAGTAAATTAGGATGAGGCTCGATTTTGGATTGTATAACATTTAGATGGAAAAGGGGCCAGAAGTAAAAATATCAACAACAGAAATAAAACAGGTAACACTTAATAATTTATATTTGCCAGGTAATGTGTTGATTAATATGTAGTATCTTCTTTAATCCTCACAACAACTTTAAGTGACAGGAACTTTCCATTGTACAACAAAGACATAGGTTCAGAGTGATTAAATAATTTGTCCAAGATCACACAGCTAGTAAGAGAGAGAGAGCCAGCATTTGAAACCAGGTCTCTCTGAGTACAAAGTTCTTTTTCTGGATCAGTACCCTGGACAATGTGTGCTTTTATTTCACATTTTAAAAGAGGTAGTTAATTCTGCCTTTGCTGCTGCTGGCTCTACTTTTTCTTTTCTTGAGAAGATCTGTTGATAATCTTTCCTTGGCAACCCACACTGTCCCTACAGGCATTAGTTTACATTAAGACTTGTGTATTTCTTTGGAAAATGTTATTCGACAAATATCAATTAACATGTGAGATATAGCACTGCATACTTGAGAGGTCTGCACAAAGAAGACATGACACATGATTTAGGAGTTTACAATCTTGCAAACATCAAAAGCATGTGAGAGCAAGGAGATTTGCAAAGTTAGATATTCTCTACTGATTCATTGAATGAAAGTATGTATCTCATTCTCTCAAATTTTTTTCACTGGCATTCATCACACTATTCCAAAGTTGGATGTTTCATATCTCCATTGTCATCTCATCACAACAGAAAGTAGGAATATTATGTATATTATCCCCACTTCAATATGGACTGTCCAAATTCTGGTACTACAAGGACCTCTATAATGTCTGAATTGCCTGTCCTATCTACTGCTTTGGTCACCTGACAGTGTAATCATTTCTTGTAAAGTAGGGTATAGATTAACCAAAAAATGTCTCATTTTGACATCATGGTGGTCTTGTATTAAATAAAAAATGTCATTAGTACGGGTGAGTGTTTCTTCATAGCTGCATCATTCAGACCAACTGAGGATATGGCAGGATGCCCCATGGTAGAATGTGTGTGACTACAAAGCACAGTTCTGGGTAAGCTGATGACCTCTGGGTAGGTCAAGAAAGTTGTGTAGTGTTTGTGTTCTGTGTTGTGTTCTTAATCACATTTCATCTGCAAACTTAGTTTTTGATAAAAATGGTGCCAATCACAATTCCCTCAACAAAAAGAATTCCCCTCTTACCTGTTAGTGGATGGGTAAATTGTATTTGACAACTTTCTAGAAAATATCTCTTTTTCTAATCTGCTTGCAATTATAGGTTGAAAGATAAAGTTAATGGTAGAATCAGATATGTAATACTTTGTGGGTTAGCTAGAATTTATTGTCAGATTTTTTGTCAATTCTTCAAGATTTTTTTCATGGACTGCTAAATAGCTATTGTGTTCAAAATTTACTCAGAAATATCTTTCCTTTTTTTAGACCTTACAACAACCTGGTGAAGAAAAGTGCCCTCACATCAGTAGGCTGGCATGGCCTCTCTCTCTTGTTTTGTTCCTTTGTGATACTCTCAGACATGAGGTGTGAACATTTCATATTCTGCAGGGAAAACATATAATTTAGCAGCCAAACCAGTCATTGATGAAAAGGGATTGTATCTTTTGTTCAAGCATATTATCACTATAGTAAACATCTAACCTAGCTATTTTTTGAGACCTCTGGTTCAAGGAGAAGACTTAATGGGAGAAGGGAGTAGAAAAAATAAATCAACAGTAGGTCAAGGGGGGGGTGGACAAGAAAAAACCACATCAGAATATGAAAACCAAAGAGAGAAACCATAGTCAAAGGACAAACAGGAAAGGGTTATAGAGCAGCAGGTTGAGCACAAGCTTTGGAGCAGACTAATCCACATTGACTTGCTGGCTATGCCTCTTGTTAGTTATGTGACATAGGACAAATTATTTAATCTTATTTTCCATCACAAAATAGCAATGATAATCCCTGTTTGTTTTCTAAGTCATTTGAAATTAAATGACATTTTTTGTGAAATGCTTATCTCCAAGCCTGGCATAAATTTGCTTCAGTAAGCAGGAATGTTGAATAAAATTTCACTATCTCCAGAACAAAAAGAGCATGGGAGTTGCAGCTATAGAGGGGGTTGGTGAATTGCCAGACAATGGTCTCTAATACCATTCAGGGTTAGTTACACCAAATGCTGCTAACCTCTGAACCAGGCTCTAATTTTGTGTTAATGCTTCTCCAACTATTTATTTAGAAATCAAACTGGAGGAGTAGTCTGATCCACCGGTCGACATCCACATGCCTCATGTCTCTGAGATGAGTTCTCTATCAGAGCTGATTCCAATCTATGTATTTATCCGAGCTCATGCAGTTTTGTGGCATTTCATTCTTCATGGACTTCCTGGGAGCTGATTTAAGGTACATACATCAATCAGAGCCTAATCAAGCTCAAAGCCAGTGGCTTCTCAGAGGATGAGAAGAGCGACTCTTGAGACCAGTTCAATCAAGGTGGTCCTTGGGTTCAGAGGCCCCCACCTGAAATAAATCTGGAGAGTCGCTTTCAAATTCAATGAGCACTGATGAAGCAGCCACCCATAGGGAGACCCTGACTATACAGTATAAATACATCTATCCCAGAGCAGCCATAAATAACACTCTTTGATTTTTATGCATAATTAACACTGAGTAGTAGCTCAAAGTGGCTGAATTATAATGACACATTCTAAGGCTACTCTTATCTGCCTAAGCTTCAGAATAAAGGAAAGTAAAATTCTTAGTTTATATGCTATGGTATGTGTGTACGTGTGTGTGTGTGAGGGGGGAAACTCTTATATTTTGCTGTTTAGCTTAACTTATTCTCATAGGAATGTTTAATGCAACTTTATTTCTAGGAAAAACATTGTGAACTACAATGGTTCAAAGTCCTTTGATTCTCATTATTTTAATCTAAGGTCCCCCTGCAATATGTGGGTAATAAGTTGAACTGAAACCAAAGTTCTTCTTTTCCTGGGGATCTGGTGAAAGAGGAGAGAGACTTTAGCAAGTAGAAGTGGCTCCTCAAATAAAAATATCTTTTGAAGCCAACAAGTGATCTTGATGCTTGGACAGCAGGTATGAGGTGAGATTGCTGGATTCTCCTCATACTGGTCAGGATTCTCTGCTGTATCTTTGTGGGACCTCTTCATTAGGTGCCTTCTCATCTATGTAAAGTTATTTAAAAAAAAAAACAAAAAACTTCTCTTGTATTTTATATTGCCATGGAAATATTCATTGACTCCAATAAAATAATGTAGCTTTAAGTGCAGTATGTTTCATATGAGATTCCTCACGTGCATTCCCATTCAAAGGTTATTTGCTTGCTTGCTTCTTGGGGGCATATTTGAATTAAAGATACATTTGATGTCTAATTACAACTTTCTGTTAAGAAAACTTGATTGATGAATAAAGTAATTCAGATGTAATTGTGTATTTTTCTTATGACTCTCCAAATAAACTCAGGATCTGGCTATTTGACCATTATTTTCATTTTAGGAGACAATTGCTACTTTCAGAAATACTCAGAAAATGCAACAGTGCTTAAAGTGATGGAAGAGTTTTCACTTATTATTACCTCATAGACACTGTAAATAATGCACTGTTAGCATGGAACAATGCAGGGTTTCTGAAAATATCAAATTTCTTCCCAGGCAGGCAACTAAAATATAAACTCTAGGAGAATTTGGCCATGCAAAATAAGAGGGAAAAAAAAAAAAATCAGGGTCAGGAATGCCTATAAATGTGTCTGTCTAAATGCAAAGTAATTTCTTCAATCCAAAGCTCAAATAGGAACAGAGAATCAAGTTGTTTCTGTTTTAGCCTTAATTGGAGTTAGCGATAATTTCCTAGAAATTCTGAGAACAGTGTATTACAATAGAAAGAAAGAACTCTGAAGTTTGGGTCGACATCCCATGCCTGTTACTTAATAGTTGTGTACTCTTTCACTAATCACTCAGTCTATGTCTTCCTCAGTTTCTCCACATAGAAAAAAAGGCGTAATGATAGAGGGAATATGTCTCCTAGAAAATGCCTTGGATAGACCTTTTATAAATGCTGCAGAATAGCATTTACAGACATGAACTCCTAAAATTAACTTCTGGATGTGGGCTGTCCTTGAGTGTGTGGTGCCCAGTGGCAACTTTTCTGCTGACTGGAGCCTGACTGCTGTTAACTATGCTGCAAACTGATCGAGATTTGTGGCAGAAAGCAGAGTTGTTGGAAGCACGGATAAATGTCCTGGAGGACGATATGCAGAGACTGGCCACTCCTGCCTCTCACACCAGGGAAGACACCCAACCCAGTGATGAGTTGGGGAAAACCATGCATCTCCAGGCACAACCAGTTATGCATGAGAAATTGAGACAGTAAAGCAGCAGAAACAGAGAGAGCCCCTGGTGGATGGGTGTAACGTGCTTTAGAGAGGATGTAGTAAATGCATGTTGTATTTGTCTGAAGGCAAAAGGCTTGGAGAGTGCCACTTAAACCCGATGGCCAGCCAGATGCCATATAAACCTGAGAAAAGAGTGCCACATGCAGATGGGCAGATGACCCGAGGATGGGTACCCCTGCAGAATTTCAAGTATGTTTTCATCTGGTGAAAAGGTTGAAAAGTTAGTCTCCATTACTACGTGCATGCCTTGGTGGCAGCAGTTGCAGGAGAGCTGCAGATATGCACAGAGGCAGGGAAGCCACTCCTTGATGGACTGGGCGAATGCAGCTGTTTGAACTGTGTGGGTGAATGCTGCTGAACTGCCTGAGACTAAGTGAATAGCCAGTGTAAGCCAAGCTGATTGTAGTAATTCGAAAGCCAGAGAAAAACACAAGGGTGAAGCAGATAAACTGTTTGCTAAAGACATTATCTTGGTGGTCAGGCAGCCAAATGCTAAAAACCAGGACAATGGGAAAAAGCCCTAAAGGCATTTGAGGAGTCTAGATGGGTGCCCCATCCATCACAGGCCCTGAGGGCATTTAAGAAGTTTGGGAGAGTGCCCCTCTCATCCTAAGAGAACTGAGTTGTCCCGGAGAGCAGATCTGATGTATCATTGCCCTTGGTAAACTGCTCCCTGCATCCCAGCCACTCTCACTGGAGCAATCCTGCTGACTATGCCAATTGTAGGGCTACTCAACTATGCCAGTTGTTGGGCTCTTTTACCTGCTGGTAATCCTGCCGACTACGCCAATTGTCGAGCTAGGGATAGGTCTGGAGCTCACAGACCCCTCAAGCCCATTGTCCAGACTGGGTCACAAACCCTTCACATGCCAAACTGAGTCCCCAGACCCCTCACATGCCAGGCTGGGTCCCCAGACCCCTTACATGCAGGTCTATGAGCTAGGTAACTGGCAAACAGATCCTTGGAAGCCGTAGGTTGGAAAGCATAGCTGCACAGAGTGGCATCCACCTGAGGCAGGAAACTCCAGCCAAGGTGGTGGTGCTGTGCAGGTGCACTAACTCCACACACACACAACCTGCCCTTAAAGAATGCTGCACCACCCCCAACCTGCCCCGAGGTGAGGGGGCCTGATTAAATTACTCTATTTACCCAACCGACGGGGCCCATTATAGAGGTTTAATAAAGAGTGACTGTTATTGTCTAGCAACTTGCATATATTATTTATTCTCATTATGGTAAGCTTACTGCAACAATATTTAGGAATTGAAGGGGAATTGAAGTTGTTGAAAATATGTTTAAAAAACTTGTGAGAGCCACTGGTAATTGTCACCCTCACCTTCAACTGCTGGTATTGGTTCTCTCAAGGAGAAAGTGAGGAGAAAACAGCCTGGGGCAGAGAGACTCTTGAGCCTAAACACCTGCTGCAAACTGGCTTCCCAGTGGCTACACTGAAAATTGTTGGGGCAGGGGGGACACTCAGATACTGGAACACTCAGCACAACTCACTTTTCCAAGACCAGACTTGGATTTCCAAGACCATTGAAGCTCATTTTAGGAATCGTCCTCATTATAAGTCTTTCTGTTTGTTAGTTTAATTTGTAGATGATCGAGCCTGAAACAAGCTTAACCTGACAGTAGCTTCAAGTCATCTTTCTCCGTAAAGAAGGTCATTGCTGATGGACAAGCAGAGAGTTGGCTGTTAAACTGCAGAGTTTTCAAGGACTTTCTATGAACTCCATATGTAATTCTAACTGATATTTCTGTAGTCAGAAAGGACTTAAAATGGCCTATTTCCCTTGTTCTTTCTGGCAATTTGCTCTAAGTGCTGATTATTTTGTCAGGGCCTTTGAGTTCAAAGCTCTGACTATAATACCTGTGCCTCTGATGGACTGTGGTTAGGGGAGTAAGTGTTGGAAATGAAATGTCTGGTTTATTTAAGAAAAGAGTTGGAAGTGTAACAAGGCTTGCTCTGCTTTGGGGAAAACTAAGTAAATGCTGATGAGCAATAATTGACAGTCTTTGTTTTTATATGAAAAATCAAGTACAGATAACATCCATATTCACAAATTGGCAAGGTAGTTGATTTCATTGTAGAATAAGAGGCATCCTTAAAATAAAAATTTTAAAAATCTCTATTTTTTTCTTCAGAAGTTTTAAGAAGAGTTTTAAGAAGAGTCACATATAAAGTGTAAATCTAATAGGCATCCATGATGTCTTTGAGGTTAGTGAAGGTATTGGCTCTTGAAAAAGGGAGATCTTACTTATTAATTAGCACTTCTGAATTCTTTATCTTGTGGAGTTTCTTTTTAAAATCTAAATAATATATTTTTAAGAAATTGCACTGAGGACAAAGAAAATCCTGACAGTTTATTATCAATGATTATTATGACAGATGACATGAAATATTTCAGTAATATTTTAAACATTAATTTATTTCAAAGTTATGTCTGAAGTAGTATTTTTTTTAATAATATCAAAACCAAGGGGATGGGTACTCAGAAAACCTGCAAAATATTAATTACCAAAACAATGCAAGATACCATGGGTCTCGTTTATCATGAGCATGTATGTTGGAAGCAGGACTGTTTAATTCCATTTAATAATTATTCTTAAGTCCCTTATTATGTGCTCAGTTTTATGATGTGTGGGCACTGACTAGATGGGGAAAGGAAAAGAAATGGCAAGAACTATAAAATAAATATGATGCAATCCATTTTTGCTTAAAAATCTAGAAGATAATCGATTTGTAGACACTTAAACCATATTCACCATTTAACTAAGAACCAATATAAGGTTGTATTCATTAATTCTGCACATGCGGATTGATCTATGATTATTGGATTTGAACTATCTTAGCAAAATGATAGTAACAAAGATGAATAGTACCTCCCTGAATTCACTGTCCAGAAGCCCCAACATGAATTAGCCTTATGACTACAAGTTAAAGGCATTTCTGCTATAATGTGACACATGGATTCCTGGAAAACTTCAATTTCTGCAAGATCGTGCAATAAAAGTAACAGGGTTTATAGAAAAAAAATAAGGTTGAGCAGATCATTCAAAACTTTCCCAATTCGATAATCAGAGCACTTAACAAAAACAATAGCCATTCTAATAAAAATTACTAAATAAATGAACTATTTGATCTTTCTTCAATAAATGCTACAGAAAATGCAGGGCATTATGTTGGTCATTTGGGAAGGTGAAGTTTGTTTTGTAGAACGGAATATAAAGAAGAATTGAGGCTGTGTAGTTAATGGAGACACAGGAAAAATGCACAAAGATCAGGGAGAATTGCACAATGAGCCCTTCAAACCATAGCATGTGGTCAGCTAAGCAAAGAGGAAGCATGAAGCATGAACCTCAATACTACCACAGTCTTCCATGGCATTGCTACGTTCAGCTGTGACAGTGTACTCTGCAAAATACACGTATGCTGGGGAAAATCACGTATGAACCAACACTACTTTTTTCTTATACTCTCATTATTTCCTGATTATCAAACATGAATGGACTACTTTACATTTCAAAGACACACATTGTACCGGAACAGATAATATATAGTAATTCAGAGAAGGCTATTAAGGCAAGAGGGACTTTGAACTAAGCCAGAAGAAGGAGTATGAATAAACGGAAGAGATTAATCTCGAGTATCAAGGACTAATAATATCATTCAGTACTAAACTATGGCATTGACTGTATGCACAATAAGAACTATGTTACAAAATGCTGGGTGCTTATCTGTGGGAATTAGTAAAGAAATAAACAGTATTAGGTGGTTTGAGCAATTGAAAATTGGAAATCACTTTTTATTCCCAGAACATTCCTTAGGATTTAAAGTCAGACCCAACTGGGCATAAACCACAGATTTGCTCTTTTTAACTGTGTGATCTCTATTGCTGTCTTTGATTGCCCCCTTTCCTTACTACGCATCTCTCGTCATCACAAGACCTGCCAATTCTACCTTCAAACCACCACCACTTACTGTCATATGGTTGATCCTTTCTCTACATGGCAGCCAGAACAATCTTTTGAAATGTAATTATGATCATGTCATTTCTCTGCCCAAAGTCCTCCAATGATCATTTATGCATTAAAAAAAACAGAAAAAAGAAAAAAATTAGCTTCCTTACCTTGGCTTCTAAAGCTGTTCCCTGCCTGATTCTCTGACCTTTATTGGATGCCACTTTCCTTTTGTTTACTCTGCTACAGCCACCCTGGCCATTTTTCTGTTCCTCAAACAAACCAAGATTATGCTTTTTTCAGGGCTTTTCCACTAGCTGCCCCTTCCCCCCATTAAAAACACTCATCCCTAACTCTTCAAAATGGCAACTTCCTCTTATCCTTTAACGTGCTTACCCAAAGGGACCATCCTGTTCTTCTATCTATAGCGCCTACTCTGTGAACTACAACATGATCTCCATCACTCTGAATCATATCACTTGATTTGCTTCTTAGCACTTAGTTACTACGTATCTTGGTCTTTTTCTGTATTCATTTATTTCATAATATCTGTCTCTTCCACTCCCAACTAGATTCTTAGCTTGATTAGGGCAAGGATCTTATTTGTTTTGCTAACTATTCTATCCCTAGCACAGAGAACAATGCCTGGTAATATTTTCCCAAGAAATAATAAGTGTAGTTTTCTCTCGTGCAAAACAGGACAATTTCTACGGGACTTTTGAGAAGACTGTGTGCCTGGCACATTCTCTGACACACAGCACAGATGCTGTTCACCAAAGATTAATTCTCTTCCTTGGCCTCTTACATTTGGAAATATATTTTGCTTTAAGCAAATGCTGTGGGTTGTTTATTAGTTTTTCAGGGATGTCATAACAAATTACCACAAACTTGATTGGCTTAAAACAGTAGAAATGTATTATCTCATATCATCTTATCTGGTAACATCTGCAGCAACCATATTTCCAAGCAATGTCACTTTCTGAGATACCAGATAGATATGAATTTTTGAAGGACACTATTCAACCCAGTAAAGATTATTTTCCGTAACATTAAAAGTTCCTTAAGGGCAGGCATTGTGTATTTCTGCTCATCCCTGAACTCTCAATGTACCTAGTAGAGTGATTTCCTGGATTTAATGCAATATATTTTTATTTATTATTTTGGGAAAAGCTTTGGTGGTCAAGCAATATAACAGTGCATATGCATTTAACTATTGAATGGAGTTTTTGTTATATCAAGGAGAAGACCAATAGGCCAAGCAGAGCAATTCGTCACATGGTAGGTTTATCCCCCTCTCCCCCATAGGAAACTGTCTTTATAAGAAGAGACACCATAGGGTTCTCTCTCTCAAAGTGCATGCATTAAGGAAAGGCCATGTAAGGACCCAGCAAGAAGGTAGCTATCTACAAGCCAGAAAGAGAGCCCTTACCAGAAGTTGAATCTTCTAGCACTGTGACTGTAGACTTCTAATTTCCAGAGGTGTGAGAAAATGAATGTCTTGTTTAAGCTACCCAGTCTATGAGATTTTGTTAGAGCAGCCTGAGCAGACTAAAACAAGTGTTTTGAATCTTATGAAGTCTGTGTGATACCAGGAAGAAGCAGTTGGAGTCTGTGTCTGGATCTTAGAGAAGGGGCTGATGGTAGAAGTACAGACTGGGAAGTTGTAAGTCTCCATGGTTACATTCTCTCCAGAAAAGAGAAAATAACTATAGAGAGAGAGATCTGAAAAATACTAGACCAGCTGAGTCACTTTAAGATAATATGTCTCAAACTGTAATATGCATGTAAACCACCTGAAGATCATGTTGAAATAAGCATTTTTATTCACTGAATTCAGGTAATGAGAGTCAGCATTTCCAACAAGTTCTCAGGTAAAGCCAAATGCTATTCAGAAAAGGATGACTCTCAAGTAGCAAAGTTTTAGGAGATATGACTTTTCATGAACACATGCCTCTGGGCAGGCACAATCTATTTGAAGAGAGTATGCAAGAACTATAAAAGTGTAAAGAGAAGTGTAAAGGAGAAAACATTAAAACAGTTCAAAATAACAACAAAATAAAACAAAGCAAAAAAAAAAAAAAAGACACAAAACACCATCAAAAACCAAGGAAATGAAGCAGTGAGTCTCGAGGTTCCTAAATGGAGATTTCCACCATTCCCATTCATATTTTATTTTTGATCTACTCAAGGCATACTTTCTTTGTTAATACATATGTTTTTTCAATTTATCCAGGAATCTTTTGAAGCTTCTAGAACATCTTGTACCTCTATACTAAGTAGCTATGATATCTCTTAATCAAGTTTCTCTGTTTATCTTTCTCATCTTCCCTTGTGTTAAGTGAGAAACAAATCTAAGTTTTTCTAAAATGTAAATCAAAACTAGGTCCTTAATCAAGTTTTATAGACCATTATGGTTGTTTTGGATTGTCAAGGTTAGGGTTATTGTTAAGAAAGACTTAATGAATTGTGCACTGAGCTTGGAAGGATGGAAATTTTCCTCTCTCTAAGAAGCACACGTTTCTGCAAAATGATATTTTAGTCTTCTCATTCTTGGATGTAAGAACGATTGATATTTCTGGATTGATATTTTGAGACATTTCACATAAATAGATAGAAATTTTGTCTGAAGACCCCTGATCATGTCTACATGTGACTCACCTTCTCAATACCAATTGTGGTCCTTTAGTGGACCAAGCAGAATGCGAACATTTATCAAAAACGTGTAGCTTGTAATGAAAAAAAACCTTCAACCCTTATAACTTTGCATTTGAAGTAGGGATTGATTGCAGTGTGCAGGAACTGGACCATAGCTTAGAGGTATTTATAGCCTGACACCTCTATCCTACTGTAATTCAAGTGTGTTAGAGAGTTTAAGTGATTTTCCTAAGGCCACATATTTAGATCTTCCATAGCATGCCTTATTCTTGTAAGGAATAACATCCTACACAATTGTGTGTATATTCAGTATAAATCCCTGCTTTATGCAAAGATAATTTTGCAAGTGTTTGAAATAAAATTTATGTATCAGACACTAGATTGTTTGGATGCAACAATGGTTGCTACACAGATCAATCTCATTAGAAATCTGAAAGATGCTAATTGAAATCAAGATTCAGACAAAAAATTAAGATTTGAAAATCCTGAAAATACCAAGAGCTGGTTAAGTTGTTGAGCATCTGGACCTATTATACACTGCTGATAAGAGTATAAATTAGATTATCCAGTTGGCAGAATCCACTGAGTTTGAACATACTAATATATATGTTCATATCAGCCTTATTGGTTAGTGCGCCAAATTGGAAACAGCTCAAAGGCCCCTCAATAGGAGAATGGATAAATAAATTATGCTATGTTTAAACAATGAAATAATATAGAGAAATGGCAATAGACTAGTGCTCTCTGCAAGAGCAAAGATGAATCACACAAAGGAGAGAACCAGACAAGAGTATATATATTATATATACATATAATTCATTTACACAATTTTGTAAAAGTAAAATTAACTTATGGTATTAGAAGTCAGGATAATGATTACCTCTAAGAAAAAGGAAGGCTATAGAAATTGGAATATTAAAAGAAAAGAGCTTCTGGGATAGTGGCATTTTTCTATTTATTAACTTTTGTGGTAGTTACATGGGACTGTTTTCTTTGTGATAATTTTCAAAGTTGTACATTTACTTGTGTTTTGTATGTATGTTATGAGTCAATAAAGTTAAAATAAAACAAAAATTGGTACACAAGAAAACTGAAAACTAAAGAAGGAAATGACTAGGTAAAGGCTTAAAATTGTAAAAAAAAACTTTAAGAAAAAGCAGGTTTTAACTTAATTAAGAATTGAGAGAGAACATATTGCAGTGGCTTAAATTGCCTGTAACCAAGGCTGAGATTAGAAGAGGTACCCTTTCAGAATAGATGTTCACAAACTAGTTAACTAGCACGTTAACCAGAGCCAAGCTATGAAAAGAGGGGAAAAAGGACCAATCCATTTTGGGGAAAGTCAAGAAGGATAAGGGTCAGAATGGGAAATAAAGCATTCAATCAATTCACTTTAATTGATGATTTGATGGTAGATGGTTGGTTACAAGTTTAAATCAGAGGTTACTCAGGCTTTTTGAACTGAAAATGGCATAGTTTGTGTCATATTTTAGTGAGAAACCCTGGAATTTTAGGCTAGTGTAGAGCTTGGGAACATAGTTAATTTGAATACCCTCTAGCAACACCATTGGATATTCAGCAGTTTCAAATCCTTTGACTTATTTGATAAGGAACCAGTATAAATCGCATTCTCTGAGAACGCCTTTATCTGAATGTCCTCTTCTGTCTGAGAGAGAGCAAGTTTATGCTATTTAGTTTCCTACCTTCTCTCCCATGCACTTTTAAGCTGCCCAGTAGATGTTTATCATTTTGAATTGAATATTGTCTCTGCAGAGAATTTCCATATTATTCACCTCAAAAATATAAGAATTCTTAACTTTCCTTTCCATTCTGGTCAAAAGTCAGCATGAAGAAATGAGTACCTGCGGGTGAATAATTTGTCATATGCATAGAGGTTCACAAGCAAACTAAGGTCAGAAAATGCATGGAAGTCAGTTTGATTCAGACCTATGGTTCAAAACTGGATTACAACTCATATTTGTCACCATACATTTTTCTCTGATGACAATTCTGATCTTAACTAATGAATAGTTTCAGTCATGCTAATATGTAATTCAATGAACAGTGCAAATAACTTAACATGAAGTTCTATAGCTCCCTAAACTGCAGTTTCTAAGCATTTCCCATCACAGGAGACAAACGGAAATTATTGTGCAAAAGCCATCTCAGTTAAAATACACCAAATATCCTTTTGAGTTAAAATCATTAAGATTGGGAAAACCTTAATATTTTAAATAGAAAAAAAATATTTAAAAAAATATTAACTTCTTTTAAATTCATCTCAGCACTGATTTTTAAAATCATTTCCACATGAACTCAACATGGACTTAATTGAATAACTCTATACTTTCCAGTTTAGAATTTCTTCAGGGTTCTCCAACTGAGTGTAGTTGCCATGATTCCTATTTATATTAGTTTTCTATTGCTGTGGAAATAACATTACCAAAAAACTTAGCATTTTCTCATAGTTTCTCTCTGTCAGGACTCCAGGCATGGTTTAGCTGAGCTGTCTGCTTTGGAGTCTAACAAAGATGTGATCAAGGTATAAGCCAGGTCTGGGGTTTTATCTGGTATTAAAAAGAAAGACTTTACACAGTTTTAACAGAGTTTAATTAAGCAAAGAACAATTCGTTCAGACAACTGCTAGAACCAGGATAGGTTCAGAGCAATTCTGGGGCTGCCCCATTTTTTGCTAAGAATTACAGACGGAAAAAAGAAAGTGACCTACAGAAAACATAAGTGAGGTACAGACTGGTTACAGAAGGCATTTGCCTTGTTTGGACACAGCTTGAACAGTTGGCTGCCCTGTATTTGGTGGAGACTCAGCTACTGGTTATAAGAGTAGGTTACAGTATGTTTGCACATCAAGTTCAGTTACAGTTCACCATGTGTGAAGAAACCTTTAGGGCAAACTTAACACTGGCTTTGACCAGGGAAGGATTTTTTACTTAGTTATTGACAGAATTACATAGTTATTGACAGAATTCCATTCTTTCACTGCGTAGTAGGGCTGAGGGTCTTAGTTTCTTGCTAATTGTCAGCCCAAACTTGAGCTCAGTTCCCTGCCACATGGGCCTTTTCAACATGGCTATTTGCTTCATCAAAATTAACTATGGAAAGTCTCCTAGTAAGGGTAGTATTTAATCTCATGTAATGTAATCAGGGAAGTGATATCCCATTACCTTCACTACAGTGTATCGATTAAAAGCAAATCAAGAGTCCTACCCACACTCAAGGGGAAGGGCTGACACGGGACAGGGATACCAGGCAGCAGGGGATACCAGGCAGCAGGGGTGATTGGGAGTCATCTTACAGTCTTGTACCATGTTTGTCAATAAAATGAGGGTCAATGGTTCTTGCCTGGTTTATGGCTCTGGTCTGATAGAGCCAAGGAACATGCTGCTTGATTTTCAGATAGGTGACTTTTCAATTCAAAATGTGTGTTTCCAGTGTTAGATTTCATGGATTAGTAAAATTTGATTGAGAGAAGAAGGGGTGGGGAAGAAATAAAAATAGAGAACTGTTATAAGATTGTCAACCTTTATTTTGCCAAAAATTTATTTAAAAAAGCAACCGGACAAAAAGCAGTATAATTATTTTATAAAATACAGGATGATTAAACACCAAGAAAAGGGAAAAAAACAAAAATTTCAGAATAAACAACTTAGTTTTGTTTTTGAATATGTTTTTATTTAAAAATTCTACATTTGTATTTTTCTCTTTTTACCACAGGCCAGTGAAAAATTAGTCACCACACTTTACCATTTCACAAATTGGCATGTAGGAGCTATTATAGCAGAGAAATGAGATTTTTTTCTTCCCCTTTAATAATTTAAGATGTATATATGCTTAACTCTAAAGAAATTAACTAAATTTATTATGTAAATATGGAGCAAACTGAAATTTTTAAATATGAAAGTGAACAGAGACCATTTAAAGGAAGCAGATGGAGTTGACAATACCAGATGCCCGAAAGAAATAAGAATAAACTAGAACACTGGATTTGGCTCTAAGGTCTTTGGCCATCAAGTTGCCTTTTGTAGATGACAGTCCTTTTGTAGATGACAAGTTTGGATAAAGGAATTTGTGATTCCAACAGAAGAGAGATTATTTATTTTCTTTAGTCTTGAATTCAGTCAGAATTTAGCTCATAAGTTCTTTTGTGAAGGATACTTATCTTTTCCCAAATTTTGAGCAATGTCTTTCAAAGTGTTCTTAATATTTGCAGAGAGTAATATTTCTTCAGACTTCTTCCTTACTCTTCTTCCTACTTTCGAATCATGTAATTTTGTATGACTCACAGGGAGTAAGGTGGGTACAACAGAGAAAAGCTGGGTATGTGCTCAGGTACTAGATTTTGTACCAGGTCAATGTGATTTCTAATAATCTTGCTTAGTACAGAACAAAACCTAGAGTACAAAATAAAAACTTCAATAAAGTTGTTAGAGATCAGAACATTGAGTGATTTAGGTATTACAATTTTCTCTGTCTCTATGAAATCTGCTAATTGTTTTTTAATAATAAACTTTATTAAAATAAAATTAATATATGATAATCTTTTAAAGGCTAACAGCGTTCTTTGTTTGCTCTTAAAACATTATTTTAGATGCTAGAGCATGCTGTGTTGTTGGCTTAAAATTAAGAGGAGAAAGATTCAGTGATGGAGAGGAGAACACTTCAGAGTGAAAAAGGACAAGGTGAAATTTAACAAAGAGACCCATGAAGGCAAGAGGAATGCAACTAGAAAAAGCCTCTTGTAAGAAAAGTAGAGGAAGAATTGCAGCATCTCAAAGCCAGTCACTGGAAAAGAAAGAACATGAGAATGGAATTCTGACTAAAGAGCATGATTTATTACAGAGATCATTAAAAAATACAATAAAAATATTTTTAAAAGCAGACAAGGCCATTAGAATATAATTGATATTTTTTTTCCCCTGAGACCTTGGGAAGGTCTGAGTTTCAGATGTGTCTTTTGATAAACAATATTTTTATCTCTTGATAGAGGTAGTGGAATAAAGCATGTGATTACTACAGTAATTTAGAAGTTTAGAAGCAGAATTACCTTTGCTCCGTTTGTACATGAATGAAAATAAGATTTTGGTAAGACCATTAAAAATGTATCAAGGACTTGACATTGTGTTCACCATTAACATCTTTGCAGTTCAGATATGCAAGAAAATACAATTAACTGATGGAGGAAGATCTAGATCTGTAAAATCATCAATATTTAGATGTTAACTTTTCTAAGAGATTTTTATATGACAGAACAGTGGAGAGCTTTTGGATTTAAGGACATAGACTTTTGCAAGAATGTGTAGAATCATGGTTTTAATCTTCAGGATTTATAATATTTTGGAGGAGGTTGGAGATCTTTTGTATGTAAAGAAGTATCTCAAAGATTGTGAGGTATTGAGCTGGGAGAAGCCCTAGGTGTAAATTTATTATAAGCTCCTAGAATGAGTCTAAAGTGAGTCAAAAGATCACACTCTGAGAGATACTGTCTTAGAGAAATGTAAACTTTAATTAGTCTTGAGGCAATTCTTTGGTTGCAGTCCTCTCACTAACCAGTGACTCTACAGTTCACATTAAGAACCATCATTTAGTCTGCACCACTATAACTGGAATTTTTTTATATATTCATATCTTATTGGGTCTCACTCCAACTGTTTTAGAAATACAATAGTACACCCAATTTGCAGATGAGTACACTAAAGCTGAGAGTTTCCATAAATTTTTCATGGGCACAGAACTTTAAGTGATGAAACTGTGATTCAAAATTAGTTCTGGCTGTTTCCAAGCACTGTATTCTCCCCTCTGAACTATGATGTCTCCATGAATAAGTGATCATATCAGTGCATTTGGAGTTATTATCAGAGGAGTTAGTAAAAATGAATCTGTAGAGTGCCATTTACCCTAAAATAGTGGAATTTTCCTCCATGTTCTATCTGATGAGCTAATTATGCTCCTTTGGGCCATTAATAAATTTTGTTTTATTCATTAAACTAATGTGTATTGAATGTCACCTATGTGCCAGTTATTGTTGTAGGTACTGAAGAAACCATCAGGACAAAGTCCCTGATTTTTGTAACCTTCCATAATGTATTTCTAGTTGTTCTGTCCTTGAAAGCCATCATCCAAATCAATAGATTCCCAGTCATTCCCAGGGATACTATTCAAAGCCACATAAACATTCTCCCAATTCCCAGATGGGAGCATTTTCCCATCTTAGTAAATGATACAGAAGTTCTATTACTTTTAAGTATAAAATTAACCTTAAATTTGTACACTTCTCCTTGGCTTTACTTCCATTTGGTCTAAGCTATCAGTACTTTTTACCTTAGGTAATACAATTCCATCTTACCAATTGTATTAGTCTGTTTCTGTTGCTTATGACACAATACCTGGAACTGGGCATTTTATAAAGAAAACAAAACTTATTGCTTACAGTTTCTGAGACCGGGAAATCCAAAGTCCATCTGGTGGTGGTGACAGTGACCCAGTGTTCTCACATTGCAAGATGCTGGAAGCAGAGAAAGCAGAAAGAGTTCCTCATGCACTGCCCTTTTAAAACCCTCAGAACTACACCCATGACCACCATTTTAATTCACTACAGCATGGTCTTACAATCTAATCATCTCTTCAAGGCTCCATCATTCAATTACTATCATAGGATTTCCCACCCTCAACAGTTACAATGAGGATTAAGCTTCAGTGAGGCTGGCGGGGGGTATCCAGTCTACAGTACCAACCATTCTCTCTGGTTTCACTTTTTCTTCTAACCAATCCATTTGTAACACAGCAACATACTAAGTTAACAGAATTACAATTTTAAACCCTAAATTTACTCTGGGTGTGTCACTACTTCAATCCCTTCAATGGGTTCCCATTGCTCTTAGCATAAGAATGTATAATTCTTAACAATGGCCAAACCCTGTATTATCTAGCACCTGCCTAACTCTACAAACTCATTCCAAATTAGTCTGCCTATTGCACACAAGGCTTCAGTCACTCTGGCTTCTTCATTTACGATCCAGCATGCCAAGCCTTTTCTGTTTTCACGCTTTGGACTTTTTTCCTTTGCCCAGGGCATGCTCTGCCCAGCAGGTTCCATGTCCATTGGGTTCACTGCTGTATCTGTAATACCTATTACCATGTCCAACACATGGAAGGAAGTAGATTAATATGTACAGTATGGAATAAACATTCAAGATTTTAAATTATTACTATAAATCTGTCTCTAAGACAAAATGATACCATGGAGCTTTCTGAGATGAATGAAAATGCAAAATGTCTTCAGGTTACATCTTAAGGCTTATTTAAGGAGTAGTCTAAATGGCCAAAGGTACTATACTAAGGCAAAAATAAAAAAAATAAAAATAAAAATAAAAAAGGGATTAAAAATAAACTGAAAGTTTTAGCCCGCATATTTCCTCTATTACACAGTCCCAACACACTTTGCTAAGTTATTTAAATTACAGTTTATTTATTTGCTCATGTTTTACCTTTTCATGAGTCATTTATTTTAGTACCTACATCTTACAAAGAAAAGGTAAAAATAAGAATTTGTTCTGCTGCCAAGGATTTTAGCATGAAATAGAAAAGTTATGGCAGGAACAGAAATAACTCTAAGTAAAGGTTCAGAGCAAAATGTGCAGAGTGAAAGATGTGTTGGTAAAATGCCTCAGGAAATCAGAAAAGGGAGAAAAATCCATGTATAAATGTATGTGTGCACCAAGTAGAAGGTGTGCAAGGAGAAAAATCTGGGGAAGTTTGGTTTTTCTGGAACATAAAATACTTCAAGGGGAATAGTAAAAAATATAAACAGATGAGGATTGAGTTTCATTATACACAGCCCTCATAAACATTGCAAGGATTTGGATTTCAATTCTGTGATTAATAAGGAGTCATCAGCAATTTTGAGCAGAAATAGGGTCAACAAAGCTCTGAAAGGGTTAGAAAAGCTAAAACAGAGTAATCTATTCAGATTTTTATTTTATTGTATTACTTTTCATTGTGATATATTTACATACCTTAAAATTCACCATTTTTATATGTACAGTTCGCTTGTTTTTAGTGTACTCAATAGGTTACGCAACCATCACCACTATCTAACTATAGAATATTTTCATGACCCCCAAAAGAAACCCCATACCTATTAAGCAGTCATTCCCCATTTCTCCTTCTTCCCAGCCCCTAAACACACTAATCTGCTTTATGTCTCTAAGAATTTGTGTATTCTGGATACTTCATGTGAACAGAATTATATAATATTCAGACATTTTTACTAATTTAAAAAAAAAATTTCCATAATGTTCCCAACGTTTATTTATAATATAGAATGTAATCAGGACTTCATTCCTTTTTATGGCTGATTTGCAGTGGTCAGCCTTCATCATATTGACATACTGCATTTTGTTTATCCATTTATCAGTCGATGGATATTTGGGTGTTTTCCCCCACTTTTTAGCTGTTATGAATATTGTAGCTGTGAACACTCATGTACATGTTTTTGTGTAAACATGTTTTATATAAACATGTTTTCAATTCTTTTGGGCACATACCTAGATTATATAGTACATAGGCACTATACAGAAACAGAATGGATCCCCATCCCAAATTTGGTCTGCATGTAGACTGATGAAATCACAAACACACACAAGAGGGTATGAAAAGTTTAATTGCAATGAGGTTTTATTAGGAAAGGAGGAAGGGCTTCCTAAGCTGGTCCAGAAATGACTTAAGAGAGAAGAAAGGAGACTTGGGTTGTTATTGTGTTTGGGGGTGAAGCCAGGGCAATGGTTCCCACAGAAAGGAAGGGGCTGGAATAGTTTAAATCTCTGGACAGAGTCAGAGGAGGGAGATTTCTCAGGGTTTCTTAACAGTTTCTCCAGATGTGCTGTACAAGGTGGAGAGAGGAGCTGAAAAGTGTCAGCAAACATCAAAAAAATGGAGTCAGGTTTTTTATTAGTGAGGGGAATTGTTGGATGATGTCGTAATTCTATGTTGGCTTTTTGAGGAACTAGCCAATTTTTTTCATAGAGTCTGCATGATTTTACAACACCACCAGCAACGTAGGAGGGTTCATTTCTCCACATCTTTGTCAACACTTATTATTGCCCATCTTTTTTTTTTAATAGTAATTCAGTGGTGTTAAGTGCTGTCCCCCTCATTATAGTTTTGATTTGGATTTTCCTAATGACTAATGATATTGAGCATCTTTTTAATGTGCTTATTGGATATTTGCATATCTTCCTTGGAGAAATGACTATTCAAATTATTTGCCAACTTTTTAGTTGTGTTATCTGTCTTTATTGTTGAGTTATAAGAGTTCTTAAATATTCTGAATACAAGATTCTTATCAGATATATGATTTATAAATATTTTCTCCCATTCTGTGGATTTTCTTTTCACTTTCTTAGTAGTGTTCTCTCATATTCAAAAGTTTTTAATTTTGGTAAAATCCAATTTATTTATTTTTTAGGTTGCTTTTTCTTTTGGTGTCATGTGTAAGAAATGATTACCTAACCTAAGATCATTAAGATTTATACCTCTTTTAAGATCTGCCAAACGAAAGTCATTTATAAAGAAGTCTTACTTTGTTTCCTTTGAAAGGCAATCGCCGTCACATTCTTAGACTACATAGCTTTCTCTATGGTTAAGTAATAAGGATGAACAAATGGTTTTGTTTTCTAAGCCACTTTCACCATGAAACTGAGTTGGTCATTTCAAGAAAGTTACTGATCACGGCAGTGACCAACAGAGAGTAGCTAACTATACTGAAGTCTCATGTAACTGACTCATTGATACACAGTGGTTGGCCTCAAGATGTGCACTATTTAAATTCTTGTTGAAACAAAAGTAGAAATAACTATAAGCCAGGGATCTACAGAATTGCTCTGGAATACTCCAAACCATGACTCTATGACTGTTCTATGCCCAGTTGCCATCACATTTTTAACAAGAATGATTTCTTGAATCTCCTCTCCTCTCTGCCCCTAGAGTCAGACACTGTTTGATATCAGTAGAGTCGGTCACATAACATCTACATGGACTGCAAGCAAGTGTTTCATTTTCATACCCCCTCTAGGGCCCAAGAATTAGAGTCAGAAAGGCATAATAAATGGTCCCTCCACTTACTGGCTGTGAGATTTAGCATTCTTAATCTCGTTAAGTCTCTTTCCTTGTCTGTGACACACAGGCAATGATCCTTACCTTGTAGAGTGGTCACGAAAAGGAACGGAAATGAGCCATGATGCAAAGCACAAAACCAAATACCTGACACACACAACACATTGGCTAATGTTCCAATCATATTATTATAAGAATAATACAGAATTGTTATTTATTAGCATTTTAAGAACAAATTAACCATTAAGAGTTTTGAAATAAGAGTGTTAGTAAAAACATAGCCTGTACAAATATGTATGCTATTAAAGCAGAGTTGGTTTCTCTTCCCTTCTTCTTTCTACTGGTTAACTCTCTCATCTTTATGTCTTAGGAATCAGGGTAAAAAAGAAAAGGCACATGCAGATGTATAAATTTTGTGTGTATTACTTCCTTCCAGTAGGAGCAATGGCCACAAATTGAGAAGGGTTCTGTGAGTTCTGTGCATACTTGGAATTTACCATCTGGAAGGCTACATTATTCCGTGAGGTAAAAGACACCCACAGGGTGCTCTTTGACCCACCCTAATCAAAGGTTCACTTCTCAGTAAGCTAAGAAAATACTCTCCAGATGGAAGTCAGCACCCTACAACAGCTGGGCCTTTTCTGTGTCACAGAGAGAATGCTAATTCAGTCTGGGACTGAGAATCCTTGGGTCCCTCACATCACTGAGACATTTGTGAACTCGCCACATGGGGCTTCTCTCATCTGTTCAACACAAAGGGAGCACATATCTTTACTTGAAGTCAGCAGGCGCTCCCAGAAAAAGAGGAACATTTGGACATGGCAGATTAAAGGCACCAGCGTCAACTCCTCCTTCTGTCTCCATGGTCTGGATGACTTTATTCATTCAGTAGCAAGTGTTGAGGAGTAATTATCTTTCTACTAACTTGCTTTCAAATGCCAGGAGGTTATAAATACTCCCATGGGAGTGGAACAGCTTGGAGAGATGTAAAAAGGAAGTAAAAAGAAAGAGTGGGTCTTTTCTGATGCCAACCATTAACTATGTCACATGGGCTTGCCATTTAACCACGCAAGATGCCCCAGTTTCCTCACCAACAAAATGAAGGAAATCAAGTAGAAAACTTATAAGGTCTCTTGCAACTCTAAATTCTGTGAGTAATTATGGAGAAATATTCTTATGAAATTAAATGACATCAGCCACAGCCCTAGCCAGTAAACAGAAAGGAAGAAGAAAAAGAATCAGTGATGAGTAATGATTTTCAAGAAATGCTCATTGAAATGAATGACAGAAACATCTAACTGGAACTCAAGAAAAATGAATTTAATGAACTACAAAGAAGGCTCAAGTTTACATATTCAAGAGAGAAATAAGAATAATAGGCCTCGGTCCTTTTGCCTTACTTATCCCATGTACTAAAATTCCCCTATAGCTTTTTGGATTGAACTACAGTGAGAATATTCTTGGAGCATTACGGATTTCAGATTTTCAGATTAGGGATGTTCAACCCGTACTATGTTATTCTCATCAAGTCCTAGCCTCAGTCTGGTCAAGGGGATATAACTCTAAAAACTATTAATACTTACCTCTCAGCATTATGAAGTCAAGAAACCAGTCAAAATAAATATGGATTTGTGGGGAATGACTATTCGGAATGTGCTGATTTTCTGAATTCTCCCTCTATGTTAAACATTGCCCAGATGATTCTGATGGAGTCTTTGGCAAAAGCATCACCCTATATTTGTGAAATATACATTCACTTTGTTTATTTTATGCATTTATATTGTTTCTTCCACCACTGTGACATGGTTCAAAGTTTTCCTCCAATTCTTTCTCTTGCTACTGAAATGTAAATACTCCCTCTTGTACTTATTACAAAGTACCACCAATAACATTGCTAGTTATGGTGCCTACCTCAGATTTTCCTGAGGACATGTGGCATTCATAATTTACCTTGTAAGATCTCCCCAATGGGAAAGATGACAGTTTGAAGATTATCAAAGTGCAGGAGTCTTCTTTCTGTCACACTACATTGTGTATATGTCATGATGGGGGCTTGGGTGGAGGTGACCTCGTTTCAAGATTTTCATCCATCAAATGGTGATTATACCTTATCTGTCATTCTTGGTGGTTGTGAGGTTCAGGTGAGAAATACACTAAATTACAATGACTGATGTTCTAGTGTATTCATTATAAATGATCATTTAGTGTCTATATGATTTTGCTTTTTTTATATCATAGTTGTTAAAAAAAAAAGTAAAGATGATACTTTGGTATCAGGCAGCTCTGGGTACAATAGTTCATTTTCTCACTTACTAACTACATGAGCTCAGGTAAGTTGCTTAATGACTTTGAGCCTGTTTCTTTATATAAGAAATGGGCATAAGAATGACTGTGTTTTCTGGAAGCTTAACTGAGATAATGCATCAAAGTAACTTAGCCTGACACAGAGTAAGACTGAAATATTAGATATTATTGTCTTAGAAAAGTACATGGAAAGAAAAAGCCTTGACACAAACTTCCTTATATAGCAAGTTTGAATAATAACAGCAACATTTAATGTTTTCACACAAAAAAATGCCCTAGTCACATCCAACATCTAGGGGGACAGGGAAGTGCTGTTTATAATTTTTAACATTTTCTTTCTATGTATGTTGATGGTTTTGTCTTAAGCCTTAAAATGCAAAAGCCAAGAGGATTTGAGTGTCTCTTCCTATGACTTGCTTATTTGGAGGTCAAGGTCAACCTCAAAGAATCAGGTCCTCCCATGTCCATCCCAGGCACTGCTGGAATCTAAGAAGGAACAGATCAACTTCATCAAATCAAATACTCTGAATTAAATTCCCTCCTTATTATGCAAAAAGTTCCATTCTATATAATTTTTTGGGTATCTATTAGGTTTGCATAAAGCCGAGAAGCAAAAAAAAAACCCAAACCAAACCAAAACAAAACAAAACAAAACCCAGGTGGTAGTATCTCATTAGAATGCCAAGGTGTAAACCAAGGGCTCCTTTTATCTAATAATTGTCTCATTGTTCACAATTACCATCCATGCCAATTAAAACAAGATGAATGTCTTTTCGTGTGGTAAGAATTGAAAGACAGCTGCTCATTTACTATCAGTCGCTTGTGTGTCTGTGATTGAGATTTTTCATCTATTCTTTTACCCAGGGTAGAAACATTTAACAAACAAAAAGAAGTTATCCCTGTGACTGACACAAATTAAGATGTGAAATATGGGTCAGCATGCAACTTCGACGATGATTCTATTGCCCATTAGCAAACTGGAGATTTCATTACCCAGCACAGCTCCCTGAAGATCTAAGAGAAAAATGATGTGGGTGAACCACAGAAAAATATTAGAGAGAAGGTGATGAAGTAGGGAGCTTTAGGGGGGTGGAGAGAGCAGAGTTGCGGCAAGGAAATGTGCATTAGACCGTGAATTATGCTTCAAATTTAATCTTTCCACCTACACTCCTTATGGTCTCTCCATGTGGCTCATTTTTGCTCTGACTTTTAAGTTAAGCAACTTAAAATTGTAAATTGAAGACAATGTTGTTTTTTGAAGGAACATAAAGTTAGATGCCTATAAAAAGACTCAGAGGTCAGATGTTGGTGACTGTTCATATCAGCTGATAAACAGACCTTTCAGCAAAGTCTTGCTCTCTAAGATACCACACCTGCTTTCTATGTCTATCAAAGGTCCTTGCATCTAATTACAAGCACATTGTAACTGCAGTTCAGAAACTGGGTATTTTAAAAGCACAATAGGTTTGCTATCATCTGACAAAGATGTATTATCCATGGATCAAGTAGCCCTTCCGATGTCAAAGAGGAGAAATTCAAGACAAAGAAAGATTAAACAATAAACTCTAATACTTGTAAACCTTTTTAGTTGGAAAGAGACTGAAGCTCTTTCTCTCCCCCCTGCCCCCCTTTAATTTAGATATCTGTTCTAGAGAATTTAGGTGGCTAAATTTTTGGCATCATATTGTGATGACAAAAATTCATCTTTTAACATAGGACAATTGTAGAAGACCAACAAATCAGACCCATGCAAATTTCAAAAGTGCACATCTGTGTGAGAATATGCATTTGAATGTATGAATATAGAAGTGTGTGTGAGGCTGTATGTTTGTGAGCACATGTGAATGTTGAGTGTAAGCTTGCAAGTGTGTGAGAGTACATTTGTGCATATGAGTTTGTGAACGTATTTGAAAGTGTGCCTGTTCATATGTGAGTATATGTGAATGTTCAGGTTTGCTTATGTATATATGAGCGTGTGTATGTGTGTATCTATCTTGAATTATAATTTAGCTACTTACTATGACTCCTCATCTTGTAATGATCGTTTGACATAATGTGTGTGATAATGCTTTGTGAAATACAGAGTGTTATGCAAGTTTATTTTATTATTATAGATACCTGCATAAAACATACAATTTTAAAGCTTTAATCGTGGAACAATACTGGAAGTCAATCACCATACTTTTAATGCCTATATGTGGTCATCAAATCCAGTCTAAAATGTTTATGCATGTCTGAAACATAGCTTTTACATTTTTTCTGTCATTCTCAATTAATAAGATTCTCTTTCCCAGTATTTCTATGAAGGTATCTCTAACACCATTAGAAAGGAGCTTCTATGCCTATTCTTTATTTTTTTTCTCTGACATGGCATCAATAACTGTAGCCATTCTTGCTAAGAATTTCCCTTTAAAGTTTTGCAGTTTTAGAACAAGGTACTCCTCTCTGTGCAGAAAACTGGAACAAGAATTGCTTGTGCATTTATGAAGGTGTTTCAAAAAAGGATGGTTCTCATTTCTCAAAATCGTACTCAATATAATATTCCAGAAAAGTACATCCTTTTGTAGGTGGCCTCTTGAATTCTAAAACAAGTATCTTTCGATAGCAATTCCAGTGAGATAAAAACTTACTCTTATTTTAACGTATCTTTTTGAACCCAAGTGGTGTGAGCACATCTGCACAGAACACAGATAGGACTGTTCTGGGACTGTGTTGCTCACTCTAAGAGATCAAAACAAACAAAAAAGGTTTAAATAAGGGAGGCACTCCACCTTCTTAGAAATTTAGTTTAGCTAAGGGTCATTAAATATCAAAGAAAGTTCTTGGATGTTTAATCAGTTGGAATACTTCGGATTGAGTTGAATCAATATTAAACTCTTTGATTTTCTAAAATGTCACACTTTGTATAAATTGGAGGTGTTTAGAAAGAAGGTAAGGAGCTGTGTGTGTACTTTTAGTTTCAGGTTGAAAGGTTTTTCATCACAAGACTTTCCCTTTTCTTGAACTCTTTTTTCTTGGCTGAAGTATGAAGGCTGAGTTGTGTGATCAGAGATCAGAATCCAAGAAAAGTGCTCAGTGAAACGTGTGTTTCGGTTGAGAATTATTATTGAGAGACTGCCATTCAGTATTAAGCACAATGCTGAATTAAGTCAGTGAAATTTGATTAATTATTTGCTATATGTAAAGTTTTTGTCAACGCTGTTTCTGTTGTTGTATGTGTGTCTATACTTGAGAGATCTCAGGACTCTGGACGTGGCAGATATTTAGTAAATACTTACTTATTAACTGCCTGGCTAGTCCCAAGATTCTTGATTTTTTTGAGATACTCATTCTTTTGAAATCTGATAGAACCTTCCTTAGAAAAAGCTACATATGAACACATACACAATTTTATATAAAATGCCTGATAAATTAAAGGTCTCCTTAAGCCTAGCTGTGGATACACAGAGACGCATGAACCTCCAACTACACCTCCCAAACCAAATCCTTTTTTATATGAGCAGAAGCTGATGCCAAGAGGTCAAATGAGTAGTGGAGGCTTGGTATGAAATAATCAAGAATGGTGAGCTCTTTGTCAAGTTGAAGAGCATCCCCTCCAAAGGGGGTTCCAATTGCTGGAAGCTGGGAAAACAGGCCCAGAGCTGTCAGATTTTCTGGTATGTCAAAAGAAGTCTACAATATTATTTGTTTAAATGTATGATTTCTTAATTTTAAGTAGCAACAACTAATTTCAATTATTTACAAAATACTAGACTTACCAAAAAACTGTCCTGATAGTCCATTTCTGATTATAAGACAATATTTTGTGATCTCTCTTTCAAATATTATATTTCATAGTCATATATGCTCAGATTGTTTTATTCATATAACAAATACTCATTAAGCTTTATTATATTCAAAATGCTAGGCCGAGCTCTGTAAAATGTACAAAGGTGAATACAGGAATATTTGATATCCTTGTGCTTAATTTAGGGATCTTAATACATAATACACAAAAGAAGGTCATTCAGATGTTTATGTGGAGAAAACACTTAGCAATATGAAAATAACAAAGCAAAATAAAACAAAATAAATCAAAAAACAGTGTTCTGGTTTCTCTGCTGAATTACTATCCTGTTGATCAACTTGACCTGGCATGCAGGAGGGTATACCTTTTGTGGAGTCCCCAATTCTCTCTGTTCCTGATGTGAAGTCTTCTTTAGATTGTTACTGATTTGGTGGTGGAACTGGGGAGGGATACATGCTACTGCAGATATGTGAAGCTTTGCTATTGAGAGATTTGTCAAAGACAAACAAAGGTGGACAATAATTAAAGCAGTAAAAGTCTATTTTAATCGGGAAATATTGTAATAGGGGAAAAGAAATCTCAGTATAAAACTGTGCTTAATTCTGAATACAACAAGCAAAGTGGGGATTTCTAGCCAAGAGACAGAGTAGGGGGAGTCAGTGGGTGGAAAATTACTGAGAGATAATAAGGTAAGGAAATAAAACTTGACAGGATTCTTGCTGAAGGCAGGCTAAGGTAATCCGATGTCACCTGGGGATGGTTGTAGATGAGGAATTTTATCAGATATGGGGTGATGCAAAAATGGACACAAAAATCCAAAAGCTGAGGCCTAGTTGAGAGGAGGATTCAGAGGAGCTTGAGTAAAGCTGGGTGTGGGACAGGCTCTGTCAGACTTGACAATAAGACAAAAGGAATTGTTTCGGTCCCTGCTCCTTCCTCTAACTGCTTCCTTTTACAATGATCCTACAGCAGTTGCACGTCTCTCCAGCCAGAACCTTCACAATGATAACAGTGCATACACAGATCATACTACAGATGAATATATCCAATTTGTTCCCATTTTAAAACTGACAGAGTATTTTTAAATTCAGCTCTGTAATGTCTACCCTACAAGTTATCTGAGAGGGAAAGTTTTTTTTCCTCCCCTGTCACTGGGTTCATTCACGGCTGAGGCACATATAATAAAAGACAAGTTAACAAGAGAAAAGCATACAGATTTATTTAATATGACTTTATGTGATGTGGGAGCCTTCATAAGGAAATGAAGACCTAAAGATCAGGGAACGCTGTGTATTTTTATGCTTAGGTTTGATGAAGTGTGGACAGTCCTGCAGAGTATGATTGGACAAAGGGTCTAATGGTAAGATACTGGGAAGAACTGAGCCAGTCCTATTTGTTCACATTCTTCTAAGTTCCTGTGTCTTCAGATAAGGACCTTTATTTCCTCCAGGTATAGAGAGAGCACCTCTGGGAATGAGGTTCTTAAGACCCACTTCGGGGCAAGGCCAGCTAGGTTTTGTGACCTGTGTCAGGAAAAAGGGGTGAGGGGAGGGTGCAAGTGACCTGATCTCTTCTGCTATTTTCTCAAGTGACAAGGTGCCATCTTTTGGGGTGGCATGTCCTGAACCTCATCAACATTTAAATTAAAACAAGTATTTGTGAATGAGATTTCTTCATGCGGACTGTATGTATATACATATCTTTTTGTGCACATGTTTTTTCCATGTTTTCAGTTTTTATTTTTTTATTTTACTTTATCAATATACAATGTAGTTGATTTTCTTGTCCCTTTACCAATTCCTCCTTTACCCCTCCTCTTCCCTTCCCCACATCAACATTATATCTGTTCACTTGTCTTAACAAGTTCAAGGAATTATTGTGTTTGTAAATGTGTGTTTCTTTCCTTGAACTTGCAGGAGGCCCTTACAGCCAGTCTATAAATGTCAGTGTTGCCGAAAGTTGCCTTAACTGTTCTCCAGAATCTCTTCTTTTTGGTTCCCTCTCATTAGAACAAAGCAGCTCTCATCTGGTAGAGTATATGATAGTGTGAGATTTAGGAGTATGTAACAGGAAAACTTTTAGCTGAAATTAGAAGAATTGAGGGAGGCAAATAAAGTGGGAACAAGGTTAAGGAAATACCTCACGCAGGGAATTTAGAATCTGGTGGGAAATTAGCATTGGAAATGTAAATGAGGTTAGGGAAATTAAGAGGATTAACTAGCTTATAGGGATTTATAAAATAATAAAGAGAAGATCACTGGAAACCTTTGGGATCTGCTCCCCCTCAACAGAATTAAAGCTTGTTTTGTTCTAGAAGTGTGTGTGTACGTGTGTGCGTGTGTGTGTGTGTGTTTCTTGTTTTGCTGCTACTTCTAATTTGAAGGCATTGGACCAGTAATTATGAATTGTTCTCAGAATCTATATTTGCTCTCTGTATCCCAGTGTGCTACTTATGGCCAGAGGGTGGTGCCCCAGAAAGCTTGCCTGCCTGATTGCTATCTTCTGATTTGTGTTGTTATTAATGGTGACTGGCTGGGATCCAGTTCTCGACTTTTTTAGATTTTCTGGTAGATTCAGGCACCATGTTAGAAATAATAATTTCTGGGTATAGTTCATCTGTGGCAGCCAGATATTGTTTTCTGGGATGGCTGAAGAATAACTGAGCTTTGTGGTGTATCGTCTAAAAAATTTAAAACCACCAAAAAAGAAGAAAAATATGTGTGAGCGAAAACCTGGGCAAACATGAATGCATGCTTTTGGACTGACTCGTTTCAATTTTTATTGGGTGTCTCATATAGACAAAACACTAAACTGGGTAGACTAGATAGAAGATAAAATTAAGTACTCTAAATTCATATGTACTTACACTTGAAGCTAACCCACCCACCTCCTGTATTGTGATCTTGAGTGGTTTTAGCTTTTCTAAGCCTGAGTTTCACTGACTGTCAGACTTGAATGAAAGGGAGTTCATTGGGTTATTATGAGAATTAAATGGAATTAAATGAGATGATACAAGCAAATGGCTTAGTTATGTTTGTGTTTGTTTGAGAAATAGGGCAAAAAGTAAGAGCGCTTGAGCAAGCATGTAATCTAGATGGCAAACAACCAATAAAGGACATTTAAAGAATCACTTTCCAACAAGTCATTATGGAGAGAAAACCTCATCAAAGATAACTGGGAAGAATGAGACTTATCAAGTGACAGCTATGAATCACAAGTTGACTTAGACATACATTTTAATATAATTCACAACTCAGTAAATATTATTTAGTTTCTGTTGTACAGAGAGGGGCAACCTGAGGGAAAAAAATTCATTAAGTCACTTGCCTTTGATGACACTGTTGGTGTCAAGAAAAATAGTGAAAGATTTTGAAATAAATGGAAATAAATCAAAAAGATTACCAAGTATCTCCAGCGGAAAACTAGGCACTGCCTAATGCCCTTCCAGGTTATTTGCGTCTAGGGGATTTGAGCCGTTCACTGTCTTTGAGCTATTTTACAAGTCTGTAAATTGTAGACAACTAACTGATTGGAATGCAGATGATTTGTGCTCATAGACATTCAATATAATTCTTTCCTGTGAAAGACAAATGATCTCTTGTTCCTCCTCCACCAGTGGAAAACACAGTTGTATATCTACTTGTAAATTTATGTCACCGTTTCTATTTGAATATCTGTGTGTGACACTTTGAATACTCCTTTCAAACTATTGTAAATAATAACTGGTTCCCTTATTAATTAATGAGTTAAATAAAAATCTTTGACATGACTTTATTTTATATTTGTATTTGATTCATTTTACCTTTACCTTTTTAAAAAATGTTTTCTTAAATACCTGAGATGGCTGGTTCTGGAATTTGAGCCCAGTTCTGATGTAAGAGCCTATATATATATATTTTTTTATTCTATCACGTCTCTTAAGTACAAGGAATTTAAACAGGCAAAAATAAAAAGGGAAAACAATCCAAATTAAATTACTCTTTCACACTAAAATAAGAGCAGATTTCCAGGCTATTGATAAGTCTTTAGGTTATTGAAACAACAGAAATCATCACAGATTCCTACTACCAAAGGCTCTATGAGTTTCTCAAAATGAAATAACAGTTCAAGGGAGGCTGGAACTAAAAGAAAGGAATAAAGTGGATATAAATAATGATAGGAAAATCTGTCCTTTTTGAACCATTATTTACCTTTTCCAAGCCAATCTCTCTGTTATAATGCCTTGAAAACAGTTCTCCATCACTGCCTAGCACCTTGAAGAAAGAACTCTAAGGCATTATCTGCACTAAATTAAAAACCCTGAATGGGTTTAAGAATGAAACCTACTCTAGTTGTATGTGCTTCTGAAATAGTTCCCAAAGAATTCATCCCTGACTATAATTATTCATGGCTATCCACATCCCAACTCTCATAGGAATATTTCACCTTCTACTTTAGCTACTGCATTAAAAAAAAAAAAAAAAAAAAAGACAGAAGGTAAATCTTTAAAAGGAAGCTTTAGCTTAGCCAATTTCTTCTAAACATGAATTCTAAGGAGTTTGTCCAGTTACATTCCTATATTTCGAGAACACTAGGTCTAATAGGCTCTATCATTTATAAAGTTTCCCAATCTTAATTTTCTGTCATTTCTATTAAATGCTAACTATTTTCTTCCCTTGCACACAGACACTCTCAGAGAAGTTACCATTATTTTGCCTAAACTACACACAGACTCCATCATTTAATTTTTGAATTTGAATCTCAATTCCATCTTCTTATTTGTATGTAAAAATGCTTAACTCTTTGGCTCCAATTTCCTTATTTGTAAAAGAGTAGATTTGGTTTACAGAATGTATGTGTGTGTGTGTATGTCTGTTTGTATGTGTATTTGTTCCTAATTCTAACAATTCATTTATTTTGATAACTGGTCAGGGAACTATCTATATACATGCAAGTGTGGGGGTCTATACATCCTACTCCAACACAATAAAACTCTCCCCAAAGTTCATATTTAAAATACCAACAACCCAGATAAAATCAAAATTACAGTTATCAAACATATGGTAGAAAAATAAAACATGATAGCACATGAAATTACATAAATCATGAAGCAAGATTTCAGACACAGTTTGTTCTCAGGCAATGTAATTATTATTAGAATATTTGTTGGAATTATACAGATGAATTATGGAATTAAGTAATTATAGAATTATAAAAATTATTATAATTTTCCAATATGGAAACTAAGAACAACACTGTGATGTGGCAAACTGGACCACTATGAAATCAGTTTATATAGCAGTCGTCCTACATGTGGCTGTCTTAAAGAGAAGGAAACAGAGAACTCAAAGCACCTATGTATATTGTAGATCTGTTCAGATCATCTTGATGTGTCAACAAAAAATGTGCAAGACTTTGAATAAAAAAGTTTTATTAATGTTGAAATAAATATTTAATACCTTCCAACTCAATAACATCAATTTTATTAATTTGGTACATTTAATAATTTATAACTTTATTCATTTAATTATTTTATCATTTTTAGAAACCATTTGTAGGTTAATTTTTCTCATTTTCACTGTTGACTGACACAAAGCTATTCCCAGCTCTAAGTTGTGCACTTTTTGCCAAATAATTTCAAAAGACGTTTTGATAAATCCTTTCAATATTTTCACTTCAATATTATACTCATGCATTATGTTTAATGTGGGATACTGGTGTACTTTAATATGTTTGGTAAGATGTGAAGGATCTGGAAGGCCTCCAAATGTGAAAGTGACTACAGCTTCCTGGGGTCTTAAAACATCTCTGGGCATCACCTTTTAAAAAAGTGTTTCCAGATTGGTTTAGATATATAAAAGTAAGGTGACCAAATTCCTGGTTGGCCTGGGACTGAGAAGGTTACCAGGATGGGAGAATTTAGGTGCTAAACTGAGGAAGTCTCAGGTGAACCAGGCTGAAATGGTCACCCTATGTTTAAGTCCTGGGAGCACTGATTCTGGTAAGATGTGTCCCAGCTCAAGCCTGTGCCTTACCCATCCATAAGCTTGTGGCTGTTTATGTTCTGACCCCTGCCTCAGTAACCTGTTTCCTTTATACTGACTGGTTTTACTTTATATTTTCTGTGTTCAGTTCTCAGACTTACCTGAGCCTCTAGTTAATGTAATTCACCATTTCATCTTCAGGCTGTGGCTTTTTTCTTCTTCTCATGTTCTGGTTTTTCAGACCAATTCCACTATACCTAACCTCTGAAATAACCCCAGGATCGTTTGTTTCTCAATCTTCCCCATGAGGAAACTAAGCAAACATAATAAACCAGGTAGGTTGTGTTCTCATATATTCTCTGGCCCTAAGTCAACTGGATAATCATAAGAATATGGCTTTGACTGGGGACAGAAACCAACAATTAAGTATGCCAAAAATAGAGCCTTCTGTTTCTGAACAGTGTGCTGGTAATATTTGATAGCATCAAATAAGTATGATTACTTTTTTTGGTCCAAACAACAGGCAATGGGTTTTATAAAATGCCAGTATTCATGGAAAATGATGCTTGCCTATGTCTTGATTATGGCTGAATGAGGGAATAAACAAATGCTTTACTCTGATCAACAAAATGGAATTATCTTCATAAATAATTAAAATGAGCAAAGGGAATGCATTTAGCTGTTTTTAAAACTAATTTAATTATATATAACTACTAATTATATCCAACTAATTATATATAACTGCTTATATATAGTATAAATATACAGTTTATATATAATTTGATTGTATATATATTTTTTGAATAATTTAAATTATAACCCAGATGTGAAAATTTATTACAATATATTATTACATTTTTTTTTTTTTCAGTTAGTGATATCTATCAAATGAAAAGACTGGAGTTTCCTTTGTGGGCTATGTATTTTTCAATACTTTAATATTTGTATTGATGAACTGTTTGGGAAAATATCATGAACTGTTGCAAAGATTCTATCAATGGCCACCAATATTGCAAATTTTATGACAAAATTTTATCATAATGGAAATGCTAAAACAATTGATCTAAGAAAACCAGCCACAGTTGGGCGTTTCAATCAAACCCTTTTCTCTTAGGTTTTATGAGGAACTCTGAGTTTGGAGCAAATTTTTCAACTCTGTGTTGGAATCATATAGTCAGATGGATATTAATTGCATAATAGAGAAAGAAAAGTCTAACAGATTTACTTGCTTCCCAGAATTATGATGTATATTACTTCAACCTGAAAATGCACTCCAAATAGTCTTGAATCAATAAGCCCAAATTTGATCTGTGCTACCCCAGCAGAAGTTCTGGAGTTAATCTGCTGCAGAAGGGTTGGGTAGAGTCTGGAGTGAACTCCTATATACTCACAAGTCCATCAAACTACAGCTTTCCCCAAAGCTCCTGCTTCGTGTCTCATATGCCTACGTTATTTTTTCTTGTGTTTAGCCCTCAGTTCCCTTTCTGGAACACCAGCTCAGCTGGGTATCTGACAACTTACCTGACCCTTGAACCATTTTAATGAAATCACAGGTTTTTGTCTACAACCCTTATTTCTTTTTCTAACCACAGTGACGATGATACAGCTCATTACCAGCACCGCCTTTGCCCAGAGATGGCTTCTCGCATGTTTCCATAACCAGATTAATCTCTTTAGATATGGATAACAGCCCAACTTATGCTGCTCTTTCTAGAATTTGGCTTTTTGGACTGCTGTCTTCCAACTTGAGGTGTATATCTACAGTCAATTTATATCTGAGCTCCAATTTTGCCTGGTCTCATCTTTCTTTACTCACTGGTATTTGCAGACACCCAGCATGTCCCATTCATGAGCTCACAACAGTTATTAAGATGGACCTACAATGGATTATTTTGAGGCAAATTGTGGTGAATAGAACATTACATTCAGAGGACCTAAGGTATAATGTAAGATCTATGATATGTTGGCTGAATAAACTTCTCAAGCTATTTAAACACTGAGCCACTTTTTCTTCATGTTTAATTAATAATCTCTAGAAAGTTTATATTACAAATTAAATTATGTATTATACGTAAGAAGTCCTTTCCCATCTCTAAAGCATTATTTTCTTTTCTATTTAGCAAAGATGTATTGGGTGCCCACAAACGACTAGACACTACACTGGTGCTTGCAATACAGAAATGGCATGACCTGATTACAGCTCAAAAAGTCTATGGTTCAGAAAGGAAGCAGAATGGTGGCAGCGGTTGTTATCAATAACTGTAGTAGTGGTAGCTTCTGTAGTAACTGAACTGACACAGTCATTGCTCCTGAAATGTTGCATTTAATTGTGTTGAGGATGGTATCAAAACCCTCAATGATACCCTTAGGTACTAATCTTTCCGTGTATCAAAAGCCTAGACAAGCCATCGCTTGACCTTTGGCCTCTTCAGCCACACTGTAAAAATACCTGCTGATCATTTTTGTAACATTAACTTCAGGTAGAGAGGTTTTCAGCTCTAAGGATTCTTGTATAAAGTAATAACATTTTCTTAAAAACTACTGGGTGTGAGCAGTATCTTGGACAAAGTTCTGCATTGGTAATTTATACCAATGTGTCTTACATTTTCTTTAGCAGTCCTAATTAAAGCGAGTTAAGAAGAAAGCAAAAGAAAAGCATAGGGTTTGCAAAGCCAGAAAAATTTTAGGAATGCAAATGCATTTTCATGTGGGTTTAAACCTAGTAGTTGGCCTCATATATAATGACAGTTTTCGAGTGTATATAACTCTTTCTCTATCCCTCTTTCTTTCTGTCTACACACACACACACACATATAACTACACATGCATGTAACATATATGTGATATGTATGTTATATATGATATATATGTTGGCATATATGTGTTGTATATGATATGTATGTTAACTACATATATGTGATACTTGTGTATATGTATAAATAACTAGTGCCTTAGAGATATAGACACATACATTTTATTTCTCTTCTATTCTGATGATAATCTTGTTCCAAGTACTCTTATGCATGACTTATGCAAGAAATTTATCTTGAAATCACACAGGATGGTAGAAAACAAGTTTCACTATTTGAAAGGCTTCCCCATGGGGCTAATAGTTTAGCTATTCAATCCATGTCTTCTTGGTGTTTGTGTTGGTATTTTGATGGCAAAAAAGGAATTATGATTGTCACTTCAGCATGTTCTGTGACTTTTGGTGGGGAGATGTACGCAGTGTTTCTGGTGTCATGAAAAGCTCTCTCCTGCAATTCTGTCTAGGCTTTTGATACTGTGAAAGAAGGTCAGTCCCTAAGGGTGTCATTGAGGGTTATGATACATGATCTAATGCAGCATTTCAGGAGCCTTGAGGATTTTTTTGAGGCTGCTTGCACTGAATGACTCTCCTGTTTTCTCCCTTAGGTTCAATATTTTAACTTGATTCTCTTGAGGAATAGCTGCACACCTAGCACAGCTCAGCTTGCAGAAACAATGAATTGAAATCCTATAGAAAGCGTGTCCTGTTGTTTTCCACACACTTCTCTGCCTTTTTCACTGCTGTGCTTTCCATATTTTGAATCAACACTATTAACAGTTATTTATTGCCAAAATTAATTATGCATATTTTGTAGCCTTTATCATATATTGCAATTTTAAAAGAGTTATGAACACTAAATTGTAAAAAATATCTATATACTATGTTACATTTCTTGACATTGGTATTTTCTTTTTGAACTTTGTTCCTCCTGCAGGGAGGAGAACCCAGCTTCTCTTCTTAGCCTGGCAAATTCCAACTTGTCTTCGTTATGCTTCTCAAGAATCACCTCTCCTAGGAACCTATTTTATCCCTTTCTTCCTACCTAGTTTGGGTTGTATGTCTATTCTCTATTCCCAGACCACCCCATCCACACTTACATCATTTATTCACTCACACATTCTTTCCAGAAACATATATTGAATGCTTACAATGTCCTAGAATATTCTGTATTAAAATTACCTGTTTACAAGTCTCCCATGTTGTTTTATAAGCATCTTAAATGCAGAGCTCAGGTCTGATTTATCTTCTAATATCTAGATACCAGCCTTATTCTAGAAACAGTAGATAAATAATGAATATTTGTTGTCATGAGTCAGTGATAGAAGCTTCAAGGTAGTCTTACCAAAGCTAATGTAATTACAAGGGTAAATGACCACCGACATACTGTGTGTTACTATTAAATTACTTGATCATTATGATTTGTAAATATGGTTGTACTCAAAATTGTCCTTTGTATTTTCCCTGCATAGGAAACATACTCACCAAAGAAAGTTAAAGCTAAAAATGATAGCAACTGAAATGAAAATGCCAAAGTCAGAGCTCTCAAACCAGCAGCTTTTGAGCAATACTTAGAATATATTTTGTTTGACTGTTTGATAGGCCCACAGAGTATTTTAAGGGACATAAAACTAAGTAGATGTTATGCTTACATAAGCATACAAACAACTTACTCTCAAATGCTTTATCTACTGAAAATGCTAAATGTATATACTCCAAAGGTATTTGAGTTTGGGTGCCCTACTATGTAGTATACATATAGAACTTTCTGCTTTCTCAGTACATCTATTCAATTGTAATGTAATTGACTAGTTTGGGCAACCTATTACCTTCCCAAAATAGGCTTTTGTGTCAATTTTGCAAATTATCTCCCAGTTAAAATCTCTTTTGAATAAATAGTGCATTCTTAAAATATTTCTTAGCAGTGTATTTCATAAGCACATACACACACAGACACATATACATGAATGTATGTACATATAATTGTGTGATGCTGAGTCTCATAACCTGTTAAATTATAATTTTTCTCATAACCTCTATCTACTCCAAATCATCTGTATTCACATACTTTTAATCCCATAAAATAAATCAATTTACATAAAAATGATATCTTGTTGCAGTTCAAAAGATCGAGTATGATATCTGTACACATGGAAAAACAAAAAGGCATTCCAAGCAGAAGGGACCCCATGAACAAAGATTCAGAGGGGTAAAATGATTTGGCCAATCAGCAATTAGGATGTTTATAAGAGACTGGAGGAGTTAAGGTCCTATTGAAGAGACTTTGAATGGCATGGTAAAAAGCTTGGGCTTGATCCTTTTGAGTAGCTGTGTGTGTGTGTGTGTGTGTGTGTGTGTGTGTGTGTGTGTGTGTGTGTGTGTGTGTGTGTTAAACTCTAAAAATAATTTCTCTTTCAGAAAGGGGTATGACAACATTGTGAAGGATAAATTTAAGTAGGGGAGACTGAAGTTAAGGAGAAAAGTGAAAGGAAATTGCAATAATACTGATGGGGGGTGAATATTAGCCATAGAAATAAATCAAATAGATGGAATTTGAGAGACCATTCCTTTGCTGATATATAGGAAGAAATGTTAATATAAAGTATTTTTTTCAAAAGTCTATTTTGAAAGAAAACTTTTCGAGAGCTTGGCCCCATAGCCTCAGCAGTGTTTGTAGAATTGTTTTGTGTGTGTACTTTTTTTCCTTCAAATAATTAGATTGATATTGATGTTTGGTTATCTGAATATGTTGAAGTAAGTTACCAGGTTAGTTAGAAAACATTTAAATATCTATATTTTAATTTTAAAATATAACTTATTTTTAAAAACAGATGATTCTTCCTGTTCAAAGAATGGCTTTTCTAGGAGAGATTACATTTGGTTAAAATAATCTTGTTTTTCTTCTTAATGTGAATTACTTTCATCAACAAATAGCATCCCTTTGTGCTAGGTACAGCTCTAGGCCTTGGACATATTGCAGTAGTTAGGAAAATTCAGTCTACCGTTCAGATTTGGATTATCAATATTAAATTCTAATCTGCCATCTTGGGTTTTAAATTAATATTTAATGTTTGTACTCTAAATTAAGAATACCAGTCCAGTGGTGCTTTAATGAGAGGGCAACATCGAGCAAAACTGTTTCAGCTCACACTCAAGAGCAATTGTGAACAAATAATAAAACCCCCAATATCCAGGTATTAAAAGAGCAGATGTGAAAACCCCATGGCCTCCAACAACATGCAAACTGAGTTGTCAATATTTCAATTAACCATACTGAGCTTGACTAATTTAAATCTTACTATACCTTTAGGAAAATTGCTTAGAATTTTCCTATGATTGTCTACTGCTTTGTAAAATAGTTGTTTTCCAAGGAGAAAGTTATAACAAATAAATAAACTTATCTATATTTACTTATTTGGACATTGATGGTGTATATGGTCATTGTCACCACATATAAAGATTTTACCCTAAAAATTATTGTGATGATCTAACGCTTCTCTCTAACTGTTCTTTGTTTGGTGACCTTATTAGTTGTGTTGTGTGCATAGTACAATGTATGAGCACATTATTTCATAACCTTCAGAGTGCTAAGTTTTGGATTGTTTTTTAATTAGCATTTTAATTGCTCATCAGACTAATCGAATATAGAGTCAGAAAATGGAGCATTTGCAAATCCCTTTGGTCCCAGTCAACCCTAAGTTTTCCCAAGGTCAGGTGCCTTCTGGTCCAACTAATGAAAGCTTGCTGTGCTTTGAGCTCCCTGACATGCGATGTGACAATGCAGGGCTAGCATCTTTGAGAGTAAAGAATTTATCTTCGTTCTTCCTTCCTGAGTCTTTAGTTTATCAGAAAAAAGGGGGAGTTGATTGCTTCACAATGAAAATATGGGAGATAAATGGAAATCCACTATGATCGAGGTTATGTCAAATTAGACACTTGCTACGTTGGTTGAGATGTGAACTTGTTTGATTCATATTGAACTGTTTGTGGGCAAGAGAGAGTTATTTGACAGGATTTGTTCATTTCTTTGGAAAATATTTACTGGGTGTATTCTGTGTTGCAAGCACTAGACTGGCAACAAGCAAGATAAATGTTTTAATTATCTAAGAATAAGAGTAATATTTTTTCCTATTTTATAGGCTAAACAGAGACATGTCCCTACTCCACCAAAATGAAGTATAAACAAATTGAAGAAGCATCTACTAGATGGATCCTAGGATGGAAAGCAATGTAGTGCAGTGGGTATGTGGTTAGATTCTGGCATGAGAATGCTGAGGTGTAAAATCAGGATTTCTACCTCCTGCTATGTGATCTTTCTATGCCTCAGTTTCCTCACTGATGTATGGGAATAAGTGGCTGTGTCCCCAAAAACCATCGTGAGGATTAAGTGAATTAATATTTATAAAGTGCCAAAAATCATCCCCGGAACATTTCAGTTTTATATTTTATTTTATTATTTTGACCGGAAATGTAAGACTAGACCAGGTTGATGTTCATAGTATGAAGACTAAAATTTTATGGCAAAATTTGTGTTGTTAAAAAGTGAACAACATTGTTTTTTAGCTTCTATCGATCCTAAAAAAAAAAAAAAAAAAAAATGATCCTGGGTGTTTTTCCCGATTTGAGCTACTTAGTTACTCATTTATCAGGATGTGAAAAATTTTCCATTTCATTCATGTGGCTGTGCCTGCGCTCTGGCTAATGTGATGGTGCATGTTTACACAGAGCTTCAAGGAAAACCAATACGCCACTGTCAAAACTTAGACAATGAATAAACGTGGGCATAGTTTGGCTTTCAGGAAGGACTATCTACTTTACCAAATATGGATGATGAACAAAATACTGAAGTATTAAAAAATTGATCTAAACCCAATTGGAAAAAAAAATGTTAATTGCTTGTTTATTTTTGATTGCATCAATTAAATTCAAGCCCTTGACAGGGTAACAGGAGATAAATGGGAAATGGCCTGTCAGTTTGACCTGAACAGCATTTCTGGTTAGAAAGAAGTTATTCCTGCATTTTTTTTGGGGGGGGGGGGAGGGGTTGTTATTTGTTTTTGCTTTTTTTTTAATTCCAGTTTTTCTTTTGGCTGTTCAGTGCACCAATCCCCTCTCCCTACAATGTAGCCCCCCCCCAAAAAAATACAATATTTTTCAATATGAACAATTAATAGTGTCTCAGTCTTATGTTAAATGTGATCTATAGCACCTTTAGAAAACTTCACTATTCTTTAATTGATCTGATACAGGCAATCAGAATAAGTCTGTTTGGTATGCAGACACAGTTTTACCATATTTCCCTGACTCTCTTCTCCCATCTCATGACTGTTCTTAAGTTCCTCATGTCTAGAAATTCTAGAGTTGCTCTGCTTAGAATGTTATTTTGTCAAGTTGATAAAATATCCCATAGGGATATTTTTCCAGCATATATATTTTCATTGCTATCGTCATTTAGTTTTTCAACTTTTATAATTTAGAGATAACCCTCTATCCCATTTAGTTCTTCCACCCTGGATATTATTTTATTTGCTATTACTGCCTTTTTTTCCTTTTTGTTCAGATTTCCTTTGCATTCTCACTTACTTTATTCTTAATCTTTATATTACTTTGTCTGGAATGAGAATCCTATAAACTGCAGATAGGGGGATATTAGTTTGACCAATATAATACTCCTTGTCTTATGTTAAGAAAGTTTGTCTCTATTTGAAATTGTTGAAGTAATTGATATATTTTACCTTATATCTGTCAACTTTTAAAATTTTCATTTGCGAAGCCAGTAAAATACAGAACAAGAACTTGATATTGTGTCTTCTAACGATCTTAGTGGTTCTCTCTCTTTTTTCTTCTATATATTTTACCTTTCAATTAATTAAAATGTATTTTAAGCTTTGTGTAGTTAAATATAGAGTTAGAATATATGGCTTTGGGTTTATTAATTTCCCCACCTTGATTTTACATACAGACATATGTCACCATAATTTCTTGAGAGAAAACCCACTGACACTCCCTTTTGACCCAAAAAGAGTTTACGGTGGTTACTTATAGGTACCTGTGCCCTCTGTAGTTTATCATTTTTCCACTGTGATGGAAAAATTATATCCTCATTTTGAGGCATTTATAACTTCTAAGATGTATTTTCTCAGGTCATCGAGTTGATGATGGGGAAAAGTTGCATTTCTATTTTTAAAGTCACAATAGAAATCCTCTCCAGTTGTTTTGTTAAGGTATTACCATGTCTTCCCAACGTTTGAAATGTCCATTACTCGTATTTTAAGACCAAGGCCAGACCAGTGTGGCCATGGACAGGTTACACACATGTACAAAAAAAGTTTTTTCCTCTGATGAAAAGAGTACATGTTCTTTTATATCTGGGATTATTTTTCTTGATACTAGCACATGGCTAAATGACCTGATGTAGGTCTAATTCACATAATGTTATACCATCCGCATCCTTACAAGTGCTTTGAAAGAGACCCCATAGAACATCATGGGCCTCTTTGTAGTCCTTGAAACACTTAGTCTAACTAGCTCAAAGTTCTGTGTAAAGGGCAACTATCCATGCTTACGTGTAACTCAGGTGCTGCCAGAAAACTTATAATCTTCCTTTGTTAAAGGTTTACTTTTCTTTAAGGATAAAATTCTGAGATACCTAGAACCTAATGTCAACCAATGTTCATATTAATAGTTTGCTTCTATATATCATGGTTATATATACATTTTTATATTTTAAATTTTTCAGAAAGGTGAATTGCTATCAATTCAGTTATGTATATGTTATAAAATTCTAAGCTCATATAATAAAAGTTAGTGCAGTGCTCAGGAAAGCATTCCTGTGGAGAGCTAAGATAACATATGGTGGGTATTGATTCAAGTCACCATGGATTACCTGAGCAAATACTGTACTAGCACCATGGAGATATAAAAAAGTAGCTGAGTTTCTTTCAAATTTTTCAGTGAAAAGTATTGATACAGCAAGCCCTTATAAGTGGGTACATAAAACTTTTGTTTAAAACAATCTATGTTTATGATTTGCTTATGATTGCATAAAATTCATTGCATAGAGGGGACATCGCACCTTCATGTATGCTGAGGAGTTTGTGGAGGAGATCTCTTGTGAGAATACTCATTCCTAAGCTTACTCGCCTACAAACAAACTCTGTTTCTTAGGCAGAGAGCAAGCCCTTTAAAGGACTTATCTTGGTAGGCACAATGTGGAAATCTGTTTCTTTATCTGAATGAAAGTGGTATTATCACATCCAAAAAGGAGTTTCAGTTGGAGGGCATGCGTATTAAGACAAAATATCCAGAATAGTGATTATAGAATAGATTTGAGAGTTATATAATAGATAACTTGAGGTTTTGTGTATCAACCATCAAAAGGTATTAAAATCTTACGTTCCTTTTGAGTTTGGTATAGTCTTTAAATATTTCACTCTGCCTCAGCTATGCTAAGGGGAGTTTAGGGTGGGCTGTTTTGTTTGTCTGTTTTTCTTTTTGTTTACATTAGAACTATAGAAAAAAAGAGCACTCTAGAGCCAGAATGAAGGTGGCAATGGTAATTGAAGTAAGAGAACCTCAAGGGTCAGTTTTTCCTCCTTTCTTGAAGATTTTCTTAACAGGAATAAGAATCAGAGATTCTGGAATTTAATTTTCTTAATCACACACACACAAATATGCTCACAAACATGCAAGAGAGAACAAATGAAAATAGATCTGGTCCTCAGAGCTTACAATTTATTGTGAGGGATGAAAGATAAATAAATAAGTCAACAGATATTTAATTACAAATTGAAATAAATGCTTTAAAGGAAAAGGTCAGAGAGCAGTGCAGAATAGCCTAATTTATTTCAGAGAATCAAGGAATTCTTATCAGAGAAAGTGACATTTTAGCTGATTCTTGATGGATGATAGGATTTTAACCAGGCAAAGAATAGAAGAATATTCCTGGGAGAGGAAACTGCTGTGATGGATCTGAAGTAGGAAAGATAACACCTTCCCTCTGCACGTACATGTCCTCACCTGGCATTCTCCTCTGTGTGTGTCTGTCTCTGTGTCTCTTCTCCTCTACTTATAAGGACACCACTCATATTGGATTAAGGGCCCATCCACTCCAGAATGACTTCATCTTAATTTAAATCTAATTACACATGCAAAGACCCTATTTCCAAATAAGATCACATTCTCAAGTGCTGGGGTTAGTGCTTCAACATATCTTTTTAGGGGATACAATTCAACCCACAGCAGCAGGGTCTGTAAGCTCTAGTGAAGAGTTATTGTTTTATTCAACGGAAGGCCATTAGAATGGTTTAAGAAACAAAATAGCATGATCTGAGTACACTTGTTGTGTACTGTATAATTCCATTTATATGACATCTTAGAAAGAGCAAAACTATTGGGGTATTTGTCAGGGGCTAAGAGTAGGGGCTGAGGATGAACTACCAAGAGGCACTAGACAATTTAGGGGATGGAAGGAAATATTCTGTATCTTGTTTGTGATATAAGTTTGTCAACACTTATAGATGTGAACAACTAAAAAGGGTAAATTTTACTATGTGTAAATTTTACATCAATATGAAACAAATCATGAGAATGGACTCAATTTGGACCCTAAAAGTGGTAGCCTAGTTGAGACAAGGTTGTTGCTTAGCTTAGGGCGGTGACATGCTCTTGGCATTCTACTGTACCGCCATGCAGCGTCTGCCTTTGGGATCAAGTATTAATTTGTCTGTTCCTTTCCATTGTGGCAGCTTGCTGAAAATAGCTTTTGGTCACATGAGAGGTGAAGAAAGAGATTCCAAACCTGGGCACCTGCCAGAGGAGTGTCTATGTAGAGGTCAGGGGGCCTTGGTGTCAGCAGTAGAGAAGACAGGAATTACAGAGCTTTCCCCTGGGTTGCTACTGCTCAGAAGGATCACGGAAAGAGAAAATTGAAGATGCCTGAGAAGGAAAGTAGACAGCTGAAATGAAGTGTCTCGGTGTCCTATGTGAGTCGAAGGTCAATCTGTTGGGCTGCGTTGAGGTGAAACTGGAGGCCACAGGGAGTAGTGATGAATGCCGCCACACCACAGTGAACGCCAGGGAGGAGCTGGAGAAACCTGCACTCCTGAAGCTGTGCTCTGCAATTTAACTTCTCCATGAAAGATTTTGGTTCTAATCTCAAAGTGTCTAACTGACAATGAGAGAAAAATGTGCACAAGCAGTATGCTCTAGGAAAAGTGAATATATGTGATTTTTTTCTTATCATATTCACTTCTGTCATTGATATATTAATTTAGGGCGAGGGAACATTTTCTAACTTATTTTTGTTTAATAACAAATATCCTTTTTTTCTATTTGCAGTCTTAATGGGAGAAATAAACAACTAATGTGTTTTCAATCTTTTTTGCTGCTGCTGGTTCATGGAACAGGCTAAATCATAGTAGAAACAATTTTAGACCCATGAGATGGAATATCATTTTGAAGGCTATTTTTATTAAGAAAAAAACATACTGAAGATATGTTAAAAATCCAGACTAACTCCTGACCTTGGCATAATAAAAATCCAAAGTTTAATTTGAGCCCTGTGAATTAATAAAATGATCTTGTATAAAGTGTAACTCTCTTTGATCAGATATTCTATTATCTTTTTATCATATGTAATATACCTATCATAATTTATCATATATAATATATGTATTACATATGATATATTCTGATAATTTGACTATTGAAATTATTCTATACAAAGCACTTAATAATGTCTGCCACTTATTTTTCACTTAATTAATTTTTTCTCCTCTTTACTTGTCCCCACAATACTTATTATTTAGCTCATATTATAGCTTACTCATCCTGTCCTTTCTCTGTCTCACCACAATAGAATGAAAGAACCATGAGGAGAAGAAATTGTTATTTTAAAAATCATTTACTTTTATAACCTCAGTGCCTAGACCAGTGCCTGGTAGGTGGCACTTAATAAATAATTATTCACTTAATTAATAAATGAACACAGTTATTAGTAAGAACACTATCTTCTTCCCCTGGTCAGTAGTACATAAGTTAACAGTGTGACAGTTCTTGGCAGCATGATTTTCTAGCTGTTTCTTGGATGCAACCAAAGCCTTTCCTGTAGGTAGAAGTGAGAATAAAAGCTTCACAACCTTAAATTGGATGAAAACTCTTGTCCTTGCCCAATCAGATGAAAATAACAGAAATCCAGGGTATCAGTTGCTGAGAAGAGCATCTTGACCCAAATGTTCGTTTAGCTACTTTACTTTGGACATTGCCTGACTCTTAAATATAAAGATATTCATGGTTAATGGAATGGGAACTTGTGAAAGAACTTTTCTTTATTTTTACCCTTGTTCACCATAAGAAACAAGTGTTCTCAGTATAAGGAAGAGTGAATGGCTCTCTTGATTTTGCATTCTGGCTCAGATATCAACTGATCTTGTCCCTCGTGCAAAAAACAAACAACTTTATTCATCCATTCCTTTGATTGGTCTACACTAAAAAAATTCTCTGAGTTGTATGAGTTTGGCATTGCTGAAAATCCTTCCAGTTCCTTCAAACACAGCCGTGCTTTATTGACATGTTTAATTAAACAGCACCTAATGATGCTATTGCTGGAGAATTTTAGGGGCAGGGGTCTCCTCTGGGAGAAAGACAGTTTGGGTACAGCACATGTGATTCTGGTAATTCTTGAATCCTTGAAACTGCTGAGTGAGCTGGTAAAGGGAAACTATGTATTTAACCCTCTGATTCTCCAGGCTGAAACCTCTCTGTGTGTTCATTCATCATTATTACAGTGAATAGAAAAGTGTGGCCCCAGCATCCTCCAGGTTGGACTGGGCATGCGTCTTCTGATTTCACTACCAAGAAAACGCTCTAATTATTCCACCTGAGCATGATATTGTTATGAAAAGGACACCGTAAAAGGACTAAATACCTATTTGCAGCAAGATCACAAATGAGGAGACATCTGTTCCCAGGCATATCTTTCATTTGCAGTTGGAAAAGTGATTGAGTCAGATTCTGCTCCTCCTTTTTTCCCCCTCATTTCTTTTCTTCCTTATTAGTTACACAGTATATAAGACATGCTAACTTAGAAATGCGTATTTCTTTAATCTTCGTAAGAACCCCTGCAACCAAGGCCTTTTCCTTGATAGAGCCACATCTATACTGTTTTTCAGAAAATGTCAGCTTCACCCTTGCCGAAAGTGATTTCAGATACAGAAATGTATGAAGCCTTTGTACGATTTCTCCTTATTTTTTAGGAGGTATTGTCCTGAGGTGAATGATATGAGTTAATTATTTCACTTATTATTTTCCTGTACTGAGACAAATGTGTGCTGTTATTTTTTTGGATCTCTTTGCATTTATTTAAATTTTTTTAATCTACTGCTTTTCCTCCCCTTTCTTTGAAAATGTATATTATGTTAGCAATCCAGCTACACATTCTTCATTTTTTTTTTTTTTTAAAGAAAGACACTTTAGGTTTATCCGTGTTGCTGCAAATGGTGGGATTCCTTTTTTTTTAATGGCTGAATAATACTCATTCATATATATATATATGCACATACATATATGTATAACAGATTTTCTTATCCATTTATCTGTCGATGGGCACTTAGGTTGTTTCCACATCTTGGCAATTGTGAAAAGCTCTGCAATGAACATGGGGGTGCAGGTATTTCTCCTGGATACTTTTCGTTTCCTTTGGATATATACTTGGGGTGGGGGAAACAGGGGAGACATTGGACAAAAGGTATAAACTTTCAGTTATAAGATGAACAAGTTCTTGGAATCTAGTGTACAACATGGTGACCATAGTTAATAATACCATATGTTAATTTTAAAAGGCCTCACTACACATATAGAAACACAGGCTGTGGGTTGTAAAGAATGTGTTAATTTGACTAGGGTAATCATTATACAATATATAGATATATTGAATCATCAAGTTGTATACCTTGAATATATACAATTTTTATTTGTTTAGTATTTTTAAATAAAATAAATAAATAATAAAGAGAAAGGCAAGTCACGTAGCCCCATTTGATTGGAACTACTCTAAGGGGATGTTCCAGGAGGAGTCTGCTATGCTTTTTTTTTTACTGTCTGTTCTCTGCCTTGCTCTACTGTACGTATGCAAGTATGGCTATTCTAAGTATTTATCACTTTTTTGGGAAGCAGCTATGCTCACCACTATACCACCAATGCTGCCCTTATCACTTTCTTAATTGATTATTTCAGTGGCTAATTTCCCTAATGTATTCAGTTGCACTATTAGTTTTAAAACTACGAGATGAACTGCCCCAGAATTTTATTCCCCACTTTAACACCTTTAGTCATTTTTTTCTCAAATTTAAATAATATCAGTAATACCTGAGACCACTCTCCTAAAATACATCCACTTCTCTTCACTGGCATAAATGCCTAGAGATGATATAAAAATGTCTTTCAGTAGCAAGTTATTTTTACAACATCACTTTTACTGATTGCAAATAAAATAATGTATTTATTATAGTGTAATAGTAAAAAAAATCAAGTATTTTAAATTCTAAGAGAAGTGATGGATTCCTGAAATGTTCATTCTGTGTTATCCATGAGATAAAATAGAGAAAACTCAAGTTAGAATGTGTTCAAATATAAATATCTGTTCTAGCTTAAAACATTAGATTATTGTTCCAGTTTATTGTAACCCATAACAGTATTCACTTAGCCCCAAGTCATTTAAGATTTCCCCACTCTACTAAAATAAGCTGTTAATCATGTGGTAGATGGTGCAATGGACAAAATGGCAATGGCAATGGGAGCTTTGGCTCTGCCATGTGTTCAGTGCATGACCACATCCTGCCTTCTATAAGATGACATATGATCTATAAAATGGAAATGATCCTTTTTCCTAGGGTAACCAACTCATCCTGGTTTCTTCAGGGCTTTCCCTGGTTTCAGCCTGGAAAGTCCTGCTGGGAGACTGATCTCTCTCCATCCCAGGCACACCAGGATGGTGGTTCACCTTCCTCTTTGCCTGGCTTCACAGATTTGTGGTAGGTATAAGTACATAAGAAAGCACTTTTTGAATAAGAATAGTTCCTACTTGGGCAAGGAGTTAAAGATATTTTTGTCAGAAGTATTGTAAAGTATTTTTTATGCAATTTATGGGCCAAATTTGTCTTCTGACATAACCAACTATGTCTTCTACAATATCATGGTATCCAAGTAAAAACTTTAAAGAGATCTGGGCCCAGACAAAACTCTGCAATAGGAAAAATAACCTGGACTATGGTCAGTGCTGCACAGTGCTGCAATCCTGGTGCCATTCATCACTTCCTATTTTAGGTAGATCCTCCTCTCTGTGAAGGATGAGACTTCTTGGAGACAGCTGAGCTGGTTCAGAATTTCTGCCCTGGCATTTCCAACTTGTATAACTTTGAAAAATTTACTTAAACTTTACAAATCTCGGTATCCATAGGCTACGGTCCGAATGTTTGTTTACCTCCCTCCCCCCCTCCAAGGTGATGGTATCAGGAAATGGGGCCTTTGGAGGTGATTCCATAATTAGGATAAAGCCTTCATGAGGGGGATTAGTGCCTTTATAAAAGAGGCTCCAGAGAGCTGCCTTGCTGCTTCCAGCATGTGAGAACACAGTGAGAAGGTGCTGTCTATAAAGAATCATCCTCACCAGACACTGCTGGCATATTGATCTTTGACTTCCCAGCCTCCAGAACTGTCAAAAATGAATGTTTGTTGTTTATAAGCCACCCAGTTTATGGTGTTTTTGTTATAGTATCCTAAATGGACTAAGACAACATATTCATAAAATTTAGGCCTTTTTAAAGACAATAAGACAATGTCTGTTAAGAGCTTAGCACAGTGTTTTCCTGTAATTGGGAGAACAGTAAGTAACCAACATCCATAGGAGTTAAACAGTGAAACTTGCAGCCCAGAGGATAAGTCAAGTCATAGACAAAAAAAAAGAATATTAAAATCAAGACCAGTTTCAAAGCTAAGTTAGGAAATAGGCTGAAATAATAGAGTAAGTACAATGAGTAACTAGATATTAAAAATGAGTGCAGGGATTCAGTTAAGAGATAGTTCAATAGCTTAATTCCTAGTCACTGAATGGTTTACCTGCTGTCTGAGTTGAATTCCAATGGGCAATCCTGTATAATTTCCTATCTCCCAAAGGAACTATGTGATTCTGTACTTACAAAACATTTTCACCTGCATCATCTTACTTGATCTCAAAACAATTCTATGAATTATGCATTTCTTGCAAATGCAAACTTGAGGATCTCAGAGTTTAATGACCCACCAAAATGATATAGCTTGCAAATGGTACAGTCTAGACTTAACCCTAGGCTTTGTGACTCCATAACCAGTGCTTAGCGCACTATGTCACAGGGGGCATTGCAGTCAATTTGTAGCATGTGGCCAGTTACTCTGGGATGCTGGAAACGTACCCACGCTGCATAATATTTCAATAATAACCAGACTCCCATTATTGAAGGGCAACCGCTGCTTTTTCTTAAAATAACACATTTTTGGTTTTTAATTGTTTGTGCATATCACAGAAACAAAAATAAAATGAAATCAAAGTTGCAGAATCAGCTTAACAATTTACATTGAACTGAAAGACCCAGCCAGCTGCAGAACATTAGGATAATTAGCATTGTATTTAGCTGACCATTAGCAAAAGATGTACTATATATCTGATCAGTTTTTTATTATTATTATTCAGCTCTGAAGAAAGCCTAACCTTGGAATTCCAGTAGAACTTTAAAAAAAATAACATCCCAATGAATAAAAGCATTAGCTCTCATCAGGTAAGTTCACATGGAATAGAATGATAATGATGAAATGGTGAGAACCACGATAACATCAGCAACGTCAATACAAAATTATGTCATACCTTTGTTATATAGTTTACAGATCAACTTCAAAAACTTTCTTTAGTTGGATTCTTATGAAATAGGAAGGATGAGCATTCTCATTCTATCTGCAGTGTATAGAAGTAAAGGTCCTATGCCCCTAGAGGTCAAATCTCTTGCTCAAGCAGGAAACAATGAGAGTGGACTGAAGCACTGATCTTCTGTCTATTCCATGCTATTTCCATGACAGCAAACCTCCCTCCCGACTCCAATATTTTTCAATCCTTTCATCTGATGAAGGAGGAACATCCAAGACTCATTTGGCAACTGTATCTTTCATTCTCAAGAGTCAACCTGTTACTGAATTTTCAATATGTTCACTGGCTCTCTGCACAGGTAGCATCTACAGCCATAGCCATGTGCTGACAGAAGAGGTGGAGGCGTGAACTCTTAAGGAAGTTGTCACCATGTATCTGCTTTCTGATAGCTCTCAATAGTATGATTTATTATGCTTAGCATAGACTTAACAAAAATCTGGCCAACACAGTAGCTTAAAAAACAGTTGCTAAGTCTCTTTTGGAGAACTTCTCAGGCAAAACATTATTTTCTAGCAAATTACCCTTCTGGTTACATCCTTTGTGGCCAAGCCAATTCCACTTTCTTTCTCTACTGACACAAAATTATACAAGGGCTTTGCCTGTATAAAAGCATCTGATTTCAATATTTAAATGCCCCATACATTTCCACTACTAGTTTTAAGATGCTATATTTTAACATGATTTTTCTAATCTAAACAGTGGGAAACCATAGATTGTCAAAGCAACAAGAAGCCATAAAATTCATCTAATCTAAACAGCAAAGCACTCAGAAAACTACAGGGGCTGGAAAGGCTACGAAGGTGACTAATATAGAGTAAGTGTTGGGATTGCATTAGTTTCCTAGGGCTGCTGTAACAAAATAACAATAGGTGGCTTAAAATAATGGGTACTTATTGTCGCCTTTCTGGAGGCTAAAAGTCTGAGATCAAGTTGTCAGTAGTAAGGCCATGCTCTCTCTGACAGTTCTAGGGAAAAGTCTTTCCTTGACTTTTCTAGCTTCTGGTGTTTTCTGACAGTCTTTGGCATTTTTTGGTTTGTAGATGCATCATACACTGTCTTCTCCCTTAATGTTTGCACATTATCTAGCCTCCTTTCATTTTTGTCTCTGTGTCAAAATTCCCTCCTTTTAATAAGGACACCAGTCTTAATATATTAGATCCTATCCTAACGACCTCCTGTTAATTTTATTACCTTTGTTAAGACCTTATTTCTAAATAATGTCACATTCTGTGGTCCTAGGGATTAGGACTTCAACAGACCTTTTTGGGGGGACACAATTCAACCCATAACAGGGATGAACTGGAGAGCACATACCCTCTCTAGGAGGCTGACAGTCACTCAGCTCCAGCCTGTGTTCTAATCTCAAGCCTTCTTATTCTTTAAGAGAAACTAGAAATCTAAATATTTAATGCAAAATATATGCAAATTATTCACATTGCTTCATGATAGATAGCCAAACTAAGCTTGTCTTAGGGTCTAATTGATCCTTCTGCAGGTCCCCAGATCCTCTGACTGTCCAAACCTGCTAGTGCATATATGAGAACTGTGGCCCCAATGGGTTATATGATTTACCTGTAGCTACACAGTTATTTATGGGAGAGCAAAGCTCACAACCTCCTGCTCCTAATTTTGTTTTCTTTGGTCAGAATATCAGTGCCTCTAATCTACTCTTACTTTTTTAGCTGTCAGTCATTCTTTTGGCATTCAGTTGCCAGGTCAAAGGCTGGCTGGTTAGCTCAGCTGGTTAGAGTTCAGTGCTGATAACACCAAGGTCCAGGGTTTGATCCCTGTTTAGGCCAGATACCAGAAAAGAAAAGAAAAGAAAAGAGAACAAACAAACAAAAAAACAACTTTGAATTTCAGTTACCAGGTCAAGTGCTATCTGTTTAGAGAAATCTTTCAACTTCCCTAATTTTGCCAGATAATGATATATAAAGTGAAAAGAAAGGTCTATTCAAAACATTACACACATTATTTTGGTTATATATATGTATACACACACATTCAAGACAATATGCCTAATTTATATATATAACACCAAAATATGTGTAATTCCTTACACATATTAGAAAAACATGTATTTATGATTTAAAAATATATATATGTGAGATATGTGTGTATATATATGATGAAAACAAAGAAATTATTTACCTTTCCAAGTATCTCTGAATTGGATAAATAAACATTTTTTTTTAATTTTCTATTTTTTTTTTTTTTGTGACCGGTAAGGGGATTGTAACCCTTGGCTTGGTGTCGCCCGCTCCGCACTCAGCCAGTGAGCACACTGGCCATCCCTATATAGGATCCGAACCCATGGCCTTGGTGCTCCCAGCGCCACACTCTCCTGAGTGAGCCACAGGGCCGGCCCTTTTATTTTCTATTTTGATGTATCATTTCTTTCTCTGTCTTTTTAAATTTGGGATCATATTTCATACAAATTTTTAAATTGTACTTTCTGTTGAGATTTTCTCCTTTTTAAAAATAATTTAATTGAAGAAGAAACAAATACATAATTTACCTTATACAAAAGACAACACCGGAATATACTGGGGTTAGTGTGTAAGAGAATTTGGGAATGATGAAGGAAGTCATAAAAGAGTTTATGAATCTCTCTTAATCCCTTTAATAGAAATAGAAATATATATATATATAAATTATAAAGGAAGTAGAGCAAAAAAAAAAAAAAAAAAAAACCCAAACAAAAAAACAACAAAATCCAAGACTTAAGAAGAAAATTTACAACCCATCTAGGTAACAAGGTAGTGTCCAAACCCTAAATACACACTGGTGAGAGTAAACCATTGTCAGCTACAAAACCCCTGTGGTGTCCTAAGGGTGGGAAGAGGAAAGGGTGATAAGAACATCACTGTTGATGGCCTTGGGAACAGAAGAATCACCTGAAATCAGCAAAGGACACTCTAGAAATATGGTGAGCCAATCTAAGAACAGCAGCTAAAACAGAGAGGGGAGGTCTGCAGTATACATATGTGAGTAGGTGCAGGAACCATGGTGAAAGCAATCTGTGCTGTAAATTCTAAAAATTCAGCAAATCAAAGTAGCTCTCCCCAGTGTCAATGTGACTAGATTGCTGTGTACCCTGCTGTAAATTTTCTTTGCATTTGCAGGAAAGAGTGGTAGGAGTTGAGGTCAGAGAGAAAAGCAGAAGCCAGCTAAAGAATTAGGATCTTATTCTAAATGCAATGGAACAATACAAGAGGACTTTAGGCAGGAAGTGTAGTGTGATTACAGAGAAAGTAAAGCGAAAGAAAGGCAGATGAGGCAAAAGTCTAGGCAAGTGTTTGGTGGCTTGGAATTGGGGTGTGATCAATGGAAAGACACCCAAGTGGCCTATTTTTGAATACCTTTTGGAGACTTAGGCAATAGAACTTACTGACTGATTGGAAATGGAGTACAAAAGAAAGATAAGATAGAGGTTTGGGCCTAAGTAGTCAGATGGGCATGCTACTAATTACTGGAAGAGAACGTCTTCAGAGCAGGTTTTGGAAAGAAAGATGGTGGGATGGACATAAAGTGCTCTGTGATGGCCACATTAAGTTGCATACAAATCTGGAGTTCAGGAAGAGATCAGGACTGGATGTCTACATTTCAGAGTAAACAAAATGTAGGTGGGATTAATAAATTATTTTTACACAAAATTGGGACAATGGTTAAACAATATTCTATATTTTGCTTTTTTAAAATAATCTATTTGGAAAGCTTTCCATCAAGATATCTCTATTCTACATGATCTGTGTAATGGCATAATGGATTTGCATTGTGTTCTACTGATGGACATTTAACTGGCTACAGTGGTCAGCTATGTACATATATCTTTGCATACATGTGGTGTTCATCTATAGGAGAAATTCCTAGAAGTGGGATAGCTTCATTTAAGCATATGCGTATTTAAAATTTTGATAGATGTTCCCAAGTACTCCCAACAACAATGTATAAAAATGTCTGTTTCCTCACACCCTTGCCAAATTTTATAATTCTTGGCAATCTGATAGGTTTTTAAAAAAGCATTTTTGTTTTTTCATTTGCATTTTCCATAATAATTAGTGTGGTTGAGCATCTATCCATATGGTTTTAAGCTTTTTCAATTTCTTTTTCTTCGAATTCAACTGCTTGTTTATCCTTTGCCTATTTTTCCATTGAGCTATTTTTGTTGTTGTTTTGTAATTTTTCCTCTGTTGGATATAGTATACATATTTTACAAATTTTTTACTGGTCTTTGAATTTTGGCATTTTTAGGCAGCAGGATTTTTGAAACATGTTTATTTTTCAATACAAGCTTATGACTTATGTGGTCATAGTCATATATCCAGAATGACAGCACTGGAGATGAAGTTATGAAAGTGGTAGGAGTTAATATATTACAATTCTCATTCTGCTGCAGATTTGCCCAGTGCCACTGGGATAATCATTTAATCATGTGCTTTAGTTTCCTACTTGTAAAATGGAAATCACAATCTCTGCCTTACAGTCAGGAGCTTTTTTAAAAAGAAATCTATAAAACTCTTTCGGGTTTTAAATACTCTACAATATAAATGTACGCATGCTTAGGTACATTCAATAACGTATTGAACACACGACATTGCAAAACACTAAAATTTCAGCGTCATTTAATCCTTAAAGCTTCTTTTTTTTCTATCTCTCTTCTTCTATCTTTCTACTTCTATCCCCTTCTTTTTCTCTTCCTTCTCTTCTTTCTTATTCTCCTTTCTTGCCTTGTACATGTGAGTATATTTCCGGTTGCCATTATTCCAGTGGAGAACTGCAACACACACACAAAACCGAATGAATTTGCAAGATTATAAAAAAGATAAGGGCTTAGTGATCATCAGAATCTCTGTCCTCTTAGTCCTTTTCATATGACATCCACTTGATAGTTAAATGTGCCGATGAACCGGGCTAGCTAACTGAGGAGTCACCAGCAGAGACAAATAGAGGAATGACGTGTTCATGGCCCTATGAAGTGGCTGAATGATGTAGTGGCAAGAGCAATGACCTGAGTGTCTGCAGATCTGAGACCTAGCTCAGATTCTCTTTCTGACTGGCTTCACAGTAGTAATTTATAACTATGTCTTCTTATAAAATAAAATTTACAGCATTTACATATATTAAAACTCAACCAATCAGAAGAATGGGGCTGATTGGATGAGCAAACAAGTAAATTTAAAATTAGGATTACAGATGACAGACTCAGTCATAGCCTTACCATCCACAAAAGGAAAATAAGGCAAAACCACTAAAGCATTTTTGTGAAACACATGTTGAAAATCCTTATTCTTAATTATCTTTTCTTAGTTCCTGGCTAAGACATTAAATTGTGTGACTCGTTTGCTGTAAGTAGCTATAAAGAAGGAGAGAAAGAGAGAGAGAGAAATGGAGGGAAAGAGGGACAGAGAGAGAGAGGAAAAGAAAGAAAGAGAGAGAAAAAGAGAAAGACAGAAGAAGAAAGAAGAACAGAGAGAGGGAGAAGGAGGAAGGAAGGAAGAAGGAAGGAAGGAAGGAAGGAAGGAAGGAAGGAAGGAAGGAAGGAAGGAAGGAAGGAAGGAAGGAAGGAAGGAAGTGAGATGACTTCCCAGTCCAGTTCCTACCTTTTATCTTGAGAAGCATTTTCTCCTTTACCGTCAGTTAATATATCCACATGATGCTCAGGTTAACTATACACCCAAACATTATTACAGCAGGGGGAGAGAGGTGCTGGCCAGATTCCTGGCCCTCACTTTGAATGGTTTATCATTACTTGACTGATTCTACAACCCCAAATTCCACAGAAAATTAGGAAAGCTTTATGAAAAAAATATTAAGGCCTAACTGATTTCCCTAGCATTTTCCCAATGTTTCCTAATCCTCTTTTAGCATCCATGATAGTAAGAATTGCATTATTAAAACAGCATGTGACTTTAATAAGAAGAAAACCATTGGTAGTGTGCAACTCCAGGGCTTCAAAATTCATACATTTGATTCTCTGCTTAATTTTGTTAAGAAATACACAAGGTAATTTATCCAAATTTGAGCGCTTGTGTTCATTCATTCACTCATTGTTTACCTATGAGTCAACTACTATGCTATGTAGGTCATGGTGATATAAGAACGAATAAGATATAGTCCATTCCCTAGAAGAATATGCTGTCTAAGGAAAGAGATAGATACATACATAATTTTTTGTTTCAGGTGATCAATCTAACAGGTTGGCTGTTGGTGGCATTTTCATAGTTTTGGCCTATTTTAAGCATCAGTGGACTTTAATAGGAGTCTTAACACTTCCACCTGTTTCTTTGGCATGATGGTGTGAATGGGGAGAAGAAAAGCAAGGCATTGCTGATAACACTCATGTACTTTCTACCAAACAAAAAAGACAGATGGTCTTGTTACAGCAAAAGTTCAGGAAAGATGGAAAAAGACAGGTCTTGATGAGAACTAGCAGCAGATATAGGGGCCATTAAACATGGTGCCAGTAACATTAGGAGCAAGTCTTGAGGACACTGAAAAAAAGGACATTGCTAAATGTGAAGAGTCCCTACCGTATGTATCTCTTAGCTAGTCTGATGTGTCAATCTGCCGCAGATCTATTGACTGAAGAATTGAGCAAAGGATATCCCATGGCTGTTTATAACAATGGTCTCTTCCAGACAACTTCCTGTTTGCTGTCCTCTTATCTATTTTATATTCTCTTTGTCCTTGACTCTTGACCCCGTTTTCCACCCATAAGCACACTTCTGTCTCTATTCACTAAGCTTTGGACTGTGGTCTTTTGAGTTGTCACTCTTCCAAGGACTTGGCTTAGATTTTTCCTCTTGGCGAAATAGAAAACTCACACATAAAATATCCTGATGTAAGATTTCCCTGAGAGCCAGGCAGACCTACTTGGTCTTCCGCAAAAGAAAGGAATTACATTTCGATTGCCAAGGGCACTGCAAATTGTACACAATGAATAATATTCTAAAGTATTTATGAAAGCATACCAGATGACCTTATGACGTCCCTTCTCTCTTGAAACTGTTCATGAACCTGAAAATGTACAAACAATTTCCCTTGGTGTCTTGCCTCTGTTTCTATGTGTTTAGTGAAGCATATCACAAGGATTAGATATTTAAAAAAAAAAATTGCCTTTTTATCTTGTCAATCCCTCAGCTTTGTTGGTTGACATGATCTCAAATGGATCTCAAATAACCTTCTCGTAGCCTCTATGCATTATTCCCCAAGGTGTCTGTGAATATAGCATTTCCAAAAGAGTCAAAGTCTGGATGTCCTTTACTTTTCTTTCTTTGTATGAGTACTATCTTGTCAGCATTTAGCAAGTTGTTTGAAATATAGTCATACCTGCCTACATACTTGTCTTGTATGAGTATTTTGACATTCCTCCTTTACCAAGAAAGAATTTGTCTTACTTTTCATATAGACTTACATTTTGCCTTTATTAAAGTGACTTGTGATTACTTCCTTTGAAGAAAATTATAAGTTTAAAACTTATTGGGAAATTTTTTAAAAACTTTAAGAAACTATAACCTATCTTTAAACTGTTATAATGGTGCTTTTATTTGTTCAGGTGACATTTCTCATGTTAAAAAATTAGACAACTTTATTGATAAATGAATCATCTTTTGCATATTATTTTGTTTTATATTTGCCACTTTTCAGTTTTTTCATCATGGAAATAGCATATTTATATAATGAACATTTGCAAAGGAGAATATAAACAAATTACTCAATTCCATAATCATAATATACCTCAAATTAATATTTTAAAATATTCCCTTGCATTGGTTTTCCTATGCATATTTTGAAAGTTGTAAACATAAAAGGTGTGTTGTTTTTCTCCTGCTTTTTTCATTTAGTAGATAATTCTGAGCATTTCCCAATGCTATTATGTAGTCATAAACATTGAATATTGATTTTGTGCTCCTCTTCTGTAATGGTAAATGGTCATAAGGTTTACTTTAAACATAAATCACTGTGGCTTCTTATTCGTGTACTGAAATATTAAGGTATGCTATTATTCAAAACTACTAGACTAAGTTGTTCAGCATGAATAAAATGAAATGCCATTGCTTGTAATTCTGGCCTTAATTTGGTAATTCGTAGCTCTTTCTCACTACCTACTATGCAATGAGAAGCTCTTGATAAAGTTGGCAGCAGAAAACAGGCACAGTCTGGGATACATGATGCTGTCTGATAACTGCCTGGATGTAAAGCTTCTTGTTAAGAAACTTGCTTGCCTTGAGATTGGCTCTAATTTTAATAGAAACAGCTCAGCAATGGCAGGCAGATCCAGTAGCATGATGGACAATGAACAACCTGAGAACAACACTTCGAGAGATCTGTGGCAACCTTATGTTAAAACAATAACCTTGTGTTTGTTAAAATAAGGCAAGGTAGGGCCAGCCAAATCAGTCACATGCATATGTAAGTCTATGTATTACTTACATGCATGTTTCTCTTTACTCCATGGAATTCTGTCTATCAAGAGGTCTGTTACTTAAATTGATGTTGTTTATTAAATAACAACAGTTAACTTATTCGTTTGTGATATTTAACTCCAAATAAATGAGGAAAAGGGGTTCAAAGAAGAATTATAAGTCTCTACTGTCCTTTGAAAAATTTGTAAAATAGCTGCCTGATTATTAAAAAACTAAATGAAGAGGGAAAAAATTCTCTAAGTAAATCTAGGCAGTTGCCTAACTCTTCTGTTTAAAGTAACACATGTTAAATAAAAGACAATTATATCTCAAGATAGTAGATATCCATAGTTTCTTTAGGAATCCTGGATATTCACAAAAATGTCATAGAATATTAGAAGAGAAATGAGACTATTGACTGGCAGGAACATGAGAATCTGTAAAAGGTCAGAGTAAGATTCAAATAGGGCATTGCCTAATACATGTTAAAGGTGGAGAGTATCCAAGCTAAGCTGTGCTAAACCATCTTATCAATAAACAAGGTCTTTTCCAGAAATCTAATTTCACTTGATTAACATCTTGGGTCAAGTAAGGGTTGCATTAAAATTCAGCAGATTTTGCATTGTGCGTGTATTTTTTAATTATGTAGAGTCCTCTTAGGTTGTCAGAAAAAATATTAGACCAGATTTAAGGCAGACCAGGAGGAGTATGCCATGATGGGAGTCTTTCAAACGTTGTCTTATAAGTCTCCTGATAGTACGAAACTCATTATGTTCCTCTATTAACCACATTTGTCACCAAAACGCTTATTCTCATGTCTTAAGAAGTTAAGATGTTTGTCTTAGTAGAGCGAAAAAAGGAAAACCAGAAAACACACAAAAGAATTAGATTAGAAATTGAATTGACTTATGCCAATGGACCTCTTTCCTGTTTTGTGTCACTAAATGACCCATATGGCTGAAGATTCACTTCCCTGAAATGGGAAAGTCTGTACTGGGCAGTGCAGATGCCTAGGTTTTGGGTTTTTTTTTTTTTGTCTTTTTGTGACCGGCCGTACTGCGCTCAGCTAGTGAGCGCACTGGCCATCCTTATATAGGATCCGAACCCGCAGCGGGAGCACTGCTGCGCTCTCAGCACTTCAGTCTCCCGAGTGCGCCACGGGGTCGGCCCAGATGCCTAGGTTTTGAAGGCCAACAGGATGAGTTCAATTCTAACCCCCAAATTTATCACCTTTGTGACCTTGGTCAGCACCTCTGAATGACAATTTTATTAATCGTGACTTACCTTTTATTTAATCAATCAAAATACTTATTGGACACACCCTTTGTACTAGGCATTATTCCAAGTGCTGTAAATTTAGTAGTAGAAGGTCCCTGCCTCTTATAGGGTTTGTCTTCTAATAGTTTTAGAATTATTAAACTTTAGAATTTAGAATTAATAAGCTGATTGAGTGAGAGTATGCATTTATATCTCCTAGCATAGTGCTTAGTACAGAGTAAGTGCTCAATAAATATTAATTTTCTCCTATTTCTCCAATATACTACTGTTTCAAAATTCATGAATAAACATTTTAAAGCAACCTAGTGGAACTTTGGCATATTTTGACTTAACCTGTCTTTGCCAAATGTAGATTTATTAAACTACAGACAAGATTAGCATACTTCATTTCACATATAATATCCTCTACCCACTGATTACAAACTTATATGCCTACAGTGACCAGGCAGAGAGGTGTATAAGTGAATCAAGTTGAAGTCAAATTAGACAGGCAGTGGCGAAGCTTGTGCAGCCAGGAAAATACATGTCCTGTCTATAGAGGGCTTCAGCCGATTGTTGCTATGTTGATAAATGGACTCAGTATTGCTATATTGCCTAAATTTACAAGGAAAGTAGGAAATCAAGTTTATTATGTGAAATTTTTACATTGTGAAATATAAATGATTAATTAATAAATACAAACATAACACAAACACACAGATACACACACAGAATATACTGATTCTGTGCATATCCAGTAAAACCAATATATGGGCCAGGTGTTTGTGACCTCTATTCTAATAAGTATTTTGCTCATTTACAGTACTACAGGATTGAGGATTATTAAATCCAAATTATATCAGATTGTCTCCCTTCTTCATTCTTTACATGGATGATGGTCAAATCTAGTGAGTATCATGATTATATGTGGAATTTTTAAAAAATATAAATGGTGGAATTCATCCCCCACCTACTAATTCAAATCTTTAAAACGTAGCAAGGGGATGTATGCTTTTAAAATATTCACCCAAATGATTCTGATGATGAGCCGGGCATGGGAACTATGGAGCTACAGAATGAAGGATGTTGTTTTTAGCATACAAGGTCCTTCATGATCTTATCCTTTCTATCTCATTGCTTACTACTCTCTCACACTCACGCTCCAGTCACACCGGGCTGCTTGCATATCTGTGAAGGTAGCATCACTTTCATGCTTGATGCATCTGCATATACAATCCTCTTTATCACCCTATATCTTCTGTCACCAAAATATCCTTATTCATCTTTCAAGCACCTGTTCCAAAGTTACCTCTTCTCCAGTGCCTTCCATGTTCTGCTAGGAAAACTTGGGTGTTCCTTATATTCCACATCCAAAGTACTTTGGGCTTGCTTGAATTAATGATTCTTGCCATCATCTAGAGCAGTCCCCCTTATCCACAGGGGATATGTTCCAAGACCACTGGTGGATGTCTGAAATGTGGTTAGGACTGAACCCTATATGTACTGTTTTTTCCTGTACATACATATCTATGATAAAGTTTAATTTATAGTTAGGCATAGTAAGAGATTAGCAATAACTAATAATAAAATAGAACAATTACAATAATATACTGTAATAAAAGTTATGTGAATGTATTCTTTCTTTCTCTCAAAATATCTTATTGTACTGTACGCACCCTTCTTCTTGTGAAGATGTGAGATGATAAAATGCCTACATGAGATGAAGTGAGGTGACGCTGCTGTCACTTGGAACACATTTCGGTTCATGTCTTCCGCCCTCAAATTTAATGCCTCTTCCATCTTAACTAAACACTTGTCACACACTGTGGCCATAGTTTTTAAAGTTTGAAGTACAACTACAAAAGTAGCACTAACTTACTTTTCCTTCTTCAGTATTTCATGGGCAGAAGATTTGTCCTCAGCACATGACTTTTTTTCTCTTTCCTTATTAAGTTGAGTACTTGCATCTTTTCACTTAAAGGAAGCCCTAGGCTTCTCTTTGCCAACTGCCAACATCATTACTCTTGTGCTTTAGAGCCATTATTAAGCAAAATAAGGATTACCTGGACACAAGCACTGCAATGCCACAATGGTCAATCTAATAAATGAGATGGCTACTAAGTGACTAACGGGCAGGTGGCTTTTACAGAGTGGACACACTGGGCAAAGGGATGTCACATCTGGAGCAAACAGTGAATTTCATCTGATACTCAGAACAGCGTGCAATTAAAAACTTGTGAATTGCTTGTTTCTGGAATTTTCTATGTAATATATTCTGACCATGGCTGACTGCAGGTAACTGAAATTGCTGAAAGCTAAACTGCAGATACGGGGGGACTACTGTACATTCATTGCCTGTTCCCATGTGTCTTTTCTCACTCAGTGTTCAGCAGATGATTGGTTTCTAGTAAATGTTTGATGAAAATGTTGATCTGAATATAGGAAGGTAGCAAATGTAGTAAATTTGATTTATTCTTTACTAAGTTCTCATTTCATCAGCCTGTAGGGGGGCCTTATTCAGTTAAGGAAAGAAAAAAGTGAATTAGAACCAACCCATTAGGTGCTTAATTTGCAATGCTTAGTTTTCAAATTGTGATTTTGCACATTAATATTTGAACTAAGACAAAAGCAACTAATTTTTTTTATAAATCATTTTTTAATTCTGCCATAACTTTAGAAATACATAATTTTAGAAATGCTGAAAATTAGAGTTCCCGTGGTAATGCTTAGGAGCATTTAAAGCTTAGGAGCTAGAAACTTCTACAGAGGTGGGGGCTATGCAGGGTGTCATGGAGGTGTGCAGGAATCCCGTTGAGCAAGACTAATACCAGAAGACATTTACAGTCTGTAACAGTAGCCAGAGACACAGACAGCTTTATTGATGTGTCATCAGGCTGAGAAGAGAAGGCACCGCAGCAGGGGTGACAAGGACATGTTCTGTGTGTTCATCGATCTGCAGTCTCCCATGGAAAACTCCACATATTTCTGAATGTCTTGAGTGGTTTTATTGATGCAGCTGCTGCCAGCTGAGAGGGGAATTGGAGTCACCACATTTATTTTTCATGTCATGTTGGCACTCTCGTTTAAGAATTTAATACATACATACAGAGGTAATGCAGGAGAGGAGAGATATTGAATATCTCATCAAATCATTTTGGGTGGGTTGCTGGGGAAAATTATAAAACTCCAGAAATTCGAGAGGAGTATAAAATCTGCCCTCAGTACATTGTGTGTGGCTGCTATAATGGTATTCCTGCAATCCTTTGTTACTGAAATCCTCTACTGCAGCAGGTGATGAATCTTTACCCTGGGAACTAGTCGATGGAGCAAAACTGTCATCCAAAAAGACTACCCAGAAAGCTGTAGAACTTCCATATGTATCTAGCTTGTGATTGGGTATATTTCTGGAGCAGCTGAAATAGGGCATGCTAGTAGATCATAGAGATATAGGCCTAAGGACTTTGAAAGTTTACACAATCCATTTTCCTGTTTCTAATCAGGAAAACCCTTATGCTGTCTGAAGAAAGAAACCAACTAAACAAACAAATCAAAATAAACAACCCTCAAAAAGCTATGGATTTGTAAAGTTCATTCAGTTTCCTGAATCTAGTTTCTGATTTCTCTTTTCTGTAGTGTAATTTGTCCTTAATTTGTCAGTTATTTGAGCCAAAATACTCTATGCCCACATATGCTGCTAGAAATAATGTTCTCAAAACACTCATCATAGTTTAATAGGAAAAAAAGCCAATATTTACTCAGGTGTTTGGGGAGCTCAAAGGAACACCTACTCCAGCCTGGGCTGGGGATGTGAGAAACCTCAATGAAGGTTCCTTGGAGGTGAATAAGTACAGTTTGTGTATTAATATACATCTCACAATTAATGTGGCTAGCAAATCTTTAAAAACATTGGTCACAGTGGAACAGACCGACCTTTCTATTCCTGTCTAGAATGCTTTCCTTATTCTGCTTAGTTCTCCAGATCTACAAATAATTCCTTGCTCATTTTTCGGAATCTTACTCTTGCTCTCTTTTAGCTTACACAACCCCCCCCCCCCAAAAAAAATCTTATTGACCCTTTGTCCACCTCTAGATATAACCCAAACTATGACCTTTTCTTCATGACTAAATTTTCTGAAATAATGATTCACTTCCCCATCACTTCTCAACCTATTGATATCTGGTTTCTGTCCCTACTACTCCTCTGAAATAGCTCTGTCAAAGATCTCTCATGGACTCCAAGGAACTTTTGAGTCCTTATCTCTTTTGACCTCTCTGAGACATATGACATCCTTGACTACTCTTTACCTCAAAAAGCTTTCTCTTTCTCTAGCTTCTGAAGCACCTCTCGCCTCGTTCTTCTGCCGCAGTGTCCCTTTACTGCCTCTTGTAGTTTTCTTTCTCTTCACTTGCATTATAAATGAAGGAGATCCCTGGAGTTCCATTTTTATCTTCATCTCTTATCTTTTTTTTCTTCTTACAGTAGATACTCTTATTTATTGATGTTATCAGCTTCCAGTTCTTCAGTTATCCTTAGTATTCTGGAAATTCACGAATCTCTGTCTTCCATTCAGGTATCTTGGCAAAGTTAACCCCCGACACCAACTATATGATACATATCTTCACTCATGTATATCATAAGCCTCTGCAAATCAGCAGGTGAAGCACTCAACGTTGCATCCTACTCCTTCCCAGTTCTTTCTCCTGTGTGTCTTAGCTGTCCAGGGAACAGTACCACCCATCATATTTTGTTTGTCAGACTTCACTATTTCCTGTCCTTCAAGAAGCATGCCTCATACCTGTTGATTTTAGCTCCTTGATATTCACCCACAGTTTAAAAGATATTTCTAGTTCTCTGAAAATGTTTTTCTCATTAGTTCAAGAAAAGTCACTGTGAAACTAGCAGATATCTAGAATCACAAAGGGGATTTCTGCACTAGGACTCCATAGTGCACAGGATCAGAAAACATTAGAATCCACTGTCAGCAAATGTGTGAAAGAGGTGAAGGTTGCTACCCAGCCTCGCAACTTAACTATTCCTCTTTCATCCCCCGGAATGCTTCTGGTGCCCATCAATGTAAGGAAAATAAATTTCATGTGTCAACTACAAATTATTTTGTAGTAACAACCAATATTGTGTGCATTTTCAAAGAACATATCAGAATCATGAACACACAAAAAATCATATTGTGGGAATCCTATGAACTGTGGAACTAGGTAATGAATTAATTTGGAAAGTGAAGTTGCCTTAGAATTCTTCATATCCTATTTCAAAGATAACTGATATTCATATTAGAGTGGGCCTTGCTTTGATTAAGGCAGTGTTCCTAGGCAGGAAATTCAGTATGTTGTACATATTATAGCAAAGATGAAAAGAGGTTACTAGAAGATGAATATGGAAATATTGGCTGAGTCCAGTTGACGGAAGCGCCAAGCAGTGTTTTGGTATTTTTTCTAAGTTCAATTTTTTAGCATTTTTAGCTGGGTTGTAATATAATTTTACCAGCTGTATAAATTATGTTTTTATATGAGCAAAACAAAAGACAAGGAGCAACATATGAGACTGTCTAAAATTAGGGAGCAGTAAACATGGGGGAAAATAAAAGAATTTGGAAATATATTTTGAGTTTAGAATGGCCAGGTTTTCTGGTGGATTGGATGTGACTGAAAAAGAAAAAGAAAGAACCAAAGATGACTCCTAGGTTCTTTGCTTGAGCAAGTAGGTGGATTGTAATACCATTTTTTTTCTGAAATAGGAAACACTGGAGGAGACAGAATTTGGACAAATATCAAGAGTTCTGATTTAGCCATGTTATGTTGGAGATGCGTATTAGGTAACTAAGTGAAGCTATCAAGTAAAAAATTGTTCATATGCATCTGAAGCTTCATTATATGTTATATTGCCTAGCAGGAGTACCCTAGCCTGTTTCCCCACTTTTATGTGAGTAAGAACGAGGTTTTCCCTTTGGGCTGACATAACTCTGCAGACACAAAGATCCCAAAGTGGACCACATCATAGGTTATATTTCAGGAATCTTCCTGCTGGACACAAACTGCAAAGTCATGTCTAGCTACCTTGATTTGTAGTCGACCTGCTTGTACAACTTTGAAAATCAATCAAGAGAAAAAAAAAATTAGTTCTCAGAGGGCATATATTAAGTTGTATTTCTAGTATGTTTCTGAGGAATGTTAGAATGCATCAAAGATTCCCAAATCACGGATGTGTTCTATCAGTCCTCTCTGAACTTCACCTCTGGACATTTTTGGTACATGTTTCAGTACATGACCTGGTAGTTCTAACTTCATGACTTTGCTGCTTGTGCCCAGCAGGAAGATTCCTGACATCTGACCTTTCAGGCGTTGTCTGGTTTTGGATCATTGTTTCTGCAGAACTATGTCAGCCCAGAGAGAACACCTGGTTCTTATATAAAAGTGGTGAAACAGGCTAGGGTACTATAGGAAATATAACATCTAATAAAGCTTCAGAAGACATATTTTCTGGCAGAGCCAAGTCTCCAATCTTGTTGGTTATGTTAGGGAAATTGGAGTTGGGGGGAAGGGAGGAGGGTAAGGATAAAATGCTTAAGAGTTAGAGATCATTGGGGAAGAATGATTGGTGAAGTTGGGAAGGAAGTATACTAGAAAGCAAAATCTTATAGAGTAAAGGAAAGAGGCTGGAACTTCTAAGTTGGGATGAAGAGTTCAGTATTTTGGCCTCTGAAGATTACTTTGTGATTATTAGGTAAAAAATTCAGTTGCTATGAAGTGTAATTATTGCTTCCATATGGGATGAGGATTTGGAGAGCTACAGATGGGAAAGGGTGTAGGGACTCAATTTGGAGGAAACTTTGGCAGCGGTGGAAATTATATAACTAACATACATTGCCAGGGTTTTCAACTGTGGGTAGGAACAACATCCAAGTCTAAATTGTGGACCTCCAAGCCAGAAATTCTAAAAGGATCACTCTCACCCTATGTTAATTGCGAATTAACATTATCTCTAGCAGAGGAAAGGCCCTACTTTTTCAACATCCCCTACTGCTGCAGTGCAGCCAGTGTTTATGCTTCTGGGTAGAGTGTTGTCAACTCTCTGCCAGGGGAGTGCCTGTGTTGCCAATCGGCCAGCGATGTCACTCTGGACCTCACTGTTAGTTCATAAAAATGCTGAGAGGGAGGGCTTTCCTTGCATTGGAGTAGTGCTTTCTGCTGCATTCATGAATTTTATGGAAGAAGAAACTCACCTGAATATTGGTAAGATTTCATAATTCTGAAATGCAGTGATCATACCAAAGTTTGTGGGTGGCAAATCAATAGTTTCCCAGGAGAACTGAGTAACATTCCACTACACATTGAACTTTAAAAAAACATTCCAACGGTTCAGAGCAAAAAGGAACCAAAAGCAACAGTAATATGCTTCATCCAGATAATGTTATCGACAGCAGGGCGACAATAATAGCTTTTGTAAATGCTGAGGGCCAGTGTTTCCTGCTATTGGGATCACTTTGGGCTTTATTCTCCAGCTTGTGCACAGACTTCCTGCCCTAACTTCCTCAAATTGCTATGTTCCTATGATGCTTTTACACTGTATCACTGCGCTTCTTGGTTTCTAGTGCCAGATTCTTGACATGGGATTCACAGTTAAATGAACCAAAATGTAGTCAGTATTTTCTGCCTTTTGGTCTCCAGTGGCTTGTATAACACTGTTTTTTTGTTTGATATTTGCAATAAAAATATTAGATGTCAAAAGAATAAAAAATAGAAATAATGCTGAGAAAGTGTCTGAAGGGGATAAAACATTCAAACCTGAAATTTTTAACTGTGACTTCCTCTGTCAATAAAGGAATGGAGAAAAACAATCAATAGAATGCCTAAGAAGTTTCAATGTAGCGGCCTTTTTATTTAAAGGGGTCAAATATTTTTTAAATTACTTTTTTGTCATAAGCAGACGATTTTAATGAGTGCTTTCAAAAAATCCAACAGAGCAATAACTCATCTGGAACTTTTTTTAATCCTTAAATTAGTATGGGTAGTTTCTATATAATGTATGTTCTGATTCAGATATGTGTCTGATAGGGACATCCAATATCATCAAACTGAAACTTTTATTTGATAATTAAGCAAATTTCAAACTGGGAAAAAAATTACGCATGCCCAATATTTCCTAGTTCAATGAAGGCAGAGCAGGAGGTACTCACTTTCAAGACTAATATTTCCCCCAACAATCCAATTAAAGATGATGCGACAGTACAATTATAGTGGGTAAATTATCATACACAAAATGTAAATTGGATTCACAAATACTTCATCAACTAAAACTATTTTTTATTTTTGTTTCCATAGTCCTCTAGTAAGAGGGTTAGATTGCATTCAAGCTTTGGCATGGAGAGTTTGTGAGCAGTTAGGACAGGAAATTGTAATTCCCAGCAGCCAACATGGCTTCTCTAAGGAGACAGGATGTCACCCTTACGAACTCTTCTTCTCTAGACTTCCTTCACTGGCAGACTAGGACAAAGGTGTTCCCATGGTACAACTGGATTTCAGAAAGACATTTGATAAAATTGCTCAATATCCTTATGATGAGGATGGGGAAATAAATGTTAGATGAGATTACTAATAGGTGAATTCATAGTTGAATTTTAAATTCATATTGTAACAGTCTCATACTTTTTTAAGATCTGTCTCGAAGAAGAGGATTTTAGCTTTTCTTTGTGTGATTTAAGAGCATGATACCAGGACCAATGGGTGGAAGTCATGCAATGTTTTCAATCAAAGAGATAAAAATCTACATCTGATAAGGGTTAAGAAAATCAAGTGCAAGTGTTCTCAGAATGTTCGGAGTCAAGATCCCTTTAAATTCTTACAAAATTACTGAGGATCCGAGAAAAGCTTTTGTTTATGTGCACTATATCTATTGATAAAATGAAATTAAGAAATTTTGAAAGCAGTTATTAATTTATTTAAAAGTAATACCATAGTAAACCTATTACATCTTAACTTAAATAATATACTTTTATGAAAATAGATATTTCCAATAAAATTTAGTAAAAAGAGTGGCATTAATTTATAGTTCTCTGGTTTAACAGATGAGAGCTTGATTTTTATATCTTATTCTCATTGTCTGTTCAGATATGTACTTTTATTTGAGATATGAAAAATCTGACATCGTGTTGATATGTAATTTGAAGGGGGGAGAGGAGATATTAATCTCTTTTTCAGGTAATTGTGGATATGTGAACACTCAACAAGTGGAAGTTTTTATAAGATTAATTACAATGTGGAATCTGAAACCAGACCAATGAGCTTTTCATATCCACTACATTACAAAGCATTGGCCTAACTAGCACTTTAAACTTTTACTTGTGTGTGATTTTACAACACCATGCATTAGTCATTTGGAAAATATTCATTCACTGAATTATACGGATCTTCCAAATAATGACAGGTTTTATTATGTAATAGCAAAAAATCACATGTATTAGTGCCATCACTCATCTTTCAGAAAATTCTTTCTGTGTTGGAAAGCTGTCAAGATCACTATGATGAATTCAGGTCTTCCACAATTCTGATTTTTGCTATGAAAGATCAAATTTTATCATAGGTCACAAATAGGATCAGTTGTTTTCTTTGAAATGACAGGCTTACTTTGCTGTCTGCCAAATAGCCATATATAAAAAACCATGGTACTTTATTGTCTGCCAAACAGCCATGTATAAAAAAACCATAGTTTGTATATCATCATTTTAGTAAATAAAAATGATGTTTTATAAAAAAGCAACTAATTCAGTCCACAACTCAATTGTATAAGTGTTGTCTTTTATAAGAGAAAACCATTGTACTTTCTTATATAAAAAACACTTCTTTTGTATTTGACATTTCGTCACACAAAATAATAAAAAAAGGCTGTACTCAAAGGTCAAACTTTAATGGCATTATTAATTTTTACTGCTTCATCAAAGACAATCATAAGTGAAGTAGGCATTGTTTTTTCTACCAGTATGTGAGTTTGAAATATCCTAACTACTAATTCAATTTGTGCCCCTGCCTTGATTCCTGTTCAGGTACCATCAGTTTTACCCATCATTGTTTTTGCACCAACAATGAAAAAGTCAACACAGTGAAAAAGCAAAGAATGTCTTAGTATTATTATGACTATAGTTTTTACTTCGTGGAATCCCTGAGACAGTCTAGCAGACCCCCAGTGTTCCACAAGCCAGTCATTGACAACCACTGGTCTAGTAATTAAATAGCACAGAGTCTGGATTTAGACTACTTTGGTTTGAATTCTGGCTGCACCACTTACAAGTTGTGTGAACTTGAGCAAATTATACAACATTTCTAAGCTTGGTTCTTCATCTCTAAAGTGGGGAGGGTAATAATAACTATAGGGTAGTTGTGAATACTTAAAGAGAAGGTGTTATAACCAAGCAGCACATTACTTGACTATAATTGATGTATTTTGAGATATTTCACAACTGTCGTTGTGCTGTAAAAGAGAGTTAGGTTGTGTGATCTGGAGCATTTAGAAGTTCAAATAAATTACCTTTAAAACATATTCAATGCTGAGATTCTCTGATTTTTTTTGACTTGTAATAACTATTACCCCCACAAATCTTATGATATAGCTGCAGCTAGAGGTATTTTAAGGAGAGGAGGTTAAATCTCCCACACCTTCAAACAAAGTCAACCCAAATAAACATACCAATTGAGAAAAAATAGTGTGATGTGCAAGATCAACTTCAATCCTACCCCTTCTAACCAGAATGCCATGCATAAGTCCCTCCTGTATACAGGTCTGGTGACATACTCTTGCCCTGTTTCTGACATTTCACAATAGAACACAGAAGTTAGTGGAGGCTATGAAACCTGAGTGCCTGAGTTTGACTCCCAGTTTGGCCTCTTCTGAGTAGTGTGGAAATAGGCATTTTCCCTAACCACTCTAAAAGTCAGTTTCTTCATCTGAAAAGGAGGATAACACTTGTACCTACATCATGGAGATTGTGTGAAGATTCGCATTTGTAAAGTGCCTAGAACAGTGCATGGAACAGAATAGGCATTCAAAAAATGCTCCAAATTTCCTTTGTCAGAAAACGTACTACTGCTGGCAAACGTAAACATGTCTAATTAGCAGCTCATCTAGTTCATGTTTTCACGAAAGTGTCCTAGGCTTGAGATTTTGAAGATAAATGAACTCATTATATATCTTTTGAGTCTCTTAAAGTCAAAAGGTAAAGGTGGCTTTAGATAAATTGTCAGTGAGCAGAGATTACATAACTATATGGCAGGTACAGGAGAGAAAAGGGTGACATATTCTTTTTTAAAAAAATTTATCAACTTACAATGTAGTTGTTTTTTGTGTCCCTTTACCAGTTTCTCTTTCCCTCCCCTTCTCCCTCTCCCCCCCAATCAACATCATATCTGTTCACTTGTCTTAACAAGTTCAGGGAATTGTTGTAATTGTTGGGTCTTTTTCCCCCCACCACTATTTATTTGTTTGTATATTTATTTATTTATCTTTAGCTCCCACAAATGAGTGAGAAAATGTGATATTTCTCTCTCTATGCCTGGCTTATTTCACTCAATATAATTTTTTTCTAAGTCCATGTTGCTGAGAATAGTAGTATTTCATTCTTTTTTATTGCAGAGTAGAAATCCATTGTGTAGATATACCATGTTTTCCTTATCCGCTCATCTAATGATGGACATTTGGGCTGGGTCCAACTCTTGGCTATTGTAAATAGTGCAGCAATAAAAACTGGAGTACAGGTATCCTTTAAACATGATGATTTCCATTCTTCTGGGTATATTCCCAGCAGTGGAATTGCTGGGTCATATGGTAGATCTATCTGTAATTGTTTGAGGAACCTCCATACCATTTTCCATAAAGGCTGCACCATTTGCAGTCCCACCAACAGTGTATGAGGCTTCGTTTTTCTCCACAACTTTACCAGCATTTATCACTCTCAGTTATTTGGATATTAGCCATCCTAAGTGGAGTGAGATGGTATCTCAAAGTAGTTTTGATTTGCATTTCCCGAATGCTGAGTCATGTTGAGCATTTTTTCATGTGCCTGTTGGCCATTTGTATATTTTCCTTTGAGAAATGTGTATTTAGCTCCTTTGCCCATTTTTAAATTGGGTTACATGTTTCTTTGTTGTAAACTTTTTTGAGTTCCTTGTATTCTGGATATTAATCCTTTGTCAGATGTATATTTTGCAAATATTTTTCCCACTCTGTTGGTTGTCCTTTTGCTCTGTTAATTGTTTCCTTTGCTGTGCAGAAGCCATCTAGTTTGATATAATCCCATTTGTTAATTTTTCCTTTGGTTGCCTGTGCTATTGGTGTCACATTCATGAAGTCTGTACCCAATCCTACTTCCTGGAATGTTTCCCTATGTTTTCTTTAAGAAGTTTTATTATTTCAGGATGTATACTTAATTCTTTAATCTATTTTCAGTTGATTTTGGTATGTGGTGAGAGGTATGGGTCTAATTTAATTCTCCTGCTTATGAATATCCAGTTTTCCCAGCACCATTTGCTGAAGAGGCAGTTTCTTCCCCAATGTGTAGACTTAGTGCTTTGTCAAAGATCAGATGGCTGTAGGTGTATGGGTTTATTTCTTGATTCTCTATTCTAATCCATTGATCTGCATGTCTGTTTTTATGCCAGAACCATGCTGTTTTGGTTATTATACTTTTGTAGTATAGTTTAAAGTCAGGTAGTGCTATACCTCCAACTTTATTTATTTATTTATTTATTTATTTATTTAGCCTAAGATTGTTTTGGCTATTTATGGTCTTTTGTTATTCCATATAAATGTTAGGATAGTTTTTTCCATTTCTGAGAAAAATGTCATTGGAATTTTGATGGGGATTGCATTGAAACTGTAGATCACTTTGGGTAGTATGGACATTTTCACTATGTTAATTCTTCAAATCCAAGAGCATGGGATATCTTTCCATCTTCTTATGTCCTCTTTAATTTCTCTCAACAGTGGTTTGTAGTTCTCATCATAGAGAATTTTCACATCCTTGGTTAACTTTATTCCTAAGTATTTTATTTTTTTGGTGGCTATTGTAAATGGGCTAGCTTTCTCAGTTTCTTTTTCTGCATATTCACTGTTGGAGTATAGAAATGCTACTGATTTTTGTGTGTTGATTTTGTATCCTGCAACTTTGCAAAATCATTTATCAAGTCTAAAAGTTTTTTTTGTAGAGTATTTAGGCTTTTCAATATATAGGATCAGTAAACCATGGATATTGATCAAGAAAATATTTGTTTTTAATATATATAAATATTGTATATATATGTCTATATAAATATTGTTTTTTATATATTATATTATATATATAGTGTGTATGTATATGTGAGTGTGTGTGTGTATATACACATATGTGTGTGTGTGTACATATAAATATATGTACACACACACACACACACACACACACACACACACACACACATAGAGAGAGAGAGAACTAGTCCTGAAGTAGAGCAGGAACTTGAACCTGAATGTGAATCTTGAGTAGGCCTTAACTCTTCATTGCTGCATCATAGGGGATCCAGCCAAGCAGAATAATCACAAAATTTGCTGTGGGCTCAGTATGGCTGTACCCATGCATATCAGCAAAATCTCAGTCCAGAGGAATGTAAGTTTCCTTTTACTGACTTCTGATTGGCTTGTTTTATCCTATCTCAATAGTAAGTTTTATCCCTTCTCAATACTAAGAAGGGAATCATTTCCAGAGCGAAGTTTAGGGGATTGAGCACAGAAGTTCTATTTCTGACTTATTATGAACTTGAATAGACTGAGTAACTTGAAGAACCAGCCTGTATTATCACCAAAGACAAAGGACATACACCCCTTGCAAATAAACTTTATAACTCGGGACCAAAGTACCCAGTTCATTGTGGAGCTGAGACTGTGGGAGTGAAAGGGAAGGATTGTAATTGAAAATGATGATGAGAAAATATCACCATCTTACTCAGCATAATTGTTGCTGGGGAGCCTTTGAGTCATCACTGTTAACTTCATTTTTTTAAAAAATGCTTTACTCCTGTGAGCAGACACTGCAGGAGCCAGTGTATCTGTGGAGGAACCAGCTGGATGTGATCCTGTCCTGCAATTCATTAAAAGCCTTGTGAGGTCAGTTACCCTTGCAAAATCTCCTAAGCATTGATCCTCACAGAGGCAGAAAGAGTTCAGCTGGGTTATTTAATCCCACAAGGAATCAGAGGCATTGGCACTTAGCAAATCCTCTTTTAATTTGCTCACTGAGAAAATTCAATCGAGACACCATTAAATGAAAAGATACCAGCATGGCACCATTTGTCGAGTCTGTCTCGGAGCTATCATTGCATTTCAAGGGGTGATAAGTGATGTGCAGAATTATCATTCCCTGCTTCTGAATAAGCTTTTGCAAAGGAGTCACAATTCTTTTTTAAGACAGAAACCAATAAAAATTAGATCTATAGTTACATATATGTTTGTGTATGTATATATAGATACATACATACATATATATAATACCCATTACCCACCTGCACCTGCTGAGCCCTTCTCTCAGCAGTAGATGACCAATTAAGCAATGCCATAGTTCCACACTCAGATATCAGATTCAATTTGGAAACCCCTGGGGGAAATTAGAATCATGAATGAAGGTTGCCCAGTTGAAGAGCAGGTTTTTTGAGAAGTGATTGGAAAACAGGCAGAGCAAAAAATTACAAAGAGCTTTGAAACAGGACAGATGCGAACATAAATCCAAATTCAGACTTTGTTATTTTAGGCAAGTTATTAAACTCTAAGTTTCTGTTCTCTCATCTATAAAATAGGAATACTACTACACAGGTGTTTGATAATTAAATATTCAGTTTATATCAAGAGCCTGACAATTTGAAGGTATTCCCTGAGACTTAGCTCCTCCTTGTTTACATGGATGTGTTCAAGGGCAGTGGCTTTTGTCACCAGCTGCTCAGGGTGGAATTCTAACTCTGCCGTAGCCTAGATGGGTGACCTGGGTAAGGGTACTGTGCTTCTCCTAATCTCTGTTTGTTCAAGTATAGCATTCATATAATAATGTTCCCTATGTCAGAGGGTTGTTATGAGGCCACCATATAGCATTGTGCAAAATGTGCTTAGCAGGGTTTCCAGGGAGAACCAGCACTCCATCAATATAGCCGATATTCTTATTAATTATCCACTAAGCTGAAGGCAACCATTTGTCTTGTCTTTGCATCATATTAGTCCATTTTCTGTTACTTACAAGAGAATATCTGAAACTGGGTAGTTTAAATGAAAATAAATTTATTTCTTACAGTGTTGGATGCTTGGGAGTCCATGGTACAAGGAACACGTGGTGAGGACCTTTCTGGTGGCAACAATCTATAGGGTCCCATGGTGACCGGGCATCACATAGCCAGAGAATCACAGGAGCCAGAATTCTCTCATGAGCTCCTTATGAAGCCACCAGTAATAATTAATTACTCTGTGAATGGATTAATCCGCCCATGAGGGCACCGTCCTCACAATCCAATCACTTCTCAAGGCCCCATATTTCAAATATCATAATCGTATTTCCCACCCTTTTACCAGTTTCAGTGGGAACCACGTTTCCAACACATGAACTTTTGGGGGACACATTTGACCCATAGTAATAAGTAATTTGACAAATTGTTAACTTTCTCATTCTCATCATTTTTGTACTTTATGATTAAAATGATTTAAAGGAAATACTAAATATTTACCTATACATTGTTCAAAGATATATAGACATATATGTAGTATTACATATATTACAAAGTATACCTGCTCTCTAGGCTAGTGGGAAAGATAATATTTAAACTTTAATTCTAACCATTGCTCTTGTTTTATTGTGGTGGGGCAGTAAAGATGAAGAGCTAATTTTTTGTTTCATAAATTATAAAATAGTATTTCTGTAGTTTTCTCAAGTCTACCTGAAATCCCAATTCTATCTCCATTTGATTCAAAACTTGTCACCTCTTAAAATCATGGGTCAGACATTTCTTTATCAAGACTTTTTCCCCACCCCACCAACATATCTTGGCTCTTTTGCACCATGTCTAGAGTACTTTTACTGAAATTTCTTTTCTTCTACCCCACATTGACTTTATTTTTATTTTGAAACAAGTTAAAATTACAAAAAACATTGCAAGTATAATTTGGAGATCTACCATATATTGTGCTGGATTCATGTACCAGCTGGGTAACATGTGCTTGTCTCACAGCACAAGACCTATTTATTTTTCCTGTCATGGGCTTTGGAAGTAGCTTACAAAAATAAAAGTTGCAAATACTAAAACTGTGGATGTTGCAAGTCTGTTTTATAAAGGTTAGCACAGGTAGTGCAAAATATATGAGGATGTCCCAAAGTGTGTTGGAATTAGGTGTAGGGATAGCTGTAAGACCTGGGAAGAGTGTATGCATTGAAATTTGACCTAGAATTAAGGGAAGATAAAGAAGAGAGAGAATGCCATGAGGATTCAGTACAAGCTACAATCAGTAGAACCCCAAACCAGGAACATAAGCAATCTATTGACATGTGTTGAATATGGTTAAGAGTCTTCAGGTTTCATAGTAGGGCTTTAGGGTTCTTGGTTGGGAATAGAAGACTAAGTAAGTATTTTGGAATTGATTTGATAATCAGTAAACAGTTATTGATGGTTTCTATAAAACGGAATGCTACTCAGCCATAAAAAAAGACTGAAATTCTGCCATTCGCAGCAGTGTGGATGAGTTTGGAGAAAATTATGTTAAGTGAAACAAACCAGGCACAGAAAGAGAAATACCAAATGTCCTTACCTATAAGTGGGAGCTACAATATAAATAAGGAAGGAAGTAAGGAAGAAAAGAAAAAATGAACAATCATAGTAATATGTTGAACTTTCAGAAGGAGAGAACAGAGCTGTGGTTACTAGAGGCAGAACAGCAGGAGTGGGAGGGAGCACAGCAAGAAATGGGTTAAAGGACACAAAACAGCTAGTTAGGAAAAATAAGTTCTATTGATGTATAGTTGAGTTAAGAATTATAATTAACAATAATTTGCTGCATGTTATCAAATGACTAGAAGAGAGGAGATGAAATGTCTTCAACACAAAGAAATGATTATGTTTTGTAATGATGAATATTTGAATTACCCTGACTTTCACATTGTACACAGGTATTGATATTCAACTCTGTACCCAGCAGATAAGTATAATCAATTATGTTTCAACAAATAAATAAATAAATAAATCTATGTGTATCTCTATTTTATAAAAGGTAAGGTCCAACTAAAATGTTTTATCAAATCTTAGTGTATGAACATTCTGTAGTTAATATACATGGCTGTGATATTGTTTTCCTGATGGATATTTTACGACTATTCAAACTTAAGAAGAAAATGTCTGGGGGGTTTATTTTTATTGATACATTTGTTAAGACTTTTGAAATTTTCATATCCCAAAGCTGAATATCTGCCAAACCACAGGAAAATAAAGCAAAAAAAAAAAAAAAAAAAAAAATGCATCTTTGTTACTGTAGTTACAACAAGGCACTTTCCCCCCTATTAACTGAAAAACAAAACAACAAAAACAAAAAGGCACATAAATTTATCTTCTTCTAGTCAGCAATAAGTTAGGGGAAGAAAAACCAATAGAACTGTGTAAATTTTAATGACTGGCTCATTCTTTCTGAAATATGTGCAAGTATGTATTTCAAAAGACAATGGTAATGACCCTGAGTATTATTGTTTCCGTGTCACACTAAACCCATTAGGAAAAACTCAGAACTACTAACAAGCCACACAGACTTTTCACATCTCACCACTCTCCTTGCCTTACTGTTCTTTCTTTCAAAAGCACACACAGCTGGAGTTCCATTAATGAGTGTCAGAGAGATCAGATGGTCATGACAACCACCAGTTGTCATGACAATTTGATGTGGTTCTTCCGGTCAGACGTTTCCTATACTATCATGCTAACTTATTTCTTCCCTGGAGTGGGGGAATAGTGGATGCCAACCAGCTTTTCCCATGAGAACTGATGATTCCGTCTGTTCTCCCACAGAATTTTATCACAATCCAGTTGATACAGAGGTAGTCTCTTCATCTAGTCTTCTTAACTAAAAGGTATCAATTGCAGCAACACAGAAACTCAGACAAATGTCCTTTGCTGTATTTGGAGGAGTGTCCATGGCTAATCCAAACCTTGACAAGACAAAATTCAACAGGCCATTCTCTTCTCCCATTCACCCTGCTATTATTGCTCTGACCATACATATATACAGGGCTGCAGGGTTGTGGCATTTGAGCTCTTAGAATTGAAGACAAGCATATTCAATGAAAACCTGCTCACATGTCATGTCCTCTTATTTCCCTCTCATCCTTCTATGTCATTTTGTTTATAATGCCATTATAGGACTGAACATATTACATTCCAATAATCCAATTAAATATCTCTTCTCTATTAAAAGGTGAGCTTGTCTATCTTTATGAGAATGCACTTTCCAATACAGTAGCCACTGGCTGGGCACACGTGGCTATTTAAATTTGAATTTATATAATAAAATTAAATTAAAATAAAATTTCCTCAGCCACCTTAGCCATATTCCACATGCTTAATAGTCACATGTGCTTAATGGCTACCGTATTGGACAGAATCAATATAGAGCATTTCTATCAATACAGAAATTTCAGGTGGATAATTCTGATTTGTGTTCTTGCTATTCAAAGGGTGATCCACAGATCAGCAATATCAGCACCTCCTAGAAATGCAGGATCTTGAGTCCCACCCCAAATTCAATCTGCCTTTTACAGTGTTATATAGTGTGATTTGTATACACATTAAAAAATGTGTAGCATTGGTCTAGCTCATAATCACAGTATGCAAGAACTGTTTATTAAATGAATAAACAAATCAACGAAAACATCTTCTTTCATTTTCCGTATAAGAAAAAAAGAAATGCTTAGAGTCAGGTGGCTCAGTTTTATATTAGAGTCACCAATTTCTGCTTCACATCCTTATTTCCCTTTCAATTTCACTGTATTTTTTAAGGAGAATAAATGAAAGATTCAGCCAGGTGAAATATGTAGTTGATATATGGCTGAATGAAGCACTGTATATTTTTTAGACACTTTTTCAGGGTACCCTATTCATCAAGATATATTAGCATGTCTCCATAATCTCTACCTGCCATTTCTTAGCTATTGGTTTTAGAGGTGACAGCCACGAAGATTTTTCTTGATGCCTCAAGAGAAACACTGAATGATTTATTTAGAAATATTTGTGGGAAGTTAGTCATGGGGAATATAGATTTGACTGAATGGAGAACACAGGATATATTATTTCTCCCTCCTCTGGGACTTTGAAGGAAAGAATACATGTCAGGGAAATTTTCCTTTTCTTTGAAAATATTATAGATATTAATCTTCAGCACTTTGTTGTGTAAATACTTTGCTAAATTGAAGGACCTGTCTTGAGATAAGGATTGTTAGGGGGAAAATCCTTGATATTCACTTGTATTTATATTATAATCTTGGCTAATGAAATATTGTAGCTACTTTTAAAAAAAATTGATTTTTGTTTTTATATTACTTGATGCATCTCCTTTCATTTAGGAGAGGTGTGTTGGGTCTATCTGTGCCATTGGAGTTTCAAGGGGTTAGCCCATTTCCAGCATTTCACAGAAAGATCTCCAAATGGTGGTATTTTGAGCATGTGTTTACATATATGTGCATGAATGTGTGCGTGACTTTTGTCTTGCCCCAGAAAAACTTTCATCTGAGCATTATCATTGTCCCAGCCTGAGCTAGAGAGTTGGGAAGCTACTTACAGCAGTGGTGAAGGTATGGAACAGGGGCATGAACAGTACTACTCTCCTGCAGGAAGCAAGGACAGAACACAGCTGCTTGTCACAATGAGCTTTATTAAACCACATATATTTCAGATAGTTTGAGTCCCAGATCTGCTGCTCACTAGCTATGTAACCTTAGGCATATTAATTTAACATCTTTCAGCCTCTGTTTCCTTAGACGTAAATTAAAAATACTAATAGTATCTTTCTTATGGGATTCTTATGAGAATTAAATAATTTAATATAAATTACATGTTACAGCCTGACAGATATAAGTGTTGTCACTTATTACTTAGGCTATGCTCACATTAGCACAGAGCACTCATAATAATAGGGTTTGCTTGGCCTATGCATTTACATAAACTTGAAGAGATTCTTTAGCTCAGCACCTTTTGAATATGTCAAAAGAAGGTGTAAAGCAAGAATAACCCCTTGTTCTATGAAGAGGACTATATACTGCTCAATGATAGTTTGACAGATATCTATCAAAACTATCAAGATACACAAAAGATTAAACTATCAATCTGTTTACTCCATACTTAGGGAACTGACCATAACCCATAATTAGTCTAATGAAAGGAAGAATCAGTTATTGATCTGTCTTGGTCCATTTCTTTTTGCCTAGATTGTCTTTACTTAAGTTTGTGCCTAAATTCTGAGTTCTTGCTTATATCCCTCAGAAATGACTGCAAAGTATATGGCAGAGATTATGGTAGGGGATCTCAACTTTTCTGCTCCAGAATGTCCAAATACGACTGACTCCGAAACTGCTCTAACCTGAATCTATTATAGACATTTATTAAAAAATCTACTTTATAAGTTGGCTACTTTTTCTCTGTAGTAAGAGGAGAATAGAAATACCTTCGACAGTAATGCACTTTTCCTGCCTAGCAGAACATTTCCCCTTTGCGTTTGGTGAAGTCATGATATTTCCTGTGTGGTCCCATTAAAAGTCCTCTTGTCAAAAGTAACTGGTGTTATTTCCATTTTAGCATCTTTATGTCCAACATTAGGCTTGCAGATTGTTCCAATCATAATGGAATATATTCAAAAATGCATCATTGCATTATTGTCTGCAGCTTGATGAATGGCTTTGTGAGCTGAATTTATGTCTGTGAAAGCTGCAGGACAGCCACTTTCCTTTCATTTCAACCAGATGGAACTTTCCTTTGTGATCAAGATATTTAAATGCCAACTACTCTGGATCTAGAATTTTGAGAAAATGAGTGGTTTACAGAAACAGCAACATTTCCTGTCCGTAAGAAATTGTAGAAAAGTCTTCACGAATTTCTTTGAAATGAGAAAATGTTATATTTCTTAAAGGAGAGAAAGCAGATAAATATAAAATGTGGCTATAGAATTCATATCAAGGAAAGTAAAGATAATCCAACCCTGCTGTTTTAAAGAGATGGTGGTTGAAATGGCTATTTTAAAAACTAATTGCATGTAATGTAGGCAAGGGATATATTTTGCTGGGTAAAGCACATTAAATGGCAAAACCACATACTATTATTCTAAAATAGAGACTTTTTATCTCTCTGATTTTATATCATACTTGGGTATGGTTTGTTAGAGCCTTTACCATTACTAAGCACTGATAAAGATGGATTCAGACTTCCTGAGCTTCCATTCATATTGGGGATCCCTGAAATCATACTTCCGAAATGTAAAAGGCCACGGAATGTTCGTGGATATCATTGGTTAGCTAGTGCCCTTCAATGGAAAAGGAATGGTGCTCATGGGAGCTACAGGCCAACTGATTCCATTATAGAACAACTGTAATTTGAGTCAAGATGTAGTTTGCCAAAATTTTGTAGTCTTGATGAAAGGTATTCTAATTTATTTATTCATTCATGAATTTAGTCATTCATTCATTGGCTATTTAAATAAATATATATTAAGAGACAATTAAGGACCCTGGAGTTCAAATAGATGGGAAAGACATAATCTATTCTCAAGCAATTTACAGTATTGTAGAAAAAGCTGATAATAAAGGTATATTTTAATGGAAAATGCTGAGTTCTATGAGAAGTTATGGTAAAGGAAACAAGTCTACTATGCCTAGGATGACGGTTCAGGAAAGGTTTCCTGAGTAAGGTGCAGATGAGAGCTAAGAATGAGGAGAAGTTGGTCAGGGGGTCAGGGGGAGAATATGCAGATTATTCCAAGAAACAATACCATATTCAAGTATTAAGTTGTGTATAAGTATAGTGAATTCATGAACATGAAAGAACTAGAAAATGGTTGAAATCATGGTAGTGAAAAGCAAGAGTGGCATGAGATAAAGTTATAGCAAGATGTATCAGCCTCAGCAGTATTGACATTTGGGCCACGTAGTCCTTTATTGTGAGGGGGCTGTCCTTTGTACTGTAGAATGTTTAGCAGAATCCCTGGCCTCTACCTATTAGAAAATAGTAGCATGTTCTCGATCTTTTTTGACAATTAGAAATGTCTCCAAATATTGTAAAGTGCTCCTCAGATGGAAAATCTCCTTCCAATGAAGACCCAGAAGGTAGGGTCAAGGGTGAATCAAACCTAGGTGCTACTTGAACTTGTCAAAGCCTTGCTATGGATTTAAAGGTTTATTTGGGGGACAACAAAAACCCATGGAAGATCTTAAATTAGAGGGTGATGTCATAAGATACGCATTGGAAAAAATTACTGTGATTACAATTGTCATTACTAATGTGATTCTGTGGATTGCATAAAGGAAAGAGAGGATTGGGGAGATCAACGGAAAGACTAATGCAGTAATAAATGGGAGAAATGATGGTAGCTTGGATTTGAGAGTTGGGAAGAGAGAAATGGAGAGATTTGAAGGCTCTCTCAGGAATAACAAAGGCAGAGTTTAGCGATAGATACATTGTGAGCACAGGAAGGAATTCGGTGGCCATTCCCATTTCTCCTGTATGCCCTCACAGGCTTGCTTCTGCCTTATGGCTTCCCACAGTCCTTCCAGCATGTCCTCTGGATCCGCTCAGGTTTCTGACTTGGGCAGTTGGTAGAAGATTTTAGCACTGATTGAAATTATGAGAACTAGATTTTTTTTGAAACTAGGTTTTTGTTTGTTTGTTTGTTTGTTTGTTTGTGTGTTTGTTTTTTTGTTTTGTTTTGTTTGGTCAGGGAAGCAACGATTGAGTTGCATTTGGGATTTGTTAAATTTTGAGGGGCTTAAATGGAGCTACAAAGCAGCAATAGGATACTATGGTAATGAGGTACAGAAGAGGAATCTGGACCAGCAATGTGAGAACTAAGGCACTTTGCAATGGTCTGAAAGTTTGCTCCCTCCAAAACTCACTTGGAATCTTGATCTTCAGGGTGGCAGTGTTGAAAAGTAGGGCTTTTGGGAGATGACTGGATCATGAGAGCTATGCCCTCATGAATGGGTTAATCCACTCATGAATTAATGGATTAATGGGTTAAGCGATAAGTAGGTTATCACTGGAGTGGCATTGGTGGCTTTATAAGGAATGCAGGTGAGCATGTTAGCATGCTCACCCCTCTTGCCACGTGATGCCCTGTGCCATCTTGAAACTCTGCAGAGTTCCCACTGAGAACAACACTGGGAAGATGTGCCCCTTGACCCTGGACCTCCCAGCCTTCAAAACTGGAAGAGAAAAGTTTGACTTATTTATAAATTACCCAATTTCAGGTACTCTAAGTGACAGAAAATGGGGTAATATACAGTTTCTCATTAGACCTTAACTAATTGTCAGAAGAACTTTCACTGTCTCAACTACATTCTAGTCACTGTGTCCCCTTGAAAAATGTCTTTAAAATTCTATAGTAATCACTTTGTGAGAAGAGAATGGCAGATACATTGGAAAAGCACAAGTGCAGTGGTAGATATTTGACATCAAAACTAGTGATGCATGCAAACCCCTCTGACTTGAGTATCAGAAATCAAGTGCCATCCTGATTAGCAGATAATTTAAAATATGTATTTGTCAGTGATGCTTTCTCTCTCATTATCTAACCCTTCCTTTTGGAATCCTTCTTGTCTCCTTAGTCTCTATTCTATCCTGCCCTTTAATTCTATAATTGCAGAAATACTAACAGCATAGGAAACCCCTGTCACCCCATATTTTATTAGATATTAACTCCCTACCAATTGATTGTTGAAAAAGAACTTTGGGCATAACTAGTTTGATTAGTGCCTTTCTCCACATTTTAAAGCCTTTCCCCATTTTAATTAGTTGTGCTATACACAGCTTTTGATAACCATCAGCAGCATGCTGGTAACAGACATCTTGTGATTCGTGTGCACAACATGAATACCTTGCTGACCTGTCAAATCACTGAAAATGCTCTCAAGCCAGGGTCTTGTTTCCTTTGCAACCCTTGTTTGTGAATATGTAAGAATCCCAGAGGTGTTTTCTGAGTGATAAGAATAGAAAATATATCCAGACAAAGTTTCTCCAACAGGCAAAGTGAAATCAGGAAAACAGCATGCATGGCATTGATAAGTCAAGTCAGTTCACCTCCTGGACTCAAAGAAAACACCTTTCCCTGACCTGCTTTAGCTGCAGTGCTGTGGGAAAGCCAGGTGCAAAGAGATAGCATCACTCTCATTAAATAAATGCATATGGAATGTCATGTGATAAAAAGTCTGTGAAGAAATATAATACAAGCCAAGGGGCATGTAATTGGCTCGATGGCTGTGATCTTTCTGAGTGAATGCACAGTGATTATTTTCACTGTTGCCATTTGAATTCACAGAGGGTTTTAATGTCTACAGAATACTAACGAAACAAAGAGTATCCAAAATGAGACACCTCTACAAACATTGGGTTGAAAGTAGCAGTAGTGGAAATAGAATGTACCACGTTAACTTTAGTTCAGATCAGCAAATATTGAAACATCCAGACATTCTCTAAACTTTCAAGGAACTTATAATGTCAAGAGGAAACAAAGTTTATATAACCTCTGAAGTCTGCCTAGGTTCAGAGGTGAATTAACTATATAAGCCAGTTGTGCCTCAGTTTCCTCACCTGTAAAATGAGAAAAAAAAATAATTGTACTCCACATGGCTGTGAAGATTAAATGATTTAATCTATGTAAATACACAAAAATTGCTATTTTACTATTGAACTTGGCTATTGTTGGTGGGGTGAGGCAAACCACAAATACAGTTATTATACAATGCAATGGCCAAAGAAGGTATTCAGCAAACAAGTAACAAAGAGGTGAGGCTACTTAACTGCACTATGGAAAGTAACGCAGAGGCAGTGTTTTAAAAGATGAAGAGAAATTTACCATGTAGACAACTGGTATGAAAGAGCATCCCAGGCACAGGGAACATCATTTACAAAGGTGTGACAAAATCACCCAGCGTGATGTTTCTGGTGAACTACAAAAATTGGGCACTTGAAGTTCACAGTTGTAAGTTAAGAAGTAATGAGACCTAAGGCATAGTTTATGTAATGAAGGGTCATGCTTCTCATGTTGAAGAGCTTGAACTTTATAGTGAAAAGAAAAAGATTCTAGTTTGTAATTGGTCTAACTTAGGAATTTCACTGTGGTTGTATCTTAGCTTTGTTTATTAATCCAGGATTCACTTTCAACGGATGTTGCAGCATTTGGCACCATTTTAATGGTGACATGAGGGAGCTGTGCTATGTCATCCTCAGTTAAACCCTGAATGTTAAGATTCATCAGCCAGTGAAACATAATATAACCCTGGAAATAGAAAGGCAGTGAGCTCTGAGCCAGGAGGCCAAGCAGATCTTCATCTGTCAGCGACTAAAAATCAAGAATTAGAGAAATTATTCATAAGGAAAGGTTCTCCTGAAAGACTAGAACTCCTGTCGAATGTTAATAATTAAGTGGATGAGTATTCCTTCAAATTATGTTTCTCCAAAGAAAAGAATCCCTTTATCCTGCAATGTTTCCTCATTGGCTGGAAAAGAAAAATATGGACATTATAATGTTCATAATTACAAAAATATTTTTTAAAATCATTTAGAACAGCTCAGTTGTGTAATACAGACTTTAGCCCAGATGTTCAAGTCCCAACCTTACCACGGTGGCTGGTTTGCACACATGGCCTTCTGAGTTCTACAGCAGCAACTCAGACACCTCCAAGGAGACTAGGAAAAGGGTTCCATAATCCCTAGTCCACCCTGAACTCAGCTAAGGGCTCTTTTATCTATTATATATGGTATTCCACCTAGACAGTTGCTCGAAGAAAGGACATAAAACAAAAAGGTTTTAAAAAGCAATATTTGGATTGAATCATTTCCAACATCTCTTCTAAATTTGAAACAATTCTAGCTCTAGTTTTTATCTTTGCTCCATTAGCTGATTAACTCCTTCAGCACCAGCCATCATCATAAATTCTAATTTTTTTCTGGTATTAGAATTTATACTTATTTTTAAAAAATAATAGTTAAACCAGATAGTTCCTATAACTTTGGCTTATTTTGCCATAATTTGCTTTCCAAATCCTTCCTTTGGCTCACTCCAGTGGTTTTTGTCCCTCCCTACACCATTCCAGTTCCAAATGATCTTAGAACTTTTCATGAGGTCCCAAAGTCAGCTCTAGCTGACTTCCAGTAAATCATCTTATGATTTTTTCAAAGAAAACTCACCATATTTTTAGACCAGGCACTGTTTAGCCTTGTCTGGCAATTGTTTACGCTGTTTTGCTTTTTCGTTATTTGTTTGTTTTTATTCTTTTACTGTATCTAGGTAGTAATCTGTCTTTTCATCCATTATCTCTACAGCTAAAGTGGGCCCTAGGTCAGCTCCACCTGTCAAGTAGACAAGCACAAATCCTCAGTCATAGCTTACAGTAACTAGCATCTATTGGTTTGAGATTAGTTAGAAGGCTCTGTTGGTTTTGACTGGTATTCTTCACATGTCTGGGGTGAGCTGATGGTCAGCTGAGATTGATTGGCTTTAGCTGAGGGCACTAAGAAACTTGGGTCTCTCTCTGTTTTTCATGGCTCTCATTCTGTAGCACATTGGCCCTGGCATGTTCTCATGGCACCAGAAAGCCAGGGTAGCACGTGGAGCCTAAGCTTGGAACTGGCTGACACTCACTTCCACCTTACTCTATTGATCAAAGCAAGTCACATGGCCAAGCCCAGTCAGAGTATGAGCAAGTTACCCCCCACACATTAAGAGAGTTTTGCAAAATTACAGAGCCATGGGAGGGGCAAAGAAGCAGGTCTCTTACTGCTATCTACCCTACGCCTCTGTGCAGAACACCAGGAGGTATTTTCGGTTTCCCTCAGGGTTATGCAAAGTATTTGATATGTGCGTGGGTGGGGGGCAGTGGGAGGAGGTTGGCTGAAGAGAATGGATAAAATCTTACTATTTTTTCTCATGCAGTTTTGACATCAGCCATAGAAGAGATCCAATCTCCTCTTTGTTTCGCTTAACCTTTGCATTTGCAATAATTGATTGCCAGATATTGATGTAGCAACAATAACCTGACATTCCATCTCTCCGCATGTAATGATTAAAAGAACATTGAACAGTGACTCTCCTGTGCTCCAGCTCTTTCCAAAGCTGACATTACTAGATTCTGAGTCATGTTAAATTAAGCCACTGCATTCTCCCTCTTGTATCTAACCATGTTCACAAGTGATACAAGGCCATACTGTTTTCACAACACTGTTGAGAGACATGCTGTAAGTGGTTTAACGCTATTCTGTCTGGCTTTGAGGTGGCTAAGATGGTTTGAATTTGGAGAACTTTGCTCTGTAACAGACAGCAAAGATGTGCTACACATACACACATACACACACATACATACATATGTGTAGATGTGCTACATATATATATATATATATACACATACACACATACATACATAAATGAACATACTTCAAAGGTTCATGGAAAGATTTGTATGATCTTCTAAATCTAATTTTCCATGAACTTTCTGAATACCCTCATACACACACACACACACACACAAGTTAATGAGTATATGTATATATAAACTATATATATACTATATGACATTTATAAAACATGTACAAAATAGTTTCTATTGATCTCCTAACAACACAGATGATATGCTCAGAGTTGGACCTCCAAAATTGTTAACTAAATGAATGAATGCATGCTTGCATTAATTACTTCACTAGCTTTTCAATCCAACTTTATTGTTTAAATTTTGAAATCAGATGTTATTTGGTTTAAAATACAGTCATCACATAAGTTATCTAATCACTCTGACTCTATTTTTATCTATAATATGAGTAAATCAAAGTACTTAGCCCATTGTAAGACACAAAGTAAATTTGAAAAAAAACAAAAAAACAGCAAACAGTAGAAGCAGCAGATCCAGAACTGGCATCAGAGGTGGCAGCAAAACCCACACAAAAAGTCCACTGGTGCATGATTGCTGTTGCAGAGGTGCTAGAGGGAATGAGCTCACGGGTGGTGCAGAAGACATGCCAGGGGTTCGTGGACGGGTCTAAGCAGAAGTGAGCTTCTGGAAGGCACACAAATAGAAGGCAAATACTGAAATCTGAGGTAAAATATGAGGATGGGCACTGGCCTGAGAACCCCAGATTAAACAAAGGATCCCACATCAAGCAAAACAATGGGTATCTAAAGGGACCAGCAGTAACCAAGAAAGCAAGAGTGGCATTGGTACATGCTTCAGAGGATGGAAAACTGGATAGAAAGAAAACCCAGTGTCAGGTACAGACCAATTAGGAATCCAGCAGCATTGGGCACAGTGGGAGGGGATACTTGAATTCACATACAAACCACTGAATTAATTGCTGCTATACTTATCATACACTGCTATAGAATTCTGGCCAAAATCGCCTTTCCTTTATTTAAGAGATTCCCAGGAGTAATAAGATACAATAATAACCACCACAAAACAATAACAAAGCACATTGTGCCAAAAGCTGTGTGTAGTGCCTTGTTTCCTATTATCCATCCTCATAGCAGCCTCGGAGTTGGATGTTACCATTACCATTTCACAAATGAAAGAAGCAAGGCTGAAAAAGGAAATTTACCCACATAAGTTCACACTGCTTCATAAGTAACAAACAAGGAATTCTAATAATTCTGAGTTCACATCCCTCAGCCTCTTTGCTTCCTTGAATTGCAAAATGGCAAGGGTTCGGGTAGGGACACGATGTGAAAGAAGGAGCAACCAGCATCTTTCAGTTCAGAGACACTGTGCTGGGAGGAGAGCACGCTGAAGGGACCACGGGAGAGCAAAAGGCAGAAGAGCACATGTGAAAGGCATGCTGCAACACAGGAGAAAGGCTGAGAAAGTGAAAGCAATTTATTCAAGGTCACACTTCCAGTTCCTGAATACTTACTAGACTTCCCTAATGGCAGGCTCAAAGAGAACGGGTGAAATCCTCAGAATCTCCTTCCACATAGAAAGACATGGAACTGCCACTGGTGAGCACAGCTTTGGTGATCTGAAGGGGGCAATGCCTGTTCAAGTGAACGGTAAATTTAACAAATACATGGTAGACACAAAGAAAAGATAAAAGTACTTTTGTGTCTTTAGAGAAGAGGCAGTGCTTAGTTATTTGAGTCTTATATTCCTGTACTTTGTTGGCATTTTCATTTTAATTACCTTTGAACGCTTCCTGGAGGAGAAAATTTTTAAGAAAAGGACTTTCTTAAGCACCTGCTTCGCTGGAAGAAGCAGTCATTTTACTGAGGACTCTTGAACATAACAATTTTGTATGCAAAGCACCACACAAAGAGCCCTTAAATGAAATATCTTTGCTTAAATTTCTTCCGTGACCAGTGAAGAAAAATGTTGTATCAGGCAGGGTATGTGGCGATTGTCAGGGCATTATACATTCTATTGCCTTGTCTAAAGACGAATTATGTAAAGACTTGTCTGTACAATGTAGTCGTGTGTCCCACTGACCCCCACAACAAATAGCTCAGGGTAATTGGATCTTTATTGGGTAGGAGCCAGATCCTAAAAATTTATTACACAGTGTCTCATTTAATACTGTCATTTAATAGTTGCAATAGCAACAATGTAGAGGAAGTTTTTATTATTTTTTCCCACATGGAATTAATAATGAAACTGAAGCTTAGGGAATGAAAGAAACATATTCAAGCTCACACAGATAGTTTTAGAGGCAGGATTCCAAGCCAACTTGTGACTCCTGCCTTACACCTTTTACAAAAAATGACATCTCAAAAAGGAAGTTCTTCAGGTCTGTATTTCCCATTTTCTGAGTCTGCTTTTTATTCATACTCCCAGTTCTTTGACTTGCTACATCTTGTTTCTTTTGCTCTCCTTAACTTTTTTCTTTAAAAAAAAAAAAAAGGAAGAAAAGAATACATTTTTAACTATTAAAGCCAATCTCAGATTAGTCAATTCTGATGATAAAGCAAATAGTAAATATCCTTATGTCTATGCCCAAGTGCCACCTCTTCCATGAAGCTCTCCCAGATCATAAATGACATCTCTATTGAATTGTTATAGATTTTTGTTCAATCTCATGTGGCGCTTAAGACAAGAACATGCTTTCTTTCATGAGAACTAAATTGTGGACATCGTGAAGGCAGTGATAAAGAATGAGTCCTGTTCACCAGCAGTAAGACTGGTATCTGGGAGATTTTCTATTCAGTGAAGATAAGGCCAAGTATAACTGCAGACTGGAGGAAAAGAAGGTCAGGATGGAGCCATCACAGCAGGGCATCGTGGATGGAAAAAAAGAAGCTGTGGTTTAGAAGGAGCAACATCAATGAGGAGAAAAAGTCACCATGGGGAAGGAAGTAGAACTTATTAGTGAGGGCAGAGGTGGGAGGGCAGGCAGTGGCAGGTGGCCCAGTACGTCCCACGTGGTGTGCAATACAGATGAAGGTAGATTGCATGTCTATTCCAGGATAGGGAGTTTAGAGAAGAGAAAGAGCAGAAAGGAATTGTAATGATACTCAAAGCAAACATTCTGATATTAGTGTGATCTGTGAGGAGTTTAATGCCGTTTCAGGCAGAGATAGACCTATGTCTAAAGCGTTCTTCTGTCACATCAGAACTATGAACCTTGGTCAACTCACTTAGCCTCATCTGTAAAAACTTAAGTATTTTATTCCCTCCATTTCCCAGGAGTAACAGAAGCCCACCTGAGTCAGGGCTAATTTGGGACTCTCTGATACTAAACGCACTCTCTTTCTTCAGTGCTAGTCTGCACCTTAAAGAAATTTCTAATTTCCATTTTTTAAAAATATATAAGGGTGCAAAAATAAAAATAGGTAAAGTATGCACACAGTTCTTTAATGAAACAATGAACAATATTGTTTTTGGTTAAGGGTCAGCCTATAACGTACTAAAGAGATAACATCTAATCTCAATTGTCTCTGTTTATTAATATTTCTGTTAGACTCCAAATTCATAGACTAGCTCCTTAAAGGAAAATTCAGTGTTCATTTTTGTTTTCTTTCTTTTTTTGTTTGATTTGGGGAGACAAGGGAGTACGTTTGCTTCTACCTCTTGCAGAAACTCTGCATGGTGTCTGGTGTAAAGCAATAATAAAAATAATAGACAACAATTAAGGCTTCTTGGCCAGGCTCTGTGATAAGTGTTTTACCTGCATGATCTCTTTGCTTCCTTGCAACCTTTCTATGAGATTGCCACTATTGTTATGCTGATTTTACAGACGAAGGAACTGAGAAATAAAGGAGGTATTTGTAGGACTCTCATTAATAGATGAATAAAACCAAGGCATGGAGAAGTCAAATAATGGCCCAAGACCACATAGTAAGTGGAACTCAGATTCAAAACCAGATGTTTCCTTTCACGGATTTTTAAAGATTGCCAAGATATTGGTATTTCTGCATTTTATGATAATAAGGCTAAGAAGACATTGCCAGACACACAGCTATGCCTAAATACATTTGCCTGCATGTGCCTAAATAAGATCAAACACCTAGAAAGTCACTTGAGTGTATGGTTCTCTCCAAAAGATGCCCCATTTCTTTCCCAATATGTGCAGAAAAGATGAAAGATGTTTTTTGAGCTATTGTATTTCATTGAACCCTGGGTGCTTTTTGGTAGGAGACCTGGAATGTTTTAAACTAAGAATCACTGCTAAGTGATGAATTTCTGATTATGTAATTGTAATATATCCACAGCAAATAATTGTTTACCATCTGCAAAGCACTTTTATTTTCTATTACCTCCTATCATTCTTTGAGCTATATGGTGAGGTTGTCGGGGGAAGAATTATTGCTAGAGTTCAAAGCTTACCTCTTTCACTTACTGTATGACATTGAGAAGTTGTTTCATTTCCATGTGACATAATAGAATAGGCACACTGGTGTTTGAAACAATTTATTCCCTGCTGAGTTCTGTAACATCGATGAGATTTATTTTAGGAACTCAGATCATGTGTGTAACCAAAAGTCAGTACATACTCAGTCTGGAACTTCAAACTACTTGCCAAACAGTGTAACACTGAAAGACCTAACCTGATGTTCATTGTGATAACACTGCATCATTTTTAAAAATATTAAAGTAAATTGTACCTATGTTAATATGGAAGGAAATTTTATGATTATTTTTCTTCAATTAAATCTATTGTAATAAAAATAATTGTGCACTTGAAAAATTAACCTTTCTTTAAGTATAAAGATGGCACTGCTGATTATGTCAGACAAATGAGATATTAGTTTTTTGCATTTGTAAGAAGTGTCCAGTGATAAGGAGTGTCACTCAACTAAAATCGTATCAACCTCTGTATCCTCGAATAAGTCCATTCAGAATTGTCTTAATAAGTTTAACTTAATTTGACAAATAAGGCATTCTTTCTACTTCCTGACCTATTTGTCTCAAATAATATGCTTAAAGAACTGTGCGTCTATTTCCAGCTTCCATCTCAGAAATGGTAAGTGAATTATTTTGAAAAAAAAAAACAATAGTAATCTGTCCTAAAGTTTATACCACTTTTCAAAATTCAGCCAAATGAGTTGTTCTGTTTTGGAGTAGATGAGAGCATAGGTAGATCTTTCTATTTGTTGAGGATATGAATAATACCCTTCATATTTGCATATATGTTTTCAGCAAGATTAAAGCTTCTTCACTTACCTAGCCTGACTGGTGTGTCTTAAGTGCATTAAAAAGGATTTACTTACAAAAATCATTTGCCCAAGGCCACACTGAAAAGCAGCCTTTTTGACTTTATATTTGGATTCCCTGCCCTGGTTGAAGGTGTTAGATTATTATTCTGAACACACTGAATCCTAGACCAGAGTCTCAAACTTTTTTTGTAAGGCCATGTATTAGTTTCCTATTACTGCTGTAACTCACAAACTCAGTGGCTTAAAGCAATGCCAATTTATTATCTTACAGTTTGGGAGCTCAGAAGTCTGAAATCAGTTTTAGTGGGCTAAAATCAAGGTGTGAGCAGACCTGCGTTTCTCCTGACAGCTCTGGGAAGAATTAATTTTCTAGTTTCTAGAGTCTCTCTGCATTCTTTGGCTCATCGTTCCTTCTTCCATCTTCAAAACTTGCAGTGTAGCCTCTTTTTCTACTGTCTGATTTCTGCTTTCATCTTTACACCTCTCTCTGACTCTAATCCTCTTATAAGGACCCTGTTATCAACATAATCACACCTGCAAAGTCCCATTTATCATGGAAGATTACACATTCACAGTTTCTGGGGGATTGCAATACGGACATCTTTGAGGGGTCACTATTCTGCTTCCTACAGACTGGATAGTAAATATTTTAGGCTCTGCAAGTTATACAGTTTCTGTGGCAACTACTGAACTTGGCAACAGGCAATTTATAAACAAATGGATGTGAATATGTTCCAATCAAAATGTATTTACAAAAACAGCCAACCATCAAGATCTGGCCCATGGGTTATATAGTCTGACAACACTTGCCCTAAACACACAGCATCTGGTATGGATGTTTCCAAAAGATATTGCTTAAAACAAATAAATGAATGGATCAATAAATAAATTAAGGAATTAATAAAACATTCATTTAGAGGAAGTCCTTATTGGATTTAGAGTTCTAAGGAGAAATTCCTAAAGAATAGGAATTTTTCCACTCATTCTTTACATAGCTTCCTCCTAAATCCTGACCTCAGTATCAGATTAACTTTCATGCTGAAAGTCTTTTCTCTTTCTATAGACTTTGTATAGATGTGTTCATGCGAATGAAACCCTGAAAATCACTATTGACTTTCTTTTTACTCCCCATATAATCTAGAGCTCTTTTGAGAATATTAATGTATATTGCTATAAGAACAGTTATGCATTTTTCAAAAGTCTAGAAAGATATAGATAGAAATTATAGGATTGATATTGACAAGTTTACTACTGCTATCTCAACAATGCTGACACTTAAAAGAGTTTGGAACACAGAGCATAGACACCATGGAAGAAATGTTCACATGCCATCTTCTTGCATCCTTGTAACAAAATAGAGCCTCAATGTTTCAGGCAAAGAAGAACAGCTCTACCACCTGTGCTAATCATCTTTTGATCCTTGCCATGTGAATAGATTCATGATCTGACATTTGCTATTCTAGTCACAATAGCTCTTGTCTCAGCAATTCAATTTTCAGTGTCTCATGAATTTAATACCTGCTCTACTATCAGAAGATTTGTAATAACTTATACAGCTGAACCTTTTCCAAATTTCCTGTTCATCTTAACCCTTCCACCCTGCCATCTGGGTATAGAGGATGGTCTTGTAAAAAGGCAGGTTTATTTAACATGCTTTCATCAAAGCACCACTGTGTGCTGGAGTTATATGAGCAGCATGACCAAGGCACAAGATCTCAAATGAGTCAGACAGCTGATAGCTTCAGTTAGATTTAGACAAAACAATAGGAAGCAATGTGCAAAGACCATGGATCTGGGTTCTTTGAGAAACTGCCCCAGTGGGAAGAGTTATTATCTGCCTTTGCCTTGAACTCCTAAAATGGTGTTTAATCACACTAGCCCCTTCTATCAACTAGTAGCAAACTCTCCATCTCCTCCTTTGAACCATGTGCTTCCTTTGGGTAAATGGTCAAGTTTCAGAATTGAACATGAGAGACACTCCATCTCTCAGCAATTTGTAGGCAACTAAGGTCTATCTTGAGCCCAATAATACATACAAATTCTCTGGCTTGGGTGACCAACATCTTTAATTTTCCCCTGTGCTAGAATGTGCTCCATCAGGTGGATATTGCAAAGAGAAGTGTGCAACCTACTTACCAAGAACACCTGAGGAAGAGCCAATCATCTCATGTATATAAAGGTCAAATTATATTCTCAATCCCATGAAATAATCTCTTGGTCTCCCCACAGAATAGTTACAGAAGGATTAAACCGTCATCATAGAAACCTAATTTTAGACCTTTTCTAGTTGAGTGCCACTTTAGCTGGACAACACTTTTTAAAAAAAATTAGAAGGAACTACAAAATTAAAACAAAAGTAATAGTTATAGAGTGAATACAGTTATTAGATTCAGACTATAAAAATTTGTTATATAGAAAACACAACCATTGACATGTAATTGTTTTGGTTTTATCTATCTTGTTTGTATATCAAAAAGGAAATATAAATTCACATAGATTAAGTTTGGTAATGAACCTTTTTTAAAGACTGCAATGTAATTTGAGATGCTTTTTCATAAATATATACCATAATCCAGATGCTGGCAGTAAGTACTATAGAAAGCAGAAAATTTATTTTTCCTTTCTCTCTTCCTTCTTCCTTCCCTCCTTCCAACCCTTTCTTCCATTCCTTTTTCTTTCCTTTCTTCCTTTGTTCTCTTCTTAGTTCTTCTTTCACTTAACATATCTTTATTGATTTTCTACTTGTACCAGCTGTTTTTAATAATTCAAAGTAGAAGTATCATGTAATATTCCATAATTATTTGTAGTCTTTATTAAAAATAAGTCAGAAAAAGCACCTTAAAGCTAAAATGAACCCTCTGGCTGGCCCATGGCTCACTTGGGAGAGCATGGTGCTGACAACACCAAGTCAAGGGTTAAGATTCCCTTACCAGTCATCTTTAAAAAAAAAAAAAAAAAAAAAAAAGGGTAAAATGAACCCTAAAGTGTCTATAATGAGATACTACTATGGATTGTTGTGTGTTTACTTGTGCTGGCATAACTAACTGATTCCAGTAAAAGAGCAATCAGTAAGCAGATGTGCTTAAACCTTCTTGGCATTTGATTGAACACAACAACTTTTCGCTAGAGTACTATGCATTCATATAATTTTATGTGAACAGACTTGCTCAGGAATGAATTTAGAAATAATGAAAAGTGCAGAGCAATAAGCTGGCAAATTGGAAAAACCTTTAAAAAATGTTTAAATATAGGCATCGAAAATGGCAGGAGTCACTTTACTAAAGTCTGACACATACACTCAAACACAATTAAACTTATACAAAATTAATACATTGGTTAAAATTTTGGTATTAAATGTAATTAATTGTCCATTGATTTTCAATACATACATTGTCATACTGAATATTAAAATAAAAATAGATTTTTTTTTGGTCGTTCTTTTGTTATACCTAGAATGACTAATAGTCTTGATTTGCCTGGGACTTAGAGGGAGGAAATGGTTTCAGAGATATGGGACTTTTAGTGATAAACCTGGAAAGTTCTGGACAAACTAGGATGAACTTGTTACCCTAGTAATACCTCTGATCTATGTAGTCCTGTGAGACAGGGTTGTATAAACCATTGTGCTGAATTCTGTTTCCTTACTAAAGCTGTAAATAATTGCAACAAGTTCACCTACTCAGGTGGGTTTAAATTCCAGCTATGTGTAATAGTCTCTCTGGGAATTGTTTGGGAAGTGTTGATGTTCAAGCCCACCCAAAACCAATTACGTCAGTATCGATACGTTTTAAAAGCTCCTAGATGATTCTAATGTGTAGCAGAGCTGAGAATCATTGTTCCTGAGCTCCTCTGAATACCAGTCTCTACTTACTAGGTTCAGCCTGGCTCTAATTAGCAGACAGAACAACAGCAGAGTGAAGAAATCACCCCTGCCCAGGATGGACTGGACCTAATCCTATTGTGTCATTTACATGAAATTGTCCAATCATAACTGGTTAGGTGGATATAGGTCCTGGCTTTCTGTGTAAAGCCAGCTACTCTCTTCTCAGCTCCTCTCCACACTGTAATCCTATGCATTTAGAGAACAAAGATTAAGACCTGTTTAACACTATAACTCCTTATGTCATGCACACATTCAATTTATTTTTTGAATCATAGAAATACTCTTTTCCAATTTGTTTTAACCAATGAAATAAGGCACTTCATCCAAAGAGTTCATTTATTTTTCAACATTAGTCAAAATTTCTCCTGTGCTATTTGGTCATGCCTTCATGGGATGCACAGACTAATAAGGGATATTTAAAATATAATAAGGCAATTATTTCAGTGTGATAAATGCTCTAATTTGTCAGTGTAGCTCTTTCTTAATTAGTATCAAATTTTATGTAGAGTACATTAAGCAAGGCACTCTTCTAAACACTCATATAAATTCATTTACTACTTGTTACAAACTTGAGACGTAGGTAATATTGTTATCACCTCCATTTTACAGTTAAGAAAGTGAGAGCATAAAGAAGTTAATTAAATTCCCAAGGCTACTGTCTTAGTCTATTTGGGCTGCTATAGGAAAACACTATTTTTGGCTTATAAACAACAAACATTTATTTTTCAAAGATCTAGAGTCTGGGAAATTCAAGATCAAGGTGCCTGGAAAATTCGGTGTCTGGTGAAGTTCTTCTTCCTGGTTCATAGATGGCTGTCTTCTGGCTGTGTCCTTTCATGGTAGAAGGGGCCAGCTAGCTCTCTGGAGTCCCTTTGATAACAGCATAAATCCCAGGTATAAGAGCTCTACCCTCATGATGTAATCACCTCCCAAAGGCCCTGCTCACCTCGTGGCACCATCACCTAGGGGGTTAGGATTTCAACATAGGAATTTTAAAGGCAGTAGGGGTAGTCACAATCATTCAGACCATAGCAGCTACAAGGCTAGTAACTGGGAGGGCTGGATTTCAGACAGAAGGAATCTTTCTCTGGAGTCCATTCCCTTAATTACTCCTCTTTATACTACCTCTTATCAGAATAGAAGTTAGCAGAAATTTGCACTGGAACTCACTCCATTCCTTTGCCTAAGGTTGGAATCTTTACATAAGAATCCAGCTTTCACATACTTTCCCCCACTAGGTTTAAAAAGACCCTGGTAAGTAGGAGCAATAGATATAAGCCCAGACTTGGGCACTTATACAGTACAATTTCTAGTACCATCTCTTCTGTCTCATATATTCATAAAACCAGTTTGGTGAGTGTGGCAGGACTCTTGTATGTAATATAGCCCAAGTCCTCATTTACCAGATGAGAAAACATAATTTTAAGTGAACCTAGAAGTAGCTCAGAAAGTACTGCTAACCATTATAAACCTTGACAAAGAGAATAAAAGAGAGAGAGAGAGAGTGGGTGAGGGGGAGAGAGAGGTAGACGGATACAGCTTTAAAAGTTCACCTAAAGTGTCTGGATTAGATACACTGGTAAGAGCTGGATCCCATCCCCATTTTCCAAGTACTACTGGCAACTAAGAGTGACCAAAGAGTTATTTCAAGTATGATACAAGCCTGCCTGTCACCTATAACTGCTATGCAAAACTAAACATGTGTTCTTACAGTATTTTCGCAGCTTCTACACCTATTTCTTGCAAAACCTTTAAAAAAAAAATTTTACTTCCACTATCTGACTGATACAAAAAAAAAAAGAAATAAAAGCAATGTGCATGCTATGGTTTCAGTCTCAAGATTTGCCAAAACTGTCAAGTGTCTGAACAGTGTTGAGCTCCATAGAAGTAGGGAGAAAGGTGTTCTTCCTGATTCTGTGATATGCTTTGTTTCCTGGGACAGACTCAGTTCTGCATGTGCCTAGAATTTTCATCTTTACTGAAGATTAATTCCATTAGATATTGCCTCTGAGTTCCCTTTTTCCACTGGGAACCAAAAACCAAACCAAGGTATCTGGCAGATATCCAACTCTTTCTTCCAATTAAACTCCTTTTTTCCCACCTCAGATATAGAACAAAATTTCCCATGCATGTGAAGAGATTCCTTTAAAAAATGTAACTTTGAGGTGAGTGTGGAAATAGGGTGAAAGAGAGTTTATACTGATGAAAGAAAGGGGCTGCCAACCCAAAATGGCTTGTTTTAAGAGTATAGAAACAGTAACATAAAGAAGAGATAAACCAGGAATTTTGCTGATTTTCAGGTAGATATGTATAAAGGTATATGGAAGTAAATATGACATAATACTACGTTTTATTCTTTTCAAGTTATTCCAATTTCTTTTTATTTCTTTCCCAAAACTCCATGAGACAGGCATAAAAGGTAATATTATCCCTCTTATACAAATAAGGAATTTAGATTCATTTACTGGCCATCTTATCTGAGATTTCTTGGTAAATACACAGCAGGTCTTGTATTAAACAGTGCCCAATATTTCTGAATATTTTACAGAGACTGCCAGACATTAGTATTCTTTTTTGCAGACAGTATCCACCAGCAAACTGCAATGCTCTCTACCTAAAGAACTGAAACTCAGGCAGAATGTTTGCTGATAATTTATAAGAGTTCTTTCTTAAAGACTCTGGACACAATGTTAGTCAGCAAATAAGTATAAGAACCTATTTTACTCTCCAGGAATGAAATGAGGAATTTGGAGGGCTATAGAGTTTGCTGAATTTTCACAGCAGATCAGCACAAAATTATTCATACTTGGCATCCCAGCCTACCCTGGGATATATGATGCACTGTGGCTCTTGGTTCAAGAGCCCTCAGCTTCACTGTCTCATCTCCAGTCTGGCCTTTTGTGAGTGAAGTGTATGAGAATGTAATGAAAGCCAAAAAGGCCATTTGGCTTCAGGGCTGTGTCAATATAACCTCAAATTCTAATTTGGAGAAGACTGCATCCTTCAGAGCATGTGAATGAGAACGCACAGTGTTCCTATGGAACTCGATTCATGGAACAAAGCAAATTGTCTCCTGTGTGCAGAGTGTACGGGTTCTTCTATAATGAAGCAGAGGTGTTAATCACGACTTTGTAAGGGAGGGGGTCACATTAAAATGAAGAGCTTCCTGGGTTTCTGAGTTCTTTCCTCTATCTAGAAACACATGTTACTATTTGCCATTGCAAAGGACAATCTTTGTTGAATTACAGTTCTCAGTTTTCTTTTCTTTTCTTTTAAACCACTTTATGAGTTACGATTGACAATGTGGTTTAAGTAACTTTTTGGAAAGAGAAAGAACATTCCATAGGTTTAAATAGATTCTGTCTATTTCGAAACAAGGTCTTGGCCCATTAATCCTGATTCGTGACTTCTGTACTAGTTTTAGATTATAATTGTAGTGGAAGAGATCATAATTAAGAGAAGAGATATTTATTTATTTCCCACATTGCATCTTCTAAAAATTAGGAGGTTTTGTTTTGGTTTTGGTTTTGCTTTTTTCCTGTGAGGAGGGAAAACAATACAATATCAGTAAGAACATTTTGGAAAAATCAAACTCTAAGGAAGAAAATTAAATTCATTTCTTATGTTTCCTCCTAGGGAAAACAGCATTCAATTTTTAAAGTATTTTGTTCCAGTCTCTCATTATTGTTCTCCACATACATTAACATACATCATACTCTATATACGACTTTTGCTTTTTAAAATTTAATCTTATGGGCCAGTTTCTAGACCACTGAATAATCTTCAAAAACACAACTTCACATTAGTGTTTAATATGGGTATAACATAAATTAATACTTCTGGGCAATATAACGTCTGATAAAATTTCAGTGGTAAATGGTTAACATTTTCCACACAACCCTTGTTCTGAGAGAGGAGTGGGCCAATAATCTCACCTTCTAGAACAAAGGGTGGCCATGAAAGGCAAGCAACAATGTCTGGGGAAGTGGGGTGACGAGAAAGCACAAAGTGGGTCCCTGTGTTCCCAGGGTTCTCAGAGCCCAGTCTCCAGGGATCAAGCGGAGGAAATTAGCACAGACAAAGCAGCATTTCTCAAATTTCTGATTTCATCCAAATGCCAGTCGAGATCCAAAATCATGTCCAGTAATATTTAAGCTAGAGAAGAAATTGCAAATGGTGGTGCCAAGTCACAGCCAATACAGGAATCCAACGGGGAAACCCAGAATTACTATCCTGCTAGCTCTCTGGGATCACTTTATGATTTTCTACCCACCCAGTAACATGACTCCAAATTTTACATGATTGAATTATTTGGGCAATTTTATTACATTGAGGCATGATTTATACTTTATATGGCTTCAATTTAAACAGAAATTGAACTTCAAAAAAATGTTGCGATAGTATTTAAATCCTTATAATACCAAGAACCCAAGGTCCTAGTGATACTAAAATGAGACAGTGTCCTTCAGACACTTAAAGGGGTAAATGGCAGCACACATTGGACTCTATGATTGGAGTAACGCAACTGCCTTAGGGAGTTCCAAAATACTATAGAAACAAAAATCACCATAACTTTTTAAGTCTTTTATTTACAATACTCTTCCAAAATCACGGAACAAAATTAATTATAAGGAGAGGTTTCTTGATCGTATCTTGTCTGGTAAAGTTGTTCTATTCCAAGATTTGTAAAACAGTCCTTCCATTGTTTCTTATGTTTTAAAGATGTAAACTTTACCTAAATTTACATATTGGTGAGGTTGGTGCCAATGGATGCTATGTATAGCAGAAAAGTCCTTAAACAATTCTTGGAACAAAATAAAAAATAAAGGAAAGTCCTCTGCAGTAGGTGGCCTGATGAGCTTGTCTGCTTTATTGCCATGATATTGTGTGGACAGAGAATGGTAAAGTTTGCTATTTTATCATCCACATTATTAGTCTTCCCTATAATTAATGTCTAGCCATGTTTATGTGGATTTCTGAATATTACTTAAGATGGATTTCTGAGACTTTTGATCACATTGGTATTAAGATTTACATAAGGTATATTAGCATGGAGTCTGCCCCATGCCGTGATAACATAAGATCAAAAATATATGAGTGTTTGTTTAAATTATGAAAACCATATGCTATATTAAGGTTAATCTTGACTGCAGCTCTAGACCAGGAAAGGATGCTATCAATAGGGTTAAGTATGCTCAACGGTTGATGGCTGGACCTGGACCTTTTGGAAAGTTCCTTGTTGTTTTGCTCTTTATGCCACCGTTCCAAATCTGGTCAGCATGATAAAGTCTTGCAGAATTAGCCAATGGTTCATTTTTATCTAATGAACATCAATCAAGCATTCATGGTATCCAGTACAATGTACTGGGTGTTTAAAGTCTCAAGATAGATGTATAAGACACACTGATGCCTTTCAGCAGTATAAAATATAATGGGGGAAACATGGCTATGAAATTACAAATAGCTCTGGATTCTTACTAAGATGACCAGATGAATGATGATGGAACACATTTGGAGGTTCAGGGAAATGGGGATTGTTACACATTAGGAGAGTCAGAGAAGCCTTTCTTAATGTGATGGGGTTTTAATTGGGACCTGAGTGGTGGGTGATACATATATTTGTCAAGGCCCATCTTCCAAAAGTCAGGACAGAGAAAACCTTGATAATAAATTGTAAAATTATAACTGCAAAGTTATTGGCTTCTGGGATATGCAGACCAAATAATTGGTTTTTCCATACCTCCCTTATTTTATTTCTGTAAGAGTTTGTATTTTCTAGGTAAGATCTCTCTCAGGAGAGCCTTTTTAATGAACTGTGTTATGAAAGTAGCATACGGTCTCAAATGTAAAACAAAAATCATTATACTTTAAAGAAGAAACATCGCAGAGCAATTTCATTTCATAAGAACCTCTTTATTAGTGCCTTTGTGTTTTCATTAGTACCGTTCTATGTAGAGCTCTCTGTTTACCCTGCATTTAAGGAGCTGATTTTATAACAGTACAGGGGCAAAAGAGTCTCAAAGATAAAGACCTGGGCAAGGGAAAAGTCTGTGTGTTTGAGAGTAGACACAGCAAAGTGTGTATCAGAGACAGGAGAAGTTATGCAGAGATTTCTTAAATAAACCATTGACTAACAAGTACAAGAAGAAGCTTAAGATGCCTAATCGTGAATTAAATCTGTGTGAGGAACTGCAACAGCATTCAGGAGCACTTGGATCAGGGACAAGGTGTCTCTCTTGAAGCTTCTTGGATCTCTGCCCATCTGCTCTGCTTCACCCCAATTATGTATATGCATCCAGTAGGTTTCGTATCAAGGCAGTCTCAATCAACTATTTACATTATTTGTATTTATGTTGCTGAAGAGGTGAAGAGGTACCCTTTAAATACAGCAATATCTTAATTCTACAGGAAAGAGGAGATGAATTTAAAAGTTGAAAGCTTAGAAAAAGAGCATTCTTGACTGAAAGAGAAAAAGTGTTAGGGCTTCTAAGTCAGTGTTATTTCATAGTAAATATTCAATATGGAATAAAAAGAGGGAAGGAAAATTAAGCTTCAAAACTAGAATCCAAAGCTAGTCTACATGCTTCCTAGGTTCCCAAAATAAATCCTAAAAATGTTTTCTCTGGGAAACAAGTGATGTATCCTAAAGAGACTGGACCTTAGAGACATTTGGGGTCCGATGCTGCTTCTGTGACTTACTCCCTGTTATACTTATGTAAACGACTCAGTAACTAGTAATCTCAGTGAGATTGTTAATTTCACCATTCTAAAAATCAGAATTATAATAATGTTCACCTTAGATGTCTTAGACAATATGTGCATCCCACATATCAATTAAATTAACAATAGCTAACTTTTCTGAGCAATTTGTGAATAAAAATGAACTAATACTTTTAATATATGAACTCATTTAGCCCTTAGAGCAAATTTTGGAGTAATTCTATCATACCCATTTTACAGGTTGGAAAACTGAGGCATGGAGAAATTATCTTTGCCAGGGTTATACAGTCAGGAAGTAATAGAGCCAATCTGAGGCAGTACGCCTACAGAAACTACTCTCAGATACTATGTTCTACTAAATAAACAGGAACTAAGTGTGTTATTACTACTACTTTTAGTCTTCTTTTTCTATTGGTGTATTGTTGTATCTGATCCACTCCTTAATTATACCTCTAAAAAATTCTTAATTTAGCCCCTAGTTTTAGAATCATCATATTTTAATGATTATTTGTTTATAAGGGATTCCCTCATGGTAGGGCTCATTGCATACAATTATGGATATTGTCCAAATTCTCCAGAGATTTAAGATTCAAGTTAAAATGTTTATATGCCAACATAATAATTTTTCTGTAACTCTTGGAAACAAGTCTATATATATACAATTATGTATGTAATAAAATCTGTGTAAACACATGCTGGTGACCTACTTACCCCAAGCCTATCTTGCTTTGTAAATCTACGCTATCTTTTTGCATCAGAAAAAAAAATATATACTTTTTTCCTTCTCCTGGTTTCCCCCTCCCTGCTAGATTAAACTAATAAACACAGCAGCATGTACTTTATGTCACAAAACTAGTGTTTCAATATTGAACCCAATTGTCTCATTCTAGTCAATATGTCTCTAAGTAGTATCCATTTCTTCATCAGTGAAGAGTTTTGGAAAACAAGCTTTCCTTCTTTTTGTAGCTTTTTATTTGAGAGCTTTGCAGACATAACATACAACAATTCACCATCAGAATTTCTAGGAAATCAATGCACAGTTTATCTCCCTGTCTCTGCCCTCCAGATTTTATTATATATTGCAATGGCCTTATTTCTATGAAGAACGGTGCTGTGTTATTTCCATTACTTTCTCTATGTTGTAGTGAATATTTCACCTTACAGGAAGGATATTAGATACAAGGAGCTTATCTGGGCTCATCCAGCACTGATTCATGCATTTATTCATCCAAAATATTACAGCTTTTAAAAAGAATGGGGTAGATATATATGTACTGACATGAAAAGATGCTCAAGATTCACATTAAGTAAAAAAGGCAAGTGGCAAAACCACGTGTATGAGGATCTGATTTTTTTGTTTGATTTTTAAAAAATAAAATAAAACACAAGATAAAATGATTGTATGTGTGTATGGGTGTCTAGAGAAAAACTCTGGAAGGGTATATCCCAAAACATTAACATTAGCTCCTTCTAAGAAATAAACTTGCTTGGGTATGAGGACAGTGAGTACAGGATGAAGGTTTTTTTCTTATTTATACACTTTTGCACTGTTCAATTTTTCCCCACTATGACATTGCTATAGTAATTACAGATAAAGAATTTATAGCCTCCCTGGTATTATAAGATTTCATGCATACACAAAGGCCATAGGGACATTTCTGAACTTGGCCATATTAAAATCTAACTGATGGGACAGACAATTGAAAACAATAATTATAATACAAAGAGAAATATGCGATCAATTCCATAAGAGAGGTGCAAATATATCTGAGATTGGGAGAAATGATATCTCTTTGTGAATATGGAGGAAATAAAAATAGATAAATGGTATCTGAGTGGAAAGAAAGGATTTTAATAGGCAGCATTGTTTAACTTTGAGGAATATCTGTCTTCTTTCCTTCATGTTACTAGTTGCCTAGAACACAGTGAGCACTCAGTAAGTGGGCTGTAGGAAAGAGAAGAGATGTAAGAAAGATGAAGTATGGTGAAATCTGATCACAGAAGTCTGGAGCTGGGCAGGATATAGAGATTGCATTCGTTCATGTGTAGAGGTCTGTGAAAGAGTCATATGATTCTGAAAAGGGCTGGGTAGGACCAGGGACTTATCACAGTTCCACCCAGACAAAATTTTATTTTTCTACTTTTATTGCTGGAAAGTTATTCTTCTAGTTCAACTCTTTTAGTGATGAGAAAAAAAAAAAATTTAAGGAGAGTGAGATTTTCCACTGATCATAGAGATAACTAATGGTACATTTAGTATTAAAACCATCAGTTCTGAGTTCTTAGCAGTTCTTCAATGAATATGAGACCAGGCAAATGGCTAGTTTGTGCAGAGGTATTAGGCTTGTAGTATATTTAATTAAATATGAGGTGTTTTAAGGAACAATGAACAACTCAGATTGAATAGAACACATGGTATATATTGGGGAGTCATACAAGAAAATGCAAACTTTATTTTGGAGGCATTATTTAAAGTAGTAAGATGTATACCCATCCCGATGCCTCATAGGGGAGGGGTAACTTCTGCTATTTGCCAAAATGAAGTGAAAGGGACCAGATCTAACTTCCTCCCTGAAACAACTGAAAATAAAAAAAAATTAAAAAGAAGGAAAAATACATGACACAATAGTATTCAAGACATTGACTATTAAATTGAGAGATAATGAGAGACAATTGAAGGAAGCAAATGTAGGCCATACAATTGCTCCAGCTTACTAACTTTAGAGAGTTTCCAGGCCGTGGCGCAAGGAGGGGAGACTCATGTGGAAAGATAGAAGTACAGAAAGTTGGGGTGGTTAGAGTTTGAAGGGGGGTGGATATCAGAGAGACAAGAGAGAGAGAGAGAGAGAGATCACCTCCTACTGATCGTCTCCTTTTCAGTCGATCAGTAAACTTGTCTGAAGAAACTACTGTGGCTGGGGGGGAAAGTCCCTAAAGAATAGAGGGAAGAATTCCCAGCACTCACTCCTTCATTAGGGAGAATTCCTGCTCCCACCAGCCAGAGTAGAAAATCCCATGATTCATGGGGTAACAGGGAGCATACTCAAAAGAGACTGGCCTCAATAGGGACAAAATTGGCCCTAAACTAGACGCTGCTCTGTTATCAATGATGAAAACCTAAAAGCAAGATTGGCTACAGGTCACAAAGAACGATTACATTTTGTAAAGGTGAGTATATTAATTATACTAATTATGCTGATTTGATCATTACACATTGTATACGGGTACTAATATTCAACTCTGTACCCCCAAAATATGTATAATCAATTATATTTCAATAAAAAACGTTTCAAAGGGATTAAATTATTTTTAAGTAAATTTGCTGCATACCAGAATTAAAAGAAAAAACTAGAATTTATTCTAATTTTTCAAGTAGCTCTCCTTTCTCAATTTTTATCACAGAGATTATTTTGTGAATTTGTGCATCAATTTATAACTGAGAATCAAATATTTTTATAAACAAAATTAATTAGGAACCAAAAAATTTTAACATAAAAGTAATCATATATGATTAAGATGTATAAGTCAGAAAATATCTAATATTCTAAATATCGCTATAGGATTGTTGAATATGTGGGCACCACCCAAAGTTATCCAAACTCTTCACTGAGGCTTGCTTGGAGGTTCTAAATGGTGTGATTTTGCCTGTGTGATAGCTGTTCATTAAGGACAGCTCCCTGTCAGGAACATATGAGAATAACAAATTCCCTTCCCCAGGAAGGACGAATTGCCCAATATACCCATTGTTACCCTCTTCTTTGAAGAAGTTGAAATTCTAGACGCCACTGCAAAGATTTATCCTGATGGGATTTCTAAAAGAACTTTTTTTCACCTTCATATGAATGGTGCCTGTTTTGAGTTTTAAAATTGGGATCTTAGGGAATTCAATCGATACTATGTATTAAGGGGTAGAATTGTGCACATATGTTTGTTATTTTTAAGGGTCTACACAGTGTATTTAAAGGTTATTTTGATTTAATTCCTGTGATAAATAGCCAGAATAGATTGATATCAAATTAAGAAGAAAAAGAGATTCTTCACTGGCTGATTTGGTAGGGTCTGGCCAGGAGAGAAGGCACTGCGTACTACAATGGACAAAAATTAGTGCAATATTCAATTTGCATAGTGATGTGGGGAATATACAAACTGGAATGAATAGGAAAGATACAGAAGTCTATATTTTTAAAATTTGTTGTCTCTTATTATTGACAAAGTATTAGCCAAATGTTATGTGTGGATAAATTTTAATATATGGACTAAAATACAAGGAACTGGAAAATGGTCTTGACTTATGGTCCAAGACCATGAAAAATGGTCTTTCCCGGATTGTTATTTCAATGTAAAAAGATAAAGGGATTGGATCGACGCTATCAGGTGTTTCTGGAATCATCTCAGGGATTGGGAACTGATTATTTTCGAAGCCTCCCTCTGCATTGCTAAGCTTTCCAGGGGCACAAAAAGGTGGCCACTTCAAGAACCTGTGGCTCTCCCTCAGCAGAGAGCTTTTGGGAGAGAGCAGTCCTAGCCAAATTGTCCAGGGTAGACTTCTGTTAATAAAGTCAGCAAACTTAAAGTTTTTTCAGTCTGTGAGTTTCTTAATGCCAGAGGCACTATTTTTTTTTTTTTTTTGCCTTCTTTCCAATGAAGCTGACAAAAAAATACTTATACGTGTTTTGAAAGGCTTGCAGATTTACAAGTTTCTGTATTGAAGGTAAACCCCTCATTGGGGAGGTCAGCAAAATTATTCTTGAAAATACAAATCTCATAATTGATAGATGAGTATCAAATATCTTTTCCTCAAGCTATGTTGTCCAAATCTATTGCTGTGGAATCTGTGAGTGTTTTTAATTTTGGTCTTTTTTTTAATGCAAATGTTAATGGTGAAAGCTTAAACTCTTCCTTAGCTAGTAATACAATATTCTTTTTGTTTACTAATGGAATCATCTTCTGACAATCTGTTGATTTTGAGAATCATTCTTTACCACCCATCCCAGGGGAACTAACATTTGTGGAGTAGCTAACAGGTGCTAGACATAATGACGGATGTTTATCTTCAGTATTTAAAGAAACCTTAAAATAATCCTTTCTCAGTCAAGGAAACTGGGGTTTGGTGAAGTTAAGTATTTTCCTGATAAGAAATATGCCAGTACCTGGATTAAAATCATGTCAGTCTTTTCTATGGAAGTAGAAAGCTACATGGGTCAGAGCATTATGCTTAATCTCTGTATACCTAATCTAGTAGGTTACTTTTCCATGGGTTTTAATTATCTGTGTCAAGGCTGCTCTTAGTTAGAAGTTAAATGTATTTGTCATTAGAATGAAGAGCCTAATGTGTGCAGCATTCCAAATATCGCTGCAGATAGAGATAGTTTTGAAGACAACTGTCTTCATCATTTACACTCCTTTCCCCCTCATTGAAGCCAATTTTAAATGGAGGAACAGAACTTATATCAGAACCTGTGTGATGGCTGTCACGTCCCATTTAAATGAACTCAATAAAGCCTCCCTTGGGGCAAACCAGAAAGTTTTGTTTAAATGAGTCCTAACTGCTTTAAAGCATTCTAACAATAAAAGGAAACCCAACTGTAGCCAAGTGAGTGCTTAGAAGTGCATTTTCTTTAGCAGGTCGATGGTTTTGCTTAGTGCTAGAGTGCAAGGTAATGGAGAATAGTAGTGGTTAAGACTATGGGTTGTGAAACCAAGAAGCTGAGAACTGTAGCCCAGCACATTTCTGTGACCAAGACCAGTTACTTAAACTCTTCAGGCATCAATTTGCTTCTCAAAACTCAAGGGAAGTATATAACCAGCCTGCAGAGATGCTGCGAGAACAGACATCACATGTGTGCAAGACATGCAAATCCTAGCACAGGACTTATCATTTAGTTATTTGGAGATTAGTTACACACAAGGAGTGAGCTAAGGCTTCACATATATCACCTCATAGAGAAAACTTCATGAGGTAGACGGGATTTTCTTTCCATTTTACCTTTAAGAAAACTGAGGTTTACAAAGGTGGATATAAAACATGCCTGTAGTCACACTTGGGACAAGATATAAGAGTAGGTTTATATCTGCTTTCAACATCTGAGCTCCTAAGCATGCTCATTCATATACATACATGATCCTCATGTCACTCTGAGTTACTCACATTACTTGAGTAAATTGCTGATATAGGAAGTTAGTGATAGCAGCTCTGGGGAGTTACATGACTTGCCTCTGGTCACATGGTTGGCTAGTGGTAAAGTCAGGATTGGAACCCACGTCTGTCTGATACTACCATTTCTTTACCTCTAGTGTCTCCCTCTCCATTACCTCGTTAAGTCCTCCTGAATACACTCTATACTTCAGGCATCTTACTACAGTACAGCTCCCACCCTACCTCTGCCAAGCATTAATCTTTTCAGTGACTCCTTATTATCTACAGAGCAAAGCCAAACATCATTGTGGAATTCACCCGGCTCTTTCTGATCTGAATCCTGCCTTGCTCTCTGGTCTACTGCTTCCCTATACCCTTGGAGACAGACTCCGGCCCTAATGCATACTTGTAACTCCCCCATACTAGTCATGCTGTCCTATGTTTCTCTGTATTAGTTCATGCCTGGAATGTGCTTGCTCACCTTATCTACTTTGTGAATTCCTGTTCATCTTTCAAAGCTGCATGACTTTCTAAAGTCCTGCTTTACAAGTTAAACACCACTCCCATGATGGCAGCCATGAAAGTATGTCATGTGTCCTGTTGCTGGGAGTGTGGTTTACTGATAGCCCTAGCTGCTACTCTTGGGATCCAATGGGGCTTTTGCTGCTAGACTGTTTCCCATGAGCTGTTTCCAATCAATGATTGTTACTAGCTCAGGCCCATGAAACACAGGACTCCTTTAACGTAGAACTTCAGCTCAAGGACTCTCCATGGGCTAGCTGAACCTCTCTTGAATCTGTGCTGCAAGACCAGACTCTTTCCATCTAACCTTAAGTCCTTCCATTCTCCTTCACACGTGTCAGACTTTTACAATGGTCTGAAAGCTCTCCCTTCTTTCTTTTGCTCAGTCTTCCGTTACCCTTCACAGGAATTTCCCCCAATAAATTTCCTGTATGGCTATTCTCATCTTGGTGCCTATTTCCTGATGGACTTTTGCTGACATATACATATGGGTGCCCTTCTCTATCCTGTACTCATATCATCACAAATAAAATATTGTATTCATTATTTTTCTTATCTCCTCCTAATTAAATATGAGCACTGCATGATTAGAAAAAATATTGTTCCTCTTTATTTTTAGCACTTAGCCTCCTGCTTGTTACTTAGTGGGTATTTAATGAGCATTTGGATAAATGAGTGCTAAAAGTATAATTTTAGCTAGCCTGAGTTTATTTAGGTCAACACAAGCAGAACTATGTATTTGCTTCTCAGGTAATAGTGCCAATCAATGCAAAGATATCTGGAAGTTAGCTTACTGTCACCAATGCTAAACTTGTGTTTTAGAGTAATATCATTTAGCTTCCCCATACCCAAAATATTTTCTTGAGTTCAAGTGAGTTTTCATGCTTTTGATCTTAATTTAACTGAAACTGAAAACTTGAAATTGCACTGAATATCTCTCATCACTAAATGAAACAGTCTTGATTAATCACTTTGAGCGTTTCAAAATAATCTGTCAGTTAACCTATATTTAACATAAGCATGTGTAAAGTCTATATGAGTGCATTCATTGGTAGGGAAGCATATTCTTGGAGAGCTATAAAATTAGATAGCAACTCTTTTTAATATTTCAAGTGCGACATTGTGAACAGGCATTAAAATACAATTCCGTACATAAATATGTACAATCAATATGTGTCAATTAAAAACAAATTAATTGATTAATTTTTAAATAAGAAAGATCAAAGGAAGGAAAGAGAAAGAAGTCTGCATAAATTCTGATCCAACAGAGGTCCCTATGTGAGCTCATACACCTATTTCTAATATTTGTCTTGTTAATCTTGGTATCACTGACTGTGCCTTTCTAAAATTTTACATTTATGAAAATCATTTGACTAGCAGAAAATAGTATTAATAGTATAATTATTAGTACTATGTATATACATAACCATATGTTTCTAGAAAAATAAACATTCAAGTGAGGAGTAGTATATCGAATGTTACTATTTATTACTGGTAAGTCCATTACAAACCTGTTTTGATCTACATACTGATAGAAATTATTATTATTATTACTGTTATTATTTTTTCTTGGTCAATTCAGGTTTTACTTATATTTTTGTGATTGGAACAAATAAAAAAATAATTAGGTATATTATTTTTAATTGAATTTTCTCTTTGTACAAAATTATACCAATTTGGCAACCGAACTCTGAAATCCCACATGATTGCTTGACTCCAGCCAATTCTGTTATTTGCAAAGCTGCATGTTTTATACTTGAGATCTCTTTTGGAATGTTTTAGTATGTGATCTTCTGAATGAGTTGTGTATTTGTTCTTGTGTCATCTGAGCCAGTGTCTCACAAAGGAAGTTGGGTTGTTTTTGTTTTTGTTTTTGTTCTTGTTTATTCATCATTCTCTATCCAGCTCTCCTTCTTTACCTTGTTAGATATGTGCCTGTTTATTGGAATTATAAAGGTCAGTATGTTCAGTCTAATATACAGGATAATGATAATAGATACTCAGTAAATGGTGTTTAGTATGTGCACAAAAATTATGTGTTAAATGCTATGATCTCCATTTTCTAAATGAGATTCTAAGGATCAGAGAAATAAAATAAATTGGAGGTGATTACACAACTAGTAACTGGATCATCTCTGATTTCAACTCAAATCTACCTGGTTTTTGGACTATGTATTCTTAATTCAATTGTCTAAAGTTTTGACTCAAGTTTGAGCACTGGAGAAATTTATTACATGTGAAAAGCATAGAACGTTCTTCTGAGAACCTTGCAGTTTATTCTAGAGGCAATAGAGAGCCACTTAGGTTTTAAGGCAGAGGTCATAATGTAATTTGGTATGTGTTTGAAAAACATGTCAAAGGTAGACAGTGTGGAAAACGTAGACAATGAAAACTAAAAAAGGGGAGGTGTAGAAGCAAGTTGCTGACAGAGTCTAAAGAGGAAGTGTTTAGGGCCTGATCTAAAAATGTAGGCAAGGAAATGAAGAGGAGGTGCAGATTGGAGAAACATTCCTAAATTCAGCAGCACAGCAATGTGGGCCTTTGGTGAAATGGCTCAGTCATCATGCATCGTTTCTTCCTTTAAAAAGTAAAGATAATAAAATCTATTTCAAGGTGTTACCATGAGCTTCATATAAGATACTATTATAAACTTATATGATACATACTATGTGTCTAGGCTTTTTCATAAGCACTTTTTTTATACTAAGATTTTAATTCTCACAACAACCTCAGTAAACTGCTATTGTTATCACAGCTTTACAGAAGAGGAAACCGAGGCACATTGAGATGAAGTACAAAGTGACAGCGTGATAACATATGTTTGAAATAAAGCATGTATTATATGTCTGACACATAGTCAGTGCTTTACAAATGCCTATGAGTAGCCACCTAGGCTAATGTCCTTGAGAGACAGAACCAAATCTAATTCATTTTTGTAACATGGTGATCTAGCACGTTTTGATGTGAACGGAACTGTTTGACTGGACCCTCATGGGCACAGCACAGGTATTATTCTAGGTGTTAGGGATACAGTGGCTAAACAGGCCTTTGTCTTCATGATGGTTTCTTCTACTAAATCAGATCATCTGACGACTAGGTGATTGCATGAAGGGAAATGAGTTGGAAAATATTTCTAAATTATTTCCTGCAACATACTTTATTCTGGAAACATTTGCTCAAGAATATGCCACAGAAACAAGGCTCTGCAAATTTCCTCTACTGTATTTTCAGTAAGGACAAGGGAAACAAATTGACTTCAAATCATTTCTTGAACTCTTTCTCTTTCCATAAAGTTAACTTCTTTAAACTTTGGACAGTTATGGGTCCAAAGCTAGCAACAAACTCCCTTATTTTTTGTGGCATCCCCAGCTCCTAAAATAGTGCCTAAAACAGAGTGAGAAGTTAATTAATGTGTGTTGAATGAATGAAGGAATGAATGAATGAATAAAGGCATTTTTCATTTTTAAGCTATTCATCCCTTATAGTAAGTTGGTTTCTGAGAGAAAAATTGAATACTTAAGAATTAATTACTAACTGACATGTGTGCTAGGATTTATGGTTGTGCAAAGAAGATATAATGATTTGAAAGTGGTTCTTAAGAATCATTTATAATAAGCATTGAGGAGACAATTTGGGGCCATATTTACCTGCACACCAATACCAGGGCATCTCTTTGAATTTCAGAAGTGTCATTATGCCATCTATTTAAAAATTTTATCTCATTCAAAATTCCTATCGTAAAAAAAGTTTGTAAAAAATTAATGTTCAACATAAAATCATCATTCAGTCTTACATCATACCCAACAAATCATGAGAAAAATTGTTTTATGTTCTTCCATCTAGTCCTTTTACATGAATACATATACAAAGTTCCTTCAAAACGTTCATAGAAAGATGGAATTAAAAGAAGTTTTTGAAGACCACTCGTATAACATATACCTAATCATAAAATATATGCTATTTTGAAATCTTTTTTTACTCAGTAGTATATCACAAGCATGTTTCTATGATGCTACAAAATTATATAATTATAATTTTAATATCTGGATGACATTTTCTCTACTTGCCCCAATCTTGTGTGGCTCACCTTCAGTAGAATTGTGAAATTTTACCAGTTCCAGATTTTGTCAAAAAAGCATGTGTTTCCAAGATAGAATCATTACATCATAGCATTTTCTAGTTGGAGAAGAGCTTGAAATTCATACAATTCAATAATTATCTCCCTTTAAAGATAAAGACACAGAAATCAAGGGGGCTTTGGGAACCAGAGCAGCCTGGTAAAAAGAATGGTAGGGCATCAGGTGTTCTTCAGTTGTGTTATTAGTTCTGTGATCAGGGATCAATGATTTAACTCCTATGTGCCTTAATTTGATCAGGTTGAACCAAGACTTGATTACATGGTATATATTTATAAGGATGCCATGTTTATCTATCTGAGAAATTGTTCTAACTGGCTGAAACTAGCCAATAAAATTTCCAAACAAATCTATGCAACATAGAATCAAAGTAAATCATATAATGCACTTACGATAACATTGGGCATATAGTATGTGTTCAACACATGCTACCTACTGCCATGATTAGAATTCTGTTGATAACGATTTGTACCAAGTCTCTAGTTGGTATGGGGCAGGCATATTCTAAAACTATTCCTCTGCTTGATGTCAAGTGGAGTGAATTATCTATAGGATTTCCTCCCCTTCTGTAGCTCCTGCTCTGTGTGACAGAATCATTGTGGTGCTCTCATCCAAACGGAGAAAGGTCAGAGGGAGATAAAGTGTCTATTTTTTTTTTTTTCCTGCCAGAGCTGCTGTTTGTCAGGAGGAAAAGAACTGTCAGAACTGGAGGAAGACATGTGCCTGTTCATTCATCTTTGCCCCCTTCTGCCAATGCAAATTCACCACTGAAAGAACATTCTCAAGTGATTCTTTTTAAGTGACTTCAAGCAGTGGAGCTTCCAATTAGATTGCTATTTGTCATAACTATTTTATTGGCTCTTAGGAATCACAAGGTGAATTACTGCTATTCCTCTCCAACATTACAATGAGTCAGTTCACAGAAGCGATTTTCAAAGAGTGAATTACAGGGAGCGTGAGTGCTTCTCAACTAACTAGTTACAGTGAAGTAACCAGGTCCTAAAGAATGTTACCATAGTATCAGTTACTCCATTTTCAATTCACTATTAGGCTTCTAGGTACTCCCCAAACCTTCTCGGTTAGATGTAAGAGTGATTGGTTTTTGGAACTTTACTGTGTTGACTCCAGATGATATAATTCTGATTTTGAATTAAAATTTGTTTTTGTGTTACTAAGCTGCCTAAGTTGGCATTCCAGTTTTACCACTTAATAGTTGTGTGTCCTGTGCCAATTATTTAATCTCTCCATGCCAGTTTTTCTGTTTTAAAATGGAGATAATTACAGTCACAACTATATAGGATTCAGAACTCAAAGAAATAATGCATGGTATTTGTAGTTAGAGTAGTGCCTAATGAATAGCAAGTGCTCAAAGGTATTAGATACTATTATCGACATTATTAGTCTTTTTCAAGACTAATTTAAACAATATTTTCCTAGTTCTGTAAATCAGGCAAATATAAATTCCCAATTTTTAAGTGCTAATATTACTTCCTTTTTTTTTTTGTCCTTTTATTTTTGGGACCAGTAAGAGGATTGCAACCCTTGGCTTGGTGTTGCCCGAACCACGCTCAGCCAGTGAGTGCGCCGGTCATCCCTATGTAGGATCCGAACCTGCGCAGCGGGAGCGCCGCTGCACTCCCAACACTGCGCTCTCCTGAGTGCGCCACGCGGTCGGCCCCCTAATATTACTTCTTATAGTGGAAAACGGCCTACTTTACAGTTCAAAAGACCCAACTTTCGCTCTGGGTCCAGCACAAATTAACTTTATGAGCTAAGTCACATATCTGAAAATTCACATGCCATTTATACACAAAGCTAAGCTTCGTGTATAACGGGCAATGCACAATTTTTATCAAGATCGAGGTAAGGCTCAACTATGCTGTATGTTCAGTTTGGCAGGTCTTATTTAGCAGTTTTTGATACTCAAATCACATTTTTACTGATTGTTCCATTTCATTTACTCAGCTCCCTTGTGAGAGTGACTGAGAATATGTTATTACTCCAGTTTTATACCTGAGGATCTGAGACTCAGAAAGTTATGTAACCAAAACATGGTGGAACAGAAACTGGATCCTAGGTTTTCTTAGGTCAAATAAACCCAAAAAACAAAAACCCTCATTTATTGAAAAACTTCATAGTGATCTGAAAAAGTAGAACAACCTGTATCCTTTCCTTCTCCATAGAATAACCTTCCTATATATTAAGCAGACAGGGCTCTGTTTTTAAAGATACACACAGATGATAATATTAATGAAGGAACCAAATTTCCTTCTGAATCTGACAGTTCAGGAAGCTATAAAAGGACTGAATTTGGGCCCAATAATTGAGAAATTATTTAGCAATATGCTTGGAATCACTTCATTTCTTCCATCAAACAAAACAAAACAAAACATATATTTAAGCCTCTATCACGTATCAGGCATAATTCAAGGCACTAGGAGTACAGCAGTGAACAAAACTAATTGAAATTCCCACCCTCACAGAGTTTACTTGATTAATGGAAGAAGAACAATAAAAAAATCTAGTTGGAATATACTTTGTATGTTAGATAACAATGTTTTGAAGAAAAATTAAGAAGCAAATGAGAATAGACAGTGCCAGGTGTAGGATGTCCCACTTTTAAAGAGGGCGGACAGGGAAACCCTTACTGAGAAAATGAATGAATTTCAGTAAAGACCCAGTGGAGGTGTGCAAGAGATTCACCTGGGTTAGAGAAAGAGCACAGTAGAGAGAGGGAAGAGCAGAAGCAAAGCCCAGAGAGTGAGATATATCTGGGATTTTTGAGCAATAGCCAGGAGGCCATTATGGCATGAGCAGAGTAAACAAAGAAGGGAGGTCTGAGAGCTAACATCAGACATGATCATGTAGGACTTGATTGACTATTTTCATGATTTTGACTTTTATTAGAATAGATAGAAGATACTAGAAGGGTTTGAGCAGAGAAGAGACATCTAATTTACATTTTAATAAAACCACTCTGGCTGCTATGTTGAAAACAGACAAAAGGAAAGAATATAGTATATCTGGACTCCATTGCAATAAAACTTAAGAGAATTTGTAGTGGCTTACACCAGTATCTTAGAAGTGGAGGTGGAGTTAAGCGGTCACATTTTAGGTACATTTTGTATGTATTTTGAAGTTAGAGCAGATGGGATTTGTTAACATACTTAAAGTGGGGTATGGAAGAAAGAGTAGAATCAAGGTGACTACTGTAGTAAGTTGTCCTTACCTGAGAGGAAATGGTAGGAGGAGCAAACTGGAGTGGCAGGGAGCTCAGTTTTACAGACACATCCACTTAGAGTGTTAACGGGCAATTTGGTTATAACACTTGGTTGTACATATGGCAACTCAGTCCAAGCTAAAATATTAATTTGGCAATCCCAGGTGCATAGATGGTATTAATAGTCATAAACCTGGATTAGATCTTGAAGGGATTTACTCTGATGGAAAATAGGAGATGGTCAAGGTGTGAGCCATGGTGTTTTGTATTATTACAAGAAAGGAGAAGGTGATTAAGTGTGACCCATTGGGGAAAGAAACCTGGAGAGATTGGTGATCTGGAAGCCAAGTGAAAACAAAAATATTTTAATTGAAAGAAAATATCAAATTGTTAGAGTATAAACTATACCAGTAATAATTAAATGTCTGACTTACTCCAGGATTTACTATATTTAGTTTACAGAAGTACTAAATGTCTGATTTACTCCAGGATAGAGTAAGGAACAATTGAACATTAGATTTGAATGTGTATTATACACATAGGGCAGATGATGATTAGAAAGAACACACACACACACACACACACACACACACACACACACACACACACACACACACACTATTTTCCCTGCCTTCAAATCTCCAAAGCAGGAAGATAGAATTAGGAACACTGTTTAGAAGTCTCATAGAAAATGACAAGCAAAAGTCTGTGGGAATGTGGGTAACACAGAGATTAACTTTAGTGACTTTAGGGGAATAAAGGTAATATTTGAGCTGGGTGTTAAAGAATGACTGTGAATTTGTTGGGTGGGAAAAGGGAATGGACAAAAGAATAACGGTATTTCAGGCAGATAAGATAGCATGGGAAATGGTGTGGAGGCATGAAAAGGCAAAGCATGTTTAGAAATGAAGAATAAATTTATTTGATGAAAATAGAGTGTGCAAAGGAAGATGAGAGAAAACGGCAGTAGATACAGCCTTCTTCTTTTGTGAAAAATCTTGCTCAACGGTCCACTAGAAAGAAAACTTTGATAAAGTGAGATATTTTTCCAGAACCAGATATTGTGATTACCATTATTTTATAAAAAGCCTTTTATATTCTGGGAAAAGCCTCAAGCACAAAATCGAATATTGTAAAAATGTTCAATTTTTTTTTCAATATTTTAAAACAAATTCAATTTTTTTTGAATATTGTAAAATGAATATACACTTGGGTAAACATGTAGAAATATAAATTGTTCCCTGTAGATTAGTCCACTAGGCAAGTTTTAATTTAAATAACTTTGCTTGGACTATTTTTGTAACTTCCTTAAAGGTAATACTGTGTTTTCATGTTATCTCTTTACTAGAAATGGTTCTCTTTATTGCGAGGCTGCAAGATCACCCAGTGAGAGCTGAGACAAGCAAGCTGGAACATCGTCTGATACGCTGAATGTATGTGAGTGCAACATTCATAGCTTTAAAAAAGGGTAGAAAGAAAAATTGTCTCCTATGCAATGTTGAGTGCCTCGGAATTGATTTTGTGCATTAATACTGTTAATTGCTGGATACTGGGCATGGGCCAGGCTCTTGCCGGTGAGTGTAGGGCTGATGCATAGACCCATGACAGGGTCCCATTCCTCCTCTAAACACAGATTGCAGTTTTGCCTGGAATTACTTTGTCTCTCTTAACTGCTTTGCTTCTAGGAACACTTTGAAAGCCTCCCTTCTGACTGCAGCTGCATGTGTTCCCACTTCCTCCACTCCCTGACTCCTATTGAACCCATTACTTACCCTCCGTTTATCTTTCTCTAGTACCTTGGTCCATCAGATGCCACACTCGGTTCTCTCTAACTCTCTAGTCCTCTGTCACCTCAAACCTCATGCCCTATTTCCCTTGTCAGCTGCCAAGTTAATACGTATTTGTATCATCATTTAATCACTCCATCTATCTTTCACTAGATCAAATGCTCCATGCAGGAAGGGATTATGTCTGCTGACATATTGGAGACATTTAGCACGACTGAGCCTACCCTGCCTGGTCCTGAGAGGATTTAGCCACTTGATATATTTCAGCCCTTAAATGGCTGTTCAAAATCTCTGTTCCCCTTGGCCTCAAACCTTTCCCTGACTTTCTTAGTTTCAGATGAACCAGCCTCCTTGTTTACAGAAAAGATGAGGCTATCTGGTGTGCACATCACTGAAATTTCAATCTGTAGGTCTTAAAATATCTCTGTATCTTTACCTATATTCTATTTCTTATTTCTTACAATAATCCCTTGTATTGGATTTTAATCCTGATACTTTACATTTCTTTATCAACTTTATTAAATCAGTTCTCTCTCTCTAGATTTGCATTTCTCTCTTTTCCTGGTTCCTTCCACACTCGCAAACATGTCCATGTTTCTCTTATTCTGGAAGCATTCAACCAACTGAAAGCAAAACAACCCTCTTTTATCTCACCATTCTCTTGAGTTTGTTTGTTTGTTTGTTTCCAAAATTAGCCTTCCTTTGCCCATTCAAATGTCTCTGAAAAACTGTCAATATTCATTCCCAGTACATGGTAGATTTCATAAAAAAGGGGGCTATTTTTATTTTGCTGTGCAGTATATTTTCAGTACTTAACACAGTATCTAAAATGGTAGCAGCTCAATAACTAAATGAATTAATTTTAGTTCCCCTCTCACTTCCCACTCTCTACCTGAGTGTTAAAATTTTGCTTTATGCACTGCTTAAGTCACTGTCACCAAGATAACCAATCACAGTAGCTCCCTCCTCTGTCACTCAATCCACAGCACATTCTCTCTTATTTCTCATATTATAATCTCTCCTAACTACTTTAACTTGCATATAGCTCATCACTTCGTCAGTTCTCAGTCCCTTGAAGTTGAGACAATAACTTGGTTATTTATTTAGCACCCCTAACTCTTAGCTATGAGCTTACTATTCAATATTTGCTAATGAGTTTAATTCATATCTTGAAGTACAGAAGGATCCTCTAACATTGTTCTGACCATATTAGCATTATCTTTGGTAAAATATTTTGTCCCTATGATAAAAATGTGAAATGTAATCGAATGACCTATTATAAATTATTTTGAAATAATTAAAGGAAGAATTTTTAAAACCCTGTATTGAATGAATCATGGCATCATTAATATATGTGCTTCGTAATTATTTACGATCAATTTATCTAAATAAAAATATGCATGCATATGTATGTTACACACACACACACACACACACACACACACACACACACACACAGCCCTCTAATCTTGGCTACTCTAATGCATTGTTATCAAACTTTAATGCATTAATTTCCTACGGTATGCAGTATATCAGTTGGGGCTCTATGACAAATATAATATATTAATGCATGTGCCCTTAGAAAATGTCACACAAATAAACCAAGTAGATTATAACCCCCTATAAGCCAACATTCTTAGAAAAGAGACAACATAAAATCTGAGTTAAATCTGAAAACTCTGCTGATTACACATATATAAGTACACATATGTGTGCACACATCTAAAAAAACTGTAACCACTTGATAAAAGAGTTCCATTGATTAAATTTCCAATAAATGCACACAAGAGAAGATAGGAAAACCTTAAGAAACTGTTTCAGGAATCCGAACAGAAAGGAATTACTCCACACTCATCTTCCTCGTTTTCATTTTTTGCCATTTTGATATAGGCTCTCATTTTTTGCTCTGTTTTATTTTCTTCTTTCTTTAACTCATATGGATCAGCAGCCTGAGTTTAGTACATTCGTCCCAGGTATGATATTCTAAGACTCCTTTAGGGCACTGTTTCCAGTAACTTTTTACAGTTGCATGCACTAAAACCCATGGATTAAAGTTTCCTCTCCAAACACCTTGCTCAGGTCTTTGGGAGGCTTTACAGTCAGTGGAAAGGGATCAGGCAAATCCAAACTGATTGTTTAGTGGCTTTAGGGCCAAATATTTTTTTTGTTTAATTAACTTTTCTGTTTTTCTATTAGTTGTGAATTTATATAAACAGAAGTAATTTATTTTTAAAAGTATGGTGGTATTAATTTGTTTTTCCCCCAGTAAAAAGTCTTGAATGTAGCCCATTTTCAGACTTAAAATCTAAATTTTGTTGCTTGTGTGATATTTACTCATATAGATCACTATTTATCATAGGAACTTTTGCAATATCTAAATAATTCCCAAAGTAATAACATTTTTAAAACCTAAAATCAGTAACAATCCAGGGAGAGCCCAAAAGGTCCATTGAGAATCACTTTAATTTCGGAGGTTTCTCTGTTTCTAATTTGGTAACATGATTGACTCTGTGGTCTTTGTCTCTTCTGTAATTATTTGTCATATACACTGGATCAGCCCTTGCAACCCTGTCTGTATATGATGTATCAGACACACTAATCCAGAAAGACCCCAAATTCTATTATATTCATTCTCTGTCTAGTTTCTCAGCTGGATCTCCTTTGTTTGCATGTTTATGCTGCCCGCTTTCCTGGAGGCTGACCTGTAAAGACTAGATCAATGGGCTCCAGTCCCCTCTTTGGCCAATGGGAAGCCCCAGCAACAGATATTAAAAAAAGAAAAGAAAAGTGAGATCAGAGTGTTTATTCCTCAGGCTTCCTCTCTATGAGTTCATCTCAGGCTGGCTGGATCCCTAAGCCCAAGCTCTGTTTCTTTCAAAGCTACCTGCTACAGATGGAATGTTCAGACGCTATCTCCCTGAACAGTTTCTTCCACACTCACTTCTAGCCCAGGGTCCTGCCTTCCCCCTTCTGGTTCCCTAGACCCCGGTTATATTTTTGTAAATAGTCCCTTTGTACAGAAACCTTCCTTGAATTATCTCAATTTGATTGTGTTGGTTATTTTGTGTCAGAACTCTGGTATAATGTATCTCTTTGCTATTTCTTCATTAGCTTCATACTGATCATATGAAAATATATTTCACAAACTTATAAATAGTAGTGGTGAGTATCACATGAAATGTATGTATTTAGGATAATAGGCATGAACTACATGTCATAAGAAAGAAGTCTTTTACTTCTTTTACTCTAGAAAGAAGTCTTGGGAAATAAGACTTGGAAAAATGAGAAAAACTGGCTACTGTTTTCTTCTATGCATTGCAATTGGCCACTAAAGGACAAGGATACTTCAAAAAGTTCATGGAAAAATAGAATTAAAAAATAATGTGAATCTTTCTTTAAACTTTTTGAAGTACCCATGTACATTCAAGAATTGAATCATTACGAGGTGGTACCATTTCTGGTGAACTTTTTCTGTGTTTTTAATGGATGGACAGCACTGAACTTGTTCTGAATCTATCAAAATATTCAAACCATACTTTCACTCATTTAATTTTTTCCTTTTAGAAGGTGTTAGAAGTTAATTGACTGATATAGACAGTAGTTGAGCTTTTTTCAACCTTGATAAAATTTTAGAGAACAAGTCAACTCGGTGTGGGTGACCATATTTACCAAATAGGAAGACTGGTTGTATTGGAATTGTTGACATTGAACATGTCAGAGAATTAGTTTAATGATTTGCTGATTTGTTGCATTTTTTAAAAGGAGGTGTCTAACACAAGTAGAATTGCATCTTTTCCACTTGCCAGGAACTCAAATGAAAACGTGCTTTTTTATTCAGTTATGCAAATTAGTTGTGAACACTTTCTATGTTTCTGTTAGAAAGAGACATTTCCTGATATTAAACTTAACAATGTAGAATGGTATACATTTGCCCGCCAAAATATTTCCAAAGCATTTTAGACTTTTTAATTTAGTTGCCACTTGGAAATTATAAAATAATTATAGACCTATTATATACAACGTTTAGGAAATTAAGAAAAAATGTATAATCCTTACCTAGAGCAATTATAACTCTAGCACATTGGCCTCAATTTTCTTATATTGTTTTAATCTTAGTGCACAATAATATTTGTATTTATAAACCAAGAACTTTTCCAAATTTCTAGATGGTATTATACCAATTAATTTTAGATATCTTTAAGAAAACTGCTTCTTGCAAAGTAAATATTCAATAAATGCTAGCTATTATTATTTAATGAAACAGATATTCAGTGCAGTTTTAAACACACAGATTACTTCCATTATAATAACATTCTTTAATATACACCTCCTTCCATATTGTGAACTAGCAAATCTCATCAATTCTAACATGAACAACTTTTTCAAAATTTTCCAACTCTAAAATTGAGGCACATCTTATACTAGTGCAAAAATAGTTTAATTTTCAGCATGTTTTTCTTTTGTGTGATACATTAAGGAATGAGGATTTTGTGATATCTTAATATTTTAATTTCTGAGATTAGATGACTAGACATTGGAGATTTGTGAGTGTGAGTGTGCACATATGTGTGTGCATATGTGTGGCAGTGGATTCTGAGAAAAAGGTTATACCTTATCACTCACATGCCATCTGGAAGTCCTTTCTATTTTTAATCATGAAAATTGCCACAAAGCACCATAAAATTTAGGCAGTGAAACAAATAGAAAGTGATTAATTTCATCATTAGGTTCAGAATTAAAAAGATTTTTCTTACATTTACTTTTTAAGTTTCTAAATAATGTTTTAAGTCATGTTCTGTTCTGTGTCTACTTACAAAGAAAATACATTTGCATTGATATTTTATGAAAAAAATATTAAAAATAAGTAAAAATATGTTTTCCTCTACTGAGATAACATCTCCTAGTAAATTTAAGCATGGAGGTCTGCTGCACAAAGCTTTTCTTCCAGTAATTCAGCAGAAACTAAGTTCTGTATGGAAAACTGACGTGAACTATAATATGGCAAAAGGAAAAACATCATTTAGTTATAGTAATAGAAATTACATTTTAATCAATATTCTCTTTGCTATTAATTTATTTTTAACTGTTTGAAGAGGCTTTAATAACAAGTTAGGAAAATCATCCACCTAAGGAGTAATTCTAAAGAGGAAAGGGCTGGAATCCTTTCATTTCCAATTTACCATGTGCAAAATTGACATGTATATTTTGCTTACTTGTTTGTTATGGAAGCACCTAGCATTTCTTCATGTACTCAAGCTGTCTTTTTTGGCAACTGAAAAAAAAATTATCTGTAGTTTTTATTGGTAATGCAAATTTAATCAGCACTCAATATATACACACTTTCTTTTCTTTGTAAACTTCTATCTTGACATGTTTAATACTCTAATGTTAAAAGTGTCATATACTATATCCAATTTTATATTGTTAGGAGCAGTGCTGGGAAGAAAATGCTTATTGCTCTTTGTGGATATCCTTCACTATTTTAGTAGAATCAATTTCCTAAAATAAAATATTGGAGTAAAAGGCATACATGATTTGAGTGTTTTACATCCCTGCCAAATTGAGAAAGTTTTTATCCAGCAGTGTAGGAGAGTGCTACTGTATTTTTTAAAAAAAATATTTACAAATCTGATAGATGACAATGCTCTTCCATTATTGTTTTGATTTCTCTGTCTTCACCATTAAAGAGGATTAATATTTTTTATACATTTATTGTCTAATTTTATTTTTCCCTTTAATTGTCCATTTTTGTCCTTAGCTGGGTCATATTTACTGAGTGAGTACAAGGTAAGAGGAGAGAATGTAAGGCACAATGTGGAAGTCCTAGGGAAAAAGGATAGAAGACATCCTCCCTAGTGAATGCCTCTGCCTGCCGGAAAGTAATCTCTTCCCCTGGAGATTTGTGATGAATTTGGCATTTGTACTGAATGCCAAAGCAAACATGCAGTTTAGTGAAACTCAAGTGTGACTGCTTCTTGGCATTTATGTTGATTAAAGGAAAAACAGCTTAGACTTTGACTTTCTTTTTTTTTTGCACCTGTTAGCAGGTGGTATCGACACTGTTCATAGTAAAGGTTAGGATCTTTCTACATTTAAGTAAGCGCTAAAATATGATAAAATAAAATAAAGCAGAAATAGCATTACTGACCACCTACAATGTTTTAAGTAGCTGATTAAGAATTTACTAATATTATCTTTCTGCCAACAGACTTGTAACTTTTGATTTAGAACCTATTTTATCTATCTTTATAATCCCAGTGCTTAGAATAATGCCTGGCACATAGTAGAAGTTCAGTAAATGTAAAATTATCTCCAGTTTACAGATGATAAAACTGATGATAAGAGAGATAGACTAATTTTTATAGTGGGAAGCCAGCAAGAAAGCAATAGTCTCAGGATTTAACACATGTTTATCCAAACCCAAACTCTACGCTTTGAATATCTCAGATAACATCTTTTCTTATGACAACTTTCCTATTGTTATACATTCTATCTGGCAGGATAAGCTAGATGTTGCTGTGAAACAAACAACCTCAACATCTCAGTGGCTTCAAATAGTAAAATATTCCTTCTTTTGCATACCATGTGACAACTTCAGGTTAACCAAGGGCTCTGATCCCCATTGTCCTGTCTCTAGGATCTAGGCTGAGGTAGCAGATACTCCTTGGATCATTGATGGTTGTCAAGGCAAAGGAATAGAGAAAGAGAGAGTGCTGAATAATCTTGCTCTGGCTTGTTAAAGGTCCTGCCAGAAATGACATGTGACACATTTGCTTATGTTTCACTGGTCAAAACAAGTCATGAATGAAACTTCATGGGGGCTTGAGGGTGAACCCAACATAATCATCGGGGTCTTTATAAGTGAAAGAGTTTGACAGGAGAAGCAGCGAGGAAGATTAGAAGATGGTGTGCAGGAGTGAAAAAGAAAGAGAGTAATATTTGTGAGCGGCTCCTCTGGTCACTAAATACTCAAATAAGACTCATTTCCGTTCATAGCACATCTACTCCCTCCTTGGAAGAGACTGCCCAGAGGGGTATCCAGTTGCTGATTCAGCTCAGAATCTGAAACCCTGAAGTCTCAGGCCCTAAAATCTCTTCATCAAGTCTGGTTATGGCTCCTCTTGGCCTGGAGACCTATAAATCAAAGGACAAATTATGCTCTCCTCTCATGGGTGATATGCAATGATCAATGAATGAAAGAAATAAACACTTCCTGGGAATTGGATATGTTCCTTGATTAGGTGTAATTATCTTCTGTTAGAGGGGTCCCTCTGACTATGGATCCCCAATCCATATTCTCTTGTTTTAGCTTTTGGGAAATCCCTTCTTCTTTTTTCATCATTCTCCTTAGCCACATCTGAAATACACCTTGGAGAATACGCTTTCCTGGGAGGGATGAGCAGCTTCTTCAACCTACTTTCTGCCCAAGGGTCTTTTTGTAAATTTCAAGTACTCAGTATTTTTCTTAAAAGCTTATTTGATGCCTGATTTATTTGACTCCAGTAGACTTTGTGTTATTAGCCACTCTATTGGTACTTTTTAAGGCATAGTTCTCGGTTTTTGCAACATTTCTTTAGTTCCCTACTCCAATTACATCTTTCTCTTTCTAATCTGAATTATGGGCACATACGGTCTATCAAGTTTCAGTGGGAAAACCACCTCCTTTGTCTCTGCTTCCATACTCAAAGTGTCGAATTGAAATGAATTACAAGGCGGCCGGACTCTTATTCTGAGGCAGCTTAATCCCTTCAGAGCTTTTAATAGTGGGTATGATGGTCATTTTATTTTATTAGACCTTTACTATAAGCTTGAGTCGTAAAGGACTTTTCCCCTACAGGTTTTCTTGTTTTATATTTTATGCTACAAGTCCCTGAAATCATGGGATGATTTTAATTCTCTTTAATTACTAATTATAAGCTGGCTAATTATTTTCTGAGCTCATCTCTCTTTTTTTCCCTAGTGCATTGCTAAATACAGACAACATAGAGAATTAACATTCTATATTCTAATTTTTTCCCAAAAGTACAAGTTCATTAGTTCTATGGAATGAATTCCATCTTATGAGCCAACACATTCACCATATGCTTCTCCATTACATAAGACAGGTTAGCATATTCCTTTTCTCCAATAACAATTTTCTCACTATTAGTGCTCATCCAGACAAGGCCACTTATTTTAGGTTTTACTCTGACAGCATTCTTTTAAATATTGATTTCTTTATGAGTCCAAATAGATGAGTTTAGTAAAAAAAAAAAAAAAAAAAAAAACAACTCCAACGTATCAGTGGTTTAAAGTAACAAAGGAATATTTTTTTTACTTACATTATATATCTATTGTGGATCAGCTCTGTTCTAGGTCATTCTACTCAAGATTCTGGGCTGAGGGAGGTTTCATCATTATGGTTCCATGATTGCTGTGGCAGATAAACAGGAAAGTGGAAAATTACGCGCTACCTGTTAAACCCTCCATCAGGAAGAAACAAGTATGACTTCTGCTCACACATTATTGAACAAAGCAATACATACTACCACATTTAACTTCAAAGGGATTGGAAAATATGATCTTACCATAAACATTGAAGGAGAAGTAGAAATACTGGGTTAACAATGCTAATGACTACCACATTCTCATATCCCACAGTACTTTATTGTTGAGAAGAGTGACTCTTGGAGAAAAGGGCAACACAATTTTCCTCTTGTTAATGGTTATATCTTTATCCAATGCATGAGAATAAGTAGGTATTCAATAAACATTTGTTTAACTGAAGAGAATGTAACATTTTTTCTAACTAGTGATAGAAGGATGCATGACATTTTAAAGTTGTAGACTTTACTTCACCTGTATTCATTAAAACATGTATATCAATGTCTGTGATATATCAGACATTGTGATATACCTTATATACACTATGTCTGGCATATCACTGCCCTTGCATTGGTTTGCAAAATTTATATTGCCTTTTCTCGTGGATATTTCATCTGCTTTTTACCTCACAAGTTATGAGTGATGACCAACTTTCCAAAGAAGAGTGTAAAGTTATTGACATAGTAGAGGTATTTTAAATAAGCCCTGGAAACAAGTGGGAAGGGAGTTTATGGCACTGGGCTGCACTTTTGATGATGAATCACATCCTTTATCAGAAGCATAATTAAAATGATCTTGAGGAGAGTATGAATGAGCTGGCAGGAACTATCTTAATGCAATAAAGAATCACATAGTTAAGGGCTTTTGTTAACCATTAGCAACTTTTTCTTCCTCTGTTGCAAACATTTTTAAATGAATTGTAAACATTGACTGCACAACTCTGCAAAGGTAATAACTGTGGTTGAAAAAATCAATTATTTAATATTCGAACAGGGGAGAAGAAAATTCAAACATTTTCTGGGGGAACAGATATATTCTCATTAGACAGTGCACTACATTTTCAGTAAAATGGTATTCAACCTCTATTCCAAAACTTTGAAAACTTGTACGGACTGGTGTGGGGTATGAGGAGGGGAGGAAGGGGGAAGGGGAGAAGAAAGAAAGAAGAAGGGAGGGAGAAAAATGAGAAGTTATTACTGTTCTTACACATTGGATCACACCTATCTGCCTTTTTATTTACTAAACTAAGAATAAAATTGTTTTGTACATTATAAAACAATTTTGCACAGTATCTGATACTAAGAATATTGCCACACTTTGGATTTTTTATACTCAGTGAGACACTGTACCATTTTTCTTTAGGAGGCACGAAAAGTAAGTTCAAGTTTGCATGGAGTAGCACAGAGTGGAGGATTCCAAAATTGTAATTCTGGCTTACAAAGAACCTACAACCTATTGAATTATATCCCACTACCAGCATGGTGCAAATTTATAGGAATCTAGATTGCATTCGTTTTCCATTGCTCCTTGTAGCAAATTATCACAAATCTAGTGGCTTAAAATGACCAAGTTGATAATTCTTTTTTTTTTTCAGTGAAAATAATGTTTAATGGTAGAGCTATACACAAATGTAAAGCAATGTTATTCTATCCAGCTTAAATTTAGTGTTTTCTGAATTTCATAACCAAAGACAACATATAATGTTTGGCCCAACTTTGCACAAAGTTATAGAAACTGCTTGTGAAAATTCCAGTTTGGTTGGGTGTTTCTGTATTTCAATACAACACAAGAAGAGAAACATACTGGGTGAAAATACAACACTCCAAACATCCACCAGCAGGTAGGTAGGAAAGCGTTCTCCTATATATCCATTGCTGACCACTTGCAAGAGAATCCACACTGAATGCCTTTTTTTTTCATTTTTATTTGAAAAGTCATAATAAATATGTCTAGCACTTGTTCTACGGAAAATTATTTACTAGAAATAGATCATACCACAAAGTGTTAATTTAACTACAAATTCTGAAATACAGTAGACAAGTTCAAAGAAATCGATATTTAGCTTTTCCTTTAAATACATCTTTTCAATGACATCTCATAGAGTGATACACAAACTGTTTTACAACTGGTCCTTATTGTGCAGTCAGATTTCTCTATTGCTCTAGATATTGACTTTGCTTCTCTTAATGCTTACCCAATTGCCTGGTCCTGAAAGTAAGCAGGGCTTGAAAATCAGCATACTTCCAAATTCTGATGCTTCACCAAGCCCCAGCCTTCACTGAACTTGCCTGAAATACTACCATCTATCTGTTGGAGGCTGCAGATATCTAATGAGAGGACTGTAATCAATACAGACAATCTGCCTTTGATAAACTCACAATTCTGTTGACACAGACCTCACTGGGCTAAAATCAGGATGTCAGAAGGGCTTCATTCCTCTCTAGAGACTCCAAGGGGGAGGATCCATTTCCTGGATAGCTTTGATTGTTGGCAAAATTCAGCTCCATGCAGTCATAGGACAGAGATCCCTCCATCCTTGCTGGCTGTCAGCTGATAGTGATTCCCAGCTTTTAGTGGCCATTCACATTCCTTGGCTCCTGGCCTCATCCATCTCCAAAGTCAACAATGGCAGGTTGAATTCTGCTCATGCTTCAAATCTCTCCATCCACTTCTTCTGTCTCATATCTCTGATCCATTTTTTTGTCTTTCTATTTCACTTGTGAAACTCATTTGATTAGATTGGGCCCAGCTGTATAATCCAAGATAATCTCCCCATCTCATGATCTTTAACCTTAGTCATGCCTGCAAAATACCTTATATGGTAACATATTCACAGGTTCTGAAAATTAATACTTAGACATCTTGGGGTGGGGGACACATTATTCTGCCTACCACAAAAATCTAAGTGTAATATCCATGTTTATGCTTTTCTAAAATGAATAAGTGAATGGAATCATCTGTTTCCTGTTAAAAGTAAACATGAGACTATCCATTCATGGATCTGAGCAAACCTAAGTGTGGTTTACCCCATTAGGATAGCAGAGTGTGGGGCAATAATCACATGCTCTCCTAGCTATTAAAGTATAGAAAATTTATCACCCTTAGGTCAAAGCTGTTTCCAGCAAAGCCCCCATAAACTAAGGTATAAGGAAGCATGTGATCAAGAAACCACCCCATTAGTTTAGGAATGCGAAAGTATTTTGTGGGCTATACTTATAAAAAATAAAATGCTTTTATTTAATATGTGCTGTATTATGATTCTGAATGTGTGGCCATATCTGCTGAATGTGCCCAATACAAATACAGATGCATGATTAAACTTGACTGAAGTGGAGTTAATTAACCTGAAGAAGAGAAAAGTCATGGAGTATTTGAAAGGTGTCTTTATTTTGATAAGGGGCTAATAGAGGGATAATAATTAGAACTGTTTTGTGTATTCTTGGGGGTCGAAGTGGTCCCCATGAATGCTTGCTTCCAACCTATTGATTTCAATGCAATGTAAGGAAAGATTTTCTAATAATCTGAGCAGTCTGAAAATTAATGGGACTGTGTCATGAGATCATAAGCTTCCTTCACTTGGTGACTACGGGTCACCAAGCAGTGGCAGATGAGCCCTTAGTAGGGACAGTATGTTTCAGTTTTGAGCACTGAAGAGATGGATTATGTATATATTTTAGTAGTGTGGCCCTGTTTTCCTGATCAAAACTTCCAAAAATTCTTGGACTGGCAATAATATTTTTTTTCTAGATTCCACATCTTGGAAAAGTATAAAAATTAAACCCCAAGTTGTATGAAATAAACTAATTGCCATAATGAAGAAAGATAACATTTACATTAAATGTGTAGATTCCTATATATTATAATAATTATTATTCACATTTATTGATTGATCACTACACACTATTGATTTGTTAATATTTGTTTTATGTGAAGAGTTTTCCCAGCATTATGGGTTGGTTTGGGGGATACACACAGACCCAGACCCAGATCTCACAGATCTTACAAATTTGTGGAGAAAGACAGATGGTATGCTAATGACAATATGAACAAAACCAATAATCACATATTATGTTAAAAAAGATAAGCAGAATGATGGGTTAGAAAGAATGGCAGGGATATCAATTTAAACAAGATACAGGAGAATTTTCAGAAGGGCTGACATTTGAACTGAACCTGATATATAAGAAAGATCCAGCTCCTTTAGATAACCCTGTAAGATATTAATCCTCTCAACCCATAAATTAAGAACTATTATTATCTTAATTTCATAGAGAAGAAACTGAGTTTTAATAAAGATTTATATGCATAAGTTTAAAGGCTAGAGGATGGTAAAGCTTGGATTGGGACCCAGATCTATAAGACCCCAGAACCGAAATAGCTGAAATTTATGACCTTTAGTGTTTAGGTCCCTTCCAACCCTCTCTTTCTGGGATTGAAACTGGCTACTACAACTTTAATGGAGTAACTAACATATGGGGCCAGGCTTTTCCTTCTCTGTGGGCCAGTGAATTAATTGGGAACGTCAAGGTTACTAAACTTTGATGAAGAAGTTAGAATACTATTATTCAGAAAAAAATACCCTAAAGTAGATGGAGCTAGCTACATTTTTTATTTCAGACATGGTTCGTGGTGGACACAAAGACATGGTGAACGATAATCAATTTCTCAGTTTCTTTTTTCTTTTCTTTTCTTTTTTTTTTTTTTTTTATGCCACTCTGGTAATTCTGATGTATTATAAGTACGTTGGTCTAGTAAAAGTGACGTAGGTACCCAGAAGGAATATACCTCTTGAAGACAAGCAGTTCCTGCCTTGGAACTGTCAATTCATCCTTGAGTTAGAGTGATGTAAGAGGGAAAACCTGGGGAAAGAAGCAGTCCATGCAATAGTCCCAGCTAGCTCTGTGCTCTGCCATGGTATATAACATTCGAGGAAGCCACTTCATTTTTCTGAAACTGTTTCCTCATCCTGCTCAAAGATTTTCTGAGACAGTGGCAAAGCTGTTAAAACCAATTTGTTCATATTCAGAAAGCTAATAACAACAGCAGATGTGTATTTGAGTAAAGATTTATGCAGAAATGGATCCTTAAGGATGTGTGCCATCCTCAGAGAGGGCTGCTTACAAGGGGCACAAGGCATCCAGTAGACACCGGGCAAAATGAGGGAATCAGCAAGGCTGATTTTGACAGTTCCAGAAAATATCCTTGGTATAACTTCCCTCCCAAATAGGAAATAAGTCAAATTAGATTTCATTTCTTCTTTCAATGTTTGCTGACGATTTGTTAAATCTGTCTATACCTTAACGTCAGCATCATATGTATTTGTCAGGCATCCCACTTGCTCTTTAAAGGCAGAGCACACACACACTCACAAACAGACACACCACGTGTTAGCATTACTTAAAATTTTGGAATGGTATGTGTTTACCTTTAGCACATACAGTCTTACAATCAAAATTCACGGAAGCTCATTTTGCTTTAGGGAATCAAAAAGCTGTGTCTTAGATCTCCCTTCTCCTTACACATAGGCTCATTGGGAATTCTTAGTGAATGATAAAGCTTTTCAAAGTTCTCCTGCTCTACCAATCATACAGATTAATGTGTTCCTCTTGTATCAATATCAACATATTGATATTGAGTTCTTTCTATGAGTACAGAGTTGTTCCTGGCATGTAGAATTCAAAACAGGCATAAAACCTTCTTGCTATGTTCAATAAACAGGGTTTTGATAAGCAAAGGATGTTGGGCCCACACTACTTTTGTTATTGCAAAGGTATTGAATAAAGCAAATATTGAGCATCTACTTTGCGTGTAACTTCAAGCTAAGGGCTTTGATCATGTTATTCAAGCCTACGGTATTTCACATTGCCAAGGGGCACCATTTAGCTCACATGTATCAAGTAAATGGTGGCCCCTTAAATTGTGAAATGCTGAGGTTCTCATTTATCTTGATAATTTTCTCAAAAATGAAGGGTTTTTTTTTCTCAAAACATGAAGTAGGTTTTGTTATCCCTTTTTCTAAAATGAGAAAAATAAGCCACAACATTAAAATCACATAGCTACTAAATGGCAGAGCTGGGTTGAGACTTGCATCTGAATGGTGCTAAAGTCTCACTCATTTTATTACTCCACGAAGTCTATTATTATAATATTATCAAATGGCACAGAATTCATAATATAAGTGCCCCAAGGTACTTTTATAAGTGGAAATTGTACATTAGAGGCCCTTTATGTCATTTTTCTTAGGAGAAAAATAATGCCCTGCAAATGCTCTCTGCTCTAGGTATATGCACAAACTGGAAGTCCAGCACTTGTTAAAGATAAACATTCACAAGTTGAGGGGCTATGTGGAATTTTTTCTTAACCTTCTCCTTGCAGAGAGGTACCCAGAAGATCTCTCAGCAATATTCTATCTCAGCCACAAATACATATTTCTAATTTTTTCTAGCTACATTATAGAGATGAGGAGGAAAAAAAAAAACAACTAATGACTAGATTAGAGTTGTCACCCTAACATATTGAAATTTACAAATGAAAATTTATCCTTCTATTGTACTTAAGACATATGTACATACATACATTTATCAAGGTATGAATTATTGTAGTCATCAATTCTCATTGTTTACTTGTTTTCTCCAGCAGAAAGAAAGAGTTTTGAATGTGGCCACAACAAGAATTTATGTAAATGTATATTTAATGATGACAAACATCAGCAGAGTGAAGGGGTAGGGGTTAAAAGGAGCTAAAACACATGAAAAATGTAAAGAAATACATGTTCATGTCATGAATCACAATTTGTTATAGTCTAGAATGAGAGATAAAGGGCACGATACTAGTTGTGCTGTATTTATAGTCTCAGATTTGCCTACCCACACAATTACGCCTTTGATAGTTATCCAAGATAGTTCATTAATTTTGTTTCTTTTTAATTTTTAATATTTAATGGAGAGAAGCTGTTATATCTGAAAAAACAAGAAAAGTTTGCACTGATGATCGTTCTGCAAAGAAAAATTCCCTTTATTTATATACAGATTAAAGTAAAGAATATGTGCTACTAGAATGTTAATGTGGTTATTTAGCAAAGAGAAAGAACACCAGTTTAATGAATCCATAAAACTTGTTCCTTCTTTGACCTAGTTGTGTTACTCTATTTCATAATCATAGTTTTGTCTTCCTGCTGCTCCTTTTCCTACCTAAATACCCTAACCAAGCTAGTTGCAAATACTCTAGTTTGTGCAACTCAGTTGGGCAAATGTTATTGGAGTAAACTCATTACCACTCCTGGAAAACATCTGAAAGCATGTACGTGGTGGGCCAGTAGGTTTGTGATTGAAAATGTGTAAATTTTTACTATCTTAAGTCTACGAAATAAACCATATGATACAGTGTAAGAAAATATTGGAAAACACTGTATTGCATGCAACTTTCCTCTAAGAAATGGCTTCATTGCATTTTGTCTACTGTAATTACGTAATTTCATCTAACATGACTTGATATACATATTTCATGTCCCTATTAAAAATGACACATAAATTTATGAATATGAATCTCAACAAATCTTCCCACCCTCTAATTAAGAATGATTAAATTTCTCAAATGTCATTGTGTCTTATCTAGATTTTTTAAGAAATATCCTCTCTGAATTTCTAATTAACATGATTTACTAACACCTAGACCCACCCTTCCCTCAAAAGATTTCTTTGCTTTTTTAGACCTCAACATCAAATGGTATTAAGGCTATATTTTTCTTGAATTACTTCATATGTCAGTTGTATTTCCATTACCAGATAGAAACCAGCTTAAAGAGTAATCTGGGTTTTTTTCATCTATGTATTTTTCTGTTGGAATTCTTCTTGCTTCCTAAGCCATGCCCTTTTGTCTTGGATAATGTGTTGAAAAAAGTAGATGCCCAATATATGTTCACTGAATAGAATCATGTTATTTTTCCATCTCCTATAACACCTAGAGCAGGCCAAACATTACAGAAGGAACACAATAGATTCTTATTGATCAATGATAGATGTGTCCTAAACCTATGTGTGAGAATCTTTGCCTCTGTAGAATTGCATCAATATTTCTATCAGATTGCATAGAACAACACTTTTTTGTTTTAAAAGCATGTCTTGTTTTAATCCTTAAAGTTTTGTAGCTGAAGGATAATCTTATTCTTGAATTTTAAAGTAGAATGATAAAGGGAAGGAAGAAAGGAAATAATAATGAAGAAAATCCCTATGTTAATTTAAAATAAGAGATTCTCAGTTGTCTATTACATCTTCTAATCTTCATCAAGGCTACCAGATAGAGTGGAAAGAGGATGTTTTCTGAGATCCTAAAAACATAGTCTATCATTCAAGCATTGCTTTTCAATACATTTGTGAATTAGGGCAAATCATTAACCTTTATGAGTTTCAGTTGTCTTCTTTAAAAAATAGTATAATAATTATATCTGTCATGCAAAATGATTCTGAGAATTAAATAAACTACCCTATGTAAAAGGAAAAAAAAATGCCTAGCAAAGGCAAGAGATCAAAAGGTAAGAGTTCCCAGGTTTCTTCACTCTGCTGTAATTTCATAGCATAACTGACCGAGATAAGATAGTAACTCGTTGAAATAGGATATGTAAGCCAGGTCTATATAAGTACTTCATAAATAGAAAATACTGTGCTATGTTTGAAATTTCTATGGATATACCACCCTAAATGTATGGATAAAGTCATTAGAAAATTTTTATTGTGTTAACTGATTGGTTACTGTGTTTGCTGTTTGTTCTTTAGCTTTTAAATAATCTTCTCCTTTTTACTATATTTCATCCTTTTCAATGTACTCCATATGATTCTTATATGAATGTTCTGAATGTTGACTTAAAATATTGTTTGTTGAAGTCTATACTAAGTTAAATTCAGTGGAAGCAAGCTGTAATTCATCAACTTGATTGTTAAAACCACAGCCTAAAAGGTAGGACAACTAAAATTTTACATAAAGGATTTATTCAGAAATAGATAATGAATAATCAATCCAGAGTAGATAAAATTTATTCATTTAGGCAGGCTAGAAAGCAAGATAATTACTTCCAGCTCCTACCCCCAAAGCTTCAACGGGGATGTTACAGGAACGTCCATGTTAAAGACACCTACGAAATGTTAGTTGTTCCATATGTTATTTCATTTTGCATTAAGTGTTAATATGGTTATAATGTCAGGGACAAAATCGCACTTTGTTCTGCCTATTTCACTTTCTAGTTGTATGCTCCCTAGAAGGCATGGATAATTCTCCCATAATACCCAACACAGTGCTTTGCTAAAAGTTCAATAAATGTTTGTTGAATTGAATTACCACATTAACATGTAAATTGTTAGATTGCAGAGTTTACAGACTGTAAATCTTATTTTAAAATCTAAGTTTACACAAATTTGCATATTATTTAGGAAATGAATAAATTAAACCCAAATCAGTGTCTAATTTATATGCACTTCCACACTCATCTGAACAGTTTGAAACATTACCACTGACCAACAAGTTGGATAGGACACAGAGACACCATCTTCATTTGAGGATTGATGATTTTTTAGAAGATTGCCCAGACGTTTGTTTATTTATCAATGAATATTTTTTCCAGATGAACTTTGTCATTTTTATTTATGGTTATTCATTCACTACTTTTTGAGTTCTGCTTTTTTTGTTGTTGTTGTTCTTTGTTTTGATTCTAATGTATTTACTTTGACTGACACATCTTGGATGCTTCTCCAGCAAGTAAAGCTGATCAGACCTTTTGAGTAAATGATGACAAGTGAATGAAGCAGTTTAAAGATTTACCTCTTTGCCAAGCTGTTGTTTTATTGATTAGTCATTTTTAATTCAAGAAAGAGAATATGCTCTTCTTGGCTCACAGTATTGCACCTACATGTACATTTTCTTTTGAGAAACTTATACAAATTTATGTTAGGAATTACCCCCTTTATTTTTCAATTTAAATAGAAATCAAACTGGCTTCTTTATAATTTCTTCCACCTTCCTTCCCATTCTTTTACTCAGGTAAATAAATTCTACAAATCTTTATACAAATTCCAGGGAGGAACTTCCAACACGATGTTTATAAAACTGTGGTGACTTTTCGGTATGCAAAAAAAAATTGTGTTGCTTTCTTCCCATGCACTGACCCCAAATTGAAGCTGTGTGCCTGTTCAGATAAAAACGATACCTATATTTTATATTTTATAGCATCTAATCTTAGCCTCCTCTATCTACTCAAGTACCTTCAAATGAAAGATACTTAAACAATCTAACAAAATGATCTTTTGTAAGGTATTTTTGAAAGGATTTCCAAAGGCACAGCAAAAGATAAAGTGATGAATCCTGATTTTAAAGCAAGTTCAACTTTTAAGTGACTTGGAGAAGCAACATAGATATTTATGAATTTTTTAAAAATTTGAGGAAAAAAAAATCACGGCTCCGTTGACAGTCAAGACATTGAATAATGTATCTTTGCTGGGAATAAAGAAAGAAGGGGACTTAGTATTTAGAAAAAAAGTCTGTAGAGAGGAGGAATTGTATTTTAAAGGCTGTGAAGTTCCAAGGTGTTCAGTTGATGAAGTCTTTGTCTTGTCATCACCCAGCTTCATTCGGTGTTCCTATAATTACAATGCAGTTTTTATATTCTGCAATTATCTTTAATTGTAAGGATACGCAACCCCTTATTAAGCTAAAAGGAAAATAGTAGCTGTGCATATTAAAAAACCTGTGAACTCCAATAGGCTGTTTTGATTTCTGAATAATTTTGACACCCTCTTGAATAGTGATTGCCTCATTTTCTTCCCTACATTTGGTGAATTTCTGAAAGGAAAAATGCCAACAATAGTCTCTTGATAACTTTTCTTCCTCGCAGCATGGAGAGCAGAGACTTCATCTGAGATTATATGCTCCTCCATGTCCAACTAGAAGGAAAAGGAACTCAGCACCACGGGGCTGGTTATGTTAGCTGAAAGAAAAAGAAAGATGCTCTACATCTCACTCTGCCAACGGCTTCGGTTTTAGTAAAAGACATTGAACTGTCTGATGAAAGGTTTCATTTAAGGGCCGAGCCCGTGGCGCACTCGGTAGAGTGCAGCGCTGGGAGCACGGCGACGTTCCCGCCGCGGGTTCGGATCCTATATAGACACTGAACTGTCTGATAAAAGGTTTCATTTAAGGGCCGAGCCCATGGCCAGCCCGTCACTAAAATGACAAAAAAAAAAAAAAAAAAAAAGGTTTCATTTAATCTGGAAGGATAACTAGGTTGGTAGGTAGGTGTAGCTGACACATTTGCATATCTCTGTTTGTCAGACTGGAAACAAACCCTCTGCCTCCCAACAACGCGCGCGCGCACACACACACACCCCATATGTAACTCATTATATTAAAGTCAATCACTCTTTTTACTAGTGTTGCCATAACACAATGTGTGTAACTCTCCTTGGCCTATATTGTCTTCTGCATCATTTAATTATAAGCTATTAACATGTCTGACAGATTATAAGTTCCTGAGGTCAAGTATTAGCGGTTTTTACCCTTTATCTGTGTATGAATAACATATACGTACAGAACACACACACACTCGCACAATATATATACACATGTGCAAAGTGTAAATAGAATATATACAAGTATAATATGTCATGTACACGTGACTTTTAAAATACATACACATAAACTTGTATGTACGAGGGTACTATGAAAAGTTCGTGGAAAAATAAAATTAAAGGGTAATACAAGTCTCTCCATGAACTTTCTGAAGTACCCTCATGTATCTATCTATGTATATGGAGAGGGAAGGAGAGAGAGAGAGAGAGAGAGAGAGAGAGAGAGAGAGAGAGAGAGAGATTGATTGCCTGTTCTTATATAGCAGCCTATGAAATAACATCATTCCTCTTGCCAGGGAATTGCCCCTATTTCAGTGAGTGTAATATTAGGTTATATAATATACGTATATATTTAAATTAACACCAGTTCACAAGCAACGTGAATTTAATCCTTATCTCTCCTCTTCAAAAAGAAAAATCAATGTTTTGGATCAATCCAGTTGGTAAGACATTTCAGTATTTAGTTTGTGTGGGGTTCACTCTACAGACACTTTTGGGAAATCAGAATTGTGTTTCTTCCCATCCAGTCTCCTCTGCACACACTTCATTCCTGTATTCTGGCAACAGTTAAAAATGTCCTTTTCTCCTTCTTCTCACATCTAGGATTCAGTTACAGGATTTACTTAGAGTAGCCATTTGGCAATAATTTTCAGGTTGAAAACACTGGTAGAGATGCACTGCAACTCTAAGAAAATCTTTTGAAAAATGGCGAATCAAATAATTGTGCAATTTCAGTGTATCAAAACATTCTTATATGGCCTTCAAGGATTTTTAGAAATATCACAGTTGAATGTTCACGCTTCCTAAAGAGGGATAAGAAGCTGGAGGGCCAATTTGTTTTTGCCAACATGAGGTCTGCCCGGCCCTGATATTTTATTGTGAGCCCTTGGAGTTATACTTCATTCTGTAAATTTCATTACCATTTTAGGTGTACTTTATTGCATAGTTCAGATTCACAGTTACACATATTCAAGAGCATGACATACACAGTGCATGTGTCCTTGTCATTAGTGCATTTGTACTATTTACGGCTTCTGCATATACAAGTGTCATGAGACTTTTTTTTATGAGAAATAAAGATCAGGCAGTTTGTGAAATTTGGACCGTATTTCAATGTCTTTAAAAAAACGTTTTGCTTAAGGAGGGCATTTTTCATAAAAGAAGTAGAAAATGTTATCAAAGAACTACCCCACTCAAAGCAACAGACACAAATGACTTCACAGGGGAATTCTATAAAACCTTCAAATACCATACCATCCCAAAGCTACATAAATTTTTAGAGCATAGAAAATGACAGAAAACTTCCTAGTTATCTTTTTGTGATGCAACCAAAACATTGATATTAAAGCCTAATAAAGATAGGGGGATAAATCTACAACTGAACCTCGCTTAAAAATACTTATGTAAAAATCTGAAATAAAACAGTAGTAAGTTTTCAATCAAATATATAGCTGAAGACTTAATGTAAGTAAATCCTGAACACAGTATTCTGCCATGTACCTGCAATGGGATTATAATCTAAGGTAAAAAAGAAATGCACTTTATTTAGTAGGTTTGTTGTTCGCATTGGTGTTAGTTACTCCAAGATATTTTGTATACATCATAAACGTTAGTGTTATCATCTTGGGGACATAGAAAAAGATATATAAAATGGGGGGGGGGAGAAATCCTAGAATTAGCATGAACTCGTGATTTTTAAATAGCTGTCATTAATCTATTTTCTTTTTTTCCTTAGCTTGGTCTAAGGATGCATTTTAAAATCAAAGACATCCAGTAGTAATTACCACAATTATTGCCAAGTGGTTTCTAAATACTACTTTCCACTAAAAGGAACCATTACTCTTCAGAGAAATGTTTAATTCCATGCTTGAGTTGGCAAATTACAAGTTGAACCTGCACCATCTTATTGTCCCATAGAGTAAGGAAATGCTCAAAACTGATGGGCACATTTTAAAACAACACAGAAACCAATCTGAAGGTGCTACATCTGACCAAATTTAGGAAAATCTGTGCATCAAAATGAAAAATGGAAAATACATTATAATTTAGTAAAGAATCCATGAGTCAATATGGATCCTAAATTTTTTAAAGTGAGTGTGAAGAAGACAAAGCTGTTGTTAACAGAATGCCAACAGGTACTTTATAGACAAAATAAAATAAATAAAGAGTCAACATTTTACATCTGCAATAGTAATAATTAATTTGGGCAAGAATCATTAATGGATATTTAAACCATGGTGCAAAAGACTTTGGGGATACAGGATATTTACCCAGTCTTAAGGCACACCTCCACACACACATATATTTTAATTTTTAACTACAAAAGGAAGAATTTATGTTTAAAATGAAAAAATCTGGGCTAAACCAAATGGTCAAATATCATCAGTAATGTGACAAATAGTTACCATGTTTTTTGATCTACTACTTTTTCCTAATTCTAAATTTTATTTCCATCTTTTTCCTATAGTAGTGTGTTAGTGCCTAAGAATAGGACTTCACCAATTAATCATTCGAGCCTCTCTAGAAATCTGCTATGCGTGCATTTGCCGCACAGTCTTCTTGTGCCTCTGCAGCACATAGCTCTCCTACTCAGAAATGTTCTTCATTAAGACACAGTTTTATAAAGAACACAAGTCTATGTTTGGAAGAGCCCAATTTTGTCTATGATAATCAGAAGGGGCCCGGATTAGAGTCATGCTAGCTGTTTTAAAAAATAGACCCAAAATTTCATGACTCAACAAGACAGAGTTTATTTTTTTTCTCAAGAAATAGTCCAGCATAGGTATTCATTGCTGCGAGCTCCTGGGGACATGATTTCATCTGCTTTTAGCTAGTGTCATGCAGAGGAGCATGAAGGGTCATAGCATAGAGATTTCCATGGGCCTGACATGTCGTCCAACTCTTATAGTCATATGGCCATTCCTGGGGCAAGGGGGCCTAGAAAATGTAGTATAAATGTGAAACCAAAGAAAGGAAGATCTGATTTAGGGGTATGTCTAACAGTGTCTGAAATATGTTTCCTCTCTTCAGTCTAGGAATTTATAAATTACAATACTTGGAATGAATTTTTACAAAAAAGTTTTGATTTTTGAAAATGGCCACATCCATATTATTTAGTGAGAATTCTATATACTTGTTTCATGTGATTAAATACAATAAGCTCACAAAAATACAGTGTATCCTGTTACTCATCTTCAGGAACTTCTTACAAAGAGTTTGATTCTCAATCTTCATATACGTATTTAAGGAAACAGAATAAGCTGGGTTTTTTTTTTTTAATCTTCTGTAGGTGTCACATGGCTTTTTGAGGCAATGAGAGTTCTATGCTCATGACAGCCATTGTTTGTTTGAGGGCCCTTGTTACTGCTTAAAAAACAAACAAACAAAAAAGTGCCATCGTGACTAGTAGTTGTTCCAATATTGTTATTTAAATCAAATAAAACAGGGAACTATTAAAACATCAAATTTGTACCTTAAACGCTTTATATTAACTTTGAACCCACTAATTAACACTGTCTTGCCAATTTTTCAATGTAAGTCCGAAGTCTTCCTGTCAGAATTCTCAGTTTTCTGTCACTTGTAAACCAGACCTCTGAATGTATCTATAGTCTATAGTTCGGTTTTAACTTTTTTTACCTTTTGGGTTTTTTTGTTTTGGAAAGTACAAACTCAGAGCCACATAGGATGCAATCTAATATCAGATTCCTTTTATATCTGTATGATTTTTCTTATTTTTCCCAGTGTCACGCACATCTAATCTTCAACAAAGTTTTTGCTAATTCTCCCTTATGGAATGTTTCCAAAGCAGTCAACTTATATTCCAGAGAAACAACTTTTTCTTTTGCAGACATATTTCATAAGCTTATGAAATATTCAATTAAATTGTTAAATTATAGTAATAAAGGAAAAACTCTTAAAAAGTTTTGGCAACAAGCAAAACATATCCTTGCTATACGAATATGGGAGTGTATAGCATGGAGTAGCCTCTTAGCTGTGATTGGTCAACAAACTGTGGACATAGATCAGTATGTTTTACAGAGAAACAGAGGAGCTTTGATTAATCTGGCCAGTCAGTCAAATGTAGGTGAGTTAAAGGAGCTTAGATTGTAATTCAGGTACTTTGGCTATTCAGGTACTACTGCTACCAGCAGTAATAGCTGCATATAGCTTTTCCCATCTCTAAGAAAAGTGTTCTCTCTGAAAGATAAGCTTATTATGTAAACTCTGAACATGGGACAAGGATGTTTATTAGTTTTGGATAGGAAAAGTCACTCCTTATAGAAGCCTGGAAGTAAATTCTTGATTTGCACAATTTTTTGGTACTTTCTGTACATTTTAAATTTTCTTCCTACAATGGTACATTGGAACATTTACTGCTTAATCTCTGAGTTCCCATTATTATTTGGATTACATTGGATCTAATTACTTATGATGTTGTAATTAGTGGACTGAACCATTATTACAGACTCCATGACTTGCTTTCTTCACTCCATGGTTCAATTAACTTTTTGTGATTTTTCCTAGGGTTTCTAAATTCTAGAGAAACCATCTCCTATGCTTTCCAAAGTCTATGCTTAAGTCTTCTGTTTTTTAAAGATATTTAGAAATAAAAAATACATGCAACATATATCTTTGCTTATTTTGTTCTTCTGAATTCAAACCATGCTTCTCAGGATACTAAGCATTCTTCCTCAGTATCTAAATACATTTCAAGTATTCCTATGAAAATACTAGATAGAGAAGAAACATTGATAAAACAAAATTTTAAGTACATTTAAAGATCTATACACTAGATGTCTGTTTTTATTGCTTATAACAGAATAACTGAAACTGAGTAATTTATGAAGAAATCAAATTTATTTTGTACATTATTGGAGGCTGGGAAGTCCAAGGTCCATGGGGTGCATTTGGTGATTTCCCTTTTCTGAGTGGAAACTCTCTACAGGGTCCCATGGTGACCATGGTGTCACATAGCAAGTATGGGCTGAACAAAAGAGAGCTAACCATCTCACTTGCCTCCTTATAAAGGCCCTGAGAACTATGCTCATTACTCTATTAATGTATCAATCCATTCGGGAGGGCACAGTCCTCACAATTTAATCTCCTCTTGAAGGCCCCACCTTTCAAATACCATAATAAATTTTCCACTCTCTTAACACAGTTACAATAGGGGTCAACTTTCAATGAGTTTTGGGGAGACATTCAATCCATATTATTTGTCTCCACAAATTCTTCTTCTATCATAAATACATATATTTCAGAATGTTAGAAATTCTTTGCATTAAACATTTCCTCTTAACTTTCTGGATCCTTAGCCATCATTTCTCTTTCCTCAAATTCTCCTAGTACTTCATATGGTTGCTTAGCTTTTATTAGCCTTTAAGAATTTCTCTTTGGAATTTGATGTATCTGTCCTACTTCTATGATCTCAATAAAGTCAGGTGACATACTTTACACACATCTCCCTCAGAGTGCTAAGCACAGTGCCTTATGGACTGTAAGTGGATTAGTGTATCTCTTTAAATATGTGAATAGTAATTCCTTTTGTATTAGAAAATAATGTATTTTCATTCACTATATGTATTATTTTTCTTATTTTACAATATAGACACATATAGCAAATATATGCACACACATATGATTTTGCTTTATGTACACATGAAAGAAGAAAAAAATGAAATATTTTGGAGCCCTCGGACAGCAGTTCTCTTGAAATTACAGTGTGTTTTAAAATAAAAATTAAAAATATGAAAATTTTCTATGTGTCTGTACAGACACAACTTTCTATCATTTGTTACATTTTCAAGTTACCTAAAATTTGTAAAGGCCTTAAACTATTAATGCATAATCTACTGGATTTGAGGTGCACTTATATTAATTATAGCTAAGATTCAACAGTGAGAAGATTTGATTTTTTTTCCCATTCGTAAAGAGCTCAAGGCAATCTTGAAATGTTATATTTCAAGGCAATGCCATGAATGTTTCCTTTTTTGCTTAGAATGGCTATTTATAGTTGGTTCAATTAATTCCTAGAGTGTATAGGGCGAAGAATCCCTTCATCTGTCATGCTATAGAGCTAAGGGTATGGTCTATGCTGAGCTGGAGCAAACTTTAAAGCTGATCAAACTTCTAAGCAAAATCCTATATTATGATTAGTGATGGACCCAATCCTGTGAAGTGAATAGAGGTGAAGGAATCACAAAAGGTTCCAAGGTTGGAGTTGGATGAAAGACTCCAAAAGATGAACTGTGTGTATCTAAGCCTTATCTAAACCCCTTTGGTGGCTGGAATTGGGTCTGAAATCTTGTTAGGACACAACTTCTCAGGAGATTTAATGCTTTTTCTTATTTTAGTCAGGTCAGATGAACCAAGAGAGCAGTTGGCTCATTCAAAAGGACCAAGAGAAATATGACTGAAATTGCAGATGCAGCCCCCAGGGTTGAACATAGGGCTCAGATGCCAGGATCACTTCAAAGCCTCGAGGACTATTTGGATCTAATTATTAGCAGAGAATGATATATAAAAATCATTTTGTAAGCTATAAATTCTGTTATAATTATTACAGAGAAGGCTATAAAAAGTAGCCAGTGGCCAGATAAATTTCACTTTTATGGAACAGAGGAAATGAATAAAAGAGATGAAAAGCCTAGTTTTTAGAAATTTGGGTATGGAAAAAAAATGCAAAGCTCTGTGCTTTGTGTATTTGTGTTTCTAAACATCTTTAAAAATAGGAAAACCTAGCATCTACCTTGGCAGGCACAGAAGATGGTCTCCCTGGGATTCAGAAGCCCTGGGGCTGCTACGAGCAATTTTTTTTTTTTTCCCCAGAGAGCATTTTTATATCTTCAAAAGAGATAGGATGTTTAATATTCACTGCTATCATGATGTCTCTGTGATTGTCAACTAGATGTAATTTTTTTAAAAATTTTAAATAGTTTACATTAAATTTAGGGAGGGTTTTTTTGATACTTTACATTACTTTAAAATATATGGAAGCTATTATAATGAAACAAGCCACTTAAAATTATGGAACCCTTTATAAATCAAATTTGATTGTTATCATATCTAACATATCTAATTCTGAGGTAAATTTATTTCTATAGTTAAATTTAGTTGTTTAAAATTTAAAAACAGTTTTGGCAATTCTCACCGTCAAGTTTTCCATTCAACTTTTTTTCCTTGAATTTCTGTAATAAACTCTGCTAAGTACTTCAGGGAATACAAAGGTGACCAAGACACAAATCCTGTAGCAAGGATATTAGAAACCAATTATTGAGCCAATTAACAAATATTTATTAAGATTACACTTTGCAAAAGAGACTAAATTAGAGAGGCACTGGTGAACACAGTGGAGAAGATACCTACTCTCATGGTGTTTGCTTTCTAACAAATGTCTCAGATAAGAACATTATTATACAAGGTGGGTGATTATGCATGCATACCAGAGGTATGAAGATCAAAAGAGGGTCGGGTCTTATCTCAGTAGAAGTACATGGAAAAAGTTCTGGGCCTTGAAGTATGGGTGGACTGTGGATAGGGAGAGAGAAGGGATAGAGTTTCAATAACTAGCCATTGGAAGAAATTGTGAAAGGAATTAACATATATATTTTTTGTGTGTTGGGTAAAGAGCTTGAATATCAGCAAAGTAAGGAGTTTTTACATAATTCTGCTTTGGGGAAATACTAAAATGCTGGGATACAGGAAGTTTGACTGGATCAAAGCCAGGCACTAGGAAGTTTCTAACAAAATCCTGTAATCAAAGTTCTTTTTAATATTTTGTATTTATTTCTTACTCCATTCAGGAAAAGTAAATAATACTTAGTAATCAATATCTCTGTAAAATGGTAATAGATTTATTCAGTGTAGGGTGCCTACAATTTGAACGATGCTCCTAAGAGGACCTATATCAGAACATCCCTTAGAAACTGGGAGAATGGAAGTTTTTCCTTCGCTGCTTTTTCTTTCTTTTTTTTTTTTTAATTGATGAATCTGTGATAATTAGATTCTGATTTGGGAGAACATTTATATTTTCATTAATTCGTTAGTTACCAAAGAGGTTTAGAAATATATTTCAATGTGTTTTGAATCTTTGGACTGAAAAACTGTAAACTAAATTTGAGGTGAAATTATTGGATGTTTAATAGAAAATATCTGACAATTTTAGCAGTAGAGAAATTATGTGAGGAAAAGATTGATTTGGCTAGCATCTATGAATTTAATTAATAGATTGAACCAAATATAATTGGCAAATGATTTCATGGATATTAATGGGTCAGAAAAATGTGTGGATTTGTGATCTTGGGGTTAACTCAAACCATACGTATATTCCACTGAAAATTCACTGTGCATGTTTTGAAGTTATTACCAACAAGCAGGGAAGCTCAGATTTCAAAGCTTAGATATACGAGCAAGTAGGCAGAAGATGTATATGCCTATGAGTGTGTGTGTATAACAATATGTAACTAAAACACATTTTTTCAGAATCAGAGCCAACATATCTAAATCTGAAATTATATAGATTTTGAACACCATAACATTCTTCCTTTGCCATAATTTGGTAAACTTTTTATGGACCCAGCTAAATGATTGTATACAACCAACCATACACTCTTAATAAGTGCCCTGAGAATATCTAATCTTGTTAAGTTCTGAGATAATGTATCCTTAAATAATAAAAGTAATATTTCCAGGATTCTATTGAAATGTCCCCTGAATTCTGCTATCTCTTTGTTGTTGGGGCTGTTTGAGATATTTATAAGAAAGCTAGCAGTAAATTTCAATTGACTTAAGTTTAAATCCTGATCCCTCTCCTCACCTTTATATTTTGTTTGGCGTGTTTCTGAATTTCTTTGAGCCTTGTTGTCTTTCTTTTAAAAATTGAAACAGACATACTTACTTTCACGGTGATTTTGAAAATTAAGTATGTTATAATATGGAAAGAGTCTGCAATCCTTGATACTTAAGAGCTTGGTAAATGTTGGAAGTCCTATAATATATTTCCACTCCTTGCCAAGCTACTTCACTCCATTTGGTCAATGGAAACAGCAACTCTAAAAAAAAGGAAACAAAGGAAACAGCATTCTAAAACTTTGATGTGGAGCAGTTGGGAGGGAGGGAGAGAGGAGAAAGGGGAAGGAAATGGGTTGGAAGAAGGAGGAAAGGGGAGATGCAGGAATGAGGCCTGTAGCATCCCCTTCAGTCCCACAGGGGAGACCGGGGGCTGCCAGCGGTAGCTTGGTCCTTGCCAGGCTGGGGGGGGATGCAGATGTCAGGGAGGTATGGCAGAAGCCCTCACCCCCGACCACCCCAGCTCAGGAACCCAGGGCCCTTCTTGCTGCAGTGGTCATCACTGAGCTGGTTGCACATATCAAGGGGGAGTGGACAAGGCCCTCGGCCCCCCACCGCCCCAGCTCAGGAGAGCCCAGGGTGCTTCCTGCAGTGGCTCAGTGGTCTTACCTAGGCTGGTTGCATGTGTCTGGGGGTGTGTGACCAAGACCCTTGGTTCCCACCCTTAGGACTACTTGCAGGTATCAGGGGGCATGGCTGAGGCCACTGGCCCTTCCTGCTTTCTGGCTTGATAGCCCAGGGGATTTCTGGCCCTTGTAGGTGTTATAGGTGTTCTTTGGTGAAATGAGACCTTTACTGGTTAATATTAAACTTTGTCTTTGGTTGTGAGTACTTTGGTTTTCTTTTCATTTCTGTGTTGGATTATTTGCTGTTCCCACCACTAAAACTCTGTGCTGAAACTAATTTGTTGTCCTTTGCTTACTTCTAAAATGGGGAACTTCCTGTGGGGACCAGCACTTGAGCTCTGTGGCTGAACTAAATTGCTGCTTTGCTGCTGGTTCCCTAGGGAAGGCTATTTGTGCAGCTCAGGTTTTAATGGTTGACTTTATGGGTACTTCCAGCTTTCGTGAGATCTGGTGCACATGGGTTCTATAGAACTTCTGGTCTGTTCCTGAGTCTTTTCAGCAAATTGCAGCCCCTGTGGTTCTATATTCTTGACCAGTCTCCACTGAGTGGTTCTGCAGTGATTGGGGTGCAGATCAGCTGTCCTTGCTGTGCCCCAGTGTTCCTCCAGTGGGCCTGTCTCCCCACTGCTCATACTGCAAACACTTCCCATGGAATGGGGCATGCTCTGGTCCCTTGTGATGACTCACCCGCCTCTGAGTGGCTCCTTTTTTTCAGTTGTTCTGGCTCCTCACTCCTATGTGGGTCCATGAGAACCCTGTTAGTGGTCTTGCTGGCCTGAGGACCACCAAGGCCCTCTTTTCCCCTGCAGCCTCTAAGCAAGTTCATCTGAAGGTCACAGCTGCAGTTTTTGCTGACTCCTGCTCCATGTGCTTAGCAGCTCCAGCCTGGAAGCGGCAAAATTCAAAATATTTGGAGAGGTTCTTTCTTTTCCTCATCGTGGCTTCTTTTGCCTCCATGAACTCCATAGGTCTCTCCTCCTCTTCCCCTGAGCTCTAGTGGCCCCAGATTGACTGTCATTGCTTTTTTATAGTTGTAAATTTGTTGATTTGTGGTAGAGAGTAACACTGTAGACTGTCTATTCCATCATCTTGATCATAAGCCACCTTCCTGTGTTTTTCTTTTCTTATCTCATTAAACACAAATCTCAATTCTCCATATTAATCACATTGACTGGAGCTTTCCTGAAATCTGAATACTTAGAAAAGCTGTGACTGAGACTATTTGAATTGTCTGGGGTCTAGTCTTTAGAATAAGAGTCTAAATCTTTGAACTTCCTTTTGGTCATAAGTTGAGAAATTATGGGATACACAGCATGTACTATACTCTGTTAGAGTTTTAAATTATCCACTGACTGTAAATAAGTATCTATGTAAACTACATTTGTTTTTCTCATTTAATCTACACAACTCTATGACTTATTATGACTACACCCATTTTGCAACTGAACAAGTTCACTGACAGTCAGAGAGCTTGGGTAAGTTATCTAAGTTTAAACAGAACACGGTGAGGTCAAGTCACAAACAGAAACAGAAAAATAGTCCAGGTTTGCTCCTGGAGTGTTGATATAGAAATGCCCGAATAAAGAGCACCCAAAAACGTATAATGGATACATTTTTTAAAAATTTATATTAGCCAGTACTATAGTCAATATACATTATATAACAGTTTTTCTTTTTCAAAAACATATAATTTGGAAAAAATATATTTTGTTTGTGTTCATTTTTCTTGAATCATAAGGTACTTTGGATTATTTTCTACATAAGTAATATTTGTTAATGGTACAAAAAATACACATATGCAAAGAAAAAACGTCACGTAAACTCACCCCACAATAAAATCAATTATTAATATATTTGTATATATATAGTTGGAGATACATACTTGCACACAGACCCACACACATAAATAGATAGATTTGTTATTTATAAAAATAGAAGCATACCATTATACTGTTTTCCCACCTTTCATTCATATTACACGATACATTGTGAGCATCTTTTCTTGACAGAAAATTTGCTTTCACAAAACTATGTTTTTAAAGACCGTGTAGAATGTGTATGGATGTTCCAGAATGTATCATACACTTTTCTTGAGTATTTAGATTTAATGCTGCCATGAGCATGCTTTCAATCAAATCTTTGTGCACTTTCTAAATTATTTCATTAGCGTGAGTTCCTACAAGTGGAATAGCCAGGTTATGTGGTATACTACATTTTATGGCTTTTCATAGGTATTGCCTAATTGCCCTCCAGGCAGGCAGTACTCTTTATACAAGAGAATATTTGGTAGTTTTATTAATAATGGTTCATTGTCTTAAATAGATATTTAACATGTTAATTTAGTCTAAAATTTCTTAAGGAGAAAAAAAGAATAAAAGCATATAAGTAGTTTGGTGTGAATATTTCACTTGCAGTACAGGGCTGTTGCTATTTCATAAACATTTACCTCTAAAGTTATAAATGTACACAAGAATGCTTTCAAATGTTTTACAGATATATGAAGAGAAGATATTTTTATTATAATCATTCACCATATCATGCTCTAAAAGTCTGAGATTTAGTTAATAAGGAGAAATTTCCATATTTTAATGAAGAAATTAGCATATGGTTTTTATTACCATGAAATAAAAGAGCTCTTTCCAATTCTTTTTATGAGGAAGTTGATGTCTTGGATGTGCTATTTAGTTTCTTTGACAGAAAAACATTTTCAAATAAGTGGGAATCATTTTTTAGCAAAGAACTATGTCCAAGTTGATTATAACTGCTTCAACATCCTGCCTTAATACTATGTTAAATGCGAGTGTGGAAAAAGTTTTTTTCATATCTCATCTTTGAACATGCACAAGCAATAGATTGAATACTATCATCGGATGTAATACTTAGGTACTTTTAAAATATATTTTCTACTCCCTGGAAAGAAATAAACAAGTTTTTGAGACCAAAAAAATAAGAAATACCATATAATCCAACATAAAATATAAATTTTATTGTACATTATTACTGATAAGATTCATGTATGTGTGTATTTGTTGGAGAAAACAAATCTTAAAATTCATGATCAAATATATTTTCAGATAGTACAATCACGTGCATTTGGAATGTTTAAGGACCATGGAATTTTCACAAGATGCCAGTTGTTTTAAATTAGTTAACAGAAACTAAAATGAAATGACATTTATGTTGATTTACAAGTCAAATGGAAACTCTGAGGTAGGTTCTGATTGCTAGTACCAAAGACTAATTCTTTGTAAAAATATATATCTCTTTTTAAAATTACATCCAAATTTTTATGTTTTATGTAAAAAGTTATAATGGAGAGACATAAGAAAGCAAGTATAATAAATAATTTTCATTATAGTGATAATCAGTTTTCTAGTCAGTACCTTCGAAAAGAACCATAAGGAGATAGGATGCAACCAGAGCTATAAAAATATTCACTATATCATTGATATTTCCAGAGAATTGGCAAAGTTGCCATCGTTAATTCAAACTTTGCATGTACTTTGATAATGTTTTGCATCTAGAAAATAGATGTTATGTTAAAACATAACCTGGGGAGGTAATAGACCTGCCTTTTAAATCCTGCTCCCAGTAAGTATCAAACTGTATAAACTTGGCAATGTGTCAGCCTAGGCTGGGTAGCCATCAACTTCAATATCCCAGTGTTTTTAACAAAACCAAGTTTATTTTCCCTTCCTGCTTCAATTTCTAAGTGACTCAGCAAAACCTCTGCTCTATACCTCATTCAAATATTCAGTATTTCTCCTAAGCTGGAAGTGATCTGAAGACTTGATTATATTCAGGTTTAACAGCTTAGCAAAGATATCTTATAGATGATGATATGTAATTCATATTTCAGCATGTCAGAATCCCCATCTGGTCATCCTGCATTAATTGATGCTAAGTTTGAACAGCGGGATCAGCAGAGAGCTTAACCTTTCCATTTTCCAAATATTTCTAGAACCCAGTGATGGTTGTTGCCTGAAGTAATTATCCCATTTTGGCTTGCAAAATGGTGATTTCTTAAAATTCTATTTCTCTATATTTACTGGCTGAAAGACTTTTGTAAGGGAAGACTTCTCATCAACTCAAGCTCTTTATCACCTGGAAAGTCAGTTCAACTTGAGTCAAGAAGCTTCCTTAATTCTCTCCCTTTTTATTGCTAGTGCTCAGAGTTGGTATCCTGGCTACTTCTAATGGTTTTCTATTTACCTATACATCTCTACCTCTATCTATTTATCGATCAACCTGTCTGTATACTATTAGATTGTGTATTGATTGTGTATTTGTACTTTGGAGGGGAGGGCCAAAGGAGAGAAAAAGGAAGAGATTGAATGATCAAGGTTATATATGAAGAATTTGGGTTATTGTTGATCATTTCTTCACTTAATAAAGAGTACATGGAGCCCTAATATTCTTAATTTCTTTCTATCTTTCAGAAATTACAATAAGTATGTAAAGAGAGGTTTCTATTTACAGAAATTTGAATAATACAAGGCATTATGTAACTTTGGTAATTAATTTGAATCAGGACACATTTAAAAAGTCAACAGTCGAGGATACGCTCCTTAATTAAAAACTAATAATAATAATAAGGGACCTTCCTGTTTTTTTCTGCTCTGCTCTGCTCTTTTGAGAATCCCCTTTTCTGAGACAAAAAGGAGAGCTGAACATGCTAATTGGCATATTAAAAATGGCAGATATGAGGCTTGTGAGTGTGTGTGTGTGTTAAGCATTTGAAATCAGACCTTGGACTACAATTCTACTTTCATTAAATTGAATTGACAAATAGCTCCCTTTCAGCTACATATTTCTCTAGTTGCAAATTAGATAATCAGATTCTTTTAGCCAAAGCTACTCAACAGGATTATTTTGAGGCTGAGAGAGATTTACAACCTGAATCTCACCACTGAAATCTCTAGCAGCAATTTAGGTTTCCAAATGAATTAAAATCAATATTTAACTCATTTATTTAATGATTAAATAATTGATATTATTTAGATAAATAAATGTAAGTGCAATATTTATTGCTGATTTATTAGTTACTATGCTGACTGAGACAGTCTCCCAGTCTACAGAATGAGCAAAATTTAATTGACAATTTCTTCCCTTTTCTGCCTGTGTTCTGGGGCAGCACAGTTTATATCCAGACACCATCAGTTCCTCAATAATGGGGATAGGAGCGGCCTAGCTACTTACTCTCAGCCACAGTACTATGCATTTCATATTTTGCAGCCATCCAAAATATGGGATGATTCTTAGAACAGTGATACAGTCAGGGAATTTCAGGTTGATGAGAAATCAGTAAGGGCTTTGATAAATAAGTGCTTAACATGGCATCTGATATATGGTAGAGGATAAAATATATTTGCTGAATACATGTGTGGTTGAATAATATATACTCTGGCCGAGGAGACTCAGCCTTTTAGAATTATTCACTTTTTGGGGACTGCATGAACAAAGGTACTTCAAAAATCTAGTGGAAAAAAATAGAATTAAAAGATAACATGAGGGCCGGCCCCGTGGCGCACTCGGGAGAGTGCAGCGCTTGGGAGTGCAGCAGTGCTCCAGCCGCGGGTTCGGATCCTATATAGGAATGGCTAGTGTGCTCACTGGCTGAGCGTGGTGCGGATGACACCAAGCCAAGGGTTGCAATCCCCTTACCGGTCACAAAAAGGACAAAAAAAAAAAAAAAAGATAACGTGAAATTTTCCATGAACTTTTTGAAATTCCTTCATATTCTAAGAAGCTGCTTTACAGCATTTTTTGTATCTTTCTTTTAAGTAAGATAACTGTGTCTCTCTCAGATTATAGCAGAAAATCTGGAGAGTTTGAGGAAGGTGCTGCCTTTTTGATGGTGGGTCTGTTTACAATTCCATTTGGTGTTTAAATGTAGCTCTAAAATCATTACAGATTGCATGTAACAGAGGGTGCAAATTCATGAAGCATCTTTTACACGTGTCCCAGATATAAGCCACAGGGTCCTTAGCCTTTGATGCTAAGCATGGCTATGGATAATAGAAATAGAACTGCAACCTAACACATTGGGTGTGGCCTGGGGGCATGTAGCAATGCCTCCATCAGCCACCCACATCTTACAACTTAGATCTTGCATTTCTTGCTTCTTGACAAGCACAGACTTACTTTCTCTAAAAAAGATTCTAGCGATACTAAAAAATGTCAGTGTCCATAGTTCAGCTAAATACGTGCCAGTCAGTAACTTTAAAGACAGCAATAACTTTATTTACCACTTAATAGTTTATTTATGTATTTGGAGTGGTGTTGAGTAATAATTTATTTGTGATATAAAAGTAAACTAAAGTACAAATACTTTGGGATCTATATTTTAAAGATTTTTTTAAAGCAAAAAAATTTAGAGGCAATTTTATCAATATTTATAGTTTTATTCATGAAACTAAAAAATTACATAGTACTGTATGCATTTTCCACATATGTAGTATCTTTATCAAATTTTATCTACAAACAGAATTACAAACTCAAGTTCAATAGTATAGAAGTGTCTGTATAGTAATAGCTATTTTGAACACATGCTCCATTGCTTTATCATTAGAACATTCCTTCCATAAAGCTAGCTTATGGTCCACAAATAAATGTCATTTCATTATTTGAAAACAAACTTGTATGACTTTTTTTAGTCCAGTATTTTGAATATTATAACAAAAAGTCATTTTCTGTAGAGATTCTGTAGCAGCAACATGAGTTAATGATTCTGTATCCAGAACATATTTTTTGTATAATTTCCTACCTGGAAAGAGACATTTTCTTTAAACTAGCATTTTAATAATGAAAGTAAAATATAAAAGAAAAAGTATGACTTCTAAAGCTCTAAATATTTATATTTCTAATTATATATAGTAGATGTCTAATTATATAATATATGTCTAAAATCATGTACATTTGTGTACTTGTAACTCAGAACATTGACCGATGAAAGGTCATTTGAATTGATGAACTGGTTTCGAATTAGAATGGCAATTGCAACCAAGAATTTAGAATTCTTCTTTATCAAAGCATTTATATTAATTTTGCTTCTGATTATAAATATATATATATATAGATACATGAGGATAGAAATATTTTAGGATGTCAGTTCACTTTATATCCATGATTTCTCAGTATGGCCATGATCTATAGAAGTGAGCCACTGACATTCATCCTAGAAAATTCTGCCCCAACCCACCCCCTGCCTTGGTCACAGTTAATTAGAGGAGGACAAACATTGACTCAAGACTGGAAAGGTGCATTTCTCTTGAAAATTTAGAATTCTAACTCAAAGATTCTCATTAACCTCTACTAAGTAGTTAAATTGGAAAATGATAAAATAAAAAGTAGTAAGTCTGATTATCATTAGCAGTTGCAAGGCAAAGGAGAGATAGTTAATGAGAGGACATGCAAATGAAAGTGACCCCAAAAGAGACCAAGATGACATGCACAGTGAGATTGAGATTGGGCAAGTAGCCTCTTAGTTCCAAAAACCTTCCAAATTGGTTCCTATACCTTAGAGGCATGGTTCACAGATAAGAAAATACCTCTCATATAATAAAGCCCATTTCATTAAAGCAAGTTTCAATGAATTTTTATGATATGCAACCGAGAGGGTGTTTTCTCAAAACTTCATATTCATTATTTATTGCATACCTACTAGATCCTAGGCTAAGAATACAAAGATATTTGTATGATAGTAGCTCCTACTTTCACCCTAACTCCATTTTGTTTAGAGAAGAAGGAGGAGGAAGACAAGGAGGAGAAGAAAGTGTAGGTCAGCATGGGATGTAAATAATTACATTATACTAAATGTTAAATTTTATAGGTGGACAGAGTTTGGGGTATTGAGATGCACTTAGATGGCATCTGGAATATTAGATAAGTAGGACATTACCAGGCAGAGAAAGGGGAAAAAGAAGTTCCAAGAAAGGAGGAAATCACATGAAGAAATATACGGAAATGAGCAGGAAGGTGGACTATATACTGGGACATAAGGCTGGAAAGATAGAGAAATGCTGGAATGTGAAGTCCTTGAACTCTAGCCTAACGTATTTGGGCTTTATCCCACAGGCAGTAGGTAGCATGACCATATGTCTCAGTTTGCCAGGAACTGCCCTAATTCACACTTGCTATCCTGGCATAATTATTAATAGCACACCCTTTTTCATTCTCAGGAGTGTCGAGGTTTAGGCAATACAATATTTGATCACTCGACCTCTAAGCAGCTATTAAAAGATTTGGCTGGAAAATAACACGAGTAAATATTTGTTTTAGAACCTTCACTCTTGGCATTGTGTAGAGCAACAAACTAAGTCCCACTAGTCAAATACAGCTTCTGGTCTGTTTTTGCAAATAAAGTTTTATTGGAAAGCAACCATTCCTAACGTTTACTCATTGTCCATGGCTGCTTTCATGCCTCAATGGCACAGTTGAGTGCTTGTGATAGAGATCACATGGTCTGCAAAGCTGAAAATATTTACTATCTGGCTTTTTACAGAAAAAAGTTCACTGACCACTGGAATAAATATAAAAATGGAGGAGGTAAGACCAGAAGCAGGGGGATTAATTGAATCACGATCTTTGCTGAATAGGAGAGTACACGTGTTTTTCATGTCCAAGAATATTTGAATTTTTGTGCCAAGTGGCAGTTTTATTAAAATACAGACTTTTGCATAGTGATATTTTGTTTTGAAAAATTCTTTATTAGATAGACAAAGATGTTTTACTCTGGAACCTTGGCAAAACCCCACAAAGGTGCATAAAATATTACCTCTAGAATTCAAAAAAAGTTTATTTTGAGATCTTTTTGTTCCAAAGATTCTTGCATGTTAAAAGATTACAACTTACATTCAAAATCCAAACTAAGTAAACCTTGAATATGAAAATAATTACATACAAAGTCACACAAAATGAGTATAAACCATGAAGGCTGAACATGGCCTCAAAACATAAATCATAGGAACAGTAAATAACAACCGCACCCCACTTTTATTCCTGAGAAGGAAGAACATGTGACAATCTGATTTGTTTTTATTACTCTGAACCAAAGCACCAAAACCCAATATATCTTGCCTTTAAATAACTTGCAAAGAAAAAGTGTTTGTGTACCAATTGCTAATAGCCTTAGAAATGAGTGAGACATGCGTCTCAGATTTTAGTTATGTAGGATACACAGTAACTAACAAGAAATGTATTCTGTTGGGGTGAACTTAGTAACATTATAAAATCAGAGAAAGAACAGTCCCTCTTCACATTTACAAGAACCCCTTAGAGATTATAAAGGCCTGAGAGAGTGATTTATTTTAAGATCTACCAAACCATATGATACAGTGTTTACTGGGTAAGAGTCTGTATATCAAAGAAGTGACAATATTATTTACAGATAGAAGTACCGAGCCTCAGAAGGATGGTAGCATTTTGAAAGTTCATGTAACTGGAGAAATTTCATGAATTTAGGCTTTCATAGTGCAAGAATGTTGCTTATTCTCTGGCCTTCTGCAAGGACCCCCCACTACCTTCCTTCTTACTCTTTTTCTCACAATATGTTCAGAGGCTCTTGATCTTGAGATTAAAAGAAATTTGAAAGTACTTCAAAAAGTCTATGAAAAGATTCATATTATGTTTTAATTCTATTTTTCCACAAACTTTTTCTAGTATCCTAGTACAATTTATTCGTATTAATGTCTAAATGAAATGATCATTTCTGTCAATTATGAATGTTGGCAAAAAATCACAGTAACATTAGCAGTACCTGTGACTCTTTTATTAAAAAAATATGTATACATCAGTTCTCATATAACATTAGAGTTGTGTCAGATAATGTAAAATATCATGCATGCTTATTACCTTAAAATAATTATAGATATTAGAAATATAACTAGATGATATTAAATGCAATGATAAAGATGTACATATATTCTTATATTGAGAATATTTTTAATAGTTTGATAATGTTATAACAATATAATTTACTTCCTCTGGTGATGTTATGTAGTGTATGTTTTTTTCATTTAAAAACATTATTCTGAGAAGGGGCCCATAGCAGTTGCCAGATTTCCAAAGGGAACATAAAAACATGGCATTAAAAAAAAATCAAACACCCCTGTCCAATTAATCAAAAATCAAAAATACCTGTCCAATTAGCTACTGCTATATAATGAATCGCCTCAGAATCTAGTGGCTCCAGATAACAGCAGCCTTTTTATTTTTCTTCATCATGGTTCTTGTGTTTGACTGGGCTCAGTGAGGTGGGACTTGCTGAGTTCATTATGCTGTTGCATCCAGATGTTGGCTGGAGCTGAAGTCATCTCAAAGTCTTCCCTACTCTCAGGCCTGGCAGTTAATGCTGGCAGTTGGCTGAGGCTTCAGCTGGGCTTGTTGGCAGTTACGGATGCATGTGCCTGCTTGGCTTTCTCACAGCATGGTAGCTCGTTCCAAGACTGAGCATCCCAAGAGATGCAGAGCAAAGCCATATTACTTTTTAGGACCTAGTCTCAGAAGTCATGTCACTTTACTTCCTCTCTGGTCACAGGCTTCTCCAGATTCCAGGATGGATAACACAGATTCCAACTCTCAATAAGGAATGAGAATGTCACATAATAAAAATATGTGAGATAGGATATATTTGGGTGGACTTCTTTGGAAAATGCAATCTACATTAATGTTCCAAGATTTTCCAAGCTTCTTTCTTTTCACATAATGTGTCTTCAGCTCTAAATTCCTTTGCCTTATTTAATATTATATTCAATATTTCATTGAAATACAAAGGGAAGCAGTTTTACTACAAATCTTCCTTGAACATCTTCCCCCCCACACACATAAACAGTTAATTTCTTTGGTTTGTGTGTATGTATGAGTGTGTGTGCGTTGCTATTTTACCTTAAACCTGCCTTATCTGTGAGTTTACTTAATAAATTCTAGTGCTTATATGCTTATAAGTCTCCCTTCTACTTGATTATGGGCTCTTTGGGAACAGAGTTTGAGGTGTCCCCTCTATTTCCTGCACAGAAGTAGTTACACATTAATACACAACTAATGTTTGTGGAACAAATAACTGCTCTTTCAAATGCATTCTGCAGCTGCCTGTTAGACCAAGTCAGTCTCCATCTTTCTATGAGTTGAGTGGTTCTGTGTTATTGATCAGTGCTCTGAAATATTTTTTAAAAATTTCTGAGCATACCAACCTATTGTCTCTTAAATTGGAGTGGCAATTTAAGGTCCCAGCAAGTATGAGAGTTTTATAGCTACTTACAAGATTTTTTTCCTTGTGATTGCAAACTGCTAATGTTCAAAACTTGACTTTTCTGCATTCGTCAAAATACCTTTCAGTTGGAAGATGATTTTTCAGTAGTCATGACAGGGAGCTCCATGGAACATAGAAGTGGAGAATATGATTATTCAAGGCAGTGTACAAAAATAGTTTTGAGAGCAACTAGAATGACAGTATTATTATCGATGATATGTTTTTAAAGATGTCTCTGATGGGTTATCTACCGTCATGGCATTTAGAAACCTTAAAAAGCGTCAATATTCACTGTATTGAAAGATGGGAGGCTCACAACCAGTCATGGGGAAGCAACAGCTCCATTTACTGGTTCTTTCTTTCCATCACTGGAAAATGAGTTCAAGTAGACAATCCTAGCTCGACCTAAGCAAATGGCATTTCTGATTGTTATAAGACTTTATGTGAGTAAGATCTTCCCTGCCTCAAAGCCAAAGGCAGAAGCACCACAGAACACTGCTGAAAATCTGAGAACATAATTTCTCCAAAAGAAATCAAAGTGCTTGGATAAAGCAGATGAAATGTTGAGCCATGGGTTAAGGGATAAAATACGTGAGTTTATTTTCAAATACAAGTATTCAGGTTGTGTGGCTTTCTGACACAATGTCAAGTGACATAAAAAGTTAATGAGAGATTCATTTCAAATCCTGGTGAAGCAGGAAGAATTAACCTTGGAGAAAATCAAATCTGTTTGCATTAATGTTGAAAGGGAAAAGTTGGATAATCTTTGAGACTCCTATGAAATATGAAACCCTGGCCATTACACACATTGTGAATGTGCTTTTGATTTTTTTTTTTTTTTTTAGTATAGTCATGTACTGTGTATTAGTCAGTTTTCTGTTGCTTATAACAGAATATCTGAACCTGGGTAATTTAAAAGAAAACATAATTTAGATGATGAGTTTGAAAAGGATTAACTTCAACTCACCACCAATGAATAACATCAGATTGCTCATGAGACTACAAGCGTCCCTTGCCAAATCTAATGAATGAGAGGATGAGGAATGTTATTGGAAAAAATGCATTAAAACCTGACTCAACATTGGTTTAAATGAAGCTGTGGCCATAATGTATACAGAAGATAACCTATGCAGCTTGATTCTGAGCTACAAGATTTTGTTTTTTTCAAGTGTGGGGGCATGAAGAGAAAACCCCAGTGCAATAAATAAATCTTTATCAATGTGTGCATTTCTGACAAGAGATAGTTTTATTCCCTCTGGAAAGAGCCATGTTCTCATATTGCACATTTTCTATGTTTTTACTTCCTGATCTTTATTCTAATAACGGCCACTTGGTCTGCCCATTAGCTGGTATTAGTACTTGTGTAGGAAGTTTAAATAGTACATCAAATAATACTCTTACGCATATCACATTCCACCCTGTCACGTCAGTCGTGCAAAGACTAGATATTCTTTTTTTTTTTTTTTTTTAATTTTATTTTGTCGATATACATTGTAGCTAATTAATGCTCCCCATCACCAAAACCTCCCTCCCTTCTCCCTCCCCCCCTCCGCCCCAACCATGTCCTTTCTGTTTGTTTGTTGTATCAACTTCAAATAATTGTGGTTGTTATATCTTCTTCCCCCCCCCCCGGTTTGTGTGTGTATGTGTGTATGTGTGTGTGTGAATTTATATATTAATTTTTAGCTCCCACCAATAAGTGAGAACATGTGGTATTTCTCTTTCTGTGCCTGACTTGTTTCACTTAATATAATTCTCTCGAGGTCCATCCATGTTGTTGCAAATGGCAGTATTTCATTCGTTTTTATAGCTGAGTAGTATTCCATTGTGTAGATGTACCACATTTTCCGTATCCACTCATCTGATGATGGGCATTTGGGCTGGTTCCAACTCTTGGCTATTGTAAAGATTGCTGCGATGAACATTGGGGAACAGGTATACCTTCGACTTGATGATTTCCATTCCTCTGGGTATATTCCCAACAGTGGGATGGCTGGGTCGTATGGTAGATCTATCTGCAATTGTTTAAGGAACCTCCATACCATTTTCCATAGAGGCTGCACCATTTTGCAGTCCCACCAACAATGTATGAGAGTTCCTTTTTCTCCGCAGCCTCGCCAGCATTTATCGTTCATAGACTTTTGGATTTTAGCCATCCTAACTGGGGTTAGATGGTATCTCAATGTGGTTTTGATTTGCATTTCCCGGATGCTGAGTGATGTTGAGCATTTTTTCATATGTCTGTTGGCCATTTGGATATCTTCCTTAGAGAAATGCCTACTTAGCTCTTTTGCCCATTTTTTAATTGGGTTGCTTGTTTTCTTCTTGTAAAGTTGTTTGAGTTCCTTATATATTCTGGATATTAATCCTTTGTCAGATGTATATTTTGCAAATATTTTCTCCCACTCTGTTGGTTGTCTTTTAACTCTTTTAATTGTTTCTTTTGCTGTGCAGAAGCTTTTTAGTTTGATATAATCCCATTTGTTTATTTTTCCTTTGGTTGCCCGTGCTTTTGGGGTCGTATTCATGAAGTCTGTGCCCAGTCCTATTTCCTGAAGTGTTTCCCCTATGTTTTCTTTAAGAAGTTTTATTGTCTCAGGGTGTATATTTAAATCCTTAATCCATTTTGAGTTGATTTTAGTATACGGTGAGAGGTATGGATCTAGTTTCATTCTCCTGCATATCGATATCCAGTTATCCCAGCACCACTTGCTGAAGAGGCAGTCCCTTCCCCAGTGAATAGGCTTGGTGCCTTTGTCAAAGATCAGATGGCAGTAAGTGTATGGGTTGATTTCTGGATTCTCTATTCTATTCCATTGGTCAGTGTGTCTGTTTTTATGCCAGTACCATACTGTTTTGGTTATTATAGCTTTGTAGTATAGCTTAAAGTCAGGTAGTGTTATGCCTCCAGCTTTATTTTTTTTGCTGAGCATTGCTTTGGCTATTCGTGGTCTTTTATTGTTCCATATAAATGTCTGAATAGTTTTTTCCATTTCTGAGAAAAATGTCTTTGGAATTTTGATGGGGATTGCATTGAATTTGTATATCACTTTGGGTAGTATGGACATTTTCACTATGTTGATTCTTCCAATCCAAGAGCATGGAATATCTTTCCATCTTCTTGTATCCTCTCTAATTTCTCTCAGCAGTGGTTTGTAGTTCTCATTATAGAGATTTTTCACCTCCTTGGTTAACTCAATTCCTAAGTATTTTATTTTTTTGGTGGCTATTGTAAATGGGCAGGCTTTCTTGATTTCTCCTTCTGCATGTTCACTATTGGAGAAAAGAAATGCTACTGATTTTTGTGTGTTGATTTTGTATCCTGCTACTGTGCTGAAATCATTTATCAATTCCAACAGTTTTTTTGTAGAGGTTTTAGGCTGTTCGATATATAGGATCATGTCATCTGCAAACAGGGACAGTTTGACTTCATCTTTTCCAATCTGGATGCCCTTTATTTCCTTCTCTTCTCTGATTGCTCTGGCTAGTACTTCCAACACTATGTTGAATAGGAGTGGTGAGAGTGGGCATCCTTGTCTAGTGCCTGTTCTTAAAGGAAAAGCTTTCAGCTTTTCCCCATTCAGGAGGATACTGTCAGTGGGTTTGTCATATATGGCTTTAATTATGTTAAGATACTTTCCCTCTATACCTAACTTATAGAGGGTCTTTGTCATGAATGAGTGCTGAACTTTATCAAATGCTTTTTCAGCATCTATAGAGATGATCATATGGTCCTTGTGTTTGAGTTTATTAATATGGTGTATCACATTTATTGATTTGCATATGTTGAACCAACCTTGCATCCCTGGGATGAATCCCACTTGATCGTGATGAATAATTTTTCGTATGTGTTGCTGTATTCTGTTTGCTAGTATTTTAGTGAGGATTTTTGCATCTATATTCATCAAGGATATCGGCCTGTAGTTTTCTTTTTTGGTTATATCTTTACCTGGTTTTGGTATCAGGATGATGTTTGCTTCATAGAATGAGTTTGGGAGATTTGCGTCCGTTTCAATCTTTTGGAATAGTTTGTAAAGAATCGGTGTCAATTCCTCTTTGAATGTTTGGTAAAATTCTGCTGTGAATCCATCTGGTCCTGGGCTTTTCTTTGTTGGGAGCCTTCTGATAACAGCTTCAATCTCCTTTATTGTTATTGGTCTGTTCAAATTTTCTACGTATTCACGGTTCAGTTTTGGGAGCTTGTGTGTGTCCAGAAATTTATCCATTTCCTCCAGATTTTCAAATTTGTTGGCGTATAGTTGTTTATAGTAGTCTCGAATGATTCCTTGTATTTCAGATGAATCAGTTGTAATATTGCCTTTTTCATTTCTAATTTTTGTTATTTGAGTCTTCTCTCTTCTTTTTTTTGTTAGCCATGCTAATGATTTGTCAATTTTATTTATCTTTTCAAAAAACCAACTTTTTGATTCGTTGATCTTTTGAATTGTTTTTTGGTTTTCAATTTCATTCAGTTCTGCTCTGATCTTAATGATTTCTTTCCGTCTGCTAACTTTAGGATTGGATTGTTCTTGTTTTTCTAGTTCTTTAAGGTGAAGTGTTAGGTTGTTCACTTGCCGTCTTTCCATTCTTCTGAAGTGAGCATTTAATGCAATAAATTTTCCCCTCAATACTGCTTTTGCAGTATCCCACAGGTTTTGGTATGATGTATCATTGTTTTCATTAGTTTCAATAAACTTTTTGATTTCCTGCTTGATTTCTTCTTGGACCCATATGTCATTAAGTAGAATGCTGTTTAATTTCCATGTGTTTGTATAGTTTCCAGAGTTTTGTTTGTTATTAATTTCTAGTTTTAATCCATTGTGGTCTGAGAAGATACATGGGATAATTCCAATTTTTTTGAATTTATTGAGACTTGATTTGTGACCTAATATGTGATCTATCTTGGAGAATGATCCATGTGCTGATGAGAAGAATGAATATTCTGAGGTTGTTGGGTGGAATGTTCTGTAGATATCTGCCAATTCCAATTGGTCTAGAGTCTTGTTTAGATCTTGTGTTTCTCTACTGATTCTTTGCCTAGATGATCTGTCTAATATTGACAGTGGAGTGTTCAGGTCCCCTGCTATTATGGTATTAGTGTCTATTTCCTTCTTTAGGTCTAATAGAGTTTGTTTTATAAATCTGGCTGCTCCAACATTGGGTGCGTACATATTTATGATTGTTATGTCTTCTTGATGGATCAGTCCTTTTATCATTAAGTAGTGTCCCTCATTGTCTCTTTTTATGGTTTTTAGTTTAAAGTCTATTTTGTCAGATATAAGAATAGCCACTCCAGCTCGTTTTTCTTTTCTGTTTGCATGGTAAATCTTTTTCCATCCTTTCACTCTTAGTCTGTGTGAATCTTTATGGGTGAGGTGGGTCTCTTGTAGGCAGCATATAGTTGGGTCCTGCTTTTTGATCTAGTCAGCCAGTCTGTGTCTTTTAATTGGGGAATTTAAGCCTTTAACATTAAGAGTTGTTATTGAAAGGTGTTGATTTATTCTTAGCATTTTATTGGTTGTTTGGTTGTCTTAGGTGTCTTTTGTTCCTTGCTTTCTGATTTACTGTTTGCTTTCTTTGTTTGTTGGTTCCTTAGGTTGTAGATAGTGTTTTTGTTAGCTTGTTTTCTCTTCATGAATGCCATTTTTATTGTACTAGCGGGTTTAGATTTTTCTTAGGTTTTTATGGCAGTGGTAGTTATTTTTCAGGAACCAAACCCAGTACTCCCTTGAGGATTTCTTGTAAGGGTGGTCTTGTGGTAGTGAACTCCCGCAGTTTTTGTTTGTCTGAGAAATATACTATTTGCCCCTCATTTCGGAAGGATAGCCTTGCAGGGTAGAGTATTCTTGGTTGGCAATCTTTGTCTTTTAGTATTTTGAAAATATCATCCCATTCCTTTCTAGCTTTTAGGGTTTGTGATGAAAAGTCTGATGTTAACCTGATTGGGGCTCCCTTATAGGTGATTTGACGCTTCTCTCTTGCAGCTTTTAAGATTCTCTCTTTGTCTCTGAGTTTTGCCAATTTGACTATGACATGTCTTGGAGAAGGCCTTTTTGGGTTGAATACGTTCGGAGATCGTTGAGCTTCCTGGATCTGAAGATTTGTGATTTTTCCTATACCTGGGAAGTTTTCTGCCACTATTTTGTTGAATATGTTTTCAATGGAATCTCCATTTTCCTCCCCTTCTGGAATACCCATGACTCGGATATTTGAGCGCTTGAGGTTGTCTGATATCTCTCTCAGATTTTCTTCCATGTCCTTGATTCTTTTTTCTTTCTTTTTGTCTGCTTGTGTTATTTCAAACAGCCCATCTTCAAGTTCAGAGGTTCTCTCTTCAACTTCGACAAGCCTGCTGGTTAAACTCTCCGTTGTGTTTTTTATTTCGCTGAATAACTTCTTCAGTTCAGCAAGTTCTGCTACATTTTTTTTCAGGACATTGATTTCCTTGTATATTTCCTCTTTCAGATCCTGTATACTTTTCCTCATTTCATCATGATGTCTAGCTGAGTTTTCTTGTATCTCATTCAGTTTCCTTAGAATTATCACTCGAAATTCCTTGTCAGTTATTTCAAGGGCTTCTTGTTCTATAGGATCTAGAGTATGAGATTTATTAACTTTTGGTGGTGTACTTTCTTGATTTTTTGTATTTCTGGTGTCTTTTTTTTGGTGTTTATTCATTGTGGCAGGGGGTTTCACAGTCCACCGGTTTAAGACTAATGACTAACTAGGATGTTGCTGTGGTTGCCAATTTGGTATGGCTCCCGCCGTGACTGCTCAGTTGGCCTCTAGTGTCTTGTGTGTGTGGTTGCCTCGGGTCTTGGGCTTCCCCGGGGATCCACCTTTCTGGTCAGCTTGTACTCTGCTGGGCTGGTGGATCACGTACCACAGGGTGTGTGATCTCTGTTGAGCTTTCACTTTCTGTACAGGACTTCTCCCCGTTCCGTGTGCTCTGGCCCAGGCTGTTAGATCGTGCAGTGGCGACCCCACCGGGTGTGTGGTTTCTGTCGAGTCTCCGCCTCCCTGGCCGCACGTCTCCCCCCTCTGTGCACACTGTGCTGGGTTCGGGCGTGTCTTCTGCACCCCTCGTCTATCAGCTGGGCCTTCAAGACCCTGCTCAGCACCGCCTCGCCCAGGAAGTCTACCAGGTTTCTGCTAGGCACAGACGACCGGTCTCTCTGGGTGCCTTTGTAACACTGTGTAGATCTTTCTCGGGTCTTGTTCACCTTTGTATCCCCCCGGTATAAACCGAGTCTAGTGCCCGCCTGCAGCCTGCTCTCCGGCAGGTTCAAGCGGACCTGGGAACTCTCCTACCACACTATTCCCAACCAGAAATTCGTTAGGCTTTTTTCCAAACTGGTGGTCGCAGAGATGGTATCTGCCTCCCAGTAACAGGAAGTTTACCGGGGCCGGAGTCCAGGGTGTGGTGGAGTGACAGTCTGCCCGCCCGTACTTCCTAGCCCTCCCAAAACTGGTCGGGACGCCCCACACCCCCAGCCCTGCCAGAGAACCGTGGAGGGAGTGGGAGAGGAGGCCGGCCCGCAGGGTCCGGAAAGCCCCGCGCCAGGCCAAGCAAATGGGCTCAGTGATGGCCGAGCAGGGCGGAGCTGCCCGCACCTGGGAAAATGGAGGCAGCACCGAGGCAGTGAGTGGCCTGGTGGTGCAGGCGGGGAGCCGCGTGGGCATCCACCCCCCGAACAGAGCTGTGCCAGGGATCACTCACAGTGCTGTGCCAGGTCGGGCGCTCGCTCTGTCTCTGGTTTGTTGCCTTCCGTGTTCTCGGCGCTGCCGCCTCGGGCTGTTCAGTCGCGGCGCCGCTCGGGCGCTCCCAGGAGTCTTCTTTAATGCCGGCCTGAAACCTCGAATCCTGAATAGGGCAGCTGGTCGCCTTCAGTGCGGCCCCAGCCTCCGGGATCCTGGCTGCATCCACAGCAGCCCTGGCGCCGTGTTCCCTGTTTCAAGACTCACTTTTGCAGCTAAGAATCAGTTCTTTTCCTGCTCCACACTTCAAAGCTGTTGCCTGTAAATGAGGCAGCCTCTCCTGCCGGGGGCAAAGTGGCGTTGAGCCCCCACGACCGGCCAGCAGCAGCAGTCCTCCCTTAAGAGATGGCCAGAGGAAGATCCACAAGTTTCCCGGCTGCCTGAGGCCCAGTGGCCACCTTTTCCACCTCAGCTACTCCGCGCCAGCCGCCGCAGCCGCCGCCATCTTGAAACTCCCCCAAAGACTAGATATTAAAATATGGTTTTCACAAACATTCTATTCAATGATGAGAAATATATTGCCATGGATTCTTACCATAAGAAACATAAGTCATGGAAGATGTTAGTTAGAAGTCTATAATTGTAAATGAGACTTCAGTGAATGCAAAAAGGTTAAAACAATTTAGCACTGAATTCTACCTCCAGCTATACAGGGCATGAACATGAAGCAGGGATAAGACAAAAACAAAGTCAACTAAAATGTCAACCAATACTACTATCTTAATTTTCCAATCCATGCTGTGTAGCAAACCAATATTGAATCAATATTCTAAAAAGTAGGAAAGACCCCCAGAATTTTGGGTGTAAAATTCCAGTATCTTTTTGAAATTCTCATGTGATTTGTTCCTATATATATATATATATATATATATATATATATATATATATATATATAGAGAGAGAGAGAGAGAGAGAGAGAGAGAGAGAGAGAGAGAGAGAGAGAGAGAGAGAAGCAACTCTGCTTGATGGCTATTCTTTCCCTGAAGTGTGCCAGATGCCTCATTCCTTGCAGTAACTAGCTGGTTACTGACCTCTCTTGTGCCCAATGGTAGAGGAACTAAACAGTTCATTTGCAAATTATGGATACAGCTATTCTGTTCTGTAACAAAGAATCATCTTTAAACTTCTAAAGCTACCACCTGAGAGGCTCCATCTGGTAGTATGACAATTTTAGATACACAAAAACTGAGCATCCAAATTTCAAACTATTGTAAGCTGGTAAGCTAGAGTGCTAGCTGTCACCGAGGCACTGCACTAGCAGATCACATGCACTAGTTCTTGTTATTAGGACAATACCGGGTGATGGTAATTCTTTACTATTATTATCCATATTTTGCAGATGTAGAAACTGAGGCTTATTTGTAGGAAGCAACTTACCTGAGGACACTCTGCTAATATGTAGTAGAATTTGAATCCAGGTCTTTGTAATCCTGAACATGAGGACATCAGTAGGCTGCTCACCTGTCATTTGCTTTTACTCTCAATACTGTATTTTCCCCAAAATCCCACTGAGATATTTTCTCCTCATCCACAACATTTACTACAAACCGAAAGCTTAACTTACAGCAAATGGTTAAAAGACCTGAAGATAAATTTTGACTTTAAAATTAGGGACTACAGTTTTTGTTTTTAATATCTGGTAGACAGAAAACATTGAAAAAAATGTTGTGATTCTGATTCTCAAAGTGAGATGCTCAGTGAAATCAAAGTGAGATATTTAAGCCATATATATACCTTTTCCTAGAGCGTACAGGATATGTGTTTTGCCTTCTTATTTGTCTATATAGACAGCTAGAATATAAACATCACAACAGTATGTGGGCCTCTCTCGGTCTCTGTTATGTCTTCAAAACTTGTAGAGTGGCTGGCATTCTGTATAGTTTCATAATAATATTTTTATTAGTCATATAGGTATATGATTTACCACATCTGGTATAGATACAGGTAAAATATTCAAGTGGTAGTCTATTAGAAGAGCCATTTTAATAGCAGGGAATCCAAAATTACTCCCCTTACAAAGGGAGTATGAAGAAAAATACTAGAAATGTGAAAGGTGCTCAAAAATTAATGGAAATAATGGGACATTCTTGCCACCAGTGAACAATTTGCTTTGACTTTATAAATAGACCAATAATGAGCTTGCAAACTTTTTTCTAACGGTGGAATTAAAGTTTTTCCTCTAGAACATATACAAGTACTCTAGATTCTTACACAAGCAGAAAAAAATGTGTGCTATATTTTGTAACTTTCAGCCAATAGTGTATATACCAGATACATATCATCCTTTATGCCATAACTACTCCATACCCCCAGACCACGTACAGCAAAGCAACCTCACACCTCACAAACAGTGTTCGTTTCTGATTAGGCTGTTGATTGTGAGTCATAGTGAGAACCAAATGAGAGATTAGATTTGGAATTGTTTTCAATGCTATGAAACATTCTGCAGATAAAAAGGCTTCTAATTATATTTTTATATAACTTTACCCCTTCCTCCATGCCTTTTTCTTTTCTTTTTATTCAGCCTTATGCACATTTTAGTATGGGAGCTCCTTGAGGACTGAGCCTTGCCCTGCTTTTCATTATACAGTCCATGGTGCATGGAAGGTCTTCAACAATAAGGCTAGTAGATGGCTTTGTTGTTGCTGAAAGTTAATAGAGATTTCAATGCACTATTTGTGAAAATGTAATTAATTTGTCTTACCTTTTCACATTTTCTGGAAAACATTGGGTTGTGTTTGCTTCAGGTAGTTCTACTATGTGCTCATTGTGTGATCAGAGGTAAATTGTTTAACTTCTTTCCATCTCAGTTTACTTAATTCTAAAATAGGGATAATCCACCCCTCATTGGTTTGTCTTCATGGCTGAATGAGATGATGTGTTTGAAAGCAATCTTAAACTCTCAAGAGTTGTCCAAATGTTATTAGTGACCAGAAGTAAGCTCAAGTAATATAAGGGACAAAACAAATGTCATGTCTCTGAGACCAAAATGTTTTCTTAGAGAATAACAAAAGGTTATTTTTAAAATATGATTTACATAATTCAGTACAGGGAGAATGGGACAAGGTGGCCCAGAAAAACACCGTTTCTTAAATATCATTATTAATATTATGAAAAACATAGTTTTGATTTTTGTCATTAAAAAGATATAAAAGAAAACATTTCTAGCCTTTTTAATTGCAGCTTTCATTATATTACAAAGTACAGAGGTAATCCCAAAAGATGATCGAACACTGAATATATCCCATGCTGATGCAGCAAGGGAAACAGGTGGTCCTACTCTTGAAATGGGGCAGTTGTGGGTGGTCCTTGGAAGGTTGGGCTGGGAAATAGGAAGGTGTGGGAAGAAACGCTCTTCCTCTAGAGTGCTGATTTGGGTTCAAGGCTTCAGAGCTAAGTATCTAAAGTTTATAATGAAAATCCCCATGTGAGTTTTCATGCTGACTCGTCTACGAGTGGTGTATAAATGGGCGCAGAGGAGAAGTTTCTGCCATTGGAATGAGGACAAAGAAGACTCTCAGTTGCCTGCTCTGAAAGTAAAGTTCTGATTTTGGGGTTTGTCTCTTCCACCAACTTGGTCATAGTGAAATTTTAAATATGTCTTTTTTTAGCAGTTGAAGGCTGAGACCCAGTGACCACAGCAATTAAAACCACCTCCACTTTTCTTTTGCAGAGTTATATGCTGAGGTGGTGCTTAGCAGGATTTCATTCACTCCTCTCTCTCCATGTCAATGATCTTCGTAAGCATCCCACAGCTATCCCAATATGCACACAGTTGAAAAAAAACACAATGTCCCTGGGATGCACATGCTCTCAAGATGAGCCTCATAGGTTTCCTCAAAACCAGAGAACTAATGTATTCCCAAGTGCTACCTATACAAAAATTCTGCAGCCCTTTCTAGATCTCTTTCTCTGGAGGTTGAAAAATAGCCAAAGGGATGTGCATTTCATAAGCTGGCATGAGTTTCTATTACTGGATTATGCAAAATGCCAATGTCTTGTGGATTTCCCAGAACCATTTCCCTGGTGCGTTTCCAGAGTGACATTCTCAAATGAGCATGCCGGATGGCACAAGGCAAGCTGAGGTGTGCATCAGGTGCACTTGTCATGGATGCAGACCTCTGAAAGACTGGCTTTCAAGTCTGAGTTGCAAATTGGATATGCTTGTCACTTTGGATTAGCCTCCACTTTAAATTCCGCTGTTGTCATTTCCATTTTAGCATCATATGCATTCCGATGGAAGGCGCTGAATAAAATCTCAGTCCCCCCAAATCCTCTTTGGAAATGTAATGCTTGAAAGAGACTTTGGTGGGATAAAATGAACTGTATACAAAATATACATATTGCCTTAGCAATAGAACTTGCTTCTTTTTAATTTTCTTTTTATTTTTTCCAAAATTAATTTATTTCCATCTTTGAGATGTGTATACTACTAATCAGAAAATTGATTATAACCTTTAGCTCATAGGATAATAATAGTGATACTACTAATAATTGTAAAAGATAACAAGACTCATTTTTTCTCATTCAACCCTCATCATCACACCCAGAGGCAATATTATTGCAAGTTTATAGTTGAGAAAATGAGTTGAGATCTGGTAGGGCTTGACAAACTTAGCCAAAGTTCAGGGCTAGAAAACTGTGAGTAGTTCAATAATTCAAACCCCTATCTTTCTAACTCCAAAGCCCATGCCCATTTTTGTACATTGCAGATATATATGGAATACGATGATTGGAATGACTATAATTTATTTAATACTTAGAACATGTCAAAAGCAGGGTAGTGTTGGTGAATAAGGCAAATCCAGTCCCCAGTCTCAGCTTGCTTACAGTCTAACTGAAAAAAGCAAAACAAGTAATTAAAGTACAATTTCACCTTTAAAAGGGAAAAAAAATAGGGCACTTGCCCATCATCTAGCAGAAGAATCTAACATGTTCCGTGAGGATGGATGGATACAATTAAGACTGAAAGCTGAATAGTAGAATTTGGCCAAATGAAGATGGGGTGAGGGAACACAAGGGGAAAAGGAGAGGGAAAAGGAGCAAAAGGAATGGAAAAGACTCAGAGTTGAAAAAATTCACAGGTTACTAAAAAACGTGAAAGATGGAGAGTGAGGAAGATGTCAATGGGATAAGAATCTTGAGAAGGAAGCAGGGGTTATAGTGCAGAGCTTCTGGTAAAATTGTCACTGTGGTAAATGCTGTGCAGAAAATAATAATTGTTATCATCCTGATTCTTGCAAGCCTAAAAGTCACATAACATCACACCATTTCACCAACAGAGAAGCTGAGGTTCACAGAACTAAGGTAGTCAAAACCCAATTGGCTTAACTTCAAAGCCCTTGATCACGACAGTACCCACTCTGATGACACACCCTTTTCACTCAGCTACACCAGTGACAGGGACAGTGAGTCAAGTTATCTTCCTGCTTGGTCTTTACTGCAAATGTTAATGATGTCCCTGATCACATGTTTTGTTAGTTCATTTTGTGATGACAAGTGGGATGATGTAGTCTTAAATACAGCATAATTGAAAATGAATGTGATTTTCATGAAACTTTGTAACCAAGGACATCATTAATATTTAATACTTTGCCCACATTTATCCAACTTTGTAGAGGTGACATTTTATACTTTGCTGACCTTTTTTGGTTGTTAATAGGAAATATCTTTTCTGTATTTCTTTTCCTCTGTTAGTGGAAAAGAAAGCCAACCATATTAGTATTTATATAAAAAAAAATGAAGGGGGGAAAAAGATGAAGAACACATTTCTTACTATTTTTTTTAAGTAGACTTATCCTGGGCTTTCAACCAGAGACCTTGGACTGCTCTGTTATAGATTTGTCTGTTCTATATAAAAATCAGACCATATGCATCTGTCCAAATTGGCAATGATTCCTTTATAGTCTGCTTTCATGCTTTTGTTTGTTGCTTACAGCTACAGTCTCACATGCAGCATTTAATAGAATAAAATCTCTATATTTCATCCAATAGATGAAAAATAAAACTACAGGTTTCTTTAAACCCATATTTAACATATGTATTTATTTTATGATCTCTCTAGATAGCTTCCACTTCTCTGGAAAAGTGGTTCTATCTCTAATCACGTATTTTAAATTAATCCTAAAAATTATTTTCTTAATTTTCCCCTCTACTATATTGCAATGGAATCTTTTATTTTCACTTTGTATTTTACATAGAAAAGGTATTTACCTTCACCCAAAGCTGATGGTTTTTATTTCATCTTCCTGGTGTCCTTCAAGTTTTATTTCACTGGATTAGAACCAAAGTGTGCCATTCTCAGAGCTGACCCACCTCTTGGGATTTTAGGAATGGTTTTTGTTATTGTTTGATCATTTTTTTAGGTTAAAAAGTTACTTGAACCAGATGGTAGGTTTAAATAGTTATATATCACCTGTCCTCTTGTATAATACTGTGTAATGTATCTTATATACATGAAAGTGTGTATATGTGTAGAGCATATGGAAAATTTGTTGAAAAGCCAAGAACCTAGAAATATAAATCTATGAAATTCCTTAGTCCAGGGGCAAAGCTATAATATCTCATCTGCCAGTGCTTATTAATTGTAAATGTCTTCCTAGAATATTAAGAAGCTGTAGCCATATCTGTACCTAGTTTGAAAGAGAACCATAATCCATTAGGTATGTCTGCAATGGGCACAGAGTAAGAGAAGGTGAGCCACATGGTTTTCAATCTTGCCTTAGCTGAATGAGGTTGGTCTGAATCAGGAGTCTGCAAGCTTTCTCACTAAAGGACCAGATAATAAATATTTTAGGTGTTACCAACTGTACAGTCCCTGTTGCAACCACTCAGCTCTGTCATTGTAGTGCCAAAGTAGTAAAATATAGAATATAATACATAAAGAATAAAACTTTACTTACAAAAACAGGTGGCAGTCCAAATTTGGCCCACAGGCTATAGTTTGTTGACCCCTGCTTTGAAGTGTATATCACATGGCTTCATTTAAACGGATTGAATATTGTGATTTCTGAGAACCTGAAACTATTCTCCTGGCCAGACATCTGGCAGCAACCTTGTATGCCTGTGCATCACCTGGAAAGAACAGAGTTCAAAAAAACTTTACTTTTTTATTTAGTTTATCTTCAGATATGTAAACTGAGGCAGCACTAGAACATATTATGCTACAGTTAGCTCTGGTTACATGCATTGTTTTCACCATTTTCCCCATTATTATAATTATTTTTTTCCTTAAATTCAAAAACTTTGCATTTCTTTGTGATCTAAGTCCGGTGTAGATTGCATTTTGATGGGAGAAGAAGAACTCGTGGTGGTTGCTGGAGCATGAAGCTATACTAGCAAAGAATCTTTTGGTTACAGATGACATGAGTACAACTCAAATAGTTTAAGCAAAGAGGGAAAAAAATGTAATGATAACAAGATAGTTCTGAAAAATTAAAAGTTACGTCTGGCCTTTCTGACCAACTTAACCATAAATTCGATGAACAGCAACAGGAATGATTTCATCTCTGCTTGTGTTTGTGTATTTGCTTTATTCTTCTTTCTTATTTGCCAGACTCATTTCTTCCTTATCTCTAATTCATTTAAAGAGAAATATGACTCACAAAATTCTCTGAACTTAGAGTTTCAGCCTCAGAGAAAGATAGACTCTTCCTTGAGTCGAAGTCTTTAATTGCTGGGAAAGGAGTCTTGGGTCAAATGTCTATCCCTGGACTGGTCAACTGAGAGAGGTGGGGCTGAGGAAAAGACTTTAATAGCATGGTTTGGGGGACAACCCTGGGCAAGATAGCTGAGGACAGGTGTCAGAGTTACACAAATGGTTCCACCTGGATGTCCCATGAGACTATAAGGCAGGTTCCCAGGAAGGAGAAAGGGAAGTATTTAAGTGAGGTGCATATGTCTGATTTACCAGCTTACACCAGCTTATTTAATGTCCTGTCATTAAATTCCTGTTTGGCATAGTGAATTAGCCTTTCTATGTTCTTGGAAAATTTTGTGACGGTTGGGCACTTTTAAGGCAGCCAGCTTCTGAGTGTTTGGGAACACCATGTGCCATGCTTATAAGCAGGCCATGGGTGGGAGTGAAGTAGTCTATGCTCTGTTATTGGGCCAATGAGCCTTAGGCTAAAAGGTTACTCAAGTGAGGACATTGCAATTGAACTCGAAGGAGCCAATTAGCTCTGCCTGTTTTTTTTGTGTTCTGTTCAAGCTACGTAATAATTCCATCTTCTTCCCTGCACTGTGATGCTAATCTTCCATATCTGCATCTCAGAATCTACTGAAAGTAGCAAATGATTGATCCAAAATTGTATGTTCCCTGTTGAAGGACCCCAAACATAAATGACCCTATCTCCAAAGAAATCACTTGTTTCACAGCTGAATTAAAATTTTCCTCTGCGTGTGAAGCTAAACTTCTATTTAATAAATGCCTCTCAGCAATGTACAGCATTTTGAGGTGAGAACATTGGCTCAGAATGGAAGTGCTGTAGAAGTTCTTGTCTTTTCTCCCCAGGCTGCTCCTGAAGCTGCACTTGACACATGGGAGACATGAAGCTGTGGTTCTAGGTGACAGAATCAGGACATCAACATTCAAGGGCTTTATCCATCGTTATGATGTCCTTGTATTCCTAGCCAATTTTTGCTCTGAGGAGTTCTCCCTGAGAAGAAAACATAGCTGAGAAATTGCTTCCAGAGTGACACAGCTGCAGGGGATGGGAGCTAGCATCCCCTGTGTTCCTATCACCACATATTTTAACAGTCAGTCATTTGGGTTTTGACACCATGATACAATATAATAAGATATTATAAAAACAACAAAAAGATATTTGAATTTGTTGTAAAATTCATTCATCTGATAAACAATTTCCATTTTCCCGAATATATCCTGAATAAGCAACTCTTTGCCTCCTACACATAGCAGGGTCATATGCTACTCAGGCTTTACATATTTGTGAAGTCATTTTTTTTTTTTTAATGTAAATAAAAGCCCAAACGTTTTTTTAACAAAAACAAACAAACTAAAAACAACCACCAAGACAACAACAAAACACTTCATTAGACTTACCTTTTATTTTTCTTATAGTAAGGCTAACTTAGTAATATAATGTAGAATAGTGTAAATTAAACCATTTTTAAACCAACTTTGGTTTGAATTTGATAGCACTCCTGTGTAACTTACACGTGACTTGAAACCACAGACTGGCAGAAGTGAATAGCGCTGGCTTACCCCACCATCCCACCTCCTGTCGGCAGTACCCAGCCCTTCCCAAGACTGCTGTGCTGTCCTGGGGTCATATCTTCTCGTGGCTTCCCTTCTACTTTTCCATACTCACACTGAGCTCTTGCCCACTCTCCTGATCTTATGCCTTCAGGGCTCCTCTCTTCTTTGTTCCTGGTCCTGTTCCCAGATTTTCCCTAAAACTCATTCATAATGAAGGTTTTTGTAGTGTAATTTAACTGAACATTGGACTTGTACATAATAAAGAGATGAATAATAAATCTCACACATCTCTATTCTTGAAAGGACTAAACCTCTCTTACCAAGAGGTTTCCTTCCAGGCTCGTGTTTCTCCTTCAGGTCTCAGCTCTCCCACCTTTGAGCTGACACCTCTCTTCTTCAGGAATCCCCACATACCTCTTCTCTCTTCTGCATATCCAAGGTTCTCAAAATTATCCTACTTTGAAGGGATTTCACTTTGAATATAGAGATGACAAGACTTGCTGATGGACTTGACATGGTATGTAAAATAAGGAGAGGAAACATTTCTGTGGTGGTGGTTGTTTTGCCTAAGCTTCTTGAAAGAATAAAATATTTGTTTACTGAAATTTGTTTACTGAAACTATCAGTTTCTGGGGGAAAAAAGCACCATTTTATATTAAACGACGCAGTGGCATTTAGTATATTTACAGTGTTTTCCAACCACTGCCATTTTCTAGTTCCAAAACATTTTCATCATCCCAGAATGGAAGCCCATACCCAATAAGCAGTCACTCCCTGCTATGGGTTAAACTTCATCTCCCTAAAAGAGATAGGTTAAGATCCTAACACCTGGTACCTTAGAATGTGGCCTTGTTTGAAAATAGAGTTGTTGCAGATGTGAGTAGTTAAGTTGGGATGAGGTCACATTAGAGCCCAGTATGGCTAGTGTTCTTACAAGAGGATGGCCATGTGAAGAAAGAGACACACTGGGAGAACGCCATGAGACCACACTGGAGTTATGCAGCCGCGAGCCAAGGAACTCCTTAAAGATTGCTGGCAAATCAGCAGACACCAGGAAAAGGCAAGGAAAGATGTTGCTACAGGTTTCAGAAAGAACATGACTCCATCGACACCTTGATTTTAGACTTCTCACCTTCTCGGTAAAACGATAAATTTATGCTGTTTTAACTCATTTGGTTTGTGGCATCTTATTACAGCAGTCCTGAGGCATGAATACATATGTATTCCCTTCTAGCCCCAGGTCCTGGCAAACAACAATCTGCATTCTGTCTCTGTGGATATAGCAATTCTTGATATTTCATATAAACAGAATCATACAACGTATGACCCTCCTTCGCTTAGCAAAATGCCTCTGAGTTTTATCCACATTGCAATGCATATCAGCTCTTCATTCCTTTTTATGGCTGAATAAGATTCCATTGTATGTACATATTACTATTTGTTATCCATTCATATACTGAAAGACACTGGGGTTATTTTCATCTTTTGGCTGTTGTGAATAGTTCTGTTATAAACATTTGTGAACAAGCTTTTTTTAAATTTTATGTTTTTAATTCTTCCGGGTACATAGTTAGGAGGGCAATTACTGTTTCCTATAGTAGTTTTATGCTTGTACCTATTGATTTAACCTTATTTTATAAACAGTTTTCACATTTCATTTACATCGTCTTCATAAATATAATTTTACTGAATATCCATTAAATGATAAAGTAACCAACATTTTACTCCATGTTAGATATACAGTATATAAAGTTAGGAGGCTTTTCAGGCATCGATCTCATTTTTTCATTACAGCAGCTCTATGAGTTAGTCACTATTTTGCAGATAAGGGAACTGAGGCTTAGAAAGCATACTTCAACTGACCTAGGTTTCTGAGCTACTCAGTGGCAGAGCTATGCGTCAAAACTATTGTCTTGAGCTCTGGATCCAGCACTCTTGCCTAGTGCACCATGCTCTCTAAATTCCCACCTTTTTGATACACCATGAGTTAATAAATGTTCCCTACTAATGTTGTTTCTAGTGGTTTATTATGTTCTATGCCACTGCTGGAAGTAGCCTCTTTGAAATCTATTTTGCTGCTCTTGAACTTTTGGACCCTTTAAATACGCTATGAAGAATGGAACTACCAGGTCAGAGGACCTGATGATTCTCAGCATCTTGCCCTGTTGTTCTTGAAGAATTTAAAAGATGTAACCATCCATATGGCAAGAAATTTTTCAGTGGAGATGGATCTGACTTATTCAGCACATTTGGTGACATCATCCTCATCCCAGAACAATAACAGTTGTTGGTTAAAGCTTGGCACTAGTAAGGCCATGAGCTTCATTCATTAAAGCACATACCCGAATGTAGTATATATGCCTAATTCCAATCTCTTATATTATTGATCATAGGAAATAGAACAGTGAGTCAAGGCAAAATTCTATTAGTTATTAAACAAACAAACAAACAAACAAACAACTCAAGCTCCTAATTGCTTTTCATGACTACCCCTAGTATACAACCTCTTCTCCTATACCACATGGTTTATCTAGTTATTTCCAATAGAACTTTCTGCAATGATGGAAATATTGTATAATTTTACACTATCTAATATAGTATCTACTAGCCACATGAGACTATTAAGCTGTTGAAATGTAACTAGTGTAACTGAGAAACTAAATGCTTAACTTTATTTAATTTTAATTTAAGTGTAAACTAAAATAGCCACAGCTAGATAGTAATTAACATACTTTACTACTTTAGACCCTTCCCATCCCTGATAAGACTCATTTGTCTTTGTAAGCTAGTCCCAGAATAATTAACTATGTAAATTCTTAAAATAAAATCTATATTTTGGACTTATATATTAGGCCATATTTCCTTCAGTGTGAAACTATAACTTGCATTGAGATAAAAATGTATTGTTCTAAACAAATAATACCAATATAAAAATTTTTGCATTACACTGAGGCATTATTTCATGTAAAATTTGAATAAGTAGAGAAATTTGGGGATAACCTGAACAATGGAAGACCTGAGTTTTAGCTCCAGTTTGCTGAGAATCACTCCTGGAACACTGATCCTCAGACTTTATCTGTAAAGTGAACAGTTTAGTTTGGATGCTTGTTTAGATATCCAAATTTAAGCATCCTCTTCAGTTTAAGCATCCTTTTTTCCTTTACCTCAGCCTCAGTTATCATATAATACACAGCTTCAATCTTCATTCTAGAAAATTCTCATTCCCTAAATCTGTGGCCTATCTGGGACAAAACATACACTAGAATGGGACTCAGCTTTGGTTAATTGGACAGCTGTTCTCTGCACTCGGTTTCTGTGCTGATCAAGTTTGTCTTGATCACAAACTATCCTGAACACTGCAGGATAAAACGATTTCTTTTGAAGCATCTGAATCAATTAGGAAAGATTGTTTGTGTTTTATTTTGTTTACTCCCACAAGCAAAAGCAAAAAAAAAAAAAAAAAAAAAAAATACTGCTTCTGAAATATCAATGCCAAGAATACTCCATCTTATGCATTTTAATTATGTTAGGAGACACATGTTTAACCAAGGCAGAAAGTGGAAAATCCTCCATAAAGAGAATTAAATATTAAAATATATAAATGCACTAAGCAATCTATGCCAACTCCGGAAGCATGGGATAAAATACATTTTAAAAATGTTTCTTCTGGACAGAGAAAATATGATCAACCCTGTCTTGTCCAAGAACACATATTACAACACACCCGTATATTTGCACACATTTTAGATTTTCAGCATAAAGCCATAGGTAAGGCTTTGAGATGGATTGCAAATCTCTATCTAGTTAACTGAACAATTTCTACAAAAGAACTTTCGTTCATGTAGCTATGTATCCAAACTGTTTCAGAAACAGTTTGATTTCTAGACTACTTACATTTTCACAGAATTTTAAGAATTCACACCCTACAGACTTTACGAAGTTCCCTTTAAACCAAAGTTTTATAATATAGGAATGAACTGACTCCTAGATATTTTAGAATAGAGGTTTCTTTTGAATGTGGAAATATAAAAACTATTTATGAAACTTGAGTAATTACCAGAGGAAAAAGTGAAAAAATAAAGGTAAAACTATTTTTGTTCCTACATCTTTATCCACATAAATATATATACATAGTAAATAAATAATATAAAAATAATATTATAAAAGATTATAATATTTTAAAGTATAAAAATATTATGAATATTAAAATATTTGATTATTAAAATATTAAAATAATCTATAAGAACATTATAATATTTTATAATATTTTTAGCAGTCACAAATAGGCAGCTAATTGTAAAATGCCTTTTGAAAAACATGCAGGCTGACATCATTTTCTATTGTGACACTCCATGCCAAAATACATAAAAAACAAGGGCTGAGTTAATTAGTGTCCCGTGGAGATTTTTAAACTTCACTTCCTTCTCATTGGTTAATTTAATACTGTGAAAATATCCTAAAGACTTCTCATAAAGGTTCCAAGCAAGACTGTGCATAAGTGTGCCACGCCTCTGCAACCCACTGCATACGGACAGTGAGTTGAGTAACACGATGTTACAATGCAAAACAAAAATTGAATCTTCACTGTGCCCTTTCAGTTACTATTTTAAAGGTAGGGTAGACAGAAGAAATGAATAATAAACCTAACAATAAAACATCTCATTGGGTTTTTCCTTACAGTAAAAACATCTCAGTGGAGAGATAAAATGCATTTACTAAATTCACCAGAATGGAGATGTGATTGTTGGAACAGTTCAGGTGCTCTATAATTCATTTTTCACTTTTTTTTTTTTTTAATCTGAGCACAAGGAAGAAAGAAATACTTCCTTTCCTAATACAGTTGGATGACACTGAAAATGGTCGAGACATTTTGGATTATAAGTTTCATTCTGACAATCACATTGAACAGAGAGATGGTAGCATCAGCTATTAAGAAATTAACACCTAAATTGCTATTACAACATTAACTTTATTTAGTGTATCAACAGGGAAAAATTCTTTTCTAAGTGTTTGTCTTAGGATGTGTCTCTTTTACATAAATCCAAATCAACTTTTGCCATCCAATGTGGAAGGGATCTGTAGTTGTTATTATCAGGGCCATTAAATTCATGTTTTATTCAGTCACCTTAAAACACAGAAAATATATAAACTGAATCTCTAGTTAAGTTCATAAGACTTTTGATTAATAAGATCTATGGTTGGTCACACGAATATATCTAAATGTATAAAATGTTTCAGGTTTGCCAAATGTAGCAACAGAGCAACAATGGAAAAAAAGGCATCGCATGAAAAGAATGTTACAACTAGTTCTACCTAAAAAAAGCCATAGCTGATGGAAGTGGAAAATGGATAATGGTATATTTCATACAGTATATACACAATTCCCTATTATTATGAGTAACACGGATTAAGACTCACTGAAGACCTTAGCCAAACTCACTTATTCAGATGAGCTTAGTAATTGTGCAGATCAATACTGGGTCTTCATTCAAGAACAAGGAGGTAATAACTCTGGTCTACACACCCTGGCCCTTCTCTTTTCAACCAGTGCAGCAGCTTTGCCACCCAGGGGCTGGCTATGTTTGGCAAAGCATTGTAAGAACCTAAAGTGATGGGAAAACTCCCACTCCTGTTTGAATCTATTCCACAGCCCCTCCAGGGAAGCTGAGGTTGAACGTTGGTGGAGTGATTTTAAAATGCTAGTGTTTCTTGGATCCAGAAAAAAAGAGGTGCAGAAATTAACTGTCATTTAACCAAATACTGATGGGTGGATAGAGGCTGCCAGGGCCTGGGGATCTGAGACACATTCACCTTTCCTTGAAGGTTGTGAGAGGGTATAATTTGAGAAGACAGTAGTTTTGTTTGAACTGTGATATTCTTAATCTTCTCTCTCCCAGTTAAGTTGGTGATCTAGGCATGCAATGCAGTAACCAGCCTGGACCAGAATAGACAAATCAATGAAATGTGTCTTCCACACCCTTCATCACCTGTCTTTTTCCTATTCAGCTATCACATGTCTCAGATCTAAATCTGGTTAATGTGATGACCTTTAATTTTCTATCATGGCAACTGATTCAGTTCTGTGCTCTCAAGTTACCTTTCCTTTCCCAAGGATGTTTGTAATTTAAAACAGGTCAGCAGACAATCTAAAGGATCCTTGCATTTTTATTTTCTTGTTTTTAATCTTTAGAACTTTCTGAATAGAGCAGAATGATAGTAAATCCTTAGGGAAAAATAATTTGGATAAACTAAGGTTTGTTTTTGCTTTTTGTTTTTTCAAAAAGCTAAAGTCAAATTGCCCAATCTGTCAAAAGCAAAGATGGCAAAAACTTGGCATATATACAACTGTTATCCTCATTTTTATATCAGATGTTATCAATCCATCTCAGCAGTCATTCACTCAGAATTCAGATGTGATCTTAAAATTCTCGATTCAGCTTTCCGGGTAACCACCAAGGGATCAACAAAAGTTGCTACCCCTGTTCATAGTAGTGTGTGCATGCATATGTGTGTGTGTGTGTGTGTGTGTGTGTGTCTGTGTGTGTGGAGTTGAGTGTTAAGGCAAAGAAATGTAGCTATGCATGTCTAATCATTTTCTTTCCTTTAACTAGAACTAAACACTATCACCAACTACTACATAAGCTCTATAGCTCTATCATGGGGATGTTTTTAAGATGAAACTACCTATACCAATATGATCTGAATTTCAGGATACTACTTCCAGGAGGGTAGGGCAGAATGAATATTGATCTATTTCTGAGACAGCAACAGATGTTATGAAATGGGCCTTTGGATGAATTGTTGCCTTCTCTCTACCCCATGATCAATATAAGAGCACATAGTATATTACAATACTTGATATGTTGGCTCATGCCAGATTCTATACAAAATACACCATATTTAAAACTCTGTATTTATCCTTCAAACTCTCCATAAAAGAAATGTATTAAACATATTTTTCTTAAACATTTCCAATTTATCATGACTTGAGTAGTTCTCAGTTGATACCAGAAAAATTTCATTCTGGCTTTACTATTTTTGCCTGAAGATGCCAGGTTAAAGGTGATGTTTGAGAACATGCAGCAATTTTATTCCTGTTAATTACCATCCCATATTGATGCTTTTGGTGTTTGACTGCTCGTGAAGATTTCTATCCTTTCATTTCAATGATGAATTATTTGTATTCTTATTATCAAATGGTTTCTCTTCTACTTGTGAGTCTTCTGTGCAGTTAGATTATATCTAAATCTTAAAATGTTAAAATATATCATGAAAAACAAAACAAAAGGAACCTGAGGAAAATCACACTAATTGCTTTTCTGTTTTAGGCCAGCCACAATTTTAATGATACTAATATTTTTTCATATGTTACCTCATTTAACTTTTAATTTATCAACTTTTCATTTTAAAATTTTGTGAAGTTATATTAGTACCCCAGTTTTCGGGTAAATAATTTGTGGATGAAAGAAGTTTTAAATGATGTGCCAAAGTTGCAAAGCTAGTACATAAAGAGACTGGTGGGGAAATGAAATCTGCCTTCTTCCAAAGACCAAATCAATAAGAACAGATCCTGGAATACATAATTTCAACTAACCAGTGTCCTTGGATTGTGCAATATTTAATACCCATTTATAGTTTTTCATTACCATTTAGAAATGAGACACTTCCTAAGAAATTCTAATGAATAAAACCAATCTGTCCCTTTTGTATTAGTTTGTTTGCAGCAGGTAACCAAAAATTGACTAAAAATTTATTTTCTAAATATAGGTCTGGCCTCAGATTGGTTGATCCAATGGTACAATTGTATTTCATATTAAGATCTAGTATTATTTTCACCTGTCTAATGTGATTTTCTTTGGGTTTCCTTTCATACTCATATCAGTAGCAAAATGGCTGGAGCATCTCCAAATTTACTCATGTCCGATGGAAAAGGGAGAGACCATTTCTTTTTGTGGCTTTTCTTAAGTATGTGTAAAGATACCTAGCAGCTAATCCCACCTTGCCTCATTAGCCAAATTAGGTTATATTTCTATTCCAGCAATCATTGGCAATAAAAATTAAATGAGTATGTTTGGTTTAGAGCAAAGAAATAAGATTTAAACAAATAAATGTTGCAGAATCACCACTACATTTTCAAAGACACTACCTTTCTGTGTCCTGTATAAATCTTCTGAGGACCATTTTAATCTGTAGAGTCCAGTGCCGTCTAATCATAGGCCAAAAAAAAAATAAAAATAAAAATAAAAATAAATAAAAAGAGAAAGAAAAAGGTCTTGAGCAGCAACAATGTTGTCTTGGTATTTATTTTGTGTATTGCAAAGTTATGATTCCAAAAATGATTATGCTTTGCTCTGTTTATTCACTTCTAGTACTCATTTAAAAATTCCTTATGCCAATAACCTTATATTCTCTTAACAGTCAGTTGTCTGAGCAATTAAAGGGAGATAAACATAATATTTACATTGAACTATATGAAATTGTCAATATTTTACCAATATTTGAGATTGCAAATGTAACAATTTCAAATGGTTACTACATGAACACCAACACTGAAATGAGATAATACTTCTAAAATGCTGAGCATAGTTCATGACAAATGACTCTTGTGGAGTGAATGGTTTAAGAGTCTGAGTATATTTTTCTTGAACATAGTTGCCTATATTCTTAAACAGATTCCTTAGGTTTACTACTTAAGTATGTGAAGGCTAAGAGTAGAAAAACTCTCTGCTCTTTAAATGATTAGACATATTGTAATTGAGTCCAGAGAGAAGAGATAATCCAAATTTGACATTTATTAATTAACTGGGGTATTTTGAAAATTGTTGATAATATTAATGCTTAAGGTTAGAAGAAAATGGGGTATTAATAGGAGACATCAGCCAACTAGGAGGCACGTAGTTTAAGAAGTGAAAGAATGCTTCTAAGGAAGGGGATTTTAGGACCTCTGGGAGGGGAGGGGTTCCCAGCCAACTATCTAGGATGTAGGTTTGATCTTTCCCTAGTTGCTGGAATCAAAGGGCTGACAGTAGGTCCAGACATCCAAAGAAATAAGCAGAATAATAAAGTAGACTCGAAAAGCCAATCAGCTTCTTAACTGGGCTAAATATAGGAAACAGTCATACAACATGGTTATTGCATTATCCAGGGGTCAATTTGCTTCCATGCAAGTGGTTTTTAAACTCTTGAGCTATGGTATGGATTAGAATTACCTGGAGGGCTTGTTAAAACAGATTGCTAGGCTGTTTGCAGAATCAGTAGTCCTGGGTTCTGAGTGAGGCCCAAGAATGTGGATTTCTAGCAATTTCCCAAATGATTGCAATGTTTATGATGTAGGACCCACTTGAGAAACACTTTCCTACTATTCACCTTAGGTTATAGGATAAGTTGCACGGTAAACAGTTTTGATCCATGGTGGTGACAGCGGTTGGGGGTGACAGCAGTTGGGTTGGTGGAAGAAATGTTGGTCAAAGGATACAAAATTTCAGTTAGATAGCAGAAGTTGTTCAAGACGTCTATTGTAAAACATGATTATAAGAGATAATAACAATGCACTGTGTTCCTGAAAATTGCTAAAAGAGTAGATTTTAAGTGTACTCACCACACGCACACAAAATATACATGAGGAAATGCACATGTTAGTTAGGTCTATGTAGCCATCCTACAATGTACACATATTTCAAAACATGCTGTACAGATTGTAAACATACACGAGTTTTATGTCAAGTAAAAAATTAAATAAATGCATATTTTAAAAAAATTGATTCAGACAAATGAGTGGGGTTAGAACTACAGATTATTGGGACTTTACTGCTATCTCTGAGGACATTCTGCAGGATGTTAAATGCATTTGCTCGGACATGAGATCATCCATGTTAAGATGCAGGAGACAAAAAACGCATGGGGCTGAGCTAGCTGAGACAGCACGGATGCTGTCACGTGTTCAAAGTTCAGCACTGAAATCTGGCGCCTCTGTTCCTACACTGGATTTTCAGTGTCCCCAAAGGCAAACAGGAGTAACTGCTAATGAAGTAATAATATCAAGCATTGTAGTCCAACCACATAATAACCTTGCACTGTGAAACACAAGGAAGGGATAGCGATCTACAATGCAGACCTGAACAAGGACAGGAGTCACGTGGCTACTCACTTAACAGCAGCATATGTATCATGCTAGAGAAGGAACGGAGCAGGAACAGGTATGTGCCAGTAAGAAAAGGTGATATGGTTGTGTCAAGCACTGTGCAAGCAGTAAGTGAGAGCCATGGTGTAGGTGCTAGAAGACAGAGTGTGTTATCTGCAGCTAACCTCTAACATGGCCAAATCAGTGTTTCCTATGCATGTACCCTCTTTTCAGTAATCGTGGTTGGCTTAGACTAAAAGAGAAAAACATGTTTTCTCAGCACTCATTTATCTCCAGTGTTTTTATTGCCTCCCAGACTGTATTATTCTGCTAGAGCTGCCATAAGAAAATGCCACAGACTGGGTGACATAAACAACATAATTTCTCATAGTTCTGGAGGCTGGAAGTCCATAATCACGGTGCCAGTAGATTCTGTTTCTGATGAGGGCTCTCTTCCTGGCATGCAGATGGCTGCCTTCTTGTGGTGTCCTCATGTGGCCTTTTTATGCGTGCAGGCTGAGAGAGAGAGTGAGCTCTATGAGATCTTTTCTTGTAAGGTCACTAACCCTATCAGAGTAGACACCACCTTTATAACTTGAATTACTTTCTTAAAAGCCACATCTCCAAATACAGCCACACTTTGGGTTAGAGCTTTAACATATGAATTAGGGGGGAACACAAATATTCAGTCCATTACACAGAACGTGGGAAGACATAGGAAAAGTCTTATCACACTAGGACTGGGATTGGTGCTAAGAAATGATATAAACTGAACCATAAATCCTGGGTTTTAGCAATGAGATATACAGGTTTTGACTTAGTGCTAAGGAAGATCACTCTGTTTTTCTTATCTTAAACTAGCCAAACACTTCAAAATTCAGCTAAAGAATTTCTAAAAAATAGGTAAAAATATTTAAATATACAGGGTAATATACATGCAATGGAATTTTATTTGAAAACCATGTTGATCGTTAATATTTCTTGTTATATTTTCTAAATTCAAACAACTCCCATGTATATTTAGTGTAAGAGAACAAAATGTTTGTTCCAGTGAAGGTGGGAGTGATGTTTGTAAACCTTTTTCTGTCCACTAATTATAATAATTAAAAAGAAAAATGACTGAAAAATAGTAAGCAAAGAGAAGAGATGAAAAAATCCATTTGGTTCCCAGAGCATGTAATATTTAGAGTCACTAATATTAAGAAATCTCAGCAAGACATAATTTCTGCTTATTTTTTCTTTTCCTTCAGTGCTCTTTATTTATAAGCCCTTGGAATTTGAACGTGAATTTTTTTTTCTAAAACTCTCTAAACCTTTTTTTATTTTAATGTTAAATTTGGATAGCTCAAGAGAACAGAAATTTGATTTAACTAGAAAGAGAATAGCAACCAATCAAAATTTATTTTACCAATTCAAGGAAACCAGAACAGTGATGTATCACCAGATGGTAAATGGATTAGAGTTACCTCTAATGATGTTTACTATTTTCCACTGAATGTTATTTGAAATTTTTATGTTATTTGGCTTTCCAACTATTTTATTTATTGCAAAAATTTATTAGGCACAACTTTAACATCTGCTTTTTATATTTCATTCTTTTCAATGCAGAATTACAAGAAGGCTAAAAAAATCAGTTTTCTTGTAAAGGAAGGGATGTTGGAGTGGATTATACAATCAGATGCCTGGAAGTAAAATGAAGAAATAGAAATAACATTGTTAGTGTGAAGCCTGGTGGTTTGAGAGATCTGCTGAGTAATAAACAAAAAGCAGTATCACCATGTATCTAACTTTTGACATGTGTTTAAATTTGTTTTGCTTTTACAGGAGAGTTTTTTGTGTTAATGCTTTTGTGTTGATTATTGCCACTGTAATATTATCCCTAGAGTTTTGTCATGGAGTGTAATGGGCCCTGTCTTTAACTAGTGGATGGAGTGATACAGGTACATATATCTTAGGTTTTTGGCACTCTTCAGAAATTCGATTTAGTTTCTGTGTAAGTTGTTTCTGTAGTTTTATTTTTCTTTTTTCCGTGTGTGTGTGTGTGTGTGTGTGTGTGTGTGTGTGTGCGCGTGCGTGTGGACAATTACTTTTTATTCTTCTTAATGCCTGTTCCAGAAAAAATGCCAAAATAGTTTTCATGGATACCTATGCCTTGTATTAAATGTTCTCGTTAAATAGTAAATTTTAAAATTTTTATGTCAATTTTTAGCCAGCTATAGCCAAAATTTTAGTTCCTTTGACTATTCCAAAATCAATATTGAATTATGCTGTAATACATCTCTCAATAGGCTTTCAATATAAAGATGACAAGACTTGCTGATAGATCTGATATGGAATGTAAAATAAGGAGAGGAAACTTTTTGTCGTGGTTGGTTGTTTGTTTGCCTAAGCTCCATCAAAGAATAAAATTATAGTTTATGGAAATGGAGGCTATCAGTTTTGGAAAATAAAATAAATATCTGTTTTAAGTTATAGGATATTTCTGTACCTACTCTGCCAACTATGTCAAAACCAGTCATGATTTTTCTAGGTACTCCAAACTTTGTGATTCTGGAGGATTAGAGAATAGATGCCATCAATGGATTTCTTCTTTTTCAGCAATGGGTATGTGCTCATCCTTCCCTTATTCCACTTGACTGTGAGTCACCACTTCAGCCTTTGACAGTTTTGGAGATCTGTTGACAACATGGATCACTACCACCTCCAGACAACTAATAGTCATAAGAGTCAAGAATAATGAATACCCTTCTTGGGAAAGTCAATTGCTTCCTGCCTCTTGGCCAGTTCACTTCATCTTAAATGATGCTATGTTTTAACTGTAGGCTGAGAGAGCTTTGAAACAGGTGATGAATGGTTATAGCAAATAATATCTTCTCCTGGAAATTGAACATGCAATAGAGAAATTTTGGTAAAAAGTATGTGAAAAACATGGAAACATTTAGAGGCAATGCTGCACTTGTATATACAACAGTTAAAACAGAAAAATGTTGAAAAAAATTATGTTACATGCAAATATGGCAAAGTTGATGGTCTCTACTATCCATCTGTCTTTTTCAAGAAATATATTTTGGGCGGGGGATACTTAAGTCAATTAGACCTATTACCTATTACAATGCATCCTCACCCTTAATTCCTCCCTTAAAATCTTGAAAAAATACAGAATTACTTCTGATCATTAAGTAGAAAAGAATTATTGATTGCATTAAGGAAGAGGCATTTACTCTTATTTAATAATTATAATAGATGTTTGTGACCATGAATAACATTCAGGAGTTTGATATTATATTCTTAATGTCTTTCCAAAGTCAAAAATTTGAAATTAGTAATTTGTATATATGTATACAAACACACACACACACACAAATGCACACACATACAAACACACACACACATATGTTATATGTGTGTTTGAGTCAGTTATTCTGCTTATATGTCTTGGATAAATAAAAATATTTCTTCATATACATAAAATATTTATATGTATATATGTGTGTGTGCCCCTCATATATAAATAAACAAACTTCTTGGACTAATAAAGTAGACTTTTTGTACATAGATCTACGGAAAGTAATTCATGTTCATTGCCAAGCTAGTTTATGTAAAAGAAAAACAGGAACATTGGGAATGTTTGTATCAACAGATTCCAGGTGGTAACTACTTGGATGGATGGATAGATCAGATGAAATTTTGAATGAACATTTTTTATGAGCTGAGTGGCCAGATCCCAGAAGGAGATATTCTAAGAGACAAAACATTTTGATCAGGGTTGAAAATATTGAGAAAGAATTAAAAATGCCAAGTAAAATTTCAACAGTTGTTTCAATTAGCCAAAGCCATCTGAAAACCTCTTTGCAAACAAAAAAATAAAAACACATAGAATTGTTCCTCTCAATTCCATTTTAGAATTCCAGAACTGCTACTCTGTAAGAAAAACTGGGATGTCCAAAGAAGGTAGTTTCCATTTCATCTGGGGCTCTCAGAAAAATTACATAGTAAATACCAACAGGGTTATTTACTACTATAGTATCCTTCTCACAATAAAATCCTAAAAGCTGCCAATGTTTGGGGTTATTTTGGCACTACAAGCTGTATGAAATTAAATGTGTTATTTTCAATAGTATTGTTTTTTTGTTTATAGGTCTAAAATATAGTCTTTCCAAATAGCAAATGAACAGTTGTGTACATGTGAGTGTGTACATGTTTAACAATCATTGGCCATTTTCTCCTCTTGAATGTTATGGATTTCAGTAGTTTTGATCATCTTTTCAATATGCCAGTTTATTTGGTTATCAAATAGATAAAAATATTGTTTAAGCTTTGGCTATTATCTTTCCAATAATAATAATAACACAATTATTACTGTATATATGGAAGGAGGAGTTATAGCATGATTTATATCAATATAAAATACCATTATCAGTAATTCTCAATAGGCATTACACAATTTCCTGAAAATCATGAAAAGGTTTTTTAAATTTAATATAGCAAAGATTGATTTTAAATAACTATGGGATGAAATTTTGGACCTGAAATGAGTCTTTACAATTAGCTAGTACAGAGGTTACCAAATGTCAAGTCACACCTACCTAGACAGGTGAGCAAGCATCAAATAAGAGGACTATAAATTCATAAGTGCACAGGTAAATTGTATCAGTTAAGTACTACTGAATGCACATTGATTACTAAGTAGAAGATCTCATTTTTATGCTAAAAAGTATGAACACAAACATATCTATTTCAACTCCTTCCTTTAATGTTTTCAGAAAAGGAAGCTGGCAAAAACAAGGGATTTATTTCAGGTCACACAGCTAGTGAGATGCTAGAATATAAAGCCATGGCTGTCCTGTGATGCTGAGGAATGAGATGGAGCTACAGAATGAAGATAGCATGATGGGAAAGATGATATTGCTAGATAAGGTAATAATAACAATAAAAACCATTTATGGAGCTCTTTCAATGTTCTGAGAACTTTCTGTAGTTTGTCTCATTTAATCCTCACAACCACCCTATGAGGTAGGTATTCGACTTACTTAGAACAGAAGGAGATAAAGCCCAGAGAGAATAAATAACCTCTCCTTGGACGTGAAACTGGTAAACATTGGGGCTGAGAATCAAATTTTGGTCTGAATCCAAAGTCAAAGTTTTCTTTCTTTTTCTTTTTCCTTTTTTTTTTTTTTTTTTTTTTTAATCTATGAGATATAGCCCTTTTCCATTTGAGGGTTGTATTATAAAATAAGGTTTCTTAGAAATCTGAAATGGATTTCTATCTTATTAGGAGAAAGTGACCTACAGAGGAGAACATGAAACAGTACTTTAAAAGACACTTTGATGCCCCTGAAAGAGTGCATAGAATCAATTCTATAATTTTCTTTCCATTTGAATTTTATTATTGGCACACAAAATAATTTCAGCGTACATGATGCACTTATCTCTCTATGAATGCCCATCCTGCTCCCACAGAATGAGGTCTTAGGGCAAATATAATGCATACTATAAAAGAGTGACCAGCTCTCACATCCAAATCTTTGCACTTCATGAGGAATGAGATTGAATGCTTTTTTCTCAGTGGCAAAGCCACGATGGCATACATTCTTACACCTTCTTGTAACAGAAGATCTGCCTTTGAGGGAGGGTCAGTCAGGCTGGATGCCCATGTGTCCCTGGAGCCAGAAATCTGTGTAGTCATTAAAGAAGTAGTCATTTGACGCTGACTTCCTAAGTGTGCTGTTTTGTGATAACTAATATTTCATTTCTAGATCATCCCATTTTTCTTTCTGAACATACAATGACTTGGATTAGGTTGTAGTGAAATGCTTAACAATGTGGCCAATGAAGTGCTATGAATATGAAGTATGCTGGATAACAAATTTAAGATCCAAAAATATCTTCCCTGAAAGGAGCAACAGACTAAATCTAACATGATAAAATGTAATAAGAATACATACTGAAAAATGTAATTGGCGTTGTATTTTGACTGCTCGTTACTGACATAATGAGAAGCTATTGATATTTTTATGACTTAATCTGGTCAAAATACTACTATTTCTCTTAATTCTAAATTTTTAGTGAATTATTTGATGTTTTCTAAATATACAACCATATAGTCTTCAAATACTAATATTTTTATGTCTTCTTTTGTGATCTCTGTAATTTTCATGTGTTTCATGTATTATTTTGTATTTTCTGGAGTTTTTAGGTCAGTGACAAAATAGAGTGATAATTTATTGGGAATCTAGCTTGTTTTCTAAAAAGGAGATTTCTAAACTCAAGTTTTTACTTTTCCTTAGTAAACTCCCTGTCTCTGTAAGGGTCATGTATGACATTAAAAAACAAAGAAACAAAGAAACAAAACAAAAAACATATATTCATAGGAATAGACTAGAGATGCTTTAGTCAAAAGAGTATGGACCATTGACCATCCCCAGTCTGTGGACTTAACATCAAACCTTGAAAACATAAGTACAGAAATTGAGTACAGGTGTTTAGAAATTTTACAGCAATTTCACAGAGCAATTTGTGTCTTTTGAGCGTAATAACACAAGTCCTTGAATTTGTTATGTCTTTGTTTTTTATGTCATTCTCTTAGTAACTCATTTTATAATATTTTACAAAAGTGTCAGTCTGTAATAATGGGAGAAGTAAATTAGCCTTGATGGTTTGGGAAGCACTATTACATAAGGGAAAGGAATATTGGGGTGGTTGTTAAGCTGGATGAATATTATGTTTATGTTTCCTTTAAGCTATATATGTTCCTACTGAAAACTGTTCTGAGATGCCGTGTGTTGCATTCTAATCAAATGATCTATGTTTTGAATAGAATTAGAAAGGGTATTTACATATTCACAATTCAGAATTCTAGACTGTGTTGCTTAGTCTTTTTATTTTTTTTTTCTTTGCATGTGCTTTGCTGAGCCTCTTTCTCAGTCCAACCCAAACAACCACAACACCCAAGATATGGCTGTAGATATATTGAGGGCCAAATTTATGATATTGTGGTTTACTAAGTGCCTAAATTTGCTTGATTCTTTTTTACAGGGACATTTTTTATTTGTGTGATCATCAGAGGATGTGAAGGACAGGACAAGAGTCACAGCTTCATTTTGTATTTAGCCTGTATCCATTATGCAGCCATATCAGTAACAAAGAAGCATTTATGTAATCACTTACTTCTATGCTTTGCATGCATGATATATGTAATGAATGACTCACACAAGAAACATTTGCCCATGGATGCCCATGAATGGACCCTGCAGCATTCTAATTTCTAGTGTTTCAGTTGTAACTTCCTTCTTTTCTACTCTAAAAAGTATATTGGATTTCAAGAGGATATAAAATGTATTACTTTTTTGATGAGTTTTAAGTAAGTCATTTCTTAGCTTTAGGTATTTATAATTTTGTCATAGGTTATTTTTTCATCTCAAAAATTACTATAATGGAGCAATGTATACAACTCTGCAGTTGTGTCCTGCTCATCAAATATAGAACACATACTCAGACACATAGACACAGGTTTGGTGTCTACATATATAAGTACAGTAAACATATTTTTAATAAAGGACTGCAGGGTAGAGTGATCTTAGAGTCTACCTAGACCAACTCTCTTAAGCAAAAGATGAAGAAATCAATGATTTACTGACAGAAATTAAATAATTTGCATAATTTGCAAAAAATCATTTTTTGTGTAGTCTATCAGAAGAACTGCCCATGTCCATTCTCTGTTTCTCTGATTACCGGCAGTCTCTCTCTCACACACACACCTTCAATCATCAACATTTCAATCATTATTTCTAGGAAGACAGTATGTAACATTTATTTTTTAAGTCAAGTTTTATATGTTGGGATCAGAAATCTTGTGGCTTAAAAAATAATTTTAAACATTCTCTATTCTTTGGAAGAAAAATAATTATTTGGAAATTTTTACATCTTCAGGAACTATAGAGGATTATAACTTTGCTGATTGATATGGAAAACACTAGACATACGTGGCCATTGAGTGCTTAAGATAAGACTGTCCAATTTGGGATGAGTTGTATGGATAAAATGTTCTCCAGAGATCAAAGTTATACTATGAAAAAAAACCACATTAATACTTTTTATATTGGTTCTTATGTTTAAATAATAATATTTTGGATATATGTATCTAAAATATATTATTGAATTAATTTTATCTGTTTCTTTTTATTTTACTAAATGTGACAGCTTGAAAATTTTAAATTGCGTACATGTCTCAAACAATATTTTCATCGAATAGCACTGGTTTAGAACCTGCCTTTCTTTCCTACATCTGAAAATAATCCCCGTTCTGTTAATAATGTCTAACAGATACTTTACCCAAGAAGACAAGCTAAGTGAGAGAAAAACTCTAGCCAACAATTGGGAAGTTTCCTTTACGGGGAATTTTAGCTAAGTATCAAGTCAAATACACTATGCTTTCATAACTATCACCAAACATTATAACTGAACCCCATGAAGTGAATTTTAAACAGCTTTAATTGAGGTTAAAAAGGCCAATAGAATTTTAAAGATTATCACTATATGACAACATTTTGCAAGAACACAAAATATACCACATTCTTGTGAAACCTTCACATGCTTGTATCGAGTTGCATGTTTTTCTATCCACAACCAAAACACACTGCCTTGAAAAATGCTTACAATAAATTAAGTTGGATGATTTAATATTAACAATTATAGGCATTATTGCCTTATTTCAAAGTGCCAAATTGTTTTACCTCTCAATGGGTTACCTCATTCTAGATCCTCCAGTTGTTGCATTTAAGCACAATTTAAGTTTGTTTTGATATTTTCAATAACTTGAGCAAAGTTTTAAGGATAGTTTTTAAACAATTAATGTATCCAATCCAAAATATCTTTTTGTATGTGTATGTTGTGCCAGAATAAGAAATAATTGATAGGAAAACAGAAGAACCAGATTCCAACCTTAGCTTTTATGGCAGTGGACTTCTTCCTTAACTGAGATTGTAGTAAGTTCTTCAAAGCCCTCCCGATTTCACCTAGTATTTTGAGATTCTAGTTGTGTGATTTATTAATGAAGCATATTTCTATATATTTTTTATTCATCACAATGCCCAGAACAGAGTCTGACATATTAAAAAGTGTTTTCCAATTTGTTTAGTTATTGTACCAAAGCAGGTTTTCTATGTCAATTCTTGATCATTAACCTTACTGGTTTTATTAAAATATATTTTAAATTTATATTTCTAACCATTTTAAATCTGCATTTTTGTATTTTATAACTATATATTGAAACAAGTGTATTTATTATCATTTTAATATCAAACTATGTTCTAAATATAAATTTAAAATTTTAAATCTAATTACTTATTTTTATTTAATTTTAATGACAAAAAGTGTCTTAAACCAATGTGATCCTTAGATGAGGGGTAAGAAGACAGCTGCACCAGATGTATCTACTTGGGGTTCATTGAGCAGGTCTGTTTCAAAAACCTCATCTAATTCCTATCTGGCTGCTCAGGGATTAGATCATAATACAAATATATTTACCCTTTATCCCACAGGGAGACAGTGAGATTCAGTTTTACAGTTATACATTTACCAGAAAGTGAAAGTAACAATTTCAAATATTCATTTTATGCTTAGTAATTACTTTAGAAGCCAAAGAAGAGTCTCTGTGAGATATAAGGTTCCAGGTGCAATCATGTTGAGTCTTGCCTCCCTCTTGCTTTATGGTTGCTGTTTCCTGTTGTCTGTCATGTGATATCTGACCTCCGGAGAGCAGCCAGAAAAGAGTATCAGTGTTTGAGGCTCTGCTAATAACAGAGGGCAATGAAGATACTGTTTGTGGCATTAGTAATTCCAACAAGTGTCTTTGGGTGGTTCAGACTGGACATTGTAATTTATTTCTCAACAATTGTTTTACTGCTGCTGATAGATTAGTGCCAACTATAATAATTTCACCTACCCTCGGTGCCGTAGATTGGTTCAGGGGCTGGGAGTGTTAGGGAAAGAAAATGTCCTGTTCTTGGGACCCATGGGAAATCAGTCATGTAACTCAGGAAAAATATAGACTGAATTGCTAATGATGATCAGGCTATAAACCAAGATGAGTCAGCCTCATACGGTGGATCTCAGCATGAAGGATGAAGGGAGACTCCTACATGAAATAATTCTGAACTCTGCTCATGTCTGGTCTCCTTTATATGTGAGCTGACATATCTTCCTTTTATTTTATACTAGTTTGATTGGGGTTTTCTTTTATTTTCAGTAAAATGCTTACGGACTGCTGAATTCCATATACAATTTCTACAGAACTAAAGGACTACCACTCAAATGGACCCTAGTCATTTACTCTTGGTGCAGTGTGAGAGCAATTTCTCTTCCTAGAAAAATTGGAACAGTGACAGATAGGAATGGGGACGTGTGTCATTGGCTGGTCTCTGGACCGCAGGAACAGTCGGGAGTTGATTGTTACTACCTCTGATTTGTTTGGCATCTAGAGCAAATATGGGAATGTAATGAGATAACACTTGGTATTACATGTATCAACAAAACAATGGAAAGTTGGGGAAAACTGTACATGACTCTACCTTTCAAATTTTTGACACACCACCCCATGTTTTATTAGGAAGTATTCATCCACATTCAACCAAAGTTATTAAATAAATTTCTACACTTAACTTTCCATGAAAAGCCACTTTCCATCTTAGCAAAAACATTTCTACCATTTCCTCTCTTAGTGGTCCAGTCACACCACAGTTCTCAATAGCTCATGCTTGTTTATGCCTTTCAGGCCCCTAAATATACAACTTCTTCTGCTGTTTGTCTGGCTGGCAAACACCGATTCATCTCTCAGGCCCCTGCTCGACTGTTAGTCTTCTGTCAAACCAACACAGTTCCAGAGGCAATAATATCTTATTTTCAGTGTTTTCATAGAAATTTGTGGGTGCCTTTAAAAGCACCTTACTGTGTCTGTATTATTAGTTTTATCTCTGCGTTGCCTTCCAATATAAGTGACATCCTGAACGTAGGAGTTACACCATTTTTATTTTATATAGCCCCAGCACCTAGCACAGTGGTTGATGGATGCTAGGCTCAGTCATCATCAATATGTTTTTGAATTTATGGAGAATGATTAATGATTTGATGAATAAATAACAGCAGTGTCCCAAATAGAGTCTTTTACTTCCCTTTATATTGCACAGAAATGAATTTATACACTGTTGTTCAAATGGCCTTAGTTTGGGCACCTTTGGCAAGATGAATAGTCTGGATTTGTTGCATAATTTTCAAATATTCAAAAATGCTTGGAGTTAAATATCATCCAATAAAGTAATTTGAGCCACTTTTAGCTATATTCAAGAATGAATATGTAGCAAAAGTTTTTGAATTACTGCATTGCCAAAGAAACTACTAATATTCCTAAGCAACTCTGTAACCATATGTTGCTCTGAAAAAGCATTCCAAAATGTTTCTGCTCTACAATTTCAGGGGCTGCAAACCTTTCCATCTCTGAGGGGAGAATAAGAAAGTATCCAAAGTCTCAGCTTGCTTTATGGTTCTGTGTCCGTACTGCTTAAATATTGGTAAGACGTGATAATCTGAAGCAGTTTTCAAAAGCATATTTTCATTTCTTCTAACTTTCCCAATATCATAGACAATAATGACTCAATTTTTTTATTGTACCTCTTTTCATTTCATTTCCCATTCGAAATATATTTACATCAAAGCAGAATTCAGATATGTTGTTTATGATGATATAATCATTTCCATAGAAACCAATTATGATGTAAACAGGACTGTGACTTCAGGTAGGAAAATGAACAGCAGGAAGTATTGAATTCCAACCAAGTTTTCTGTTTGTGCATTATTATATTTAGAAACCAGGATAAGAGTAGAAAAAAATGCAGCATATGTATTGAGCAAAAAAATGAATTACATGCTAGAAAAGAAATATTTTTAATAATTATTTTAGCATGCAGTCTCATAAATATTTAGATTTATGGCTTAGGTAGTTTTGATGGCAGACAGCATTGGGGAATAGAAAGAATGGGGGCTTTGTCATCCTGAGGTGTTTAGTAATATTTCAGAAGTACAGTTTGAAGACCAGTTATCTAGTCCAAACCATTCATTTTCCAAATGAAGAAATGGAAGCCCGGAGGCTATAGAGAGCTTGATCTAGGCTAGATAAGGAGGAAGTAGTAGAACTAAAACAAGAACCAAGCTTTTTTAGGATTTTTTTTTTCTGTTAGTTTTCTGAGTTTAAACTATGGCAATATGCATTTGCATAAAATTTTTCCATGTCCAAATCATTTGATGCTAAAACCCCTAATGTTTCCATTTCAGTGTAAAGGTGGAAAATGTAAATCAAAGATTAACGCATGTCTCGAATCTTTACATTGTTTAAATATAGGTAAAGAATTTGTCCCTACAACATGCCAGTGCATGTTTCCATTAACCTGAAGACTTTAGAATATCCCTGACATTAGCAAACTAGAGAACATTCTTTATAGAAATCAGTAAAGTATTTAAATAGTCTTTTCCATTCTAGTTGCATAATTCTAAGGTAAATTCACTTATTTTCACTATGCTGGAAAAAAATAATTTCAGTAGGGTAATTCAAATAGTCAAATAAAAAAATTGCATAATTATGTATGTATATGAGTGTATATGTGATTTTGTGTGTTTATATTTTATACACATTTATATGCTTTATATTTTGTACTTATTTTCTTTGTGTGCGTTTGTGTGCATACACATAAAATAAAGAGCAGTATACATATCACCTTGTTCAAGCATTATTTTAGCTTCACATGATTAGACACCATTTTAGAAATATTAAGTTTATATAAATCTGCCATGTTAATAGACTTACACGTTTTTAGAATAAACTCTAAAAGCATCTAAAAGAGATTCTAAAAAAGAAATGTAATGCTTTTTTTTTTTTTTTTTTTTTTTTTTGTCTTTAATGAGCACCAGTATATCTTCTCTGGAAAAGGTCATGCCTTTTCATCAGTGAGGTGATATATCTTACTGTACTTAATCCGTCATAATGGCACTTACCTCACTCAATAGATGAAACATGTGAGAATCTGTACAATAGCATACACACACACACACACACACACACACACACACACACACTTCATTGTGCCAAAAAAAGAGAGAAAAAAAAAAGAAAAAATTTATTTTTTCCAGTATAAAATCATCCTCAGATTGAGCATTCTATTATTTCTCTCTAGGAAGCAACTAACTAGAATTTACATGTAGATTGATATTTATGATGATATTATCTAGGTTTTACTATTTTTAGGTTTAGTTAACTTCAAAGAGTCAATGTACACCTATCTAGAAAGATGATTGCAAAGAATGTTGTCTTTGCTTCTGTCTTTGGGCTCAAGGGGAATTTTTCTTTGCATCATTCTCTTCTTGTCTTCTGCCTATTTAACAAATATACCATGTCTGATTTTCACAGATGTGGGTAATAATGAATGATAGTAACTGTCTAGGAACTCTGCACATGATACTCTCTTGGCAGCACAGGTCTTTGGCTTTCTTAAGGAGGGTAAATCAGTACAGCCCACTGTTTTGCAATCCAAGATGAAAAATAAAGTGTATTTATTAGTCCAGAATGGATGTAAGCAAACATGTTCAGCAACCAATCTCCTAGATAACATTCAACTGAATATACAAATTACAGTGGCAATTTAATATTTGTGTTATATTAGAACTGAGTTTTCATGGTACTTGGGTAAGTCCATGCTTTTAAGAAAACAGATAATGGAAATCCAGAGCTATTTTTTATTGTATTCCTTATTGCATATTGTGTGATTAGTGGATTATCTCTGAATTATCAAGTTATCCAAAAATGTTACTTAAATTTTAGTAAAATAGAAGATTTAGTATTTCCTAAAGAGAGCATTGTTTCTCAGATTCCATAAGTTTTTTTTTTCACTGTCAATATTGTTGTGTTGTTTTGTTTTGGTTTGGTTTTTTGACATTTTTTATTGAAAGATAATTGATTATATATATTTGTGGAGTACAGAATCGAATATCAATACATATGTACAATATGTAGCAATCAAATCAGGATAATTAGTATACTCATGTTTACAAAACGTAATCAATTGTTGTGACCCTTAACTAGTTTCTCTCCAATCCCCCTCTGCCTACCCCTTTCCCACCTCTAATAACCACAGTTGTTCTCTCTTTTTATTTTTTATTCTTTGAAAGTTTAATGTATTATTATGAGTCTTTCTTTTTTCTTTTCTTTTCTTTTCTTCTCTTCCCTCTCTTTTTTTTTTTTCTTTTCTTTTCTTTCTTTTAGCTACCACTTATGAGTGAGGACATGCAGTATTTCTTTTTCTGTGCCTGGCTTATTTCACTTAACACAATTTTCTCTGAGTTCATCCATGTTGCTGAGAATAGCAGAATTTCATTCTTTTTTATGTCACAGCAGTATTCCATTGAGTATATATACCATATTTTTATTACCCAGTCATCTGTTGATGGACATTTAGGTTGATTCTAACTCTTGGCTATTGTAAATAGAGCTGTGATAAACATGGGAGTGCAGGTATTCCTTTGACTAGATGATTTCCATTCCTTTGGGTATATACCCAGAAGTGGGATTGCTGGGTCGTATGCCAGTCCTATCTGCAGTTGTTTGAGGAAGCTCCATACTGTTTTCCATAATGGCTGCGCTAATTTACATCCTACCAACAGTGTGGGAGGGATCCCCTTTCTCTACCTCCTCACCAGCATTTGCTATTCTCTGTCTTTTTGATAACAGCCAGTCTAACTGGGGTGAGATGATATCTCAAAGTGGTTTTGATTTGCATTTCCCTAATGCTGAGTGATGAACATTTTTTCATGTGTCTGTTGGCCATTTGTATATCTTCATATGAGAAATGTCTATTTGGCTCCTTTGCCCATTTTTAAATTGGGTTACTTGTTTTCTTACTGTTGAGTTGCTTGAGTTCTTTGTATATTCTGGATATTAATCCCTTGCTGGATACATACTTTGCAAATATTTTCTCCCATTCTGTAGGTTGTCTTTTTGCTCTGTTAATTGTTTCTTTTGCTGTGCAGAAGCTTTTTAATTTGATATAATCCCATTTGCTTATTTTTTCTTTTGTTGCCTGTGCTTTTAGGGTCATATTCATAAAGTCTTTGCCCAGTCCTATATCCTAAAGTGTTTCCCCTATTTTTTCTTTTAAGAGTTTTATAGTTTCACATCTTTTATTTAAGTCTTTAATCCGTTTCGAGTTGATTTTGGTACATGGTGAAAGATAACTGTCTAGTTTCATTCTCCTACATATGGATATCCAGTTTTCCCAGCACCATTTATTGAAGAGGCAGTCTTTTCCTCTATGTATGTTCTTGTTGCCCTTATCAAAGATCAATTGGCTGTAAGTATGTGGGTTGATTTCTGGTTTCTCCATTCTGTTTCATTGGTCTGAGTATCTGTTTTTACGCCAACACCATGCTGTTTTGCTTTTAATAAATTTCATATTTATTTAAGTAGTCATTTAATATTTAAGGACTAATATTAAAATTATTAAACATATTAAAAGTAGCCATTTAAAGATTCTTAAAAGACTCTTGTTTTCTGCATGTAGGGCAATATTTTAGTTATTAAATTGAAATCCTCCCAGTTCAAATGTACTCCTAGTCAGCCCCTTACAGTATCTGGGGAAAATGGGAACATTCAACACATCAGGACAATTTGAATTCCCTGTTGTGTCTCCATTCTTCCCATTGGTATGAAAGGGAGTCAGGTGGTTAATAATCATCTCAAAAATGGAACCCACTTGAAATAAACTTGATGTGGATAGTTCTAGCATTTCCAACATCTCTTTTCAGTTGACCAGCTCCATATCATTTGACTTTGGATGACATGTTTTGGATGTTTTAAAAGTGAAACACCTGATTGTTCTGTTTGAATGTGAATAATGTTTTGGAATTGTTTAAAAAAGGACCATCTAGGACATACCCTTAAGCGAAATCTCTCCCATTGTGACTTTATTCCTCTGCTTATTCTCTTCCTGCCTCAAAAGTAGCTGCAGCTCATCAGAGCTCTATTCACAGTAATTGGTGAAATCTTTTTGGAATCCTTCAGGGTATATAAATGTCAAATGTTGCTGCTATTGCCATTATTAATGGGACTTTGGGTTGAGAGGGAGGAGGAAAGAATAGCTTGACTGTATTAACATGCATTGACTACGTATTGACTGCAAGAAGAATTTTATCTGCAGGAAGAATGTTCAATTTCCATGATTTAGTAAGCAATTGAGAGACAGAAATCTGGCTAAATAGAAAGGAATGATTTGCTCTTTAGCAAGCAGTTAGTTCTACCTGGGAGGGAAAATAACTGTCTCTCTCCCCTTTATAAATCAGTGGCTTGTTTTGTGCTTTTTGGACTACATAAAGAGGTACCACACAAAAAGGAATCCTTGCATGCCCAGAATTTTTTTACTTTGTTCTCCTGTACCCATTGACTATATGTGAAGCCCATAAAATACAAAATAATGTGAGGGAGATATATGAAGTGAAAGAAAAAAAAAAGGTGCTGTTTTTCATGTTTGTTTTTTCTTTTTTCTCACAAAAAAGAATGTAGGATTGGCTGTTTTCATTCCAGAAATCCTTTTTTTTTTTTTTTTTTTTTTTTTTTTTTTAAATTTTATTTTGTCGATATACATTGTAGCTGATTATTGCTTCCCATCACCAAAACCTCCCTCCCTTCTCCCTCCCCCCCCCCCCGACAATGTCCTTTCTGTTTGCTTGTTGTATCAACTTCAAATAATTGTGGTTGTTATATCTTCTTCCCCCCCCCCGGTTTGTGTGTGTGTGTGTATGTGTGTGTGTGAATTTATATATTAATTTTTAGCTCCCTCCAATAAGTGAGAACATGTGGTATTTCTCTTTCTGTGCCTGACTCGTTTCACTTAATATAATTCTCTCAAGGTCCATCCATGTTGTTGCAAATGGCAGTATTTCATTCGTTTTTATAGCTGAGTAGTATTCCATTGTGTAGATGTACCACATTTTCCGTATCCACTCATCTGATGATGGGCATTTGGGCTGGTTCCAACTCTTGGCTATTGTAAAGAGTGCTGCGATGAACATTGGGGAACAGGTATACCTTCGACTTGATGATTTCCATTCCTCTGGGTATATTCCCAACAGTGGGATGGCTGGGTCGTATGGTAGATCTATTTGCAATTGTTTAAGGAACCTCCATACCATTTTCCATAGAGGCTGCACCATTTTCAGTCCCACCAACAATGTATGAGAGTTCCTTTTTCTCCGCAGCCTCGCCAGCATTTATCGTTCAGAGTCTTATGGATTTTAGCCATCCTAACTGGGGTTAGATGGTATCTCAATGTGGTTTTGATTTGCATTTCCCGGATGCTGAGTGATGTTGAGCATTTTTTCATATGTCTGTTGGCCATTTGGATATCTTCCTTAGAGAAATGCCTACTTAGCTCTTTTGCCCATTTTTTAATTGGGTTGCTTGTTTTCTTCTTGTAAAGTTGTTTGAGTTCCTTATATATTCTGGATATTAATCCTTTGTCAGATGTATATTTTGCAAATATTTTCTCCCACTCTGTTGGTTGTCTTTTAGCTCTTTTAATTGTTTCTTTTGCTGTGCAGAAGCTTTTTAGTTTGATATAATCCCATTTGTTTATTTTTCCTTTGGTTGCCCGTGCTTTTGGGGTCGTATTCATGAAGTCTGTGCCCAGTCCTATTTCCTGAAGTGTTTCTCCTATGTTTTCTTTAAGAAGTTTTATTGTCTCAGGGTGTATATTTAAATCCTTAATCCATTTTGAGTTGATTTTAGTATACGGTGAGAGGTATGGATCTAGTTTCATTCTCCTGCTTATCGATATCCAGTTATCCCAGCACCACTTGCTGAAGAGGCAGTCCCTTCGCCACTGAATAGGCTTGGTGCCTTTGTCAAAGATCAGATGGCAGTAAGTGTGTGGGTTGATTTCTGGATTCTCTATTCTATTCCATTGGTCAGTGTGTCTGTTTTTATGCCAGTACCATACTGTTTTGGTTATTATAGCTTTGTAGTATAGCTTAAAGTCAGGTAGTGTTATGCCTCCAGCTTTATTTTTTTGCTCAGCATTGCTTTGGCTATTCGTGGTCTTTTATTGTTCCATATAAATGTCTGGATAGTTTTTTCCATTTCTGAGAAAAATGTCTTTGGAATTTTGATGGGGATTGCATTGAATTTGTATATCACTTTGGGTAGTATGGACATTTTCACTATGTTGATTCTTCCAATCCAAGAGCATGGAATATCTTTCCATCTTCTTGTATCCTCTCTAATTTCTCTCAGCAGTGGTTTGTAGTTCTCATTATAGAGATTTTTCACATCCTTGGTTAACTCAATTCCTAAGTATTTTATTTTTTTGGTGGCTATTGTAAATGGGCAGGCTTTCTTGATTTCTCCTTCTGCATGTTCACTATTGGAGAAAAGAAATGCTACTGATTTTTGTGTGTTGATTTTGTATCCTGCTACTGTGCTGAAATCATTTATCAATTCCAACAGTTTTTTTGTAGAGGTTTTAGGCTGTCCGATATATAGGATCATGTCATCTGCAAACAGGGACAGTTTGACTTCATCTTTTCCAATCTGGATGCCCTTTATTTCCTTCTCTTCTCTGATTGCTCTGGCTAGTACTTCCAACACTATGTTGAATAGAAGTGGTGAGAGTGGGCATCCTTGTCTAGTGCCTGTTCTTAAAGGAAAAGCTTTCAGCTTTTCCCCATTCAGGATGATATTGGCAGTGGGTTTGGCATATATGGCTTTAATTATGTTGAGATACTTTCCCTCTATACCTAACTTATAGAGGGTCTTTGTCATGAATGAGTGCTGAACTTTATCAAATGCTTTTTCAGCGTCTATAGAGATGATCATATGGTCCTTGTGTTTGAGTTTATTAATATGGTGTATCACATTTATTGATTTGCGTATGTTGAACCAACCTTGCATCCCTGGGATGAGTCCCACTTGGTCGTGATGAATAATTTTTCGTATGTGTTGCTGTATTCTGTTTGCTAGTATTTTAGTGAGGATTTTTGCATCTATATTCATCAAGGATATCGGCCTGTAGTTTTCTTTTTTGGTTATATCTTTACCTGGTTTTGGTATCAGGATGATGTTTGCTTCATAGAATGAGTTTGGGAGATTTGCGTCCGTTTCAATCTTTTGGAATAGTTTGTAAAGAATCGGTGTCAATTCCTCTTTGAATGTTTGGTAAAATTCTGCTGTGAATCCATCTGGTCCTGGGCTTTTCTTTGTTGGGAGCCTTCTGATAACAGCTTCAATCTCCTTTATTGTTATTGGTCTGTTCAAATTTTCTACGTCTTCACGGTTCAGTTTTGGGAGCTTGTGTGTGTCCAGAAATTTATCCATTTCCTCCAGATTTTCAAATTTGTTGGCGTATAGTTGTTTATAGTAGTCTCCAATGATTCCTTGTATTTCAGATGAATCAGTTGTAATATCGCCTTTTTCATTTCTAATTTTTGTTATTTGAGTCTTCTCTCTTCTTTTTGTTGTTAGCCATGCTAATGGTTTGTCAATTTTATTTATCTTTTCAAAAAACCAACTTTTTGATTCGTTGATCTTTTGAATTGTTTTTTGGTTTTCAATTTCATTCAGTTCTGCTCTGATCTTAATGATTTCTTTCCGTCTGCTAACTTTAGGATTGGATTGTTCTTGTTTTTCTAGTTCTTTAAGGTGAAGTGTTAGGTTGTTCACTTGCCATCTTTCCATTCTTCTGAAGTGAGCATTTAATGCAATAAATTTTCCCCTCAATACTGCTTTTGCAGTATCCCACAGGTTTTGGTATGATGTATCATTGTTTTCATTAGTTTCAATAAACTTTTTGATTTCCTGCTTGATTTCTTCTTGGACCCATGTGTCATTAAGTAGAATGCTGTTTAATTTCCATGTGTTTGTATAGTTTCCAGAGTTTTGTTTGTTATTAATTTCTAGTTTTAATCCATTGTGGTCTGAGAAGATACATGGGATAATTCCAATTTTTTTGAATTTATTGAGACTTGATTTGTGACCTAATATGTGATCTATCCTGGAGAATGATCCATGTGCTGATGAGAAGAATGAATATTCTGAGGTTGTTGGGTGGAATGTTCTGTAGATATCTGCCAATTCCAATTGTTCTAGAGTCTTGTTTAGATCTTGTGTTTCTCTACTGATTCTTTGCCTAGATGATCTGTCTAATATTGACAGTGGAGTGTTCAGGTCCCCTGCTATTATGGTATTAGTGTCTATTTCCTTCTTTAGGTCTAATAGAGTTTGTTTTATAAATCTGGCTGCTCCAACATTCGGTGCGTACATATTTATGATTGTTATGTCTTCTTGATGGATCAGTCCTTTTATCATTAAGTAGTGTCCCTCATTGTCTCTTTTTATGGTTTTTAGTTTAAAGTCTATTTTGTCAGATATAAGAATAGCCACTCCAGCTCGTTTTTCTTTTCTGTTTGCATGGTAAATCTTTTTCCATCCTTTCACTCTTAGTCTGTGTGAATCTTTATGGGTGAGGTGGGTCTCTTGTAGGCAGCATATAGTTGGGTCCTGCTTTTTGATCCAGTCAGCCAGTCTGTGTCTTTTAATTGGGGAATTTAAGCCTTTAACATTAAGAGTTGTTATTGAAAGGTGTTGATTTATTCCTAGCATTTTATTGGTTGTTTGGTTGTCTTAGGTGTCTTTTGTTCCTTGCTTTCTGATTTACTGTTTGGTTTCTTTGTTTGTTGGTTCCTTAGGTTGTAGATAGTGTTTTTGTTAGCTTGTTTTCTCTTCATGAATGCCATTTTTATTGTACTAGCGGGTTTAGATTTTTCTTAGGTTTTTATGGCAGTGGTAGTTATTTTTCAGGAACCAAACCCAGTACTCCCTTGAGGATTTCTTGTAAGGGTGGTCTTGTGGTAGTGAACTCCCGCAGTTTTTGTTTGTCTGAGAAATATACTATTTGCCCCTCATTTCGGAAGGATAGCCTTGCAGGGTAGAGTATTCTTGGCTGGCAATCTTTGTCTTTTAGTATTTTGAAAATATCATCCCATTCCTTTCTAGCTTTTAGGGTTTGTGATGAAAAGTCTGATGTTAACCTGATTGGGGCTCCCTTATAGGTGATTTGACGCTTCTCTCTTGCAGCTTTTAAGATTCTCTCTTTGTCTCTGAGTTTTGCCAATTTGACTATGACATGTCTTGGAGAAGGCCTTTTTGGGTTGAATACGTTTGGAGATCGTTGAGCTTCCTGGATCTGAAGATCTGTGATTTTTCCTATACCTGGGAAGTTTTCTGCCACTATTTTGTTGAATATGTTTTCAATGGAATCTCCATTTTCCTCCCCTTCTGGAATACCCATGACTCGGATATTTGAGCGCTTGAGGTTGTCTGATATCTCTCTCAGATTTTCTTCCATGTCCTTGATTCTTTTTTCTTTCTTTTTGTCTGCTTGTGTTATTTCAAACAGCCCATCTTCAAGTTCAGAGGTTCTCTCTTCAACTTCGACAAGCCTGCTGGTTAAACTCTCCGTTGTGTTTTTTATTTCGCTGAATAACTTCTTCAGTTCAGCAAGTTCTGCTACATTTTTTTTCAGGACATTGATTTCCTTGTATATTTCCTCTTTCAGATCCTGTATACTTTTCCTCATTTCATCATGATGTCTAGCTGAGTTTTCTTGTATCTCATTCAGTTTCCTTAGAATTATCACTCGAAATTCCTTGTCAGTTATTTCAAGGGCTTCTTGTTCTATAGGATCTAGAGTATGAGATTTATTAACTTTTGGTGGTGTACTTTCTTGATTTTTTGTATTTCTGGTGTCTTTTTTTTGGTGTTTATTCATTGTGGCAGGGGGTTTCACAGTCCACCGGTTTGAGACTAATGACTAACTAGGATGTTGCTGTGTTTGCCAATTTGGTATGGCTCCCGCCGTGACTGCTCAGTTGGCCTCTAGCGTCTTGTGTGTGTGGTTGCCTCGGGTCTTGGGCTTCTCCGGGGATCCACCTTTCTGGTCAGCTTGTACTCTGCTGGGCTGGTGGATCACGCACCACAGGGTGTGTGATCTCTGTTGAGCTTTCACTTTCTGTACAGGACTTCTCCCCGTTCCGTGTGCTCTGGCCCAGGCTGTTAGATCGTGCAGTGGCGACCCCACCGGGTGTGTGGTTTCTGTCGAGTCTCCGCCTCCCTGGCCGCACGTCTCCCCCCTCTGTGCACACTGTGCTGGGCTGGGGTGTGTCTTCTGCACCCCTCGTCTATCAGCTGGGCCTTCAAGACCCTGCTCAGCACCGCCTCACCCAGGAAGTCTACCAGGTTTCTGCTAGGCACAGACGACCGGTCTCTCTGGGTGCCTTTGTAGCACTGTGTAGATCTTTCTCGGGTCTTGTTCACCTTTGTATCCCCCCGGTATAAACCGAGTCTAGTGCCCGCCTGCAGCCTGCTCTCCGGCAGGTTCTAGCGGACCTGGGAACTCTCCTACCACACTATTCCCAACCAGAAATTCGTTAGGCTTTTTTCCAAACTGGTGGTCGCAGAGATGGTATCTGCCTCCCAGTAACAGGAAGTTTACCGGGCCGGAGTCCAGGGTGTGGTGGAGTGACAGTCGGCCCGCCCGTATTTCCTAGCCCTCCCAAAACTGGTCGGGACGCCCCACACCCCCAGCCCCGCCAGAGAACCGCGGAGGGAGTGGGAGAGGAGGCCGGCCCGCAGGGTCCGGAAAGCCCCGCGCCAGGCCAAGCAAATGGGCTCAGTGATGGCCGATCAGGGCGGAGCTGCCCACACCTGGGAAAATGGAGGCAGCACCGGGGCAGTGAGTGGCCTGGTGGTGCAGGCGGGAGCCGGGTGGGCAACCAGCCCCCGAACAGAGCTGTGCCAGGGATCACTCACAGTGCTGTGCCAGGTCGGGCGCTCGCTCTGTCTCTGGTTTGTTGCCTTCCGTGTTCTCGGCGCTGCCGCCTCGGGCTGTTCAGTCGCGGCGCCGCTCGGGTGCTCCCAGGAATCTTCTTTAATGCCGGCCTGAAACCTCGAATCCTGAATAGGGCAGCTGGCCGCCTTCAGTGCGGCCCCAGCCTCCGGGATCCTGGCTGCATCCACAGCAGCCCTGGCGCCGTGTTCCCTGTTTCAAGACTCGCTTTTGCAGCTAAGAATCAGTTCTTTTCCTGCTCCACACTTCAAAGCTGTTGCCGGTAAATGAGGCAGCCTCTCCTGCCGGGGGCAAAGTGGCGTTGAGCCCCCACGACCGGCCAGCAGCAGCAGTCCTCCCTTAAGAGATGGCCAGAGGAAGGTCCACAAGTTTCCCGGCTGCCTGAGGCCCAGTGGCCACCTTTTCCACCTCAGCTACTCCGCACCAGCCGCCGCAGCCGCCGCCATCTTGAAACCAGCTTCCAGAAATCCTTTAACCTTTCCTGGCTCCATGGCATGCATTCAACACATGTCAACACTAAGTGGACTCTGGCAGACTCTTTAATGGGGACATGACATGTCTTTTGTCAGGAGAGGAAAGGAAACACTCCCATTTTACTCTACTATTCTCTAAAGGAAAAGGAGGTGGGAAATGAAGGCCAGGTTAAAGCCATCTATGTATTGTGACATGCTTCAGTTTTTGTGCACTTTAGGATGATTGCACATTACACTGGATAGAACTTAATTATTTAAAGTGATTTTTACCTATTGTTATTGCCAATATATGATTGAGTCCTTGCTGTGTGTGCCAAGTTCTTCTGTTTCAAAGAAAAAAGAGCAAGTACAGATGTCAGTGTGAGAAGGCAGATTGTAATTTAACAGGGAGAAAGGAACGAGGCAATACTGCAGTGTAGCCAACCTTAGATTCAGTGGGCAATTCTGAAGAGACTGAGTATGGGCCGTCTCCTTTAACAGATGAGGCGATGGAATATTCTAGACCATTATTAATCACATATTCATCATCCATATGTTGGCAACTTGGCATAGTGAGAACCACTGTTTACTTATAAACTTTATATAGAACTTAAATAGAACATGAATATAGAACTGTCTAAAGACAGGATTCAATCTGAACACTCCGACAAACTACCAGGAGAACCTGAATAATTAAGTTTACTTCTCCAAAACTCATTTTCTCTACATATAATAAGGAAGTTTTAACATCTTGCTCAGAGTTGTTATTATTAAGTGAGTTAGTGTATGTGGAAACACATGCATAATGTGCTTAGCAGGTACCCAATAAACATCAGTTCCTTTCTCTTTCAGCCTAAAATGCCATTACTGCCTCTGTAATGGACACTTAAAAGCAAGGACCCACTAGCCATGAAAGAGCAGTGACCAGCCGAAAAAGTGTGGCAGAAGTGATGGCAGCATTTTATATTAGTACATATGTTGTGAAAGAGCATAATTATCTTTACTAGTTCTTTGTGTGGCTGAGAGGATGATACAATGGCCAGTGGAGTAGGTTCATAACAATAACAAGAAACAGTGAATAAAATTTGAGTTCTGAATTTTGCCCATTTTTTCTCTCCACCCATGGAGACATGTTGATATTTCTAATAATGTAGCACTTTGACTTGTAGCCCTGCTCAGAAATATGTATTAGGTACTTCAATTAAGAAGACTATTAGGGCTGGCCAGTTAGCTCAGTTGGTAAGAGTGCAGTGTTGTAACACCAAGGTCAAAAGTTCGTATCCCAGTACTAGCCAGCTGCCAAAAACAGAGAAGACTATTAGCATGATGAATAACATCTCTAACATTTGTGAATGTAAATGAGTAATAACAGAATAGTTAGAAAAAGAAAGCTTGGTTGGGGTGAATATTTAAAGTTGGAGAAGATTCTTAGTAATGAGAAGATGAATTCAGAGATTTGAGATGATGGATTTTTGTAAGCTGTCTTATCTACTACCTATTTTACATATGAATAAAACTCTATTTAAAAAGGAATGAAGAGGACTTTCTACTTTATATTTAACTTTTCATTTTAATTTTTAACAACTTTATTTTTAATTTTGAATTTTATACAAATACTCTGTACATTTTAACAGCTTTAGTGAGGTATAATGCAAAAAAATTTACAAATTGGAAATGTACAACTCTATGATTTTAATAAATTTTAATGAATTTATAGAGTTGCACACCATTGTCACAGTCCAGTTTTAAAACATTCTAATCAACCCCCAAATTTCCCTCATGACTTTTACAGATATTCCTCATTCCTATTTCTTGTCGCAGGCAACTACTGGTCTGTTTGGTGTCTATAAATTTGCCTTTATTGAACATTCCATTTAAACAGGATCATACAACATACAGTCTTTTGCATCTACTTTCTTTCACTTAGTACAATATTTCTGAGGTCCATCCATGTGGTAGCATGAATAAGTAGTTCATTTCTTTTTATTGCTGAATAGTATTTCATTTTATGATTATATTGCATTTTGTTTGTCAATACTTCAGGTGATGGGCTTTGGATGGTTTGCAGTTTGGTCTGTTATAAATGATGCTGCTGTGAACATTGTGTATGTATCTTTGTATAAACATGTTTTCATTTCTTTTGGATAGATTCTTAAGAGTGAAATTGCTAGGTCATGCGGTAAGTTTGTGTTTAACACTGTAACTGCCAAACTACTCTCTAAAGTAGCTGTACCATTTTACATTCTCATCAATGTATGAGCATTCCAGTTTCTCCACATCCTTACCAAAACTTGGTAAGGTCTGTCTTTTTTGTTAGAAGGTATTCTGTGATATCTCATTGTGGTTTAATTTGCAGTTCTGTAATAACTAAAGATGCTGAACATTTTTTATGTGCCTATTAGCTGTTCAAATATCTTCTTTAGTCTAATATCTATTCAAATCCTTCATTAAATTTTAAATTGTTCATCTTCCATAGTTATAGGTGTTCTTTATCCAAATTTGTTATTTGATATATGATTATGAAAATATACTCTCCTTCTATATTCCTTGCCTTTTCATTTTCTTATTGGTGACTTTTGAAGAATAAAAGTTTTTAATTTTGATAAAATCCAATTTATTTTCTTTTCTCCTATTGATTGGGGTTTTGGTGTTGTGTCTAAGAACACTTACCCAACCCAAAGTAAACCAACCCAAGGTAAAGAAAATTTCCTCTTAAGTTTTCTTCTAGAACTTGAAATAATTTTAGCCCTTATATTTAGGCGTATGATTGATTACATGGTAATTTTTATACATAGTAAGATAGAGGTCTACGTTATTTGTCATATTGATACGTAATCCTCCCATCACTATCTGCTAAAAAGACTAACATTTCCCCATTGAATGCCTTGGCACCTTTGTCAAAAAATGGGATATATAGACAATAAATATAAGGATTTACTTTTGAAATCTTAATCCTGTAATAATTTATTTTTATGCCTACTCTGGCACAAATTATACTCTGCCTTGATTATTGTGGTTTTATATTAAATTTTGAAATCTGATAGTATGTATTCTCTAACTTGGTTCTTTTTCGAAATTGCCAAATTTTGAAAGGCTAGTTTAAAGTCCTTTTCATTTCCATATAAATATGAGCAGTAGTTTTTTAGTTTTTTCAAAAAAAGTTTATTGAGATTTTGATACAGTTGTATTAAATTTATAGATCAATTTGGGAAAAATTGCCATTTTAAAACTGTTGAGTATTTCAAGCTATGAACATGACATATTTCTCCATTTATATAGATCTTCTCTAATTTCTCTCAACAATGTTTTGTAGTTTTCAGAAAACTACAAACATGAACATTTTTGTTAGGTTTATTCACAAGTATTTTATTTTGTTTTAAATATATTGTGAATGATATTTTTCCCTTAATTTTTATTTATAATGTTTTAATGCTAGTGTGTGGAAATACAATTGTTTTTTGTATATTGTTACTGTATTTTGCAAAATTGTTTTACTCGTTTGTTGGTTCTAATAGATTTCTTTTTGTGGATTCCTTGGTATTTTCTATATACAGGATCATTTGTCTGCAATTTTCCTTCTTCCTTTCCAGTCTTGATGTCTTGTATTTATTTACTTTGTCTGACTGCTCTGACTAGAAACTCTAAAAGGGGTGAAAGCAACCATCTTTGCCTTGCTCCTTATGTTAGGATTTAAGCATTCAGTTGTTCACCATCAAGTATCATGCTAGCTGTAGGTTTGTTGTAAATGCCTGTTTTCACGATGAGGGAGTTTACTACTATTTCTAGTTTTCCGAGAGTTTTTATTATGAATGGGTGGTGGATTTTGTTAAATGCTTTTGCCGCTTTTATCAAGATAATGATTTTGATTTTATTCTTTATTCTATTAATATGGTGTATAAAACTACCTGATTTTCAAATGTTAAACTAACCTTGCATTCCTCGGATAAATCCCACTTGGTTATGGGTATAATACTTTTATGAGCTGCTGGATTCAGTTTACTAATATTTTGTTAAGGATTCATCTTCATAGGGTTATGGATCTGCGGTTTTGTGGGTGGGTGGGTGGTGCGCACACACATGCTTTTGTTTGGCTTTGGTATGCTAATAATACTGGCCTCTTAGAATAAGTTGGGACATATTCCCTTCTGCAGGCTCTGGAAGAATTAGTAAGGGAGGATTCCCAGGTTTCTGACTTCAGCAAATTAGTGGGTGATATTTGTCATTCACTGAGGAAAAGAGTACAGGAGAAGAAGCAGAATTTGGGTGGGGGCGAGGCTTGAAAGATATCAGGTATGAGAAACTAGATATCCTCAATAAAATGTTAAAGATCTTCTCAATAAACCATGCAAACTTTGCATTAACTACTATGTTCTACTAAGACAGGTAGATTGGGTCTTACAAGAATAGCTCTTATGATTCCATGTATTATATGTATCAGCATCACTGAGATCCAGGTATCCTCAGGAGTTGAAAGTATCTGAAAAATTAATCTCAGCTTTTGTTATATAAAGAACCGGTCCTTAGAGAATCATGGTCTCAGAAAGTCTCTTTTTCTCTCATTACTGTGAAGAAAAGGATTGAGGAGAGGGATATTTCAGATAGCTGACACCTGGATTACCCTTTAGTTTGATAAATATTGTGTCAGTTTGCTGCCTAGTACAGACACACTACCAGAAAGTCTTTTGATTGTAGCAAAGGCATGATCACATGGGCTATTTTAGATCTTGATCCTCATTTATTACACTGCTTTGATTTGTCTTAGAACAGAGACAGCTGTCATAATGCTAGTCTCAGATTAAGCTAACTGCTGTAAACAAGCTCAGAGAAACAAAAAGACTCTAGTCTATCAGCTTCTGCATTGTGGTTCATCCAGGATTCCCTGCCTTTGCCGTATAGATGTCTATCATGAAGGGACCACAAGTGTTCCATGTACACGTAGAGAGCCATTTAAATGTTTTCACAATCAACCCCAGATAGAACATACTTTGCAAGATGTTTGATGATGAAAAATGTCATATTGTCCTATGGGAACTAGGTCTAATATACTTCTCAACTTTAAAGCCATTTCAAAGTTGTTTTCTAAGTCTAGAAATCTCCCAGCTATTTGCATTTTAATGTCTCTCTAGAACTTACCTAACAGTGAAAATTTTCCCAAAATAGATATTGACCAAATCACTGTACTCTGTCCATGAGTATGATGCTAACAATGGTGACTATTCTCTCTCTATAAGAATGTGGCAGAACAATAGACTAACTGTTTTATTAACATATACACTATAAATGAATCAGGGTGTGGAGCCAATGGCCAACATCATGAATGATTGCCTGGCATGCAACAGAACACCCTCCCCTTCAATTAACAAAAAAAAGAAAGAAAAAATTTCAGGCAGTAGTTTGTGAAAAGCCTCCTGATATCTGATGTGAATCTGTGACAGGGCAGGACAGCTGGTTTTGGCTTTCACATTTGCCCACGGGTAACTTCTACTGTGTTTTCTTCTTTCTGATCACAATGGAGAGCTGAGAGTGAAATCCAGACAATCTGTTGGCACACAGATGTGGAATCATTGTTGTGCTCTTGCTTTTACATTCCAGTTCATCCTCTTAGCCTCTAGTGGCCTAGAGATAAGGACCCGCCATTTGCATCCCCAAAAGAAGCAGATGATAGTCAATATGTGTAAAACTTTCAAAGTGACAGCAAACATCCATTTTCATCACTTTGAGCTTTTCTTACTCCTTTGCCAGATGGACACAAACCTCTCATCGAGTCCAAGTGGGTGACTCCTGCTCTCTTTGTAGCAGAGGTCAAAGGGATCCTCTTAGGTTTTTACTTTCATTGTTATTCACTTTGTGAAATTGCATTAAATAGTTTTGACTACTTGTGTAGAAAGCAGCTTATATTCTATTAAGTAAGATATTTAATTATTAGGTTCACTGTGGGATGAAAAAATGTAGGTCGTTTCTCTATTAGAACACACAGAATCTGATAGTGCTGATAAAAGTGTTGCTTTTATAACAAGCTTCTTTTCTTGATGTTTATCTGGCAACCAGTTGGACTAGAGTTACAGAGGAAGGTGCAGGTCGACCAGCGCACTGGGCTTGATGGCATTCCCACTGAAGCTGACGGAATGGTAGCAACAGGAGTCAATTTTAATGAGATCGGTACTCCTTGGGAAGGACACAGGCCATAAATTATCCGCTCTGGGAAGAGGAGGCAAAAAGGAAGTGCAAAAAGGAAATAAAAGAAGTACAGATGACAGAAGAAGGTGGACTCCCATGGAGAGCAATCAGGACTCTTCCAGAAAGGTATCTGAGAATGGCAAGGACAGGAATTACTGGCCACAAAAGAGAATCAGAACTGAGTATCTATCAAATGTGAGGTGGGATACAAGGTCTGAGGAAGGGTATGTAGTATAACACAAGGAGAAAGGAGTTGTGCTCTGGGTCCCCCAAAATACTGGGGTGACTTGCTCGGTGAGATCATATCCTGGCATGGTTTTCTAATCATCCAACTTGACCAAATTCGATACTGTATGAAATGATGAGCGCTGAGAACTTCAGCAAATTAGGCAATTTTATGGCATTTTAAAATTCAAATAATGCATAACAAGAAGTTTGCATGAAGGAATGCACTCCATATAATTATATGTTTTTCTCTCTCTTCTCTCCCTCTCTCTCTCTCTCCCCCTTTCCAGAATCTAGAGACATTTACACCATTTCCTTTCCAGCTTCACTTGCTCAGTTGCTTTTCTTTTTTTAACCCAAACATTTTGCAGAGAACAGGCTCCACAAACGTGTTGAAAACAAATATATTATTGAAAGCTTCTCTTGCCCTTTGGTGCCTTAATCTTTGATTATTCTAATGCTGGCAATTACAGTTTCCCATTATCCACAGAAGCTGCTTTTATAATGAATGGAAATTAAATTGTGTCTTGGGATGTACGCCACTTTAGTTTTATTCTTCCTATATAATATCTTGTCACCTATGAATTTTTGTGGCTTACATCAGAGAGAAAAGGTATTTTTCCCCCCTATTTTTATGTTTAAGAAATGCAATTAGGGGCCGGCCTGTGGCTCACTCAGGAGAGTGTGGTGCTGATAACACCAAGGACATGGGTTTGGATCCCATATAGGGATGGCCGGTTAGCTCACTGGGTGAGCATGATGCTGACAACACCAAATCAAGGGTTAAGATCCCCTTACCGGTCATCTTTTAGAAAAAAAAAAAAAAAAGTGATATTACACATTATCTCTTGAATGCTCTGGGACCAGCTTTTTGAAAGCATTAAGAATCTTATACTTTAATATAGAGAACCTGAGCAATGGTTGCATTGAAGGCTAAGTTTCTTTGCTAAACCTTAGTTCATCAGATATTATTATTTTATTGTTATTATTTTCACTATTATTATTATTATTAATACCACTGCCACTATTTATTGAGCACACAACATCTATTGGTATATTCACAAGATATGTATAACCATCTCCATTCTGTAAATGAGAAGACTGAATCAGAGAGTTTAAGTCAAAGGCCTAAGTCACACAACTAGTAAATGTTACTAAACCAGAATGGAAACCTAGTTTTGTGTGATTTAAAACCCATACACTTCCCACTACAGCTTATCACTAAAAATTAGGATTCATAATATAAGTAAATATCTCCTTTTCTACTACATTTGACATTTATTGAATTTAATAATCTTTATAACATAAGTTAACAAAAATTACAATCACTTGTTAAATTGGTCAGTACTACAATACAATAACAATTAGAGAGAGGGATGGTAAATGACATAGTAGAGAAAAGGTACATGAATGTTGGAATTAAACAAGTCTTATTGATAATGATTAATATACAGTATCTCATACGAGAACATTGAAACCTCAGGGTGATATACAGCCTGCATAAAGTAGATGGTCATTCATGTATTGATTCAAAATATATTTATTGAGGGCTGGTTGGTTAGCTAAGTTGTTTAGAGGGTGGTATAGATTTCTGTACTGGCCAGCCACAAAACACACACAAACCAACACACACACACACATGCGCACGCGTGCACAAAAATCTTCCATATGGAATACACTGTACAAAGCTCTGAGGAAATAGCTGTGAAGACAATACTTCAGGTTCCTGTCATGAAGGAACTTACATTCCTGTAAGAGAGGACAGTTTAGCAGCTATTAAATATGATAAGCTTGAGATACAATCAGCATAGCTATTTCAAATAATCTTAGCCAATAATACTGATTAGAGCTAGGGGCATATTAAGGGGGAAGATAATTTGGTGCTTTAGATTGTGGAGGTGGAGAAGGTCTTTTTAGAAGGCTGTCTTTGGACTGAGATCTGTGAAAATAGTTGACATGAAAAAAGAAAGGACAAAGAAAGAACCAGACTTGATACCCAGAGGGAAGAATCAGAGGGCCATGTGCAAGGAACTAAGAGGAATCCAGGTCTACTGGAATACAGAGAACACAGTTGGAAAGAAAGGCAAAAGGTCTGATTATATACAGCTTCGCAGAATATAAGAAGAGTCAGGATTTTATTCTAAGTGAAATTAAAAGACACTAGAGATTTAGAGCAAGAAAACACTATTATCTGATATAATAATAAAAATAATAATAATTATTTTAAGAAAAGTTACTCTGGATTATAAGGGGCTATGTATGGCTATGGGCACATCATTTAGGGGACCACAGTAGCAGTCCAATCAAACCACAATAGTGACTTGGGCTAGGGTGGCTACCACGGAATTGAAGAAAGTTAGTGGAGATATTTTGGATACAGAACAAAAAGACATGTTGACTGATGGGATGTGGGGGTGAGGAAAAAGGAAAGAATGAAGAATTACTTATGAGTGTTTGGGGGAAGCTTCCAGATAAATGTTGGTGCCATTTGCTGCTATTAAGTAGGCAAGGGAAGCAGCTGGTTGCAGAAATGGGAGGTGAGGTACCAAGCGTTCCATCTGGGATATACTTATTCTGAAACGCTTGTTAGATATTCCAATGCAAGATACTTTGTTTGATAAGTGTCTTACAACAGAAAGATCAGGGCTGGAGAGAGAAATTTGGAGTCATTAGCATAAAGGTATAATTTAAAACCATGGGACAAATGAGATCATCTTGGGAGAGAGGGTAGATAGAGAACTGATGAGGGCCCACAACCAACAGTGAGTGGTCCCACATTCATAACCCAAAGGAAGAAGGAGTGAACGAAGGAGACTGAAAAAGATGGGAGAGCCGTGGTGATAGAGAAGCTAAGAGAAGAAAGTATTTCACAAGGAGGGAGTATTCACCTATGTCAGTTGCTGCTGGAAGGACAATTAAGAAAAGGGCAGATAAGTAAACATTGGATTTATCCACCCAAGAGTCACTAGTAACCTGCACGACAGTGATTTTAGTGAACTAGTTGACATGGAAATTAATGCAGAGTCTGATACAGAACAAACAGGTAGTAAGGAAATGGAAGTAATGAATAGAGACAAAGTTTTCAAAGAGGTTGATGAGAAGGAAAACAAGTAAATAAAGCAGTAGCTAGAAAGGCTATGGAGTAAAGGAGAAGCTAAGTCTTTACTTGTGAGCAGTCTTATGACTTCAACCATTACATTTTTTTTTTTTTTTTACATTTTAATCTCTCACAATGTTAACTTATATAAGTTGGAAAAAAAAATGGAGGTCAAAAAAGGTCTTCCTATTTCAGGGAGAATAGCATGAATAAATTTGAACAAGTCTAATTACATCCACCATTTACTGAGGGTCTTCCCCTGGCAAGGCATGATACCAGGATCTGAGGATATGGAGACAAATTCATTTGATTATTCAAAATGTAATGTTTAGTGAGCACCTGCAATATGTCAATAGTATCCTAGGTGCTGGAGTTTCAATAGTGAAACAGACAGACAGAAAATGTCTCTTACCTTATGGGGTTTCTTCTAGAAGCAGGTTTCAGCCCAGCCCTCAAGTAAAGCAACTTAAAATTTGCCCAAAATTTCGCCAGAATTCAGGCTTAATGGGCTGAAACCCAATCTTTTTTCTTACAAGGATTTTTCAACCCCCGCTTCCAATACTCACATAGCACCCAAATTCAAAATTTTAGCCTCCAGCTGAAAAACCAGTAGAGTTGATGTAGCTTAAATCATTAAAGCAAGGTACTGAAAATAGCAGGATGAGACCCCAAACCCCAGAAACACACAGGTTTGGTCCTGGCCTTTTTATTAGTTATTAGCGAAATTACACACGCAAGCATCCACAGCCCAGTGAAAATGCCCTCTAAGTCAACAACAACCAAAAGGAGCAGACATCAAGCACGCCAGTCAGGCAGCTCATAACGCCTCGCCCAGCCACTGACCCACGGGATACAGCAGTGATAAAAATTTAGCAATGAATGAAAGTTTGACTAAGTTACGTTAATCTAGTATTGGTAAATTTCGTGCCAGCCACCGCGGTCACACGATTAATCCAAACAAATAAAACTCAGCATAAAGCGTGTTTAAGAGCACAAACAATAAATAAAGTTAAACCCCGTCCAAACTGTAAAAAGCCATGGCCGAGGATAAAGTAAACCACGAAAGTAACTTTATAATAACCTGAACACACGACAGCTGGGGCCCAAACTGGGATTAGACACCCCACTATGCCCAGCCATAAACCCAGGCGGCTAACCAAACAAAGCCACTCGCCAGAGTACTACCAGCAACAGCCCAAAACTCAAAGGACTTGGCGGCGCTTCACATCCCCCTAGAGGAGTCTGTTCTATAATCAATAAACCCCGATATACCTCACCATCCCTTGACAACTCAGCCTGCATACCGCCATCTTCAGCAAACCCTTCCAAGGCACAAAAAGTAACCCTAAGAATCCACATAAAAATGTTAGGTCAAGGTGCAGCCCATGAGATGGAAGAAATACCTTTTCTAACCCAGAACAACCCACCCACGACAGCCCTCATGAAAACTGAGGACCAAAGGGGGATTTAGTAGTAAATCAAGAATAGAGAGCTCAATTGAAAAAGGCCATGAAGCATGCACACACTGCCTGTCACCCTCCTCGAATATCACCGCAGACGAAATCTCTACCAGAGCTGCAACCAACAAACCTAGAGGAGACAAGTCATAACAAGGTAAGTGTACTAGAAAGTATACTTGGACACACCAAAGTGTAGCTTAACCCAAAGCATCCGGCCTACACCCAGAAGATTTCACACTGACTGGCCACTTTGAACCAGCCCTAGCCCAAATGACCCAAACATGAAAAAATAACCAAACTCTTAAATCAAACCATTTAAGCACTTTTAAAAGTATAAGAGATAGAAATTGTACACAGGCGCTATAGAGACAGTACTGTAAGGGAAAGAAGAAAGAATAGGCCCCAGTACCAAATAGCAAAGCTTCTCCCTTGTACCTTTTGCATAATGAGTTAACTAGAATAATCTTGACAAAGAGAATTTTAGCCAAAATCCCCGAAACCAGAAGAGCTACTCATGGGCAGTCACAAGGACAAACTCATCTATGTAGCAAAATAGTGAGAAGACCTATGAGTAGAGGTGAAAAGCCAACTGAGTCTGATGATAGCTGGTTGTCCAGTACAGAATTTCAGTTCAACTTTAAATTTACCTAAAGAATCTACCACTCCAAATGTAAATTTAAATGCTAGTCTAAAGAGGTACAGCCCTTTAGACATGGAATTCAACCCTTAATAGAGAGTAAGTTACAAACTATCCATTGTTGGCCTAAGAGCAGCCACCAATTAAGAAAGAGTTCAAGCTCAACAACCAGTAAGACTTAATCCCTACCATATACATCAAACTCCTAACACCCGACTGGACCAATCTATACCCATATAGAAGAAATACTGTTAATAAGAGTAACAAGAACTCCGTTCTCCCTGCATAAGCCTTTATCAGACCGGATGCCCACTGATAATTAACAATACAATAAAAACTGTCCTACCAGAATCTATTTATACCCCCAATTGTTAACCTAACACAGGCATGCACGAAGGAAATATCAAAAGAAGCAGAAGGAACTTGGCAACTATAAACCCCGTCTGTTTACCAAAAACATCACCTCTAGCATTACAAGTATTAGAGGCACTGCCTGCCCAATGACACAGTTCAACGGCTGCGGTATCCTGACCATGCAAAGGTTGCATAATCATTTGTTCCTTAATTAGGGACTTGTATGAAAGGCCACATGAGGGTTTTACTGTCTCCTGCTTCTAATCAGTGAAATTGACCTCCCCGTGAAGAGGCGGGGATGCAAAAATAAGATGAGAAGACCCTATGGAGCTTTAATTAACTAGCTCAAGCAAAACAACGTAAACCTAACCCAGGCATCAACAACAAAGGCTTCTGAGCTAGAAATTTTGGTTGGGGTGGCCTCAGAGTAAAAGAAAACCTCCGAATGACTATGGCTTAAACCATCTAGTTAAAGCAATACAATCATCAATTGATCCAAAACAATTTGATCAACGGAACAAGTTACCCTAGGGATAACAGCACAATTCTATTCTAGAGTCCCTATTGACAGTAGAGTTTGCAACCTCGATGTTGGATCAGGACATCCCAATGGTACAACCGCTATTAAAGTTTCGTTTGTTCAACGATTAAAGTCCTACGTGATCTGAGTTCAGGCCGGAGCAATACAGGTTGGTTTCCATCTATTACTGCATTTCTCCCAGTACAAAAGGACAAGAGAAATAAGGCCCACTTCTAAAAGTGCCTTCAACCCCAATGGATGACTTAATCTCAATCCAGCCCGTCCCTACACATCCCGCCCAAGAGCAGGGCTCATTAGGATGGCAGAGCCCAGTAACTGCATAAAGCTTGAGACTTTGTAATCAGAGGTTTAACTCCTCTTCCTAACACCATGCACGCCATCAACACACTTCTACTTATTATCCCCATCATACTTGCCATAGCATTCCTTACTCTTGTGGAACAAAAGACACTTGGCTACATACAACTCCGCAAGAGACCCAGTGTTGTAGGCCCCTTTGGTCTCCTCCAACCCTTCGCTGATGCAATAAAGTTATTCACCAAAGAGCCACTTCGACCGCTAACGTCGACCACCTTCCTATTCATGACTGCACCTACACTAGCCCTTACTGTAGCACTCACCATGTGAATCCCACACTGTTCCCTCACCCCCTGGCTGATTTAAATATAGGAACACTATTTATTCTCGCCACCTCGAGCCTGTCTGTCCACTTGATCCTCTGATCAGGATGGGCCTCAGACTCAAAATACGCCCTAACAGGAGCCTCACGAGCAGTAGCCCAGACAATCTCATATGAAGTCACCTTAGTCATCATTCTCGTAGCAGTCCTACTTATGAATGGATCTCACACCCTAACAACTCTCATTATTACCCAAGAGTTTATATGATTGATCATCTCATCATGACCACTGGCCATAATATGATTTATTTCAACACTAGCGGAGACCAACAGAGCCCCATTTGACCTAACAGAAGGTGAATCAGAACTTGTATCAGGATTCAACGTTGAATACACTGCAGGTTCCTTCGCCCTATTTTTTATAGCCGAACATACTAACATCATCATAATAAACGCCCTCACCGCCACCATCTTCCTGGGGACATTCTACGACACTTCCACACCAGGAACCTTCACACTAAACTTCACCACCAAAACCCTGCTCCTAACAGCTCTATTCCTATGAATCCGAGCCTCCTACCCATGATTCCGATATGACCAACTAATGCACCTCCTGTGAAAGGATTTCCTCCCACTAACACTAGCCCTATGCATATGACACATTTCAGTACCTATCCTACTATCACGTATCCCCCCTCAAACCTAAGAAACATGTCTGACAAAAGAGTTACTCTGATAGAGTAAATGATAGAGGTCTAAGCCCCCTTGTTTCTAGAACTATGGGGATCGACCCCACTCCTAAGAACTCAAAACTCTCTGTCCTACCTGCTACACCACATTCTACAGTAAAGTCAGCTAAACAAGCTATCGGGCCCATACTCTGAAAATGTTGGTTCATACCCTTCCCATACTGATTCACCCCATAACCTTCTCCATTATTCTCATAACCCTGTTCACAGGCACCATGCTCGCAATACTAGGTTCTCACTGACTAACAATCTGGGCTGGCCTAGAAATAAGTACACAAGCCCTTATCCCCATCCTAACAAAAAAAACGAACCCACGATCAGCAGAAGCAGTCACCAATTATTTCTTCACACAAGCAACAGCATCCATACTCCTAATAATGGCCGTCGTAATTAACACAAAAGGCTTGGGACAATGAGCAGTCATAAACATAGACAACCCCCTAACAGCCTCACTACTAACATGAGCATTAATTATAAAACGGGGCCTATCCCTCTTCCACTTCTGAGTCCCAGAAGTTACACAGGGGGTCCCCGTAACAACAGGCATGATCCTGCTGACATGACAGAAACTAGCCCCCATCTCAATTATATTCCAAGTAGCACCACTACTTAATCCCCATATTATCCTAACCGCTGCCACCCTATCCATCCTGGCAGGGGGCTGAGGAGGACTTAACCAAACACAATTATGAAAAATCATAGCCTGCCTACTCATCGATCTCGCACATAGGCTGAATAACAGCCATCCTTATCTACAGCCCCTCAATCATGATCCTCAGCCTACTAATTTATATCGTACTTACACTCACCACCTTCAACATACTCAACCTCAATGCCAACCACACAATCTCCTCCTTAACACTCCTATGAAGCAAAACACCACTAATTGCCCTCACAATCCCCCTAACCTTACTATCATTAGGGGTTTCCCCCCACTAGTGGGATTTCTACCTAAGTGAGTTATTATCCAAGAGATAACAAAAAACGGCAACATTGCCTTGCCCACATTTATAACCATTGCAGCACTACTCAACCTCTACTTCTACATACGACTGATCTACTCCACAGCCCTCACCATATTTCCAGTAACCAATAACACAAAGATGAAATGACAGTTCAAAAACACAAAGCAAACACTTCTACTAACACTAACGATTCTATCAACACTCCTCCTTCCCCTTGCCCCGATACCCCCATCTTAAACTAGAAATTTAGGTTAGACAGACCAAGAGACTTCGAAGCCCTAAGCAAGTATTCCCACTTAATTTCTGACCTAAGGGCTGCAAGACTTTACCCTACATCGACTGAACGCAAACCAATCACTTTAATTAAGCTAAGCCCTTACTAGACTGATGGGCTCTGACCCCACGAAAAATTAGTTAACAGCTAATCACCCTAAACAACTGGCTTCAATCTACCTCTCCCGCCTCCAGGAAAAAAAGGCGAGAGATGCCCCGGCAGAATTGAAGCTGCTCTTCTGAATTTGCAATTCAACGTGACAAATCACCTCAAGACTTGAAGAAGAGAGGACTTAACCCCCATGCTTAGATTTACAATCTAATGCCTACTCAGCCACTTCACCCCATACCCATGTTCGTTAACTGTTGGTTATTCTCAACGAATCACAAAGACATCGGCACACTTTATCTTGTATTAGGTGCCTGGGCTGGAATAGTAGGGACAGACCTGAGCCTCCTTATTTGAGCAGAACTCGACCAGCCCGGAACCGTCCTAGGCAGCGACCAGATCTACAATGTCATCATGACAGCCCATGCGTTCGTGATGATCTTCTTCATGGTTATACCCATTATGATTGGAGACTTCAGCAACTGGCTAGTTCCCCTCATAATTGGAGCCCCCAACATGGCGTTCCCTCGAATGAACAACATAAGTTTCTAACTTCTCCCCCACGTCATTCCTGCTCCTACTCGCCTCCTCAATAGTAGAAGCCGGTGTTGGAACCGGCTGGACCATCTATCTACCCACCCCTAGCTGGACACCTAGCCCACTCCAGAGCCTCTGTAGACCTTACAATTTCTTCCCTATACCTAGCAGGCATCTCCTCCAACCTAGGGGCAATTAACTTCATCACTACCATTATGAGCATAAAATCACCAGCAATATCCCAGTATCAAATCCCTCTATTTGTATGATCAGTACTAATCACAGCCGTCCTCCTACTCCTCTCCCTTCCCATACCAGTGGGAATGACAAAAGGCAGATAGAAAATAAATAAATGAGTAAAATATACAGTTACAACAAAAAATGCTATGGAGAAAAATGCAGCAGGAAAGGGATACAGGTAGGACTAAGAGGTGGGTAGATACTGAGAAATACAAATATCAGTCTGAAAAAATGGATCCAGACAGAAGAAACTGCAAGTCCAAAAGCCCTAAAGGAGGATCTTTCCAGGCCAAGTGTAAAAAGTATTTCAAGGGAGTGAGAGAGAGAGAAACTGTGTCAGATGCTTCTGGTAGGTTGTCTCTGCACAGGTCATCCTTCATTTTGACAGGGGCAGGTCAGTAGAATGGTGGAAGAGAAAGCCTGGTTGGAAGGAGTATAAGGGAGAAGGGGAGAGAGTTAAGTGGAGGGAGAAGATACAGAAAACTCTTTTGAAGAGCTTTGCTATAAAGGAAGCAGAGAGGCATGGGATGGTAGCTGGAGGGCAACGGGATCAGGACAGGGAATTTTTTTAAAGATGAGGCTAAAACTGTATGTTTGTGCACTGATGGACATTATCCAACAAAGACAGAAGGATTGATGAGCAGGAGAGAAAGGGAAAATTGCCAAAGCCATGTCCCTGAAGAGGTGAGAAGAGCTGGTGTATTCATCCATTTCTGTTGCTTATAACAGAAGACCTGAAACTGGTTAATTTATAAAGAAAGAAATTTATTTCTTACAATTTCAGAGGCTGGGAAATCCAAATTCCAGATAACACACCTGGTGAGCCTTTTTCTTGACAGGACTGTCTATAGGCCCCAGTAGCAACCAGGGTGTCACATGGCAAGAATGGGCTGAGCAAGAGAGCTAACTTTTTCTCTTGCTCTCCTTTCTGAGCCATCAGAACCAAACTGCATGAATGTATCAATCCATTTACCTGGACATAGTCCTCACAATCAAATCACCTGTTAAAGGCCCCACCTTTTAATGGCCATGATTGATTTTCCCATCTTCTTAACACTGTTACAACGGAGTAAGTTTTAGTGAGTTTTGAGGGGACAGTTGATCTACTGCAACTGGGAAGTGATTTAAAAGAAAAAAGTGAGAGTTTTGGTGTTCGATGCACAGACAAATCAGCTACAGCCACATGAAGGAAGGTGGCACTGGGCTCAGATGCATGTGGCTATGTGGTGGGAGCTTGGAAAAATCCTCTCTGACTGAAAATTCTTTCTAACTGAAAAATTCTTTGGCTTTGTGCAGTGAAAGAGGAAGCACATTATCAGCTGAGAGGCTGGAGGAGATTTAGGAAATTTGATAAGAAGCTAGAAGGTATGAAACAATCATCCAAAAAGTGAAAGGATTAGAAATATAGGATTGGCAGGCAGCACTGGGTCTCCCTTGAAGTTGGTGGTCATGCATTTTAAATGAGGCATCAGGGTGGTTCCATGAATTTCTCCAGCTGTGCTCTGTTGTGCAGGAGAGAGTGTGGGAGGCAGAGAGCATCTTTTCTTTCGTAATAGCTCAGGAGAGAGAGAAAGAAGGTAAGAGAAAATGTAGATAGTAAAATAAAAATGCAGAATGTGTACGAAATGCTATGATTGAATTATTTCAAATGCTGTGAGTTCAGAATTGAGGGAAAGACCTCTGGCTGAGTTGAGGGATGGGTATGGGAAGATGACACATAAAAAACCGTGTTTAAAACATTAATAAAGAAGTAGGGGTGGGAATATATATTTCTGAAGTGCTAATATCATTACCTCATTTTTCATTATTACTGATTTTATCAAAACCAAGACAGAAAGAATTTTTAATAGTCTGGAAATATTAATAATAATAGCATATATACACATAAGTAACAATATTATCATGTAAAATATTACTAAATAGCATATTATAATATACAATATGATGCACGGTATGATTTATAATTTTATTACTTTTACTACTTTTATATCATCTATTGCTATTTAGTGAGCATTGCAATGGGTTTTCATTGAATATCTCCACTCATTCTCAGAAACAAATTTGTACAGTAGCTCTGATTCTTCTCCTCATTTGACAAATAAGGAATCCAGGACATAGGTTATTAAGACACTTGTCCAAGATCATAGAGTTGGAAATTAACAGAAACAGGATTCAGATCCAGATCTGTCTGATGCTTATGTTCTCCCAAATAACCAAAAATGTTGCCCTTAGCATAAGATTGGAGACTACCTGCACCCTGGCAGAGTCAGGAGCAAAGGTTTTTATCAGTACCTTCAAGTGTGATAATATCTAAATTACAGTTTTCTTTAAGGTCCTATACAATTAGAGTAACATTGTGTGTTTCTTGCCATATGCTACTTCTCCAAGTTGAGATCTGAATATTGATTGAATTACTGTGAACATGTGATGCTGTATCTGAAAACCAGAGATTCAAAAGGAGCAACGAAATCCAGGGCAGAGACCTGCCGTGCTTACTAGTTTGACAGTATTTACTACTTCAGAAGATGGCACTGTTTGCTCTTCTCAACAGGAGATTTTTAATTATGTCACAGAAGCATGGCATGATCTTCAAAGCTTCTCTCTATGCTGTCAGAGGGAGCTTGGGAATACACTTCTTAGTTGTTCCTTACACAACAAGGTCAATGTTGGAGTTATCAGGTTGAGCCAATCCCATCAATACTGAGACAGAAGAACCAGTGATGATGAATCAAAGAGACAAATGGTATATGCTCACAGTCTGTGTAGCTCTGTCTTAACAGACGGACTTATGATCACAGGGTTTGGGGCGGTGATAAAAACTGGAAGGCAAGAGTCATTTCTTGTAGCCAGTCACAGGACAAGTAGCACCAGCAGGGTACAGTGTGAAAATAAAATGTCCTGTTGTCTTCTAGACCTGTTGAAATGTATCTCTGATGGACTGTGAAATTGACTCCTGTAGTTATTGACAACTTGTCAGTCTATTGAAGAAAGCTGTGGGAGGGTAAGGAGTAGAAGTTGAACAACGTTGGGGGTGCCCAGAAAGTTAGCTGTATATTTTGAAAACCACATCCAATTTTCTTAAAGGGGTGGCGAGAAAGTCAAAAGAAAGTGTCCACTTGGGTCATTAAAAATTTAATAAAGATACAGCTATCTTTGATGATTCAAGGACAAAAGCAGAACATTTTTGTTTTGTTTTATCTTACCCAGCTCAAACAAATACAAATAGATTACTTAAGGAAAATTTCAGTTTCAATTCAAGGCTGGCTTCACTCTGTCCCCTAGCACACATCTGGAATAAGCCTTTCTCCCTACCTATTCAGGGGTATGTTTTTGAGAAATACTGATTGATTCTAATATTCGATGTAGTAAGCAGATGCACATATTTCTGGGATTAAAATAAACTGTTCTAAGTCAAAAGACACACAGATATGTGGCTCACGCATAAATGTATATTTGTAATTTTGTCAGATTTATCAAAAATGGCTGCAATGATATTTGTGGTCTGCTTTTCTAGCACCTTGTAACTTCTCGATCAAGAAGCAGATAAAAAAGGATCACGTCTTTGTGACTGCCTGGGTACCTATAGATTGCAGTATAGGTGGTGCTGTGTGACTTCTGAGGCTAAGTCATTAAAAGTGATAAAGCTTCTGCTTGCCTCTGTCTTGGGATGTGTTCCACAGAAGCCCTGAGCTGGCATGCAAGAAGCCTAGCTTCATTGAAGCTGCCATACCAGAGAGCAGCACTTGAGATGATACAGCTAGAGCTAGAGATGAAGATGGAGCTGGAGATGCAGATAAACATAGACATGAGCATGGACATAGACATGGACAGACAGATGGAGGTGCAGCTGGACATCGAGAGAGAGAGAGATCAGTCCAAGGAATTGTAGCTGTTCTGTTTCAGTCTTTCCATGCCAGGCTCCAGACATATAAGCCTAAACTCTATTTCTTTGTTGAAAGAGTCATCTTCAAAGAAACAGACTGAATCTGATGATGTTATGAACCCCACACACTTCACATCGCTGAAACGATTTACCAGTAGTGCCATTAAAATTGAAATTAAGTACTGCTTTCCTGAGAATTAGAGTCCTGAAAGCTATATTCATGGTTTCTGTGCAGCTGAGATGACAAAATGAAGAACTAGACACCCTAATGGCAACAAGAATCCTGGGAAGAGAATTTTGCTGTAGGCAGAAGGTGGAAAAAATATCTTCTCTTCATGCTCCAGAAACTATTTTTTAGTACCCCAAGGATTTCTGGTTTCATGTATGGATATGTCTCTCACTAGAATATTTACACAGTCTCAGAACTGCATACAAATTGAATATGAAGATATTTCTATTTACGACAAACAGAAAGAAAAAATCAATATGGTTTAAACAATGAATGGCTCTCATCACTGAAAATTCTAGAGAGTGATCTGACTATAGGTGAAGATTCATCCAATAGCTCAAGTGAGGTGGCCAGACAAGCTTTTCCTCCCCTTTTTCCACTTCTGACTTCAGTGTGTGCTTTATTCTCAGCTGACTTTTCCCCTAGTTGTCCCAAGATGACTGCTAGAGGTTCCTAAACCTACATGATTCCTAATCAATCCATCTTTCCCTAGCGTCAAATAAAAGTTGCTGTTCTCAATGGATTAAGTTAGCTGATTTGCATTTCATGGAACCGATTTCTGGGGCAGAGTAGTGGGATAGAGGAGAAGCCCAGGCTGTTTCCTGGACATGAAGTAAAGAAAGTTTTCCCTGTAGCTGGGAATGGGTTCTACACTCCTCACCCGATTAGGATATTATTACTATAAGAAGGTGAGTTGGATCATGAGTGGCCAAACCTAGAAAATCTAAAAAATTCATTTAGAAATTAATAAATTCCAAATGTCTAGAACACTAGTAGTATCTAGTGAATTAATTCTTCCTTTCTATGGATTACTTTTTAGTATTTCTTTTGACCAATGCAATGCAGTACTAACTATCTATGGAACTTTTTACTGCATAAGAGTTTTTGTACTTTTTTCATCTTCAGAGAGAGGGCAAAAATAATTTTAGGTCATCTAGCATAGCCCCAGTGTCCTCTGCTGTAAAATCTTTGGATGAAGTAAAGTAATAACTTGGGGAGGCTTGAGAATCAACTGGCTTATGATTTATCCAACTGAAAATTAGGCTAGTTCAATGAGTAATAGGAATAATAATAATAATACACGCTTGGGGAACACAGAACACAGTGGAAGAATTAAGAGAGTGTTTTTTCCTCTGTTCCCCTGGACTTCAGAGAACGCTTATTATCCGAGTGACTGATGTGCTACTTTGAGTTGTCATAAAACACCTGAAGAACAAGAGTGATTATGAAACTACTTTAGTTAGGTGTACACATCCCAGAGAAGTGAGGAGCTTAAAGAATATTTAGGTCATGGGGAAGCCAAATTTTTTGGAAGCATATCTTTAAGCTAAAGCTTTAGAAATATTCTTATTCTATTGAAATATTTCTTATGCTCCTGAATATGTTTGCTTTTTAATTTACAGTAAGTATGAGCTCAGTTTATAGATACAATCATCAAATTTATAAGCAAATGATGTCTATGAGAAAGTTTTATTTATTTTATTATTTTTTTGGTGGCTGGTCAGGACGGAGATCTGAACTCATGACATTGATGTTACCAGCACCACACTTGCCCAAGTAAGCTAAATGGCCAGCCTGAGAAGGTTGGTATTTTTACCAGAATTAGGACACAACCATAAGGAAAGAGAATAGAAGGAAATCCATATAAATAATTAAAATAAAGTTTTAATTAATTAGATGTTTTTTAGGTAACAGTAAAAAAATAATGATCATGTAGACAATCTATACTTACTTTAAAAGTAAGTATTTAGAGGTAGTGGAAACATTTTCTTGCATTTAGTAGTAAAAGAGTTTTACGGTAAGCATGATAAAACCACACTTGATCAAGGCAGTGTTTTGGTTGGCTATTTGTTTACTTTTGGCTAAGAGAACAGGCTGACATATATGAACCACATTGTGAGTTTTTAAACCCTGTTCCTCCCCTATAGCAGTAGTGTGACTTGGGGATACATTACTTAACCTTTCTATTCCTCCATTGATGATAATAACAGTAGTTACCGCTTTGTATTGTTAAAAAACTAAATGTGATAATATACATAGTATGTTTTCAACAGTGACTACCACATATTAAATATAGGATAAATAGTAGGAATTTAACTGGTAGTTTGGCTGATTATAGAATCGTATGCTAAAACCATCTCCTCTTCCTTCAGAATTTTGAAAACAGCGATCCATTTTTACCCATTCCACTGCCATTATAATTATGAATCCTTTTTGCATTGTTTTTTCTTTTTCAAAGTTTTAAAGATTTTTTTTTTCTCTTTTCTCCCAGTATTTCAAATCCACAAAGATGTTTCTTTGTGTGAGACTTCCTTCAACCACTGTGATGGGCATTATGGGTGTGCTTAAACTAATGTACTTTATTTTCAAGAACTTGCATTGTTATCACTTTGATAATTTTCTTTTCTCCACGTTTAGTCTTTACACTTTCTCTAACTCCTAGTTTTTGGATATTTATTGTCACCGACTGATTCTTGAATTTCTAATTTATTTTCTCTCACATTCTATGTCTTTTCTGTTTACTCTCTATTCTGATATGTTTATGCAACTTTGTTAGACAATCCTCAATACATACAAGGGACATTGAAAGTCCTTGGTATACAATAAGTGCTAAAAAAAAAATCTTTTCCTCTTCCCCCTTTTTATCCCCTTTCTTCTCTCCTTTCTCCTGTTACTTCTTCTTTTCTTCATTACTGCTACCTCCCAAGCAATATGTCCAATTTCTGGATTCTTTATTAAATGCTCTGATTTCAATAGCTTTTCTCTGCATCCAGTTTTGGGGACCTCTGTTCTCAGTCCAGGAAAGTACTAAATAATTAATAAGAAACTAGAAAGTTTTTTTTTTTAAACTACCATTTATCAAACACCCACTGTGTGACAGAGAATCAGTTAAATTGGCTTCCTCTAAAGCATTGAATCAAATTGTCAAAATAACCCTATTAAGATAGTTTTAGTCTTATATAATTTTATAAATAAGGACATCTCCTGATATGTGCAGTTGACCTGCCTCCCAAACAGCTGTGACTAGTCTGGCTGCACCAGCACAGCTCTGACAATGGGGTGTAGCTGGAATTCTCACCAGAGAAGGACAGAAAAGATGTAATCTTCTTGCTTTAGTAGGTACAGAGATTTTTCATTTCCGTGTGCACAGAGGAAAATGAATGTGGTGGTACAAAAGGCCTGGTGAATGTACAGTCTTTACTAGTCCTTCCTGCTGCAAATGATGTATCCAAAATGCATTTTCCTGTATGTCGGGGAGTGACATATTTTAATGTAGATTCTCCCTGCATAACCTCCCAATGACTTTCCAACATATGAAATGATATTTTTGTATGTCATTAATGCAAGCATACCACAATTTGCGAATGTAGGGAGTCTTCATTCATTTTCCTAGTCACCATTTCTTTACACCATAACTTTTAGGTTGAACCAAATATGGTTAAAGATAACACTTACTGAATTCTGTCTGAATGTAACTGTGAGAGATTAAAAATTTATTAGACATAAACATAGAGGATGTTAACCAGAAGATTATACATTTTCCATATATATAAAACAAACCTTTGTTGAGCACCTACTATGCATTGGACTCTGAGGATACCATAGTAAACAGATGCAGTCCATGCCTAAACAGAGGTTCAAATCTTCTGTAGGAATCAAAATACATTTAAATCACTGTAATATAAGTAAGAGGTAATTGCTATAAAGTACTATCAGAGTTCAAAAGAGAATGATGTAAGTCTTTCTAAAGGGAATCAAAAATGGTTTTTGGAGAAGGTAGTATCCAATTGGGCCTTGAATACTGTATAGAATTTAGTGAGAAAGGGCACACCAGTAAGAGGGAACTGTAAATATGCCTAGGTGGGTATTTGATTCTTGTGGGACACAGTCAAAAGTTTTGCATATAGTTTACAGTTAGTCAAGGAGGCAAAATATAAACAAAAATTTTAACTCAAAGGAGAAGAATATGTGAGTTGACTGTATATATACACATTTGTTTTTCATTATGCAAGAGAAGTAATTTATTTTGACTGCGGGAATCAGGAAGGGCTTCTCAGTCAAGACTCCATCTGACTTACTTAGAAAGTAGAATGTAATTTACATAGGTGGGTAAGACTTCTAAATTGAAGGAAATACAATAGGAAGGGATGGTAGTAAAGAAGTACATGGCATATTTAAGAAACAAGATCACGGCATAATGGGCTTAGAGCTCACAGAAAATAGAGATGAGGATATTCACAAATGTTGGAATAAACAAAAAAGAAGTTTGATAGACAGCATGGGCAGTTTGTATTATATTCAGTGTGGCATCAATGAAAATATTAGACTGGCTATAATCAAAAAGATGGTGAGTAACAAATGCTGCTGAGGGTGTGGAGAGAAGGGAATGCTCCTGCACTGTTGGTGGGACTATAAATTAGCACAACCACTACAGAAAACAGTATGGAGGTTTCTCAAACAACTACAGATAAATCTTCCATATGATCCAGCAATCTCACCTCTGGGTATGTACCTAGAGGAATAGAAATCATCATGTTGAAGGGATACCTGCACTCCCATGTTCATCACAGCTCTGTTTACAATAGCGAAGCTATGGAACCAACCTAAATGCCCATTGATGGATGATTAGATAAAGTAATTGTGGTATCTATACACCATGGAATACTACTCTGCCATAAAAAAGAATGAAATTCTCCCAGTTGCAACAACATGGATGAGTCTGGACAAACTTATGTTAAGTGAAATAAGCAAAGCACAGAGGGATAAATAATGCACGTGCTCACTCATATGTGGGAGCTAAGAGAGAAAGAAGGAAGGAAAGAAAGACCACAGTGGTGTGTTGGACTTGCAGAAGGAGAGAACATACCTTGGGATACAAAGTGGAGTGAGAGAAAGGGGGAGGGGGAGGGAGGTTGGGGATAACTGGGTGGGGAACACTGGGTACAATTGCAATCGGTGGTAATGTCCATGCTGTCAGTATGGATCGGGCCTTCACATCTAGGGCACGAGGGGGGACAATCAGCTTTGTATTTCATAAATATTCATAACCAATAAAGAAAAAGAAAAAAAAATGTTAATTTTTCCTGTAAGAGCTAAGACACAGAACTAGAGGAAGATATACTGGCCAGATCATTTGTATTAAAATACAGTGGCATTCAGTATGATATGTTGGAAAGAGAAGTGACCTTGGAGTTAGGAGATACGGGCAGATTGATAAATACTGCTAAAGCCTAATTTCCTCATATTCCCAAAAAGAGAGTTAATGATTCCTGATTTTGTCTAGTTCATAAGGCCATTGTCAAGAATATGTGGAAGACAATGATGATAGTCTCTCTGAGAAAAATGTGAAAGTCTAATTATGAGTAGTAAACTTTAAAGGAGTAAACTTGGGCAAGGATAAATATCACTGGAGTGAATGCCTTGTAGTAATGAGCCAAACCCCGTCTAGGTTCACAAGGTATGTACTGAGTATTGATGAAGGGTGCAGCATCTGTGGACACAGCTGAATCTCTCCCTGAAACCACCAGTGCTGTCGTGGCTGAGCATTGTCCTCAAGACTTCCCCTATTGGAAGGGACCACAGGCAGAGCAACAAGACATTCATATTCTGCAGGGACTGTTCTTAGTTTTTTATAAAGACATTACCAATAGTTTCTCGGTCTTTGTGCTATATAGACCAGACACAGGGTGAGGACACCCTCATAGTCAGTGGGCCAAGAGAGATGAGGGAAAGGGGGCTAGAAAACTTCAACAAAATTAGAAAAAAGTCATGTAGGAGTTTAGAAGATTTGAAAATTGTTCCAATTACGACTTCGAAGTTCTGCTCATAAACATTGTTCTCTTTCCTCTTTCTCTTCCTCTGACTTCTTCTCCTTGCTACAGATTTTCAAATGCTTATGCCCTCTTTTAATGAAGATTATTTCAAAATCTTAATTGTGCAGGACTTATCATTTTGCAAAGAGGAAATCTGAGACTCAAGAGAGGTTAAGTATTTTGCCCAAATGCATACAGAGAAGTAAGCAGCTATACTAGGATTCTAATCTAGGTTAGTGTGATTGCAAAGTCAACAGTCTTTTAACTCTACCATGCTGTCTGTTATATTTAAAACATAACAGAGGATTTCCCTGTCTAGTATTTTTTTAAGTTTTATTTCTTTTTAATTGACAAATAATAATTGTATATATTTTGGGGGTACAATGTGATGTTTTGATGCATATATACCCACATATAATAAATCACAAAACAATGCAAATTGCATAAAAATAAACATTAGAAAATCACTTATGATAAGAAAAAAACAATCAGAAAAAAGCATTGTTAAAAGTGCCCTTTGTTAGGGGACTGATGATCTAAAATATAATCATTCTACAAAGTGAAATATTACATCGTCCTTAAAAGCAGTAAAGTAAGTCCATATGTGTTGATATGCAAATATTTCTAGGATTCATTGCTAGCCATAACCAAAGCAAAATCATGTGTACAATGTGATTTTATTTGACAAAAATTATCTTATACCACATTTGTTCAGAAGATATAAAATTTGTGGTTTGTAAAAGTCTGGAAACTTGTAAAAGAAACTACCAATACTGATAACCTCTAGAAATTGAGAGAGACTTACTTTTATTACATGCAAATTACTTACAATTTTTAAGGATTAAAATTAGATAATATAAATGGAGAAAGATAGTGTCTAAAATTACTCACAACTTCCAAGTCCCATTTTTGATATCAGAAAACTAATTTGCTTTCAAAAACTCTGACACAATTGTTTCTCAATAAGGTTCCCCTGTGGTCAAATTCAGGACAGTTTCCTGTGTAAAAAAATTTAATTGTGTGCAACTTTGCTTTCAGAGTGGCAGCTGGATGGGGAAAATTGGTCAAAGGCTGACCCATAGCATATGGCCTTACAAGTTTCTTGATTTGTGCACTTATAGCATTCTTGGCAAGGTCAAGGGCAGGCAAGAAAGTGATTCATTAAACTTTTGCAGTTAATGTGCACTAGGTGTGTCCTGCAAGTCAGCATCTTGTACATGCAGAACTATGTTCTAGCCCTTTGTTTAAGGGATGAAGATTCTTCAAGTAAGGAACTTGAAAACTGCATATGCAGGGTCAAAGAGTTGACAGTACAGATTGGAGACCCAATAGGAATCCGATTATTCAGCCTCAAGGTGCAATTTTTAGAAAAAGACATTGCAATTAATAATAGCATTTCTAAGTCTGAGTTTACTCCTACATACTTTAGGGAATTTAGCTAAATAACAGAGTTAATGCTTCAATTTGTTATTTGTCATTTAGATGGAGTATGGTGTTGTGTAATACTTTGTCTGCAGCCTGCAAATACTGAGTCTCTATCCCCAAGTAGCTTATCATCATCTAAACACATTTATCTTTTTGGTCAAGCTAAATGGCAATCCAACTACAAAATTTTATTTACAGGCAAGGTTCATATTAACTAAAGGATCAAGGCAAAGTCTTAATGTTCTGATAAAAAATACATAATAGCCTTTTAGAGTAATACAAGTTAGTTTTTCTTTCTTTTATTCCCTTTTTACTCATCTTTCATAGGTACAAAGGTACTTCAAACAGTTCACAGAAAAATAGAATTAAAAGATAATACAAATCTTTCCATGAACATTTTGAAGGACCCTCATAATTGAGTCCTGGAAAATTGGGAGTATTTTCTTGATTTGACATCAAAGTTATAACTTTATTCTATATAATATTCTCTAATATTCTCTTTTTGTTGTCATGGTTTTCCTAACCTACTAACTGTGGATAATCAAGATTCTCTTCTGCTGTATGCTCTTTGCCTTAATGGCTTCATTTATGGCCCAAATTCCTATCATTTCCAAATTTACGTCACCGACTAGATTTTCCACCATCTCTCCAGGATCTTGCCTTAATTTGCCGTAGAATACCTTCTTTCAAAAGTCTCAGAGTAATCTGAAACATAATCTTTTCAAAGCCAAACTCATTTCAGCTCATTACCTACCCCATACTGTCCATTTGCACTTCGACGTTCCAATCAGAGACAAGTCTGTCTTTCTCTCTTCAGAGCTTTGCGGTCATTTTTCACCAGACCTTCTCTATCATTTTTAAGTGTTTTTGTTCCAGATCTGTTAATGATATCCTTGGATAAGTATGTGTCCTTCATGGTTGTTACCATTGTTTAAGTTCTCATTTTCTTAAAAATAACCTGCAATCACTATTCAGATTATTCTCTATACTGATCTACCCCACTGATCCATCTTATCCAGAGATATTGCTCAAGTCATACAGTGTGTGCTATCCGTGCTGGACTGTCAAAAGTCCTCCTTAGTGTTTCTTTGCTTTCCCCAAGCTGGTGATTTAACTCTCGTTGCTCTGTTTGACACTAACTTGGATCAATTTTAAAGCCCTGAGCCTTTGCACTAGTGATTCTCACTATTTTACTAGCCTGTGTCACTGATCCCATTGATTTAATACTTTATCACTTTCAGGACCTTGCTAAAGTGGGCCAGTTCACCCTACTGGATTATTTTTATTCTATGTTCATTTATTATTTCAATTATCAGCATGGCCATAGGTGAATGTTTGTGAACTTAGGAATTCAGTCTATGCCATATACTTTGACATGTAACTCAACAAAATTCATGACTCTGCTATTTTGAACATCTGTTCAACTGTAAGCCTTTTTGATGATGAGACTTTAATTCTTCTATCTCTATATTATCCTCTATTGTAATGGTTTTGAACCCATGCATAGTGACTAGAGAAATTTACTGTGCAGAATGAACTCATTTTCTATAAATAGATTTTCAAAGCCTGGATACAATAACAAAGCACCCTTATTCCCCAGTTCCATAAATATTTGATGAAAAACATCATTCTAGGTATCTAAGCATTCCTATTCTATGATTGCATTAAACTTTAAAGACAATATATTAACATACTATTTTATGAACACAGGGGCTAAGATCACGTTTTTCTTTCAACTGCCGGTTCCCTTTGGTTAGTTAGGACTATTTTATTTTCCTATCTTCCTCCCAAATAAAGGTGGCACTATTGTTTCTTAAAGTGCTATAGGTCTAATTAGAAGATTTCAAATATTTCTCTGTAATTTATATATTATATATTAAAGTTTATCTTTCATAACTTAAGAAAAAAGTTATTGCCTCCTTTGAAATTTTTGGCAACTCTATTTTTTCTCTTTCAAAAATTAAGGATATATTATAAATACTCCCTCAAAATAAACATGCTTGTTTTATAAGAGGCCAGATGGATTTCTTTTTTAAACTCTCTATGTCAAAATTTCTACCTGACACAAAACAACCCTGCTGGGACTTTTTGCATAATTATTATTTCTACTTTTTTCCTACCTTTCTGATGGTAATAGATGTGGGTGTGGAAAAGTTAAGATTCTGTTTCTGGCAATTGCTGTCTTTTTTTTTTGAGTAATCTGGTGCAATGTTCTTTGACATCTTCTTAGATCTTGTTATTGTTTTGTAAGACCTCACATCATTGACTGTGACCAATGTAAGAAGATTATTATGAGAAACAAAGATGAAGAACTACAATCTGAAAAGAGGTGGTAAGGTTTGGGGTAAAGAAAATGTTTGTAGTAAAAGATATAATATTTAACCAAGGATGGGGGGGGGGTTGGAATGGGAGGAATTTCAAGAGAAAATGAATTAGAAGCAGTTAATACAATATGTTTTTCTTGTGTCACCTGCCCAAAACTTGGGCCCAGGGCAGATACCAGGCCTCATCTTCCGATGTTGGAACTTAGAGTGATGTTGGTACTAAACGCTGGCTGCAGATTTTGGGTCATGATGCACTCGCTATCCCAGGTTATTTGATGTGTTCCACGAATGTCCTTATAGAATTCAAGGGGTTTTTCTAAAAGCATTACTGGTAGGAACAGGTGTCAGAAATTTGCCTAACACTTCCCCAATTCCCTTAGGAATTACTACTTCTAACACTTATAGGATAAAACCTATTTATTTGGAATTCCCTAGTTCAACACACTAAAATGGTTTCTATTCTTTACCCTTTATTCTATTCCAAGGGAAGGCTATTTCTCATGGGCAAAGCTGCTGCAGATTTGTGAGCCCTATGATGGAGAACCAGAGATTGGATGGCTAGTATATCTCTGAATAAATAACACATGTCTGACAATTCTTTCATCCTCGGTCCCTGTTGGCCACTTTCCCTGCTGGTTTTTATGAGAATCTCTCTGATTCTTTACTTTAAAAACGTATGGGTACTTTATGTGTGTTGAACATATTTCCTTGTCTTTTTTTATGTAGGCCTGTTGTCCAGACTCTCTAGTTTGTTCATTCCAAGGGTCTGAAAATGTATTGGATTCCCTTTTCTGCATTCAACTAATGCAAGACTCCCGAACCATAATTATGCCATCTACAGGGAACTGAAACTACTTCCCTGACAAAGGATATTCCAAGACTCTGTTGATTTAATAATACAGACCACTAATACAGAAAGGATGCATATATTTAATAGGTATGCATATCTTTAGTAGGCTTATATGTAATAGGCAATTTTTTTTCACATTACTGATCTCATTTAGAAAAAGAAGCCTGGCAAGCCACATGTGATATATGAAGGTAAGAAAGAAGAATGGAAGCTAGTAAGAGTATTTTAAAAGTATATTCAAGGTACTTTGTTCACAGTTACAGAATTATTTGTGTTCTTAAAAGACAACATGAAAAGTACACGGAAGTACAAAAAGGCTGAAAATGACTTTTTTTCACCATTGAAATATATATGATACTATAACATTTTGGTGTATGTCCTTTTAAATATACAGCACACATTCTGGTTAAGATCATAGACTCTGTTTCCAGACTGCATTCGAATGGCATTTCTGTCACTTTGTAAGGGTAAAACTGGCCAATTTTCTGTGCCTCAGTTTCCTGATTTGTAAAACAAGAGTAAAGGCAGTGCTGACCTATTTATTTGGTTTGTTGTAAAGAGTAAAGCAGTAAAGAGTAAAGTTTTAATACATGCAAAACTTTTCAAGTCCCGACTGATTACATTAATGTAGGTTTTTGTTGCTGTTGTTGATGATGTTACTATGTAATTAATGGATTTAAAAGTTCTGTGCAGCTTTTATTCTAATTGCCTACAAAACTATGTTTTACACCTGGCAATCCATTTTTTAACAGAAGTAGCTTTATTGGTAGAAACTAACAAAGCTTACTGAGTTTTTCTCAGTAATCAAATAAGCAATTACTTAATTGCTTTTTTAAGCCCTTCAGATTTTTTAAACAATAACTACATTATATCCTTAGAGTTTTTGAGAAATATCTTGCTGTTAGGCATTTTTGGTTGATTCTTTCAAATTTCAGTGAGGCCAGCTCTCTAATAATTAAAATATCCTTAAATCTCTCCCTTTTAGACATAAACAAAAAAGGCCATTTATTCTCTTTGACTATTAAACATTTTTCACCAGCCTACATGTCTGCTTACCTTAAGAACCTCACATCATTGTTTAGAAATAAACTTCAATAATAAAGGAAAATCTTATTTTATTCATTTTTTACTCCTTCTTGGAAATACCGTACTTAATTTTATAATTATTCAAAGGAACAAAAAATAATGAAATGTCATTTTTTTTTTTTTAATAATCAAATTGTCAAATGCTTGAAAGAGCTAAAGTCTGTCACACCTTTGGCCACATGTTGGAGAAGTAAAAATTTTGCAATTTATTGCCTAATTTTTATTATAGTTATATAAGTATAAGCTTTAAAAATATTTAGAGCCTTAGAGTTGCTTGGCAGAGTTACAAAAATATGCAATTTTTTTTTTTAGTTTAATGGCAAATACATTAAAAGACTATTTAACCAGCAGAGTGGAAGAAGCCTGAGACTTTCTACCAGATAAAACAAAACCCGTGGGTTTGTATAGCTTTATCTCCATGAATTGAATCACTGCATCTATTTGAATATTGTAATCGACAAGGGACTAGCTGGCATAATGTCCAAGAAATTGAATCCAATTTCTTCTCTGTCCTTGAAGGAAGAGAAAGGCACGTAGCAGAAGGACACTGTCTCTCTTCATAAGGCTGCTTTATGTCCCCTCTTTCACTTCCATATCTGAATCTCAATTAATTAGTAAATAGACTTCATGAAATTCAGGTTTTTGTCATGTACAAAAGGTAAATTGCCTGGCTGTTCACTCACTAATCTTTCAACAAGAACTTAATCTTTCTCTTAGTTCTCAACTTTTTGTACAACTACTATCTCTTTATCTTAATGTTTCTGACAGTGATTATAAAACTTTATGAGAATCAGAGTAAAGTTGCAGCTAGAGTTAATGAAGAGCCCAGGTGTAGAGGATTATCCATTTTCAGCAGCTTTATTACTTTCCCTATATGTATGAGAAGCAACAGTTCTTGGACTCTTGAGACATAAAAACAGGTGGGAGAAATTAACTGATTCGACAGAAATAACTTCATTTTTAGACATGAAAGATGCAGACAAAGTGCTTACTATGGAAAATTATAAAATTGTTAGGGTTTATCACCAATACCATACAACGCCAAGTGATTTTGCTTTATTACCCAAAAGTAGCCATCTGTACTTTACTCTTATATACCAGGATGTTCATGAAGCAAGAAATTCTTGAGGAGGTGAGAGAAGTCTTCAAATAATTCCATGTGGACAAGGAATAAAGAAGGGCTCACAGCTTTTATCAGCTGAGTCCTGAGTGACAAAATGCAGCTCATATCGTGTGTAATTTTCCAAAAATCAAGGTCTCTGATTAAATAACTTGGGTGTTTGTCTTCCTGTGATACCAAGGACTATCAATAGAAGCATTGTGACACGATCTTATTAGACTCATTGGATTTACAATTAACCATTGGAGAGAAACAAAACTTTTAAAAAATGCATTATGATTAATTTTCACAGGATGTCTTGGAAAGAAGAGACATTAGCAGTCTGCCTATTTATAATTAACAGATCGAAAACACTAATGCATTTTCCCAACAGGAACTATTTAAATGGAAAGCTTTGTTGATGTGGGACTTAAATACATAGGATTGAGTTCCTGAAAGATGTGTTTTACAGAGCTTTTGGGACAATTCTCCTGATGACATGTTCTTGTCATTGCTTCTATCTGAAATGGTCCTAAGGGAAAATCTTCTTGGCTTCCTTTGGCCAAGGCAACATGTGTGATGTGGGGTCCTGAGCTGCATGCTCACTTCAGAGAGAATTATGCAACCAGTGCAGACAGAGCAGGAAGGAACTAGCTCTTTAGTTAAGTACTGGAGTCCAGTTTTATGGAATTTTGTGATCAGCTTACACAATCAATCACAATTGACAAAGAGACTCAAATTTGTATAAATGAAATTTGGTAATTATCATATAAATCATCAATGTACTTAAGCAGACACAGGTAATATGGTGCTAATATCTATTTAGAAGTATAAGAAAATAAAATCATATTTTGCAACAATTCCAGTTTGCGAATAGTAACTTCAAATGAGATATCATTGGGCAAAAACTGTTAATGCATTAAATTTGCCCCCATCTCTAATATTCTATAAGGCACTTCTGGAATATTCTTTCTGGGTAAAAATCTCGTTTTGTCACTCCACAGCATGGACACCTTCAATGACATCTACTATCATGGGATAAGAGCCATCGTAATCTAGCCTCTCTTTATGGCATGGATATGGTTTTCATCCCTTATGTTTCTCCAGTCTTACAAATCACTTAAAACTTCAGGACCTTACCAAATGCTTTTAAATCTTCCTGTCTTTGTTCCTCTCAATCTGAAAAACTCCTGCCCAACCATGGAAGCCTTTAAAACTTTAGGCACATATGTAATTCATTTTAATTTTTTTGGTCTTTTCTTGCCTGTTGCTGTCTATTGGATTAATGCTTCCCACATCTGTGCTAATATGGCATCTTGTACTAGTATGTGACTCTATCATGTATTGTAACACTTAGTGGACATGGACTGTGTTTCTCCAACACCTAGAGAATATCTGGCCTATATTCTTCATCACCTTGGAGTGTAACTGGCTCAATCAATGTTAAACGAAAAGACTTGTAAACACACTATTTGCTTACTTATTTCACTTTCATCTTATGAAAACATTTATATATATTCATGCTTACATTTAACACTAACTCAACAAGGAATAAGGTCTTTCTGAGTTGAAACATGAGCTGATAAATGGCAACTACATTTAAGAAATATATCTAACATGTAGAAGAGTAGAGTAACCGTACTTTAAAAATCTTATTGACTCAGTGAGTATGACAATTTAAAAAGAGAGGGAGAGATAGAAAACATGTTTAGGAAATTATTAAGGCTGAATTATGTCTTTGCATTTTTATTGCACCAAACCTAGAAAGCATGCAAATTGGGAGAAAGAAAAGCCAAAGCCCTTTAGACATTGGTGTGCAATGGACCATGTACATTTTGGATGGTACAGACTAATTTTCAGTGAAGAGAGATGCAACTGATTGCTGGCTCATACTTTACCTGAGATAAACATTATATTTTTAACAACAGAATTTGATTATTTTTTCAAATTTAATTAGCCTAAATTATTTATAGTTACAGATATTAAATAATTAAAGAGAATGGTCTGAGATTTCAAACTTGATTCCTTTTATTTTCTTACCTATGAACCCAGTAACCCACTAGTTTGCATTGTTTTAAGAAATATTAGTTCTCAGATTACCTTTTTTATACCTAAACAGGTATATTACATTCATGGTATCACAGGAAAGATTTGAAGAGAGAAAGATTATAATTTCATAAATTATTTTCTTAAAAATATTAGAGTAGCTCCCACTGAAGGCAAATGCAAATGGACCTTTCAGGTCATGGAAGAAAAATTTGGTGCAAAATTACAGCCTTGCTCATTAATTCAATTTCCAGCAACAGCAGCAGTATCACTTCAGCTAACTGCGAATGAGTTGGTATTCAAGGTAGCTTTGCTCATATTTGACAGTGATGGCATTTTTATTGCATGAAAATGTTGAGAACTTAAACATTTACAGCAAGTACTAAGGTTTCATTTGTCCTCAGAGATAGGCAAGACTGCAAATCTCGGAGCATCAAAGTGTATCCAGATGACCCACCAAGTCAGAGGTAAACGGAACTTCATAAGGGAGAAAGAAAAAGAATGATCGTTTGCTTAATTAAAGTGGAGCAGTTACCCAGCTGCTTTGAATATATTGAGGGGAAATGTATATTGTCACACCTCTGAGGGAAGCTCATGAGGAATTACTCTTCTATTTATTTATTTATTTATTTTATTTTATTATTATTATTTTTTTGTCATTTTTTCGTGACCGGCACTCAGCCAGTGAGTGCACCAGTCATTCCTATATAGGATCCGAACCGCAGCAGGAGTGTCGCCGCGCTCCCAGCGCAGCACTCTACCGAGTGTGCCACGGGCTCGGCCCGAGGAATTACTCTTTTAGAATAACTTAAGAACCCTGAGATGAAATCTCTCAATGACTAAGGTTCAAACTAAGCAGTCATTGGATAGTTCTGTGAACTTTTGCAAGTTATGTAACTTCTCTAATTAATTTTTCTAATTAACTTAATACAACAAATAACTGAGTAGAATTTGAAGCTGTTTTCCCGGAAACAGTTACAATTTTATTGCCCTTGCAACATTTTTTTTGTTGTAGTGAAATGGTTAACATTTAATTTTCAAGATATAAAAATAACAGACCTTCAAACATTTTTAAAGTGATAAAAACAGATTGAAGCTATGTTCACAAAAACTTCAGGATGAACTATTTCTTTTATTAAAATCTTTCTCAAATAACAGTAGTGTATTTGTTATCTATTGCCGCCTAACACATTATCCCAAAATTAGCAGCTTAAAACAATGGATATTTGTTACCTCAGTTTCTAAGGGTCAGGAATCAGGTGTTGCTCAGCTACGTCCTCGAGCTCAAGATTTCTCAAAAGGTTGTAATCAAGGCATCAGCCAGGACTATGGTTATCTCAAGTTTCAACAAGGACAGGATCTGCTTTCAAGCTCACTCATTGGTTGTTGGCAAGATTCAGTACCTAGTGGGTTACTGGACTAAGAACCTCAGTTCCTCACTGGATGTTGGCTGGAGGTCCCCCTTCGTTCCTTGACAGGTGGGCCTTTCTACAGGTCAGCTCACAACATGGCAGCTGGCTTCATTAAAGTGAGTAAGCAAGAGAGTGTCAGCAGAAAGAAAGTCACAGTCCTTTGTAACCTAATCTCAGAGCTAAATGAAATAGAGACCCAAAAAACAACAGAAAAGATCAACAAAACAAAAAGTTGGTTTTTCAAGAAGATAAACAAAATAGACAAACCATTAGCTAGGTTAACAAAAAAAAAAAGAAGAGAGAAGACCCAAATAACAAAAATCAGAAATGAAAAGGGAGACATTACAACCGATACCACAGAAATACAAAGAACCATTAGAGACTACTATCCTAAGGCCCTTACATCTTTGAAAAGACAGCATTTTCCCCCATCCCAGCAGAGGGTAGTAGAGATAGTCTTGGAACATCCAGTGAAACACTTGTTTTCCATCTTCAGTGAAGATTGCTTCATTGTGTCTATGACCAGTGTGGAAATTCATTTTTTCAAATCATATAATAAAAAGAAAACATTTTAAATTGCATATTATAAAAAAAGGAACTGGGCTTTATGGATTATTTCTGTAGTAAACTATAACCAAGAGATGTCATTTCAGAGACATCAGTAAAATGTCTCTACTAATACCTTCTAGTGATACCACTTCAATTAAAGTTAGAGTCAAACTAAAAAAACAATTTATAGTAGTTGGAATCTAATTAAAATCTCTTGCAAGCTACAAGACTGCAAGTTTAAAAGTTGAAGGATGTGCTGTAACCACAGGAAGAAGATGGAGCTGATATTCACACCTAGTTTTTCTAATTACTCATAAATCTCGCCTAACATTAGCAAAATTCAGCCTGTGAATCACAGACTTGTATTCATTCCTGAACACCATCTCTTATCTTATCCCGACAGAAATGTGTTAATTAGCATAACAACATAGATTGTATAGCTGTGTGATAATCACAAAATTGTAGCTGATTTCACTAAATTCTAAATGTACATATATATTATCATTGCAACTAACAGGCAGACCCTTATCATTTTGAAACTTCCAAGGTATTTTTAAAATGTTTTTTTCTGCTAGTTAAAGGTCACCCTACTTTCTGAAAAATCTCAAATTTCTTTCCTCCCTTTCTCCCTCCTTTCTACCTTTTTCTTTTTCCGTCCCTCCTTGCTTTTCCCCCTCTATTCTTTGCTTTCCTCTTTCTAATTTATCAAATACTAAAAACACTTGTAAACACCTTAAAAACACCTTGAATACTGTTTCACTTCCTCTTTAGCCTAAAGATCAGTGCTGTTTTAGACACTGAGTCTTTACTTAAGGAATATTCACTATTACCATCACATGAAATAGACTGCAGTATGCACTATTAGAGATTGAACTTTGCAAATTAATTCACTTCATTTAAAAATCAACACATGTATTTCTGTAACAGAAATAATCGGCAAGCAATCAAAACACGAATAAGAGAAATGCAAAATGGGGGCGGTTATGAGACATCAATGAGTTATTGCATGAAAAACACTTAAAGTGGTCCTCAAAAATGTTACTCTTATTGCTTGGTTAATTGTAGCAGAAATAATATGATCTAAGGCAATTTATCAGTACCTCATATTGACTATTTTGTTTTTAATTTTCTTTTTTTTTTTTTTTCTTTTTTTTTTTTATTTATTTATTTATTTATTTATTTATTTAATTTTTTAAATTTTATTTTGTCGATATACATTGTAGCTGATTAATACTCCCCATCACCAAAACCTCCCTCCCTTCTCCCTCCCCCCCTCCCCCCCAACAATGTCCTTTCTGTTTGTTTGTTGTATCAACTTCAAATAATTGTGGTTGTTATATCTTCTCCCCCCCCCGCCGGTTTGTGTGTGTGTGTGTGTGTGTGTGTGTGTGTGTGTGTGTGTGAATTTATATATTAATTTTTAGCTCCCACCAATAAGTGAGAACATGTGGTATTTCTCTTTCTGTGCCTGACTTGTTTCACTTAATATAATTCTCTCAAGGTCCATCCATGTTGTTGCAAATGGCAGTATTTCATTCGTTTTTATAGCTGAGTAGTATTCCATTGTGTAGATGTACCACATTTTCCGTATCCACTCATCTGATGATGGGCATTTGGGCTGGTTCCAACTCTTGGCTATTGTAAAGAGTGCTGCGATGAACATTGGGGAACAGGTATACCTTCGACTTGATGATTTCCATTCCTCTGGGTATATTCCCAACAGTGGGATGGCTGGGTCGTATGGTAGATCTATTTGCAATTGTTTAAGGAACCTCCATACCATTTTCCATAGAGGCTGCACCATTTTGCAGTCCCACCAACAATGTATGAGAGTTCCTTTTTCTCCGCAGCCTCGCCAGCATTTATCGTTCATAGTCTTTTGGATTTTAGCCATCCTAACTGGGGTTAGATGGTATCTCAATGTGGTTTTGATTTGCATTTCCCGGATGCTGAGTGATGTTGAGCATTTTTTCATATGTCTGTTGGCCATTTGTATATCTTCCTTAGAGAAATGCCTACTTAGCTCTTTTGCCCATTTTTTAATTGGGTTGCTTGTTTTCTTCTTGTAAAGTTGTTTGAGTTCCTTATATATTCTGGATATTAATCCTTTGTCAGATGTATATTTTGCAAATATTTTCTCCCACTCTGTTGGTTGTCTTTTAACTCTTTTAATTGTTTCTTTTGCTGTGCAGAAGCTTTTTAGTTTGATATAATCCCATTTGTTTATTTTTCCTTTGGTTGCCCGTGCTTTTGGGGTCGTATTCATGAAGTCTGTGCCCAGTCCTATTTCCTGAAGTGTTTCCCCTATGTTTTCTTTAAGAAGTTTTATTGTCTCAGGGTGTATATTTAAATCCTTAATCCATTTTGAGTTGATTTTAGTATACGGTGAGAGGTATGGATCTAGTTTCATTCTCCTGCATATCGATATCCAGTTATCCCAGCACCACTTGCTGAAGAGGCAGTCCCTTCCCCAGTGAATAGGTTTGGTGCCTTTGTCAAAGATCAGATGGCAGTAAGTGTGTGGGTTGATTTCTGGATTCTCTATTCTATTCCATTGGTCAGTGTGTCTGTTTTTATGCCAGTACCATACTGTTTTGGTTATTATAGCTTTGTAGTATAGCTTAAAGTCAGGTAGTGTTATGCCTCCAGCTTTATTTTTTTTGCTCAGCATTGCTTTGGCTATTCGTGGTCTTTTATTGTTCCATATAAATGTCTGAATAGTTTTTTCCATTTCTGAGAAAAATGTCTTTGGAATTTTGATGGGGATTGCATTGAATTTGTATATCACTTTGGGTAGTATGGACATTTTCACTATGTTGATTCTTCCAATCCAAGAGCATGGAATATCTTTCCATCTTCTTGTATCCTCTCTAATTTCTCTCAGCAGTGGTTTGTAGTTCTCATTATAGAGATTTTTCACCTCCTTGGTTAACTCAATTCCTAAGTATTTTATTTTTTTGGTGGCTATTGTAAATGGGCAGGCTTTCTTGATTTCTCCTTCTGCATGTTCACTATTGGAGAAAATAAATGCTACTGATTTTTGTGTGTTGATTTTGTATCCTGCTACTGTGCTGAAATCATTTATCAATTCCAACAGTTTTTTTGTAGAGGTTTTAGGCTGTTCGATATATAGGATCATGTCATCTGCAAACAGGGACAGTTTGACTTCATCTTTTCCAATCTGGATGCCCTTTATTTCCTTCTCTTCTCTGATTGCTCTGGCTAGTACTTCCAACACTATGTTGAATAGGAGTGGTGAGAGTGGGCATCCTTGTCTAGTTCCTGTTCTTAAAGGAAAAGCTTTCAGCTTTTCCCCATTCAGGATGATATTGGCAGTGGGTTTGTCATATATGGCTTTAATTATGTTGAGATACTTTCCCTCTATACCTAACTTATAGAGGGTCTTTGTCATGAATGAGTGCTGAACTTTATCAAATGCTTTTTCAGCATCTATAGAGATGATCATATGGTCCTTGTGTTTGAGTTTATTAATATGGTGTATCACATTTATTGATTTGCGTATGTTGAACCAACCTTGCATCCCTGGGATGAATCCCACTTGATCGTGATGAATAATTTTTCGTATGTGTTGCTGAATTCTGTTTGCTAGTATTTTAGTGAGGATTTTTGCATCTATATTCATCAAGGATATCGGCCTGTAGTTTTCTTTTTTGGTTATATCTTTACCTGGTTTTGGTATCAGGATGATGTTTGCTTCATAGAATGAGTTTGGGAGATTTGCGTCCGTTTCAATCTTTTGGAATAGTTTGTAAAGAATCGGTGTCAATTCCTCTTTGAATGTTTGGTAAAATTCTGCTGTGAATCCATCTGGTCCTGGGCTTTTCTTTGTTGGGAGCCTTCTGATAACAGCTTCAATCTCCTTTATTGTTATTGGTCTGTTCAGATTTTCTACGTCTTCACGGTTCAGTTTTGGGAGCTTGTGTGTGTCCAGAAATTTATCCATTTCCTCCAGATTTTCAAATTTGTTGGCGTACAGTTGTTTATAGTAGTCTCGAATGATTCCTTGTATTTCAGATGAATCAGTTGTAATATCGCCTTTTTCATTTCTAATTTTTGTTATTTGAGTCTTCTCTCTTCTTTTTTTTGTTAGCCATGCTAATGGTTTGTCAATTTTATTTATCTTTTCAAAAAACCAACTTTTTGATTCGTTGATCTTTTGAATTGTTTTTTGGTTTTCAATTTCATTCAGTTCTGCTCTGATCTTAATGATTTCTTTCCGTCTGCTAACTTTAGGATTGGATTGTTCTTGTTTTTCTAGTTCTTTAAGGTGAAGTGTTAGGTTGTTCACTTGCCATCTTTCCATTCTTCTGAAGTGAGCATTTAATGCAATAAATTTTCCCCTCAATACTGCTTTTGCAGTATCCCACAGGTTTTGGTATGATGTATCATTGTTTTCATTAGTTTCAATAAACTTTTTGATTTCCTGCTTGATTTCTTCTTGGACCCATATGTCATTAAGTAGAATGCTGTTTAATTTCCATGTGTTTGTATAGTTTCCAGAGTTTTGTTTGTTATTAATTTCTAGTTTTAATCCATTGTGGTCTGAGAAGATACATGGGATAATTCCAATTTTTTTGAATTTGCTGAGACTTGATTTGTGACCTAATATGTGATCTATCCTGGAGAATGATCCATGTGCTGATGAGAAGAATGAATATTCTGAGGTTGCTGGGTGGAATGTTCTGTAGATATCTGCCAATTCCAATTGGTCTAGAGTCTTGTTTAGATCTTGTGTTTCTCTACTGATTCTTTGCCTAGATGATCTGTCTAATATTGACAGTGGAGTGTTCAGGTCCCCTGCTATTATGGTATTAGTGTCTATTTCCTTCTTTAGGTCTAATAGAGTTTGTTTTATAAATCTGGCTGCTCCAACATTGGGTGCGTACATATTTATGATTGTTATGTCTTCTTGATGGATCAGTCCTTTTATCATTAAGTAGTGTCCCTCATTGTCTCTTTTTATGGTTTTTAGTTTAAAGTCTATTTTGTCAGATATAAGAATAGCTACTCCAGCTCGTTTTTCTTTTCTGTTTGCATGGTAAATCTTTTTCCATCCTTTCACTCTTAGTCTGTGTGAATCTTTATGGGTGAGGTGGGTCTCTTGTAGGCAGCATATAGTTGGGTCCTGCTTTTTGATCCAGTCAGCCAGTCTGTGTCTTTTAATTGGGGAATTTAAGCCTTTAACATTAAGAGTTGTTATTGAAAGGTGTTGATTTATTCCTAGCATTTTATTGGTTGTTTGGTTGTCTTAGGTGTCTTTTGTTCCTTGCTTTCTGATTTACTGTTTGGTTTCTTTGTTTGTTGGTTCCTTAGGTTGTAGATAGTGTTTTTGTTAGCTTGTTTTCTCTTCATGAATGCCATTTTTATTGTACTAGCGGGTTTAGATTTTTCTTAGGTTTTTATGGCAGTGGTAGTTATTTTTCAGGAACCAAACCCAGTACTCCCTTGAGGATTTCTTGTAAGGGTGGTCTTGTGGTAGTGAACTCCCGCAGTTTTTGTTTGTCTGAGAAATATACTATTTGCCCCTCATTTCGGAAGGATAGCCTTGCAGGGTAGAGTATTCTTGGCTGGCAATCTTTGTCTTTTAGTATTTTGAAAATATCATCCCATTCCTTTCTAGCTTTTAGGTTTTGTGATGAAAAGTCTGATGTTAACCTGATTGGGGCTCCCTTATAGGTGATTTGACGCTTCTCTCTTGCAGCTTTTAAGATTCTCTCTTTGTCTCTGAGTTTTGCCAATTTGACTATGACATGTCTTGGAGAAGGCCTTTTTGGGTTGAATACGTTTGGAGATCGTTGAGCTTCCTGGATCTGAAGATCTGTGATTTTTCCTATACCTGGGAAGTTTTCTGCCACTATTTTGTTGAATATGTTTTCAATGGAATCTCCATTTTCCTCCCCTTCTGGAATACCCATGACTCGGATATTTGAGCGCTTGAGGTTGTCTGATATCTCTCTCAGATTTTCTTCCATGTCCTTGATTCTTTTTTCTTTCTTTTTGTCTGCTTGTGTTATTTCAAACAGCCCATCTTCAAGTTCAGAGGTTCTCTCTTCAACTTCGACAAGCCTGCTGGTTAAACTCTCCGTTGTGTTTTTTATTTCGCTGAATAACTTCTTCAGTTCAGCAAGTTCTGCTACATTTTTTTTCAGGACATTGATTTCCTTGTATATTTCCTCTTTCAGATCCTGTATACTTTTCCTCATTTCATCATGATGTCTAGCTGAGTTTTCTTGTATCTCATTCAGTTTCCTTAGAATTATCACTCGAAAATCCTTGTCAGTTATTTCAAGGGCTTCTTGTTCTATAGGATCTAGAGTATGAGATTTATTAACTTTTGGTGGTGTACTTTCTTGATTTTTTGTATTTCTGGTGTCTTTTTTTTGGTGTTTATTCATTGTGGCAGGGGGTTTCACAGTCCACCGGTTTAAGACTAATGGCTAACTAGGATGTTGCTGTGGTTGCCAATTTGGTATGGCTCCCACCGTGACTGCTCAGTTGGCCTCTAGTGTCTTGTGTGTGTGGTTGCCTCGGGTCTTGGGCTTCTCCTGGGATCCACCTTTCTGGTCAGCTTGTACTCTGCTGGGCTGGTGGATCACGTACCACAGGGTGTGTGATCTCTGTTGAGCTTTCACTTTCTGTACAGGACTTCTCCCCGTTCCGTGTGCTCTGGCCCAGGCTGTTAGATCGTGCAGTGGCGACCCCACCGGGTGTGTGGTTTCTGTCGAGACTCCGCCTCCCTGGCCGCACGTCTCCCCCCTCTGTGCACACTGTGCTGGGCTGGGGCGTGTCTTCTGCACCCCTCGTCTATCAGCTGGGCCTTCAAGACCCTGCTCAGCACCGCCTCGCCCAGGAAGTCTACCAGGTTTCTGCTAGGCACAGACGACCCGGTCTCTCTGGGTGCCTTTGTAGCACTGTGTAGATCTTTCTCGGGTCTTGTTCACCTTTGTATCCCCCCGGTATAAACCGAGTCTAGTGCCCGCCTGCAGCCTGCTCTCCGGCAGGTTCAAGCGGACCTGGGAACTCTCCTACCACACACTATTCCCAACCAGAAATTCGTTAGGCTTTTTTCCAAACTGGTGGTCGCAGAGATGGTATCTGCCTCCCAGTAACAGGAAGTTTACCGGGGCCGGAGTCCAGGGTGTGGTGGAGTGACAGTCGGCCCGCCCGTACTTCCTAGCCCTCCCAAAACGTGTCGGGACGCCCCACACCCCCAGTCCTGCCAGAGAACCGCTGAGGGAGTGGGAGAGGAGGTCGGCCCGCAGGGTCCGGAAAGCCCCGCGCCAGGCCAAGCAAATGGGCTCAGTGATGGCCGAGCAGGGCGGAGCTGCCCGCACCTGGGAAAATGGAGGCAGCACCGGGGCAGTGAGTGGCCTGGTGGTGCAGGCGGAAGCCGCGTGGGCATTCACCCCCCGAACAGAGCTGTGCCAGGGATCACTCACAGTGCTGTGCCAGGTCGGGCGCTCGCTCTGTCTCTGGTTTGTTGCCTTCCGTGTTCTCGGCGCTGCCGCCTCGGGCTGTTCAGTCGCGGCGCCGCTCGGGCGCTCCCAGGAATCTTCTTTAATGCCGGCCTGAAACCTCGAATCCTGAATAGGGCAGCTGGCCGCCTTCAGTGCGGCCCCAGCCTCCGGGATCCTGGCTGCATCCACAGCAGCCCTGGCGCCGTGTTCCCTGTTTCAAGACTCACTTTTGCAGCTAAGAATCAGTTCTTTTCCTGCTCCACACTTCAAAGCTGTTGCCTGTAAATGAGGCAGCCTCTCCTGCCGGGGGCAAAGTGGCGTTGAGCCCCCACGACCGGCCAGCAGCAGCAGTCCTCCCTTAAGAGATGGCCAGAGGAAGGTCCACAAGTTTCCCGGCTGCCTGAGGCCCAGTGGCCACCTTTTCCACCTCAGCTACTCCGCGCCAGCCGCCGCAGCCGCCGCCATCTTGAAACCCCTTGTTTTTAATTTTCAAGCTCTTTCCCATCCATTACCACAGTTAAGCACCACAGCAATGCGATGAGAAAGGTAGGCAGATTTTTACCAGAGAAGGCATGTGTTTCTATGGTCCCTTGACATATTTTATAACAGGGTTCAACTCTTCAACCTTCTCTAGGGTAAACCTGGGCAGTTGCTTAGTGACTGCTTGCCAACTGCTCAGAGGTTTCAGATGAGATTTGAAGGTGGGGCATCACCATTCCTAAGTTCTTAGTGAGACATGAAGGTAGACATTGTGAATGAGTAAGGGGGGAACCCAAGAAAATGAAGTATTAAATAAATACAAGGCACAGGATTATGCTTTAATGAACATATATGAGTTTAGATTTATCTTTTACTGATTAGAAACTTAAACATTTCTTATTTGAACTATAAGATAACGCAAAATGGATTCTCTGACAAAGCATGCAAATCAGTTCTTTTTAAATAGCAGTATCTGTTCAATGAATGTTGTACTTTATAATATCAGCTTTAAAAATAATAGTTTGCTTGTAAGACACTATTTTCAAGAATGTGGCTTTATTACATTTTTAAAAATAATTCTGGGCTCATCTTTCAGAACTACCTCTAGAGCTCATTTATAAGACACCTGAAAACAGAACTTATTACCTAAAATTGGAATATTTTCTGAACTCAAGTGAATTTCCCCAACTTGCACGCTTACCTTTCTTATTCATTACTCTTAGGTTGGTGTGATTCTCCAACCTCAATCTTCCCCAGATGTGATATTAAAGATAAACACGTCAAATCCTGCATATTCTTTTCACACAGAATTCCAAAAATGTTGTAACCAAGAGTAGAATTTCTATGGAAAGAATATAATTTCCAAAGTTAATTAAACTAAAAATAATTAAAATACAGCAATGCTCATTTGGACAAGTAATCTCTTGTAAGATTATTGAACATGTTGGAAATTCACATCTGTATAGACATCCACTTACAATTTTGCTTTTGTTATATAGTTTCCAGTTATTCAAACTTTGTTGCCACTTAAGTAAAGATTATTATTAAGAGTACTAGTTCATAGTGGTGATAATTAATCCACATCCCTGTTTATGACTTTGAACCAATACTGTGCTTTTTGAGGATAATTATCTTTATTGTAACAAAATTGCCATATTTATGCCTAAAAATAGTTCCTGGTAAAAACTAACCATTGATCAAAAACAGCTCACTGTGTGTGTGTGTGTGTGTGTGTGTGTGTGTGTGTGTGTGTGTGTGTCTGTGTGTGTGTGCGTGTACATACATACATATAAATATATGTATGTATATACACCATAATTGACAACACTGAAATCCTATTTATTATTTTGAATCATATCTAATAAATAGAAATATCTCCCATGATTATAAAAGATGAACAAATTCTATTAATAATCTTTATTCATAGAGATATCAAGTAACAAAGACTCTACATAAACTAGTATTACAATTTAATTGTTTGTCCAAACTCAGACTGCTTGAACTGATGCTTGTCCCAGCTACTAATTGCTATAGGACACTCCAGAGGAAGGCAAACAGTATGAGACTGAAGTTGGTAAATGGAGATTCAACTGGGTACTTTAGTTTTCTTGCCACTGCTAATAAAGATGCTATCGTTAAAATGAATGAATGAATGAATGAATGAATGAATTGTGTGTGGTTACATGGGATGAGGTGTGGGCCAGAGAAGAGTAGGTAGTAATGTCATATCCATTCTTTTTTATCTGAAAGTGAGAGCAGCCATAACATAGCTTGAAGCAGAAGTCAGAATAAATGTCATAGCATATCTTAAAAGTGCATCAGGGGGCAGGAGTAATGGTTCCCCGAGATTCTTTCTGTCTTAAAACAGGGGACCTGACAAAATGTTAGTGTGGTGTCGTAAAAGGTGTAGGAAAGTACATATGCCAAAAACATAATGAAAGGAAATGAAAGTCGTAATTTACGAAGCAAGTTGAGAAGCTGACAGAGAAAAAAAGAGGGTTGATAGGCCGCTGTTTGGAAGCAAATTCAACAATGCCCATTTTAAGGAAGAAGAAAAAAATGGCTAGGCATGCAGGATTTTGGCTGGAAATTAACTGAAAGTAAAGGATTGTAAATCAATAATGCAATAAAGGGGGCAGGAAGCTAATGGTTCTTTTTTTCAAATTGTAAATGGCATTTTTGTGCTCCACTGTAAACTTTAAGTGACGGCTTTGTTAATTACAGTGCAGAAAGCCTTCCATTTCACTGTCCTGATTACAACTGTCTCTACTAAGCCTTGACTTTACTTACTCTGCATTTAGGAGCATGGAGATGTGAACTAAGAGCTATAAGTAGCCTGGCATGAGGAGAACCAGTTTCTCAAGACAAGATTCTCACCTTAGATGTTTAGGATCCATCTGAATAGAGGAAAAAGGCCTAAGACACAAAATCAATAAATAGGAATATTGGCAAGAGGTAGTGAGAGAACAAAATAGCTTAAGATATTTTGCTATGCTGAAAAATCAGATCCTTTAGTTATTATCCTTTACATTTCTAGGAATAATATGGAAAACATTATGCCAACTCTGAAAATTCATCTTTAGGTTAAAGGTGAGGGTCTAGTATTTGCAAAGCTTCATAAATGTCCTGATAAAGGTCCAGAAGCTGTCTCAAAACTAAATTAGAGAATACAATACATCGGGCTCTAGTGGGTTGTCCTAAAATGAAGCCCTGGGATGTTTTGTGGACCCAAGATAAGCTGATGGTCAATTTGTTGATATTATTTGTATATATTTTTGTATTTTATGTACATATGTATTTATATTTTCATTTTTACATTCTCTGTCTGCATCTTTCTCTGATCCCTTTCTCATCCTTCCCTCCCTTTCCACTCCTTAGATCCTTCACCTCTGTGAAGTTTTACTGGCCAACTGCATGTTCATTAGCCTTCCTTATGTTAAAAAAAAAAAAAGAAAAAAGCATCTGATCAGTTTTCAATTTGCTAGCTCTCCAATTTCATCATGTGTTCTTTTATTCTATTACAAGTTGTAAGAACTCTATATGAGGGTCAATTTCAAAGAACAGTTTCTAAATGCCATTTGTTATAATGATGTTTAGGGACAGGGCTTTGATGATGGCACTTTGTATCTATTTTGCATATTTAAAATAGGTCAAGCAATTACCCTCCTATATGCCCTTTATCATTAATGTGGCTCTATTATCTTCCTTGGTATCTTCCCCTTTTCATTTTCATCTACTGAAACTCTCTTGTTAGGAAATTGCCTTACTGTAATCACATCTCTTACCCTTCTCAAGATATTTTCTATTCTTGCTTTGTCATCTTAGAAATTGGATGAGAAAAATGGAACATGGTGTGTAAAATGAGGGCATTCATTGACATTTCCAAATTTTCTTTTTATTCCTGTGTATGTTGCTCCACAAAGAAGTCTGCAGTGCCATAAGTGCATCCAAAATATTGTCATTTCTTTAAAAAAGTAAAAGGTAGGTTGTATTACAAGTTATGGAGAGGTGGAAAATAATTTTGTTTAAGCAAACACCACAACTCTTGCCAAAGAATACTCAAGGTACCTTTTAAATGACAGATTTGTATCTTTTAAATTTTTTTAGAGTCAGCATACTAGAACTGGATGTAGGCTTAGGGAAGGGATCCTACATAAGCCTTATTTGAAAGATGAAGAAACTGAGCCATTCTGCTAATAAAGAGCAACGTTGGAATGCCCAATTCTTAGGCTTATACTGTTCCATCGCATCATGATGATGCTGTGGTATTGCTGTGATAGATTGCTATAACTACAATCATTATAGCTCTAAGGTGGCAGGTGGGAGAAGGGGGTAAAAAGAAAGAATACTAACCTTTTGCTTTCTAATATAAGTTGCCCTCTCTATCACCTTGACTGTTTCCTGGTAGACACATTACATTTGATCATTCCATTTGATTGACATGTCTTGGGTAAACTTTGAGAGTCCTTAGTTTTAAAAGCATAAAGTTTTGGAAATCATTGAGTGATAATGATAATTACAATGATAACTCTTTCAACTTATACAGCATAAACATATATGTATGTGTGTGTGTGTATGTATATATATATATATATACATACACACACACACACATACATAATCTGATTTGATTTTGACCATAAACTAAAGAGGTAGAAAAAAGTAATTATAAACAAGTAGTTCATTTTCAAGAAGAAACAAGCTTAAAAACATGTTAATGACTTACTGAATCTAACAGTGTTGGCAAATAGCTGAGATATGTCTTGAATCCATGCATCTTGCCTCTCTTGCCTATACCTTGCTATAGCAAGGTCTTTCTGCTACACTGTACTATCTCCCTTTGGAACTTCTCTTGATGCAACCTTAAAACATCATCTTTATGTATTAAGTAACCCTAAATTTATGTTCATTTGAAACCAGTGATTCACATGTAAGATTTAAATGGATACATTTCATGCCTGGAATGATTACTAAGTGATTATTATTTCAGGCACCATCCACTTTAGCCATTGGACATCCATAGACAGCCACTCTACAAGGCAACATTTTCATTCTGCCCACATCTTACCTCGATCTCTATGAAAACATCCTTGATGTTTTTACAAACTGCTTTATGTTCTTACAAACAGCGTATCTTATCTTTATCAGGGAGTGTTTCAATGCTTTGGACTCTACTCAGCCTTAATTCTAAGGAAACTTCCTGCTTCTAGACCCATAGCTCTATATAATAATTCTCTCTTCGAAATTTTACTTTGATGTGACTGAGAAAAACAGAAATTTTTCAACTCTTTTATTTAGCTATGGTCCTCTTAAATATCATGAATTTGAAAAGATCTTGAAGACTAGGTAATCAGACTAAGAGATGAGCATATAATAAATTTTCCTTGTTTAACTTTTTTTGTTTTCTCTGATTTATTTTTCAGTTAATCAATTTGCTGTGCAAACCATGCAAGCGAAATGTAGAAAAACTGGAAAATACAGGAACAAAACTTCCCATACAGAGATAGCCATTGGGTTATTGTTTTGGGATATATGTTTCCAGAATTTATTGGATTGGCTTTCATATATGTTTATTTCCTATTCATTCTTATGTCAGTAAAAGACACCACTCAGGTCCTTTACTGATCGCTACAGGATTCACCCTGTAGATGAAACCAAAAACCTGAGTCATTTTTGATTCTTCCCTTTTGTTTACCGCTCACTTTCAAACAATCAGAAAACTCAATCTCCGCAACGGAAGCCAAGGCAATCATTCATCTTCACCATTGCTAGCCTAGTCCTGGTCATATTCACTGTTCAGTTGTATATCTATGATAATAACTAGTCACTCTTGACTCTTATATTTCATTCTCAAAAAGTGGCCCGAGGAATCTTTTAAAATTAAAGATCAGACCATGTCAATTTCTGCCTAAAATATTGCAATAGGTTTCCATCGCACTTAGAATAAAATTCAAACACACCTTACCTACCATGCCCTACAAAGACTAATGCGATCTAATCTTTGCCTTTAATCTCCAGTCTCTCCAATCTCATTCCCTACCCCTCTCCCAACTCACAAAATCTGAGTAGCATTGGCATTCCCTCCTTTTCTCTCCCACATTCAAGTTTTTTACTTGCTTTACTGTTGGGACACTTGACCTTTAAATACTTTTTTTCCTGAACATTTACCACCATCTCAAATTATTTTATTTGCTTGATTATAGTGTAGAGGTTACAGCACAGACTCTGTAGACCAACTACCTGTGTTCAAATCCCAATTTTACTAGATGTGTGGCCTGCAGAAGTTTTTTAACCTTCTGTGCTTCAGTTTCTTCATCAGTTAAGAAGGATTAATAATAACACTTATTGATGGATAAAAGAATATAGGCTCTTTTTAAAGCTATTGACCCGTAGTGCCAAACTGCCTTCAAAATAGATTGTTTCCCTCTATATTCCTCTCATCACTTTTTGTGTATATAATTTTCACACCAAAAATGCATATTGATAGTTTTTTAACATTCTTCAATATGAAAATGAAGGTATTTTATGTTTTGGCTTGCATTACACTCACGACAAGTGAGGTTGTATCAACATATCATCTGTTTATGGTTTTGATGATTCTTTATAGGCTAAAGATCATGGGATAATGTAATCCCCCTACAACTTCGTTTAACTTTACACAGTCAAATCTATTTTAGGGTCTTTAATGTCATGAGTAGAAAAACTTTGCTCTGTCCAAGATTATATAAATATTCATCTATATATTCTAGCAAATACAAAATGGCTCCAAATTAATTTTTTTAAAAATGGTTAGCCAACTATTTCAATGTACTTTTTAAAATTATTCAAACTTCCCCTCCTTAATAGCATACTGAATAATGCTTATACATACAGTGTATATTTCTAAGACATGGAATTTTCTTTTAGTCTCATCGATATAGTTCTAGCGAAATCTATTTTTATTTTTTCAAAAATGGCAGTATAATGGAAACAACCTAAATATCCATCAACAGATAAATGGATAATTTAAATATGGCATATCCGTACAATGGAATATTATTTCAGCCATAAAAAGGAATGGGTATGATACATACTACAACATGGATAAACCTTGAAAATATGCTAAGTAGAAGAAGCCAGATGCAAAAGATTATATATTTTACAATTCTGTTTTTATAAAATGTCTGAAATGATAAATCCACTGAGAAAGAAAGTAGATGAGTGGTTGCCAGGGGTTAGGTAAGGAAAGAATAGAGGAGTGACTGCTTGATGGATACAAGAATTCATTTTTGAGTAATGAGTAGGTGTTTTTTTTTTCAACTAGATTGATGTGGTAGTTGCAGGACATTGTGAATGCACTAAATGCCACTAAATTGTATACTATAAATGATTAATTTTATGTTATGTGAATTTCACCTTAATTAAAAAAAACACCATAGTGCATTCACAAATCCATTTTTTATTCTATTACTTTCAGTGTATAGTTGGGCAAGGCCATGCTTGATTGTCCATCTTTACAAAGTAACTCTGAACCATTTTAGCAAGTTAAAACAGTATTCTGTTTTCATTAAATTCCTGAGTAAAGTGGTAATAATAATGTTTTCTACAATATTATTTTTATTGATATCTTCTCTTGTGTCCCTAAAAAGGTTTTTAAAAAAATTTTTTTTTTCATATGGTGATTTTGCACATTGATTTTTATATGTAATAGAAAGTAATATTTTGTTTTGGAAATTTTGAATTAGATTTTTTTATTTCATTGCTGTTTCCTAAATGATTGTTACTGTATGGTTCACATACATATTTTAGGTTAGCTCTACAGTGCCATGATTTGTTTGGCTTATTCTAGGAGCCACAGAAAAGATGAAGTGAATTTAAATATAAGTAGCACTAGCCAGATCTCTCCCTTCTAGAAGCACTTGGAAAGAACCCACCACAAATCAATACCTAAGTGTATACCATATACACATACACTGTTAAATAATATGTATAGTTAAATAGAGAGAGAGAGAGAGAGTTTTGAGATGGCCCTAATTTTATAAGGGAACATTGTTCCTTGTTTTTCAAAGCCTTTTGCCCCATTAATATGCAAAGATGTGTGAGATTAACTGATGCTTACCTAGGACTTAAGTCTCCATAAAAACAAACTCATCATATGTACTCAAAATGCAAGTTTTACTGAGAGAGCAGGAATGAGCCTCAAAAGAGGTTAGTGTAAAAGATTCAACAATGAGAGGAGACGAGGAGAGGAAAAAAACACAATAGAATGGAGACTGGACTAAACCAACAAAAGTTGATATTTTAGCTACAGGCAGACAATGGGTAACGGGGCTACTCAAGCAAGTTTACCCCTCATATCCCTTCTTTGGCAAACAGTGAATTATGCACCTCATGCAAACAAAATCTTCTTTTTCATCAAAATACAACATTAGGCTGTTGTTACCCATGTTGCTATGACAAAGGAGCAGAATAGAAGGGGGTGTCTAATCTGGATTACCAAAATTGATGAATATTCTTATGAGCCACACTTGTGCAAGAGAGCAAGTTTACAATATAGTGTCCTTTCCTTTCTCTTCATGAAACATCACAGGTTCAAACTCTCGATTTTTCAATAGATGTGCTTAGTTTCTTATATTTTTTATGTTTTCATTTTTGTTGGGCCCAGCACATGGTATAGTATATATCCATACACATATATACACACTGACACATTTACTTCTTCATATTTTTTTCTTTAACTGCATGATCCTAAAATAAGATAACTTTGAAATTTCCAGATGAAATGTGCAAATTTGGATGCACACGTCCTCCATTCCATTAATGTGACTAAGCTGATTTGAAGAATAATATTGGGATTTTTGCTTCTGGCAATAATGAAATAATAGGGAATAGGTTTATCCTCTTGCTGTAAACATCTAGAAAATTACACAAAATTATAAGATCACTGTTTATAGACACTGGACAAAAGGAAACACAGGGTGAGACAGACACAACAAGCAAGATGATCTCTATGAGAACTTGGATTCACTTTCTACTAGGAAATGTAAAGATAGCATATACATCTCACTGAGTTCTGGAGACAGGTTTGAGGAGGATGAGGTATTAAGCCAGTATGACCAAACTGACTTCATGAAACCAGGAAAAGAATCACTAGCAGTTGTAGAACCCAAAAATTCCCAGAGTGCGAACAGGGCTAAAAGATGTTTGTATTCTGGCCAGCCAGAGAGGGGAGTCTCTTTGAACACCCAGTGCCCATACAGACATCAGAAAGTTGTTCCTTAGTTTTGTGGCTGAGCAAACTCGAAATAAAGGAAACTTTATATTTGCCCTAATAATCCGTAAAGACAAACCTAGAAAGGATGGTGCCTAGCATATGTAAAGAACACTTACAACTCAAATACAGGATGGCAACAGCCCAATGGAAAAAATTGGCAAAGAATATGAGCAGACAGTTCACTAAAGAAGATGACCAATAAGCCCATGAAAAAATGCCCAGCATTATTAACCATCAGGAATATGTAAATTAAAACCACAAAGAATACTGTGCATACCCACTAAGATGGCTAAAATTTAAAAAAATAAATAAACACTAGTATCAAGTGTTGAGAACATAAAGCAATGTCAATGGAAATGTAAAATGGTACTACGATTTTGGCAGCTTCTTAGAAAAATAAACGTACTTTCCATATGACATGAAAATATCAAACCTAGGTATTTACACAAGAGAAAGTAAAATATATGTCCACACAGATACTCAGATAAATGCTCATAGCAAGTTCATAGTAGTTTCAAACAGAGAACACACCAAATATCCATCAACATGTAAATGAATAAACAAATTGCAGTATATTCTTATAAAGAAACTACTCGTTAATCAAAGGAACAAACCATTGCTATAAGCAACAATATGAATGAATCTCAAATCATTATGCTCAAAGAAAGAAGTCAGACATAAAAGGATGCACAGCATTGGATTTCATTCATATGGAACTATAGAAAAGATGACTCTAGGGCCGGACCCATGGCTCACTCAGGAGAGTGCAGTGCTGGTAGTGCCAAGGCCGTGGGTCCAGATCCTATATAGGGATGGCTGGTGCGCTCACTGGCTGAGCGTGGTGCAGACCACACCATGCTGGGGGTTGCGATCCCCTTACTGGTCAGAAAACTCAAAAAAAATAAATAAATAAAAGATTTCTCTAATCTTAGTGATAGAAGCCAGTAAATCCATAGTTGCCTGGGACCAGGGATTGAGTAATTAATTGATTGCAAAGGTACATGAGAAAAAAATTATGATTGTTTACTTTTGGAGTAAAGAACACATTCTATATCTTGATTGTGATGGTGGTTACATGGATTCATTTATTAAAATTCATCAAGCTGAACATGTAAATAGTGTATTTTAGTGATTTAAAATTATATCTCAACCAATTTCATTTGAAGAATATAAAACCTATTTAAAGTCAGGTCAGAAAAAAAAGTACTGTTTTCTCCACTGAAATGATTTCGCCCTTGGAAGAAATGACTCATCACTGATAGTCCCCATGATTTCAGCAATTTTTTTCCAAACTAGAGAAGTGATTCTCTCTTGGAATATTATCAGTGGAATGGAATATTTTACTCTTGAGACAAGGTTCCAGTCTGCAAACACAGGATAATTCTGTTAATACTATCATTCTCTAAAGATGATTTTAGGATGAAGAAGAGTAGTAGGAAATGTATAATTTCCATATTTGTGTAGTTTATGAATCACATCTTAGTTGATTTTATCTTGTTCACAAAAGAGCACGAAGAGGAAAAAGGAACAGGTAATGACTATATTATACTACATAAGTGCCTAGTCTATAACATCTGGGTCTTTAAGATCTTTACAAATCATAGCAATCATACAAGATGCCCTAAATCAATATATTTTAGTTGATTATGAGCAGAAACTCAACAGTGTTTTGAGTTAGATTGCTCTGTTTTGCCAGATGAATGTGGTCAAGGGATTCCTTCTACTTGAAACTTTAAGAGAAAAATAAATGGCTTGCACTTAATAAGTGATTAAGCTACAGTTAGATTCTTATGGAGGGTTATTACCTACATCAGATTATTGTGCGTGTGCTGCAAGGCGAGACAAATCAAGCCATGTAGCATGATTGTTGCGTATCTCATAGGCCAAGTCCTAAGCCAATGTCAGCAGAAATTCCCAAGAGGAATAGCCTTCCATGACTCTCTCCTATTCCCCTCCCCAAAACTGCAGAAAAAGTAGTAAACTCCAGAAACAATCCCTTGAAAAATGTCCTCATATGCTCTAGAGAGGTCCTACAATGACAGTGATCCACCACCATTAATCAATGACTGTACTTTTTTGAGCACCTTACTGGAACTATATGTAAAAATTTAACAAAGTTGTCAAGTACCTCAAATGGATAAAATAGTAGGAAACTTCCAATGTCTAAGAGCCTTCTCCAATATGAAAGAAAGAAGTTTCTGTACAACTCCTCTCAACTCTTATTCCCAGGAGGATTGTTATTTCAATGTGGAACTACATCTGCAGGAAGGAAAACAGAACCATGACACCCTTTTCTGATTCCTCATCTTAAAATATGGCAGCTGACAAAAGACTGGCCCTTTATCACTCATTGAAAAGGTGGACTTGAAGATGCTCCTTGGTTTTGATGTTGCCTGAAAATGTAACTTGATTTTTCATGTGAAAAATAACAAGTGTGTTTTGCTGCATGCCTGATAGAATGTCAGATATCTTCAGCAGAGTCTGTAAAACAGGTCAGTTTATCATCTCGATAAAGAGATAATATTCTCTTTTTAATAATCCATGTGTAACCAATCTCAACATCAGTTTCAACACCCAGCTTGTACAACAAAAAAACTGATGTTGCATGCGAGGCTCCATTCAGCTTACCCCACTCATATATCAGATGAGGAAACAAAAGTGACTTGCTCAAGGTGAAACAGGCTAATCACAAGCTTTTGCCATGTTGTGGTGTGCTAAGTGATTCCCATGCATTCCTAATCTAATCCTTTGAAAGTGTGATGTTGTTACTGTTAAAGAATTCCAATTTTAAAGATGACTATACAGGCTTCAAAATGTGGTATAAAATGTCCATGGATATGTAGGTAGTAAATGACAAGACCCAAACTTCAAAGCAAGGTTTATCTGAATCCAGACCAGATGCTGCAAACACTATAACATGTTCTCTACTGTAGCTCTTGTTAGTGGCAGAGTCCAAAGGAGAACTAAATGTGGTCATAAACATAATACTACCCAAGTGACCTGTGGATTTGAATGAGCTTCATGTCATGAAATATTCCATCATGGCTTGATTATCTGTGCTGCTTCAGGAGGAAGTGGATGACATGGATAATCCCAAATGATGAATAATCCAAAAATAACTTAGCCTTGAAATGCACTTTTATAAATGACATTGAGCACTGGTACATGTTATGCTTCAACCAAATGATTTTGCAAAAATGTATTCTGGCAGAAATAAATAGTTTAGCTTTTTGCAGCAGTCAGCAAACTTTTTCAGGTAAAGGACCAGAGAGTAAATACTTTAGACTTTGTGAGCCATATGGTCCCCACTGCAACTACTTAGTTCTGCTTTTATGGGCACAGACAGACATAGACATAACCAGACATAGAAAATACATAAATGAATGAGCATGGCTATTTTCCAATGAAGATTTATTGACACTGAAATTTGAATTTTGTAAAATTTCCAAATCACTAAATATAGTTCTTCTCTTGATTTTTTCCCACCATTTACTAATATTAAAAATATTCTTAGTTTATAGTCTGTACAAAAACAAGCAGTGGACTAGATTTGACCCAGGAACCACAGTTTGTTGCCCCTGCTCTAATGAATCACAATTTACTTCTATTTGGCCTCAATCTAGGAAAAGATGGGACAGGTTACTTCTCAGATAATGTCAGAGATTCGTCAGAATTGAATTGCTCCTTTTTCCTTCAGTTTGTTTTTATTATTCTTTGCTTTACCTAATTGACTTTTTCTCCCTCCTTAATTCTCAGTACAGTATGTTTTCTGCCTCTCAGCTTTCAAGGAATATAATTCTATTGGTTAGAAGTTCTTGTCCCTTAGTCTACAGCCAAAAAGAAAAAAAGAAGATCCCTTATTCTAATTGCTTTGGGCAGTGGCTGATGATCAGGAAAGAAAAGAAAAAAGAAAAAAAAAACTATAAAAATGTTAATGATATCAACTAGGATTTGATAAACAAAATATGTTATTATGTGATCATTTGGACAAGAAGCAGAACTCCACACCTTCTAACTCTAACTTCCTCACTGATGTAATAGATTATAGGTACAATGAGAGTATAAATTATTCACTCATTGAATACCTCCCAAGTACCAACAGCTGGGTGAGGTCCTGAGGTTATAGTATTGGGAAAAACTCAACTCAACATTTGATCTCACATGGCTTATGGTCTCTAAGACTGGAAACATTTCATCAAATAACCACCTAAATTATCATTAAGATAGAATATGTTAAAGAAAAAATTATTGGTGTAAAAACATGCAAGAGGTATATACAACTTAATCTGAGTACTCATGATAGTCTACCCTGTGGAAGCACTAGCAGGGGTTAAATGCAGACACTAAAGGGAAGAACAGTATGAGATAAGCTCAAAGAGATACATAGAGACCAGGGCATAACTTGGCCTTATAGACTCTATTAAGGCTAATGCATTTTGGGTACAAAACAACTCTGGTCACCAGTAGGTGTGGAGGATGCGATATATCAGAGTGTGATAGTTAATTTTATGTGTCAACTGGACTGGGCCATGGAAATCCAGACATTTGGTTACAAATGATTCTGGGTGTGTCTATGAGGATGTTTTTGGATGAGATTAACATTAGAATTGGTAGACTGAGAAAAGCAGATTGTCCTTCCTGGTATGGATGACCTTCATCCAATCAACTGAAGATTTGAATAGAACAAAAAAGCTGGGTAAGAGTGAGCTTCTCCTGTTTTACTATATGAGCTGGAACATTGGCCTTCTTCTACCCTTGGATTAGATCTTTTATCATTGGATCTCCTGGTTCTCAGGCCTTCAGGTTCAGACTGGACCTATAACACTGGATCACGGGCTCTCTTGGGTCTTCAGTGTGCCAGGGGAAGTAATTCAAAAACACCCTCATAGACACACCCAAAATAATTTTTGGCCAAATGTCTGGGCTCCCATGGCACAGTCAAGTTGACACATAAAATTAACTATCAAGCTCATATGTATCTCCTCCTCCATACCTACCAGTGACCAGAGTTGCTCTTAGCCTCCATAACTGTGTGAGCCAATTCCTTTAACAAACACATATATATATATATATATATACACACACGAACATATATATATATACAAACACATACATATATATATATATATGTATGTTTGTGTATATATATATTACAAAGTGCAAATACAGGGAATATACCTAGTAGTTCATTATAGAAGCCCACACAAGAGATGATAGTATCTTGGATTTAGGCCTTATCAGTTGATATTGAAGATAATAGACACATTATAGTAAGTATATTATTATACTAAGAGTATAGAAAGTAAAATCTAAACATAAATAGATGACAGATTGGATGGGGTAGGCAGGGGGCTAAAGAAAAGGCTGGTGTTGAGGTTACTTTCTGGATTTATTCATTCAACAAAGTGAATAGATGGTATTATACCCACTGAGATGGTGAACACAGGTATTGGCTGAGGTTTCTGTGGGAGAGAGTAGTCAGATCACGCAGTCATCTTGCATGGGTTGAACTTAGAGTGTCTTTGACACATAAAAAAGACTGTTTAGGTTCCCAAATATCATCTAAGTAGGTAGTTGTACACATAAGGGTTTGAACCTGACAGATAAGGTCAGGATATAGAGATATACTTTTGAGAGTCTTTGGCAAGTAAATGGTTCATTGATATGCTATAATGATATTGCCTATGAAGAAAATAAAAATAAATAAATAAAATGGCATGAGGCTGAACCTTGAGAAATTTTGATAGTTGATGATCTTCAAAAAGCTTAGGTGCCTTGAAAAGAGATAAAGAAATAGTAGTCAGAGCAAATCAGAAGCTTAGTAAACATTTCAAGAAGTAGTGGTCAGCAGCATTGCAGTGCTATTGGGAAGTCAAATAAGAGGAGGCCTAAAATGTATATGTAGGATTTAGTGATATGCAGGACACTGGCAACCTTAGTAAAATTGTTCTGGATTCATATGCCTAAATGCAGGAAATTGGGAAATGGGTGTAAAGTAACAAAATAAAATATATATAACTTTTGAAAAGTTTGGCTGTGGAAAGGAACTAAGATAAGGCAGTAGATGAAAGATGTGGAGTCAAGACAGGCTTCTTCTAATGGATTTTAGAGTTTGACAGTTACACATGTTCAAATAACAAAGGGTAAGTTCCTATTGAGAGGGAGAGACTGATATATAAAAGAAAGGGAGGTGCTGACTATCGGTGGTGACTGAGCCCGCACTTTCTGCCTGTGATCCTGAATTTTACCATATGATTTGTGAGATGAGTGATTATCGGCATGAGTACTGGTGCCAGAAGAATTCCCCACAAGGGGAATGTGACAAATATGTTTAGGCTGACAATCTACATAGTCAAACTGGGGGGAATGAAAAATAAACAGGGCTGCAGAAATTTTATGAAAGAACCAGGTTGATTCTAGCTTCTCCTGTACTGTATGGTCCCTGAGTCTCAACCTTTCCACCCATTCCCAGCGTCTTTACATATTTTGCCTCTTCCTTTTTTTATTGCCTTAGAGATCCATGAAACTCTTTTCTCCAATGTCTCCCAGAGATCTATAGAATTAAATGCACTGTTTGCAAAACATTGGTTACTAATATATTAAACCAAGCAGAAAAACAGAACAAAACAAAACAAGATAAAAACAAAAAAATTCTGCTCCAGGCTCCTTTGGTCTTTAATTTGCCTTTATTTTAAATCACATAATCTATTTCTCCAGTCAATGAGGATGTTTGAAATTTTTAAATCCTTAAACCGGAAACCTTATCTATCCAGGCCCTAATTGCCATACAAATAGCAGGACGAGAGGATCCCAAGCCATCCCCTGAGAAGTTAATATATAAATCCAAAGACTCCCAAAGATTCAGAGTCATCATTAAGGTCAATCACTGGTGGCAGGCATGATTTTTTAAAACCAGTTACTCAATAGAATATAGCTCCTTGGAGGCAAGGATTCTGTGTAATTTATCTCTAGCTCCAGAGTACCTTAGCATAGTATAGAATAGGAAAAAAATGCCGAGGAAATGTTTGCTGAAGAAATGGTGACTGATATCTGCTCTTTCAGCTCAGACTTGCACTTGGCGGGAGATATATTCCCCAACATAAACCTCCAACAACATCACTGCATTGAAGCAACTTCCAATGTCATTCTCCAGATGCCATCATCAGCACATAATGCATCCTACTCTCAGAGGCCTCAGATGTAAAACATTTAAGGTCTCAGAGGTACAAAATAACAAAAGTATCTTGTCAAGGAATGTTTTATATTTCAGGAAGCCAATATTTCTATCTCTAGCTTCTTGACCTAGTATGTAACCTCTAGAGTGTTACTATCTGTCAGTAATTTTCAACAGGTATGCTATCACTATTTGGGGCAGGACCATTCTTCTTTGTTTGGAGCTGCTCTGTAGATTACAGGATGTTTAGCATCCCTCGACCCTGCTTTCTGATGCGCACAGCACTTCCTGCCCTAGTCATTGTAAAAAACAACAAAAAAAAGCATCCCTGAAATCAAAAGGAAACTTCTAGTACAAGACAACCACCTGCTAAGCAGGAAGTAGCAAAAATTAAGTTCAGAGAGCTTGCTTTAATTCAACTCCCTAATTTGGAGAGCAAATAGAGGATGAGGGAGGTGATTAGCCAGAGAAAACAAGGTGCAATTTCTTTGGGGGGAAAGAGCCTGGGATCTATCAGCAGTTAAACTGAAAAAAAGCAGTGGATTCTCTGAGCAATGTATTCATTTTTCTAGTTACATGAATTTTTAGCAGCTGGTACTGAGGGAAAACCATAGAGGGAGATGTAAGGGTCAAAATGAAGTAAGCATAAGACAGCATAGATAAGGCTATGGCACACACTGCCCATCCTGATCCCTAAACTTTTGTCAACCAGAAGGGAGATTTTAGAGGAACTGAGATGAAGACTATTATCTTGACTGTTTCCTAGTCTCATGATTGGGATAAGGGCATCATATTCACTATAAAATATCTAAAGGATCAGTTTCTACGGGGGGCAGGAAGAACAAGGAAGGGACAGACAGCAGATGTAGTGTTGTCAGGTTGACATGGGGAGAGGAAAAGGATTTCAAGATCAATAGTTGGGGAAGAGAGAGCGAGAGAACAAAATTTACTTGCTCCATCAAGTAAGAATGGAAGCTACTACATTTACAAAGAATAATAAGTGCTTTTGAGGGATGTTCACTTGCTACCCAACCATGACAAACTCCTCTAGGAAAGCATGAGAAAATGCCTGATAGAAGGGTATGGTCATGAAGCTAACTAAACCCAACACCATCCTTTTGCATGAACCACATATCCACTGGTTTTTAAATAGTTGGAATAAAAAAAAAAATGCTGACTGTTCAATAGGTCCCTAAATGATATTGATGAAGATGTTAAAAAAAAATGCATTGCTTAGGATACTCCATTACACATTACATCTTACATCAGCAAGGCCAACAATTTGAAATTTGAGCAGGTTTTATTTGACTGGTTTAACTTTTTAGGTAAGTGATTTGTCAACCTCTGAAAGATAACAGCTTTGAAAAATTATCTAAATACCAATGAGTCTTTTTTCATAGGGAGAAAATGCCCAGCCCCAGCTCTGCCAGTCTACGTAGCAGGTATTGGGGTAGGATACTTGGATGTGGGACGTGAAGACATTTAAAAACCCTGGCAGCCTGAAATGGGAAGCTAAAGTGGATATTGCTCCAAAGTGGAAATGAAGCTAACAAAATGCTACACAGTAAATGCAGTTAAACACCAGGTTTACTGAAGAATTGAACCCCTTTTAATTACCATAGCAATAGACTAAGTGAAATAATACTTTAGGAGTGCTAAAAGTTCTTGAAAATAATTTAGTCTTAAGTAATGCATTAGCTAACTAGGGCTGCCATAACAAAATACACAGACTAGGTGACTTAAACAGAAGATTTATTTTCTCACCATTCTGGAGGCTGGAAGTCTAAGATCAGGGTACCGGCAGGGTGGGGTTGGTTTCCTTCTGAGGGTCCTCAGGGAGAGATCTGTTCCAGGCCTCTCTCCTTGGCTTGCAAATGGCAGTCCTCTTTCTGCCTCTACACATGGTTTTTCCACTGGACATTGCCATGTCTGCTGTCTCTCTGTGTATACAAATTTCCTCTCTATCAGGACACCAGTCAGACTGGATTAGAGCCAACCTTAATGTCCTCATTTTAACTTAGTCATCTCTTTAAAGGCTCTATCTCCGAATACAGTCACATTCTGAGGTACTGGGGATTAGGACTAAAACATATGAAGTTGGGAGAGGGGAAGGAACAGTTTTACTTATAACAACTTATTTGAAGACGCTTCCTTAAATCTTGTTTTTATTTTGCTTCATTGCTGCCAAATACAGGATTCTGAAACTGACTTGTCCAGTTTTTCTAAAGCAGTTCCCCAAATTGGTACTATGGACATTTGGGCTGGGTAATGTTTTGTTGACAGGAGCTCTTCTCTGCATTATAAGAAGTTTAGCAGCATTCCTGACCTCCCCCACTAGGAGAGGTAGCAGTGTCTCTGCAATGATGACAACTTAATATGTCTCCAGATCTGGCCAAATGTCCTGTGGCATGCAAAATCTCCCCCAGTTGAGAAACACTGCCCTAAAGTGAAGTAAATAAAACAATGGGGCACGAGTAAAGAGGGTCTTGAGAACGAAACTTTTCTTCTGATATACACCTATTACCTTTAGGACTAGACTTCCTAGGGTTTGCATCCTAACTCTAATTATTGCTAGCTGTGTGATTTTAGGCAAGTTTCTCTGCCTCTCTGTGATTAGTTTTATTACCTATAAAATGGTGATAGTAATAGTAACTCCCTCATAGAGTTTTTGTAATAATTAATTAGCAAAGAGCTGACAGTAGTGCCTGGCACATAACAACTGCAATGATAGTCTTTTGTAGCAGTAGCAGTCGTACTTGAAACAGTAGTAGAATCTGAAAACTGTCAATAGAGTGTACCTGATTCTAACATGTGTGATGACCAAGGGCTGAACTAAAACTTTATCTTGCAAACTCAGCACATAAGCTATTTGACAATACTACAGAATAGGACTTATTTATTGAACATTTATGAGTGACTATCAGGCTGGCAAATAAACTTGCTAAAACCTGTGTGCAACTTCTTAAGCATGTGTGAGCATGTGTGTTATCCTCAAGAAAGAACCGTCATTTTTAATCACATTCACCAAGGGACCCATAAATCATATAATTTAAAGAAGTGCTACTTCAAAAATATTAATAAATAAGAAAACAAAAATATAAAATTCAAAAGCCGGTCTTTTGGGAAAAATATGTGAGCGTAATAAACCATTAGCTAACTTAGTTAATAAAAAATGAAGCGAAACACAAATACACAAAGTAAAAAATTAAAACAGAGAAATGAATATAAAAACAGAAGAAATTAAAAATTAACTCTACAGACTGCTTTGTTAACATCTATGCTAATAAATAAATAATGATTGCGTATATTGATATTATTATTGGTGAACACAGGGAGTGTGGTGCTTAAGCCCTGGGCCCCGGCTTTCCTCGTCCTCATCCTTTTATAGTGTGTAGTCCTTGGGAAAGCTAGATGGCCAACTAGCCTGGGGCTGTAGCCTGGTCCTCCTCAACAGGTTACTGGCCAGAACCCTCTCTCCACTTGGGGGACTCTGTTCCCCAGGTCAAGGGCCCAAGTAGTCTGTGAGAGGCCATTTCTTAAGAACAACTAGTCTGGACCATGGTATTGTAACAGTTGTTTATATAAGCAATCTATCTGTTTTTCTATCAATCACCTAACTATCTATCCATCAAGATTATCTATCTTTTTAAAAGAAGGCAATTAGCTTGGTCTTTTTTAAACACAAACAGAGCTGCATATCAATTAAGCATGACTTCATACCTAGTGGAACTTACTAGAAGCATCCTCATTAAAGTATTAGAGTCAGGTTTAAGCCAGCTGGCCATTCATCACCAGCAGTATTTAACATAGTCTTGGAATATTAGTCAACAAAATTAGAGAACGATATATGAATGATGAATAATGGAAATAAATATGTAAATGATCACTTTTTGTAAATGAAAAGATTGCTTATGTGAAAACCACAAGAAAATCGACTGAAAAACTCTTGCACATGATAATTCAGTAATTGTATTTAAACCAAATGTGCAGGATATATACATACACGTACACACATACACATAAACCATCACAAAATACAATGGATACGTTCCATTTTACAATATCAAATGGAAAATATTAAAACTTAAAATAAAATATCAGAAATTTATGTATAGAATATTTCTAGAAGGATATATTTAAAAAAATGCCTCTAAGGATGTGAACTGAATAGCTCAGGGTATTAGAATCAAACCTACTTTTCATTTTATACCACTCTGCAATTTTGAGTTTTGTACTATGTGCATGTATTGCCATTTTAAACTGCATAACTAAAATATATTTTAAAATATCATTTATTTTGATTAATAATACCAGTATTCATAATGTTCTGAATTAAACTTTCCTTCCAGGAACAACAATAGATTTAATAGAGAATGATTCAACCCACATAATTGAATGAGAACCACATATAATTTAAATGAAGTCAATGTAAGCAAAATTATATACAATAAATGATATCCATTGAGTTTCTCAAGTAAACAAAAAACTCCTCACCTAGTAAAGAGTTGTGGAAAACCCTTAGCAAAAAATATATTCAGAAATAGTCTTTTGTAGGTTGAATTCTTCCCTTCTATATTGTCCAAATATATCTGCAATGTGTTCTACCCAAAAGTTGCTTTATGCTCATTTAAATCACAGCCCTTATTATTATGTTATAAACAATCCTCAATTTCTTTTAAGGTTCACTTTAAGTCACAATATCTATCAAATTTATTCATAGTATATTCATACCATTATACTTTATAAATGTGCCTTCCAATATAGTCTTTGAATTTCCAGTATCTCTCATTCTCTCTGCTTTGAAAGACACTCGATCCTCATTCTTTGGGAGAGGATTGGCTATTTCTCTGTTCTCCTCCACATTATAGAAATAAGAGATAGTCCACCCCTTTTATAGGGGAAATTATTTTCCTGATGTAGGTGTGAGCTGAAAAAGAATTGCCTGCCATTCATAAGTATGAGCACTATAATGCTTTCCGTGCAACCTCATTAAACTTCTATCAGGACCATAAATATCCCAGGAATTTTATTCCTTATTCATTCCATGTGCAATATGGTGCTGGCTACAGTAATATTTTTCCATTTGCTTAGTGTTTTCATGTTTATTATTTCATAGAATGTCTTACTTCTTTCTTTAAACAAAGTTTGGAGTGTTCATTATTCTCACCATTTTATGAGAAAATTGAGGCTCTGAGAAGCTATGCCTCCATTTACATAAGGGAATACTATAGTTAGTAATCAATATATGTGTACCATTCTAAGTCATTTTCTTCAGTAAGAGAGTGAGTTGACTCTAAGCTCTTCCAAGAAAATTACTAGACAATACAGCCGAGTGGTTAAGAACACAGACTTTGCTGTCAAATAGTCTTGGATTTAGGGGATGGCTTTGTCATTGATTCATTATATAAACTTGGAAAGTTATTAAACACTTTAATCTTGAGTTACCTTTACTAAAATGGGGATGAGAATAACATTCAGTGCATTGGGTTGTTTATTCATTCACTCCACAAACATTTTTGAGGGTCAATACCATGACAAGCAGTAGGAGATACCACAGTAAGTAAAAGCAGAGAAAGGGTCTTCTCTCATGGAGTTTAAAGTCTAGCTGAGGAGGCAGAGATTGTTCAGACGATAACGCTACTGTGCTATATAAAAACTGAAACCACTACGATTATACTGAAGTAGAGTTCTGGTGCCAGAGAGTCAAACACATGCCGTTTCATCTCTGGGTCTTCACACTTCTTGTCGCCTCTGCCTGGATTGCCCGCCCTTCAAATATCCACAAGAATCACCCCCTTTCTCCATTCTCATCTTTTTTCAAAAGTCGCCTCATTACAGAAGCCTTCCCTGATCTCTCTGCCTAAAACGGTCCCTACCCTTGTCTCTCTCCTAGCTAACCCTGCTTTATTTTTCTTCCTGGTACTTACTCCACCTGCCATATTTGTTTATCCTGTGTCCTCTTTTTCCCATCATCAGAAAATAAGCTTCATGGAAGCCAGTCTGTTTTGTTCCTTGTGATATCCCTACCACTGAGAGAGTTGTGCCTAGAACAAGATAAGCACAAAAGAAATACATGTATGCAAGTAAATAGATAAATATTATAATTTAATTAATTAATTAATTAACAATAGGCAGATTTGGAGTGAGGGCAGGCTTCCCTGAGAAAGTGATGCTTGGCTAAGGCAGAAGAATAAACAGAAGTTAACTATGGAAAGCTGTGCTGGATGAGCACTCCAGACAGAAGACAGAATACTCTAAGGCTTGAAGAACAGGAGTGTGTATGTTTGGTAGCAAGTCTATGGCAAGGCTAGTGTACTGGGAGCAAAGAGAATAAAGAGGACTGTAGGAAAAGGCAGAGAGCAAGGACCCAGACCTGTTGGACCCTGCAGGCCATGTTATTATACCAGAACAAGGAAACTTAAAAGGTTTCCAAGGGGGAAAGAATGGTGACAGGCAAAAGATGTGATCAGATATTTTATTTACAAATCTCATGTTTCACTAAGTTTAGAGTGTATGGTCAGTCAAATAAGGATCTCTCAAAGGTTGTCTACTTCTTAACCTTCAGAAGCTGTGAATATGTCAGGTCACATGAAAAGAGGCCATGAGCCAAGGAATGCAAAAGTCCTCTGGAAGCAGAAATAGGCCAGGATCTCCCCTAGAGCCTTCAGAAAGGATTGCAGCTTGGCTGAGACCTGATGTTAGCTCAGTGAGATCCATTTTGGACCTCTGACCTTGAGAACTGCACAATAATAAATTTGTGCTGTTTTAAGCCAATAACTTGGGAAAATTCATTACAGCAGAAATAGAAAAGTAATACAGAGGGGAACACGAGTAATCATTTTAAGAATTATATGAGATTACATATATAAAGCCCTTAGCAAGTGCCTGGTCCTAGTAAACATTCATTACATGCAAACTCTCATCATTGATCTCATTTTTAAGGTTGTTGATATCATTAAAAAAGATGCGTTTATTGAATACCAAAAAGCTGACCCTAATGTACCTTTTCCCATACTGAAAACTATATTCAAACAGTATTTTGATCTCTTTGAGTTCTCGCCAAAGAACCTAATGGGACTTAATTGACCTTAAAGACTTTTACCCCTTCCACTTTTCACAAGTTGTAGATTCAGATAAGTGTGTAGAACATAAATTCCTTAAGAATCATTTCGCATCCGCCCTTCCTGATGCTGATATTTGCACCACTAGTCCCTACTGCTGATGGGCAGAAGTGTGTGAGGGAGGGAGCAGGCTACTCTGTACTCACACATTATAAAAGTTCATAATTTCAGTGATTTTTATATGACTTCCTTACAAAGAGACTCAAATTAAAAATGCATGGTGTCCATTCAAATTTATACCAACGTAGCATGCGTTGGTGAGCAGACGACAGAGTGGAACAGAAAATCACAGATCCCAACTGCTAGAACACTAACATATTGAGCAAATAAACAATTGCACTTTCTCTTTACTCCGAGAATTATAACTGTCAGCTGTAAAGATAATTAGGCGCATGTGATGGCAAATGATTGCTTTCTTAGTTTCTCTAGAGCCCTTGAACTGCCCAATCTATTAGGATATGCCATCTACTTGCTATTCATTCTCTTTTTGATGACAGTAGCTGACAACTCTAATCATTATTTAACAAATCCTAGTGCAAAATGTGATTGAATGAAGAGCCATTGGTAGCTTTTGACAAAGGAATCTGCCTTAATTACTTAGGAAACCAAGTCTTAATTAGAAAGCTATCATGAATCTGAAGATAAAAAAATAACTCAAGACATCCTACCTGCCCTGTTTTGCATTCTTATGGAAATAGGAAGAATTAATCTTGTTCTCAGATGCAAAAGTCCCCTTTCCTAGGAGTCTAACTCTACTAGATCCTATCCACTTAAAAATATCTCACTGATGCCTCAAAGACAACTTTGAAAACCACTCAGTACAGAAGCAATTCTGATGTGATTTCAAAGCTAGAGAGATACATTACCATAGAAACAGAATCTTGGTTGATTTGAATTTTATCTGCCCCTGCTACTTATCCTGTCCTTGTGAAGTTATAATGCCCCTTTATGATGATCTTAGTTTTTTTTCTGCTTTACTGAAATGTATTGTCAAGAATAAAATATGGCGATTTCAGCTAGCACTAACAAGGACAGATGGAATCCTAACCTACAAAGATTTCATATTCCTAGATGAGAAGATCTTTCTTTATTAAAAGTTACAATTCTATCTTTGGCTATCAAAAAAGTTTCTAAAACCAAAGTTTATAATAAAGAGAAGAAATACATTTTACAGATGCCTGCTTTGGTAATCAATAGAGTTTTTTAAGAGGGTGGTTGTTTTAGTATGTTTGTGTTGTTATAACAGAAATTCCTGAGACTGGGTAATTTATGAAGAACCGAGGTTTATTTGCTTACAATTCTGGGACAGCTGCATCTGGCTTGGGCCTCAGGCTGCTTCTGCTTATGGCTGAAAGCGGTGAGGGGCTGGTGGGTACAAGTGGGTCACATGGCGAGAGGAAGTGAGAGAGAGAGAGGAGGTTCCAGGGTCTTTTAAACAACCAGCTCTTGGGGGAACTAATAGAGTGTGAACTCACTCACTACCCCTCTTCCCCCAGGGAGAGCATTAATCCATTCATGTGGGATCTGCCCAAAAAACTCAAACCGCCACACTGGAGATCAAAATTCCATAAGTGTTCTGGGAGGATAATATATCCAAATTCCATCAGTGGTAATCAGATCATTCTAAACCGTGATTAGATAAAAAATACAAAAACCATGTTATTTGATTATCATAATCCCTTTGAAAATTATTTGTTAAGGAGCAAACCTAAAATTTTGATTTTTGTGCCTTTCGTGATATGTTAGTAAGTTTACAAGGCCATATTAGCTCTGTGCGAAATGTAAAGTCAGGGGTTAATGAGTAGTGCTATAAGAGGCTGACTGCTGATTTTGCATAAACAGAAAAGTTAGGGAGGAATGTGTCTACTGTACCATCCTAAATAGATTGTGCACAAAGAGCATTGCAAGTTAGGGCTTGGATCCAGACCGGATTTATGCTAAGGTCCTGCTTTATGACAGAGATGACGCATATGAAAAATGCTGCTATTCAGGAATCCAGTGGATTGCTAGGGACCTCAAGTCTTGGTGTGTTAAAGATTGGAACTGGAGCAATGTGTGTGTTTGGGGGAGGAGGGAAGTGAAAATACTTTCCCTGCATATTCATTCATTTGGGGTGGCAAGAAATTGATGATATTATTTTGACACATAACTACTCAGCTTCCTAAATGTGCAATATGCAATCTCGGCTTCTCGCCCTCCCTCTAATTACATAGTATCAATGTGTTGGGTTGTTTTACTACTCTTGGGATAGTATGGACAACCTGTCAGAGCTCTCAGCTTTGATTTTTCTTTATTGACCAGAAAGGTCAGCAGCAAAAGCCATTTAAATAGCTGTTGAATAAAAGTCAAAAGATCTTACCTGATCTCAAATATACTACAAAGATATAGTAAACAAAAGAGCATGATAATGGTATAAAAACAGATATGTAGACAATGGAACAGAATGGAAAGCCCAGAAATAAATCCACACTTTTACAGTCAATTGATCTTTGATGAAGGTGCCAAAAACACAATGGGGAAAGAACAGTCTCTTCAATAAAAGTTGCTGGGAAAAGTGGGTAACCACAAGCAAAAGAATGAACTTGCACCTTTATCTCACACCATATACAAAACTCAACTCAAAATGAGTTAGACTTACATATGTGACTTGAAGCCTTAAAACTACTTGAAGGAAACATAAGGAAAAATCTTTCTGACATGGTCTAGGCAATGATTTTTTTTGTATATGACCCCCAAAGCACAGGAAACAAAAGCAAAGGGACAAATGAGACTATATTAAACTAAAACTCTTCAGCACAACTAAGGAAAAAATCAACAGAGGGAAGAGACTATCTACGAAATGGGAGAAAATATCTGCACAGCATATATTGATAAAGAGTTAATACTCAAAATGTTGAAGGAACTCAAACAACTCAATAGCAAGAAAACAAGTAACCCGATTTAAAAAAATGTGGGCAAAGGATCTGAATAGACATTCCTTTAAAAGGAGGCATAGAAGTAGCCAATAGATATATGAAAAAAATGCTGAACGTCACTAACGATCAGAGAAATGCAAATCAAAACGACACTGTGATATAAATTCCTACTTGCCAGAATGGCTATTATTATTATTATTATTTTTTTTAATCTTTTTCATGACCGGTACTCAGCCACCGAACCCGCAGCGGGAGCGTCGCTGCGCTCCCAGCACCTCACTCTCCCGAGTGCGCCACAGGGTCGGCCCTAGAATGGCTATTATTAAAAAGACAAATATAGAAAGTGTTGGTAAGGATATGGAGAAAAGGGAACCCTTGGACACTTAGTATGCATGTAAATTGGTATAGCCATTATGAAAAACAGTATGGAGGCTCACCAAAAAGTTAAAAATAGAACTACCATATATGATCCAGCAATCCATTTCTGGGTATTTTCCAAAGGAAATAAAATCAGTATGTCAAGAAGATATTTGCACCATGTTTTTTGCAGTGTGATTCACAATAACCAAGATATGAAATCAGCCTAAGTGTCCATCAGGGAATGAATGGATAAAGAAAATATATGTGTACACACACATACAATGTAATAGTATTCAGCCTGAAATAAAGAAGGAAATCTGTCATTTGTGACAACATGGACAAGTCTGGAGGACATTATGCTGAGAGAAATAAGCCAGGTACAGAAAGATGGATAACTCGTGATTTCTCTTATATGTGTAATCTAAAATTGTTGAACTCATAGAAGTAGAGAGTAGAATGGGATGTCAGGGCATGAGGATTGGGGGAAATGAGGAGATGGTTGTCAAAGGAAACAAAGTTTCAGTTATACAGGGTGAGTTAATTCTGGAGATTTACTGCACAGTATGACTATAGTTAATAATACTATATTTTGCACTTAACGTTTGCTTAGAAAGAAAATCTTAAATATTCTCATTACACATACAATTTGTATTTGTTAATTACACTTCAATAAAGCTGGGGGGAAAGGGGGGGCAAGATTTTATTCAGCTGATAAGAATTAAAGGTGGAAGTTGAAATATATATTTTTTAAAAAAACCCCAAAACAAACAAACAAACAAACAAAAAAACAGTGTCAGAGATTACTGACAGAAGTTGCTGATGGTGATGTGATGACCTTAAGGAAAATGTCAGCTACCATCAACTTAATGCCCACTTGCTGTATGGTATGATTCTCTCATGTGATGACACTGGCTAATGCAATGAGTACTTAATCTCTTCTCTAGTCAAACTAACATTAGTGTAGGGGTCAGTTGTTAACTTCTAGTTTCTGTTAAGTCCTTCTGCAGGTGAATTTATCAACCCCATAACTGATGGTAGAGTATATTTTCTTCCTTGCTAGGTGAACGTGTATTGCTGCTGATTCACTTCAGGTCAGGATTGGGGGCAAGGGGTTGGGAAGAAAAGAAAAAAAAGAAGCTTTGATCTCTTAATCTCTGCAAACAACTTGAAGAGTATGTGGAAGATATATCCTTGGAATGATGTTAGTTCAATGTCTTTTAGCATTCTATAATATACTGTCACTGCTAAATGCCATAGATTTTTTTTTTTTTTTTTTTTTAGCTTACAGAGAGTTTAACAATGATAGAATCCCCTAATCCTTCAGATTCTAAGGTAGAATCAGATATTTCTTTAATTTTACCCACCTCCCTATATTTTTTAAAAACTTAAGTTTTAGGATATTTTAACTAATTCTCTGCTTTCCTTTACATTGGTAGTTCATACTTATAAAGGATTCAATTTTCCTACAATTGCAATGTCAGTTGCCTGTTAGAATTGCAGTTCTAATAATTTTTTCATAAATATTATGGCATAAAAATGCATGAGCTTCTTTTTACTACCTAAAGTGATAATTGTACCTGTTTCCTCTGAAACCACCTATGCTGACTTATTTACTGCAAAATTTCTTAAGGATCCCATACATTAATGTATTTCCTGAATCTTTTTCTTACTAAACCTCAAGAAGACTGGGTTTTGCCACTTGATGAATAAATTTCCATGTGTTTTTGGAAGCTTGAGGGTCACAATATGAATGGGGAATGGACATTTATAGGGGCTAGATCTTAACTTCTCCCTAGCTACAGAGCTATAGGGTTAGATTTATTTTTTCAGTTTTTACTACTGGGTTTGTGAGCAAGGCCAAGGCCCAGTGATAGAAATAAGATTTATAAAGTCTGGCATAAAGAAACTGTGCTTTATCATCTGTGCCTGAGACACAGTAGTTTTATCTTTAAATGTCTGCCTCATGAATGAAAGCAGACAGTATATGATTCAGGAAACTCATAATCAGCTAAGCCTGAATATCTCTTCGAGCAGGGCGCAGCCTAGGTGGGTTCAATCTGGGTCCAAAACCAATTTTTAACATAGAAAAGTGAACATATTTCATAAATATGTTGTTTATAGCTCTGAGGATGTTGTAAAATTACATGGCAAACATTTCATAATGACGTAATCTGTACCCATAACTGGTTTTGTAGTCAGAGGGATGTAGATTTGAATGTTTGTGTCAACAGTTACTATCTTTAGAGCCTCTGGCAAGCTAGTTATTCCTTTCCGAGTCCTCATCTTTAAAATAGGAACCAAAGTATTTGCCCCATAGTGGAGAGGATTAAATGGGATAAGAATGCCCTAACCTACTAAATGCACAACGAATGGTTAAAACAGTCCATGAACAGTGAAAGTAGAACTAGACAAAGTGCCTTCCATAACCTCACTTAATATTCTTAACTTCCCTGGGAGTTAAGTGTTGTTAAAGCTCACTTTAAATTTTTATATTGTTAACTTCAAACAGATTAAGCCAGTGCTAGTATTTGAAACACAAAAGTCATCATGGTGAATGAGACGGTCATGGTAAAGATGACGATGGTGATGGTGATATTGTGGACTGAGACTGCAGATAGGATAGAAGTCAGAACAAATCCTTTACTATGTGTGACCTCTTTCTCCTAGCATGCCTTCTATGGATATGTACTCTGCCACAAGCCTAGCCTCAGCACGCAGAAGGAGCAAACTCAGTAACAGCTAGTTGAGATTACATTTTAGTGTCTTTTTAACTTGTGGGAGTCAGAAGCTGAGTCAGAAAGGAAAATGCAAGAAAATGAACTAGAGAGACCATCATTCAGAAAGAAAACCAGGGTTTAAACCATTGAAATTTTTGTTAGAGCTTTGCATTTCAGAGGTCGGTATTCACTCTTTTGGAGAATTTTTGTCTAATTATTGTACCTCCTTGAATAAGCTACAATTTGAGTTAGCTGAAAGATCATTTCTTTTCAGCCAAAAGTGTGACAGCCATACTTTTCTTCTGATAATGGTGGTGCAAACTGTTCAGTATTTTTGACCATAGGTGACTTAGAGTTTATTTGTAAGAACTTTAAAAAAAAATTATCAGAAGAAACCCAATTATAGGAATTTCTATTGAAAGTAAGCATTTAAACTTTTCTTTTTTTTTCTTTTATTTTGCTTTCCATAGAAATGAGGTGTTTCTAAAGTAGAAGATTGACTCGGGAGAGTGTGGTGCTGCTAAAGTAGAAGATTGATAGTTTGACTTTTGAAATAACTTCATAAAAGATTCTCCCAAGCAGCTAACAGTATTTAGGGTTGCATCGTAGTTGTCAGATGAAGGCTCCATTCATGGAGTAATGAAGCTTCTATCATTCAATATATTAAAAACAAATAAAGAAGGTGTTTATTTTGGTTAACTGTGGCCCACTAATGAGATGTCATTGTCATCCCTGACTCTGCAGTCACTTAGAACAGACATTGACTTTAGTTTACAAGGCTGTTCTGTGCCTAGCACAATACAGTAGAAGAGATTTTGTTGTTTGTTTTCAATTTTAACCAATATATTTTCCCCATGTAAAGTAGATGAAAGGGAAATTCTTAGAAGGCAAAACGGTAATGAAAGAATAACCTGATAAGGGGAGTGAAAAATAAACATGATATTGAGAAGAAAATATTGGATTTATTTTAGGTGGAGACTGTGACAAATCTGAATAAGGACACTTAGAGTGAAGCCAATGCCCCGTTGTCCACAGGCAATGCAAATGTTTACGATAATTCATAACCTAAGTCAGATTAATTTCATCTTCCCAATGTCATACCAAAGTCTGAAATCAAATAAGATCTGTATAAAGCCCCTGTGATACATGAAAGAAACACTGGACTAGACGTCAGGATAACTGGGTTCTTGTACTATTTTTAATTGATTTTCTGGGTGAATTTATTTAAGTCATGCATGTTCTCTAAATCTCAGTTTATTAAACGATGAAAGCTGTTTTTATGCCTTCCACAGTCTCTTCTAAATAAAAAAATCAACTAAACCTCTAGCCCTGTGGAAATATAGTCATCATTTCCTTCCTATTCAATACAATGATATAGCATTTATGCATAATCTTTGGGGTTCTGTGGTGGCTAAATAACAGGAAAAAGAGTAATGGAAGAGGCACACTTATTTGAGAAACTTATAGGACCTTCAGCTGGCAAAAAGATACGAAGTCATTTTCAGCATCCGTCTACACTTGCCATTTTTTCACAGCGTAGTAGGAAGTTGTTGAAGGATAGTAAAGTAGAGAAATTATATGATCCCACCATTTTGGAAGACAGCAAGGAGCAAATCTGTACCCTAGTACTTGGATCAATCTTCCAATTTATCATATTAGTTTTGCATCATTTTATAGACAAGGAAATGAGAGTTCAAGGGAGTTAGTCCAAAAGTGGGAGAGTCGGGATTACCTGCTTGGATTTGACTCCAAAACCAGTGGCCTCTCCACTGTGCCCCCTGCCCTTCTGGAATGTGTCAGTTTCATCCCAGGAGGTTCAGCTCCTATCAGAGGATCATAAAGGAAGGTCCAATGGTAAAGGGACCAGGTAGTCAGGAGGAAAGCTCAGAGGAGGTGAGTTTTGAAGATTCCATGAGGTGATGCCAGTGGATTTGCAGAAAGGAAGGATTATGACATGTCAGAGAGAAAGTCACCTGCCCTTAGGCATTGATTAGGCAATTGACCACAGGCAAACTGTGGGTGAGGGATGGGACACAGGCTTTAAACTACAGGCTTTGGGGAATGATCATTCTTGCACATCATGCTATATAAGGCCAGAACAGAAATGGAAAGCACAGAGTTCAAGCAACATCAGGAATCTGAATCCAAGGAGATGATTACTAGGGCTGTAGAGGGGTGAGACCAAGTCTGAATTGAGTTTTTTTTTTTTTTTTTAACAGAAAAATGGAAAGGAGTAAAAATATATCACATATGAGTTTTTCCTGTCTTGCCACCAAATCCCAGGCATTTAGTGTCTTCTGTGTCTTCCATAGTGCTTAGTACTGTTACTTTGGCCTAATGAATCTACAAAATATTAACAAAGGTATCACATATTGCATCACGTGCTAGCTTGCATCAAGATACACTGATTTAGACTAAAATATGCCAAGAATATAAGAATAATTACTTTAGAATCAATTGAACATGTTTTTAAAACTGATTTTGTTTAATTTTGAAAATTATATATGTACATGATTAACCAATCATACAAAAGGAACAAAACAAAAATAAATAAAAATACCTCCCTGCCCATACATACATACATGTATACACTCCCTAGGAATAACTATTTTTAGGAATGCTTAAATATATTTGTCTGTAAATATTCTGTGGATACATGTGTAAAAGCACATATAAAATACACACATTAATCTAACCGGGGTTTCCTCATCTCCTCTGAGAGCTCAGTTTGAACAATGATGTATTCATTGTTTCGAGTTTTCTTACTTTCTTCTCTGGTCCTATACTGCTGATGACCACAAGTGACATTCTCTAACACCATGGAGCATCTGCCCAACCATGCTCCCTATGTGGCTGGAATAAGAAGAAAAAAAGGAAAGAAGCTGTTGAAGTAGGCTGGCAAGAGTTAGGGAGTATCAGCCTCTCTTGAAAGTCTGACTGTCAGTATAGGCTACTATAACAAATTACCATAGACTGAGTGGCTTAAACAATAAACATTTATTTCTCATGGTTCTGGAGGCTGGGAAGTTCAAGATCAAGGTGATGGCAGACCTGGTGTCTGGTGAGGGACTACTTTCTGGTTTACAGATGGCTATTTCCCTTGTATCTTCACATGACAGAGAGCAGAGAGAAGAAGCAAGCTTTCTCATGTTCTTTCTATTAAGGACACCAATCCCATTATGATGGCTTCACTCTTGTGTTCTAATTCCTCTGAAAGGGCCCATCTCCAAATACCATGACATTGAGGATTAGGATGTTAACACAGGAATTTGCGGGGGGCGGGGGGTAGGGGACACTAGCATTCAGTCCCTAGCACTGACCAAGTCAATGATGTTCTTACGTATTTCTGAATCATACCCTGAAGATCTCTATAGAAGTTAGCATCTGCCGCTTCTTCACTCACTGTAATTATAAAAAGAAATGAATTCTGCCAGCTCCCTCTCTTTCTATAATTAATAGTCTCATTGTCTGTGGCTAAATGTCCCTTTCAAGAAGCTGAAGTGGCAGATATGAATTCTTTAATTTAAACTAAAATGAAACCCCTTTGCATCACTTGAGATCTCACCCACAAAAATGTGATTATGTTTTTTGCTCACGAATAGCACCTATACATCATAGTATAAATCACAGAGATTTCATTTTATGAATTAAATATAAAGCTTATCTTTCATGACTGAGAAATTCTTTGGGGGGAAGGGAGTGGGAAGATTCTCATTCTATATTGTTCTGAGATCTCTATCAACTCACACAAGATTATCATTTCCTTCTCCCTAAGCTAAGGTCATGAGCAAATTTCAGCTGCCTGGGAGACGAAGATGAAGTGGTCCCTGACTTCCCAGTGCCATGTCCTTTATCTAAACCCTCTGGTTTATACCTTCTCTATGATTCGCTTGGCCCCTTAGGCATTCTCTTGTACTGCTAATGACCTTTTTCATTAACTTATATCTCTTAAACAACTTGAAGGGAAAGATCAGGTCTATTAATTTGTCAAATATTTTGTCAGAAGGTAATGATGACTCTACAATAGAAATCAGACTGGAGCTGTTTTAGTTTTGTCATTCTTCGATCTCCTTGATAGCTTTGGCAAGCCATAGGAATCCACAGTTATTTCTGATAGTTTGAAATTGGTTTCCTCAGGATGAAATAAGAGGAAAGTTGTCTATGTTTGAAAGGACCAAAAGGAGGTTATCTTTATAAAACTGCAACAGAATGAGAGCCCGGGTTTTGTAATGCAGATGTGTGACCGTTCTTGAGATTAGGAGATAAACAGCTCTACAGCTAATAAAAAACAGGAGAAGAAAGTAGGGAAAGGGAGAGGAGAAAAGAAAAATGAGTCCTGTGAATATGTGTCCCAAAATAAGCATCAAAGATGAGAGATGAGCAGGGCAGAGTAGAAAGGGCTGGGCTGAAACAAGAGGTGGGGATTCACCATGGGCAAAACACCCACTTCCAAATTTGCCCCTCAGAACCTCCAAAAATGGATCAAATTAAAATTGTTTGGTTTTTAATTAAAGAAAGCAAGGTGGATAGATTTGAAAAGGAACTTTGATTCCCACCACAATCCAAATATGATCTCTGTAGGCAGTTGAAACAGGATTGTCTTCACTATTTCAGGGAAAATTTTAAAGGCCACCGAGTATCCACAAAGCTCTACCACAGACACCAATAACAGTGGTTTAAAGGGTGATAATGATTCCCAAATGACAATGTACAAATATAATTTCTTACTCCTAATGTTCCTTTATAATTCTCCCTTGGAGGATGAGGAGCAATATAAAAACACGGCAATTTGCATAGACAAACATAATTTTGCTAATTGTAATTACTGCAGCCAGCCTTGGTATATCCTCAGTAGCAGAATTTTCACCATCTCAAAGAAGCTTTGCTTCCTCTCTAATATTCAGGACAGATGGAAGTAGATTGCTCTTTTCTATGCCTCTTTGGAATAGTACAGACCTCACATTAAAGTAGTTAGCTATGGCTCCAAGAGCTAAAGGGAGCAAAAGTTTTCTTGAGAAAATACTAGTTTTATTATGGTCACTTTTTAAACTTTAACCACCTTTTTTAGTTGACTTTCACTATTGTCTTGTAGTGAACAATTGACCTTTATCTTCTTTTCTTAGAAGAATAGGATTAAAAATATTTATGGTTTATAGTAATGCATCCACTTCTATGGCAAAATGTTGCCAATTGATGTTTTTCTCCTCTTTTTCAAAGATGATTACATGTTCGCAATTTACAAGGTATTGTACACATTTCAGTAGGAAATTGTAAGCCTTTATCTTTTGACAGCAAGAAGGAATTACTGCCCTTTTTAAAATAGCCTCCCTATTTTGTCCAAATAAATGATTCATGCTGGAGACTTCATGATGTCTTTTGTTGGTGTCTGTGAATTTCAATATGGGCAGTCAAAAGGGAAAAAGAGTAATGCGTTTCTGAAATTTTTAGAAAATTATAGGTTTTATAAGGGAAGGAGGCTGCATTCAAATATCTTTAGTCCTAGTTTCTTCTTCCTTCAATGCTTTATTAATGCAAAGTTTAGAACAAGGGAAAGAAAATAAATGAGACAGTAAGAAATGAATACATATTTTTTTCTCTTTCCAGTGATTGCCCAGTGCTGTGAGTCAGTTTCCTTATCCTCACAGACATAAAAGAAAGTAAGGAAATGGCTGCATTGACTAATACCTACGGCCAATTTTGGAAAACTCCTCCTTATTTAGAAACAACAGAATGCTTTTGCTAGTGTGGCTTATTCTAGAAGATTCTGAATATTTTTAAGTTATATATTAAAAATATCTATTAATAAATGTACGCAGTAACATTATTTATTGTGATATTTTTCTTGCCGTTTGCTTAGACTTTTTCATCTCTTGTTCATTTCACATGTATTGATATTTGACTCTGTACCCCACACATATATATAACCGATCAAAAAAATTTAGTTTAAAAAAAAAGGAAATAATAAATAACAACAACAACAAAAAAATCTTGGAAATATATAGTCGGCAGGTGATTTAAATATCCTCTAATCTCGCTAATGGTTACACCCTTGCATCGTGTAAATTTCTTTGGAGCCCCAGGTATTCTGCAAGTAAACAGTGGTTAAAAGTTTGTGATTCTTTTACTAAGGTCAACTCCTAGTAACTTGCTTCTATCTCTTGTTTGCCCAGAGCTGCAGAGTTTCTCAGTCTCAGCATCATTGACATTTGGGATGAATAATTTTTGTTGTGGAAGGCTGTCCTGTGCATCATAGGATGTTTAGCAGCGTGCTTGGCTTCCACACTCAAAATGCCTGTAGCAGTCCTCTCACCTGTGACAACTAAAAATGTCTCCAGACATACCAAATGTTCCTCCCTGGGGAACAAAATTACCTCAAACCAAGAACCACTGTCCTAACTCAGGCACACATACAAAATTATGTGAAATTCTTCAGAAATGGTTATACAGGGGTCCACCAGGTCTTTCATACTGTCTGAAAAAAAAGGAAATTATAAAGGTACTGATTAATATAAAAATCTTCTTTTGTCTAATCTGAATACATGCATTTCTGAGCTGTTGTACATTTAACACATACACACAGGTACATGCACACACACTTGCACATGTGCCTCTAGGTTTTTAAATCTTAATGTGTTTTATATTAATTATAGTAAACAAAGTGATTTTGGAGTATATTACTAGAGATTTAATTTGCATTTTAAGAAGTATAGAACACATATGCATACCTTATATAGCTTGGAAGCCAGGTGTTTTCATAGCAAGTAAGTGCTGGATGAGACAGAATTTGATTTACATTTTTCTCTTCCATTTAATTATTGTGTCTCCTGTCAGAGCATCCTCTATAAAACTGAGTCAATAATAGCATAATGTTAATAATCTCATCAGGTAGTTGAGAAGACAAAATGTATAAACCTGTGTGAAAGTATATAGTACAGTGACTGGTTCCTAACCTATACTCAAAAAAAAAAAAAAAAAAAAAAAAAAACTTTCAATCCTCTGAATGAGAAGAGTGGTTTATTTATAATGGGAAAGTTAGTACCAAAAGAAAGTGTAATTTCCCTACTCCTTAAATCTCTTCATCAACCTTATATTTAGAAGAATCTTTGGGATATAAGAAAAAAGGCTTGAAGATCTGAGACTCCAAAAGTCTCAAAAGACCTGAGATTGACTTCCAGTTCTGATTAAGAATCTTAAAAATTAACATTTTAGAGCCTCAGTTTTCTTAAAAAGGAAGAAAAAACACATAAATTTGAAAATCCTTATAAATTCTGAAGCATGGTGAAAATGTATGGTCCTGCTTTTTTTTTTTTTATGATTAGTAAATCATCCAGAAAGACAAACAGAAGAATTTGTCCCCTCCTGGGGATCCCATGCCCAGTAATTTATAAAATGTATAAGCCCATGGAGGACAGCAGAAAACCTGGTGATGCCTGTAATCAAAATACAGAGGCTGTGAATGAGTCGGAATCTGCCAGGGTCAGAACAAAGCTGCTAAAAGGGTCAGCCCTGCAGAAATAGGGCAAGATAATGGTTCCTTTCTCAGTGTGATTGGCAGCAGCCTTCAAGTGTGAGCAGCTCAGTCAGGTCTCTGCTTCTGTTGGTAAGCACAGACAAGCATCAGAATCCTCATTCTTATTCTAATGGTCACCCTCCCTACCACACTGTAAAATGTGCTTCTCTACCAGCACCTGTCATTTGTCATTCTCTCCTTCCTGGCTTTCTGGACTATAGAGGAATCATTCTCTTTAGAATAAAAAGGCTGACAGGTTTGCAAATTCTCAGGAAGATGTAGGCAGAGGAAAGATGCTTTTGCAATATGGTTTATGACAGTTGTGAAATGTGGTGTTGGGACTTTCAGGAATCCATGACCTCTTGGATATAAAAGTGCACTACTGCTTTTCTTTATATGCTGGTGATGGGAGCAACGTCATAAGCCCTGCTCTTGGTATCCATCCAACTTCTTTTCAGCTCATAGCAAACATCTGTTATGACCCCCTGCCCAGAGGTCCAAAGGTGAAGCAGAGTTTATTGATTGATTGATTGATTGATCAATTCTCATATGAAACTGATGACATTATTTTAAATTAACCATTATTTTTAACATTGAGTAGATATAAAGGAATATTTATAACACGTGTAAGATATAAAGAATAATGGTACTACAAAAACTCAAGTATCATGTATCTAGTCCCTTAAGGGCCTTGTCCATGGGCCCATTTCTGTCCTCCCCCTACATAGATAACTTCTATTCTAAATTTTGTTTATCGTTCCCTTTCTTTTTTGAGGTGTTACTGCATATATTTAGATAATATTGTAATATATAAAAGAGACTCATTCTACATAATTTTTCCTAGGACCTTTTCTATTTAATTCAATATTGTATTTCTGAAATACATGTATAGTGCTGCAATTCATTTATTTTCCTTGCTGTATAGTATTCCTTTCTATTCTTGATGGATATGTTGCATTTCCATTTCTTGCTACTACAAAGTGCATGTGTGAACATTCTTGTCAATGACATGAGTGAGCATATCCAGGTTTTCTAGCATATGAACATAGGAGTGCAATTGCTGTGTGATACTGTAGGTAGGTGCACATTCAATATTTCTAGGTAATACCAAATGCTTTTCCAAAATAGTGGTGCTATTTTTCATTCCCAACCATAGTGACAATTGTTGCTGCTCTATACGCTGGCCAACATTTGGATTCATCTGACTTAGTTTTATCATCTGACAATCTGCTGAATTGAAGTGGCATCTTACTGTGCTTATGAATTAGAATTCCCTGGTTATTATGAGAGAACAGTATTTTTTTAAGGTTACTGATGATTTGGTTTCCCGTATTTGTGAAGGGCCTATTTAATACTTTTGCTCATTTTTCTATTTACAGTTTTTTTCATATCCTAATGCAGAGCCCTTTATTTTGAAAAATAGTCTGTTGAGAATAGTGTATATTCCTTGTCTCAATATATAATTATTCTTTTCATTCTGTTTTGATATTTTTGGTAAATAGATTATCTGAATTTTATCATAGTTGAATTTATCCACTTTCTCCTTTACGGTTTGATTTTCTGTGTGTGTGTTGTTAAGGAATACTTGCCTGCCCAAGGACATCAAGGTATTCTCTTACAGTATATTTTGAAGTTTTGCTTTTCAAATGTTAGCCTTTAATCTACTTGGAATTGATTTTTGTGCATAGCATAAGGTTGTAGCAGAGCATCATTATTTCCATATGCATAAACAATTTTTCCAGTAACTTCTATTGAAAATTCTAACTTTTCCCACTAAAAAATACCAGGTCAATCATAGTAAATCAGATTTCCTTATTTGCATGTGTCAGTTTCTGGTGTCTGTATTCTATTCCGTGGGTCCATTTTTATATTCCCGTACTGATACCACACCTTCTTACTCACTATTGTTTTATAATAATTATTGATCTCTGCTCTTATTTGTTTTTGTGGGGAGTGTTTGGCTATCCGTGATCACTTGTTCTTCTACAAATACTTTAGAATCAGCTTGGCAAGCCCCCTAAGACAAAATAACAATAAAGATATTGTAACTAACAACCCCACAGAATGGATTTACAACAACCATTTATTTAGCTCACAATTCTGTGATTTGCTAAATTGGGCTGGAGTTAGTTAAATGGTCCTTCTGGTCTGGGCCAGGATTGACTGCTGTTAGGTAATTAAGAAATTACAAAGATATTGTTATCAAGAGCAGGGCTAAATCTGTATTGGATATTTATTTCTGTATAAGAAACCACTCCAAAACTTAGAGGCTTAAAATAATAATAAACATTTACTTTCTTACATAATATTATGGTTAGAAATTTGGGAATGGCTTAGGTGAGTGGTTCTAGCTCACGACTCTCAATGCATTTGCAATCAAGGTGTTGCCAGGGTGCAGTCATCTGAATGCTTGACTGCAGCTGGAAGGTCTGTTTTCAAGGTGGCTCACTCATGTGGCTGGCAAGGTGGTGCAGGCTATTGGCCACTGAGTTCTGCATCTCATGGTTCTTTCCATAGGGCTTCATGATCTTCCCTCCATCAGGGCATCTGCCTTCCCCCAAAGTAATTAATCCAAGAGAGAGCAAGGTGCAATCATCAAAGTCTCTTATGAGTGAGTCATGAAGTTATACTGTCACTTCCACAGTGTCCTGTTGGTTACACTGATCAACCCTATTCTATGGAGCAGGGGACTAAAGAAGGGCATGAATACTAAGAAGAAGGGATCATTGACAGCAACCTTGGAGGCTGGCTTCTACAGTTTCTTTGTTTTGGTTGAAACATACATTACAGTAATTCTGCATCTTATTATAAACAAAAACCTTTTGAATGTAGATACAGATATATTTAAATACAGATTTATATCAGGAAGAAGGGAGAACCAAAACTGTAGCTTATGTTTACAGATGTCTTTATTATAGTAATCTCCATTATAGAGTGACTTCTCTAAAGAATTTTTGACATGTATATTTCAATCCTCATAACTACTCTTTAAAGTAGGTATTAATATTCTCATTTCTAAGTTGGAGAAATAAATTCAAAGTGTTCACACAACTTTTTCAAATTTATATAACTACAAAGTGGCAGAGATGAGCTTCTAACCCTGCCATATTAATCTTCAAATCTCATATACTTTCTAGATAACGAACAGCCCATTGAATGTGTAAGAGGAGTATGTTGGCATCCCCAGATGGAAGCATTGGAGATACCTCTTTAGGTATAAATTTTCTAAAAGTTTGCTTACTTGTTCTGTCCAAATTGCAAATAAATGGAAGAACTTCAAAAATTGTTTATACTCATCCAGTTAAGAACTCACTCCACCCTCAACTCTGCCAAAGGAAATTAGTTTTGATCAGAAATTTATAAGAAACAGCAAAGGCTCCACTGAAATAACATAACTTCAGGATGGTACTTTTTTGTTTACTAATCATATTTTCAAATTTTTCAAATACTTGCAATCTATATGATTCTTGTCTAGTGCATTTATGATACAAACTAGCATCTCTCCATTGAGGGAGCCATGAGTTGGTGTCATAGTCTTGCTATGCATATTCTTGCTTCTTTATGATTTTCCTTTTTATTTTCTATCCTGATCCACTCTGTTTTGTTAAATTCTTTATATTAAGGTTAATTATATGGGTGTGGTAGTACTGATGAAGTAGAACATTCTTGTAAATGTTATGAATTTTTCTAGAAATAGCTTTTTGTACAAATTGTATTCCTGCTGCCTTGGAAGGTCTTTAGAGTTGGTTCGGAGTTCAGCAGAAAAATAATATATTTGGGGCTGAGGGATAACTAAAATAACCATGCCAGTTATTCAAAAGCTGTATTCTTTTTTTAAAATTGTAATTGACAATTTTTAATTGTATAAATTTATGCGGAACGAAATATTCTAATGATTTATAAATACAATGTGAAATAATTAAAACATGCTAATTAACATATCCATCACCTCAAATACTTAACATTTTGTTTTTTTGTGGTGAGAAGATTTGAAATTTACTCTATTAGCAATTTTGAAATGTATATGTAGAAAACTATAAAGAGCTAAAAGTTAAATCTAGGTGCTATGAAATATTTTTGAAAGAAGGTGCTTCTGACAATAAGAAGGCTGTGACAAATGATGCACATTTGTCATTGATATTGTAGGCAAATTTTAAGTCAGTTACTTCATCAGACCTCCTTAGAAATTCCTTCTTAATTTTAACTTGTACCAATTTATCCTTTTCTTTAGACATCAAGAGTTATTGGATGTGGTTATTTTGTACAATTACCACATCACTCTGCAAGGAAGTTTCCATTTTAGTTTTAGGGTTTTAACTTTTATTGCAAATGTTAATGCAACATTAAAATCCAGCATTTAAATTCCCAGGAGCAAGGAAATGCAAAGGGCAAGGTTATCCTAATGTGATTAATTTGTTATTCTATTTTAGGCTTCTCATAAGGACATGCATTTATGTTTCCAACTTATAAATTAAAAAAACATTAAGTTCAGTTCTTCCTTTCATGATTTTACTCAAAGAGGAAAACATCCTCAGTTGCTATCCCTGATGCAAAGTATTTATTTTTAACTCTGTGTTCACAAATTATATTTCTTTCCCACTCACAGATTTCTCTGGTTCTTTACTCTAATAGTGCTTATATACTATCAATCAAACTAGTCCAAAAGTAAAATCTGACTAAATATTCACTTTTATGTCCATAAGGTAGCACATAAATGCAATCTTGTATTCTCTGCTTTTACAAAGTCTACATATTCCTCATAAATTCTAAGACTACTGCCTCTATAAAACCACCTCTCTATCAAACCTACATTATTTTTAATAACCAATTACATTTTTCAAAATGCTATACTAAAATTTGATCAGTCCCTGCGAAAGATAAGATAGCCCCTGTTTGGGGGTAAATAACAAAAATGTAAGGTCATGGATTTGGATGTAAAATATGAGATTTAAACTTGTGATCAATGAAATAGTTGTAAGACCTTGGGCAAGTTGCTTTCTCTTGGATTTCTCATTAGTAAAGTGGAGTTACTGTGGAACCAAACACATTAGAGCATTCTGAGGAGTAAATCATACAGTACATGTGTGTGTATATGCACTTAATTATTCCTGAATGTGTGTGGCGTGTGTGTATACTTTCACATTAATATTCCTCTGAACTCCTGTAATGTAGAATGTTTATATCAAGTTAGGGTAATTATTTAATTTTTTAACATGTTTTTCTTCAATTTTATTGAATTTCAATAAAATACTTAAATTCTTAAAGAATGTATTTCATGTTTTAGCACTTATTGACCGTAAATATTCATTCAGAACCTATCATGACAAAATGTATGCATGGCCTGTAGGCGTACTTTAAAGGTTAATGGTCTTGAAAATATAACCATGGACTAATTTGCTATCATATATATGTTATATAAACATATATATATATACACACACGCACACACACACACACACACACACTCACAGATATATATTTATATGAAGAATTAGATACATTTCAGTTCTTAAAATAGTGTAGTTATCTAAGTAAATATAGTATTCATATAAATAATAATATTAATAGTAGCTAACATTTATTGAGCACTTAAGATGTACCAGGCAACAAAGTTATAGTAACCAAAATAGCATGGTACTGTCATAAAAAGACACATAGACCAGTGGATCAACATAGAGAATCCAGAAATTAATCCACATATTTACAGCCAACAGATCATTGACAAGGCTGTTGAGAACACACAGAGGGGAAAGGACAGCCCCTTAAATAAATGGTGCTGGGAAAACTGAATGCCCATATGTTAAAGAATGAAATTAGACCTGTGTCTCACCATATACAAAAATCAACTCAAAATGGATTAAAGACAACTCTAAGACCTGAAACTATAAAACTCCTAGAAAAAAACACAGAGAAAACAATTCAGGATGTAGGATTGGGCAAAGACATTATGAGTAAGACCTTAAAAGCATAGGCCACAAAAGAAAAAAATAAAGAAATGGAATTTTATCAAACTAAAAAGCTTTTGCACAGCAAAGGAAACAACCAATGAAGCAAAAAGACAATCAGCAGAATGGGAGAAAATATTTGCAAAGTATGGTTCTGATAATGGATTAATATTCAGAATATACAAGCAACTCAAGCAACTCAATAGTAAAAAAAAGAAATAACCAAACACAAATAATCCTATTAACAAATAGGCAAAGGAGGCAAATAGACATTTCTCAAAAGAAGACTTTCAAATGGCCAATAGCCTCATGAAAAAATGCTCAACCTCACAAATCATCAGAGAGATGCAAATCAAAACCACATTGAGATGTCACCTCACTCTAGTTAGGCTGGCTATTATCAAAAAAACAGAAAATAACAAATGCTGGTGAGGATGCCGAGAAAGAGGAACACTTTTGCACTGTTGGTGGGAATGTAAATTAGTACAGCCATTACAGAAAACAGTTCGGAATTTTCTCAAACAACTGTAGATAGAATTACCATATAATCCAGCAATCCCAATAGTGGGTATATTGGGATTATATGTTATATTATATATTCCGAAGGAATGGAAATCTTTACCTCAAAGAAATACCTGCACCCCCATTTATTGCAGCTGTATTTACAATAGCCAAGATATGCATCCAACCTAGATGTCCATGAATAGATGATTAGATAATGAAAATAGGGTATACATACACAATGGAATGCTACTCACCCATACAAAAGAGTGAAATTCTGCCATTCACAGCAGCATGGATGAGCTTGGAGAACATCATGTTAAGTGAAATAAACCAGGTACAGAAAGAGAAATATTACATGTTCTCACTCATAAGTGGGAGCCAAAATAAATAAACAAATAAATGAACAAAACAATAATAGTAATAATAAGTTGAACATTTGGAGAAAGCAGAACTGTGGTTATTAGAGGTAGGGAAGTGGGTGGGGAGATAGTGACAGGTTGGTTAATGGACACAAAACAGCTGGATAAGAAAAATAAGTTCTGTTGGTGTACATTCAAGCTAGGCATCTATAATTAACAATAATTTACTGCATGTTATCAAGTGGCTAGAAGAGAGAAGATTGAATGTCCTTATCACAAAGAAATGATTGTTTCTCAATGACAAATTGTTAATTATCCTGATTTGATCATTACACGTTGTATACATATATTGAAATATAACTGTACCCCATGAACATGTATAATCAATGTTTCAATAATTAAAAAAATGTGTACTAGGCAATGTACAAGTATTAGCTTAAGCCCTTGACATAGATTACTTAAACCTCACCATCGCCCCATGATATAGAAATTATCCATAATTTTCAGTTGAGTAACCTGAGGCCCAGAGAGATTATTCCCTAAATTTATGCAGCCAAAAACTGTCAGAGTCTGTTTTCCAGGTTTCTTAATGTTCACCACTATATTCTATAAACACTACAGCCTATATGTGTAATTATGTAATGTATTGACCAAAGCCCAGCCTTGCTGGAGTTGGGGTTTTGGGCAAACTTGTATGGTGAGATTACCTAAATGACTCAATGAATTGTAAAGTCAAAGATGAGTCAGAGGTTATGAGCTGGAGAAAGAAGTTTGGTCTGTTCTCTGTTCCTTTGTAGATTTTCATTTTGCAAATCTGTCACTGAAATTCTCAAATATAAAAATATAAATCTGATATTTAAATTTCCAGTTAATTTTCTATGTAATTATTCTTTTAATAGTTTAAACTTGTTATTAAGCTGGTGAAATTGCTAAAACACACAATGTCAACAAAAATGTAGCAGCCTAATAGAAAAATAAAGTATCAACATCAGAAAACAATGAGAGATCTTATACACTGATTATTAACTATTGTCAATAATTGTTTAATTTAGACTCAGTTCATCTCCAGATATGAATGAAACAGATATTCTAAGTCACAATAAACTAGTAGGGCTTGCTTTTGCCTTGATTTGCTGTTAAATTGGAATTTGCCTTAAGTAATGTTTTTGTCTCCTAATCAGTTAAATGCTATCTATGATTTATGTCAATTACTCTCATAGTATGTAAGGCTGTAAAGCACCCCATCTCTTTACTAAAATGAAATAATTCTTTATCTTTTTTCTTCCTTTTTTTTCCCTTTTACTCCTTCTTTTTGTTTGCTACTCCTTCCCTCAAACTTCGCTTCCTCTTCCACCTTTTAATAATATTTAACATTTGAATGGAACATTCATAGTAATAAACAGATAACAAAATAACACTATAAACATAATTTCATTAATCGTATGGCTTCTTGCTAGATTGTTTGATCATATTTTCTATAAGAAAAGAGCAAAACTCAACACAAGTTAATTTTGATTTTTTTTTTGTATATAAATAAAAGAAAATTTCACAACTAATTGATCATTTCTTTAAAATCTGTAGCTTGCCATTTAAGTTAGTCTATGGTTTCTCCATATTGATGATATTACACTGGGCCAGATAACTATTTGTTGTGAGAGCCCGTCCTGTGCATGGTAGTATATTTTGCAGCATTCCTGGCCTCTACCCACTAGATGCCAGTAGCACTTTTCCCCAAACTGTAACAATCAAAAATGTCTTCAGACATTGTTTCACATCCCCTGGGGTATAAAATTGAGAACCAGTAAATTAGACTGTTCTATTTCTAACTTTTATATTTCTGAAATTTATTTGGATTTGAAATCTAATATGTTCTCTGAAACTACTGAATCCTAGCTTTTAATACTGAATATTTAGCCCAGAACTTACTAATGTGCAAACCACTCAATCTCTTAACATTTTAAAATACAGATCGGTAAAATTCTTTACACACAGGGGATGCAGGGGCAGGGCCCAAAGACAATGAGTTCAATGTCAAGTAACTTTCATAGGAAGGACATCAAAGTGGAAATGCCTGAGAGGCAGCTATGGATATTGTGGTAAATTTAGGAAACAGGTCAGTGCTGGAGATGCAGGCTGGTAAATTGTCTTGGTGGTGATACTGTGCTTAAGATGTGAGAGTGTGTAAGGTGATTGAAGAAAACTGGGTAATTAAAAACACAGAATGCAGAGGTCTCAACTGAGGAGAAACCCCTAGTCAGATGTTGCAAAAAAGAATTGGGTCTGAGACTAAGACAAAGAAGGAGATGTTAAGGATGAAAAAATGTAATACATAAAATACATTAATATATACTGCCATAATACTGAAGTAATGATAATAATGATGTTGATGATAATAACTCAAACATACCACTTATTATGTGTTAGAAACTAGAATAGGAGTATTTACATGCATTGATCCGTGTAATGTTCATAGTACTCCTATGGGTGAGTGATCTGTTTTACAGGTGAGGAAACCGTATCTATATTTATCTTTCTATTTCTATCTTTTCAGTACAGCTTCGAGGTATGTGGTAAAATGCACACAATGTACAGCCTGATTACCTGGTTCAAATCCTGGCTCCATGACCTGCTGGCTTTGTAGTCATGGATAAGTCACTTAAACATTTTGCGATTCAGTTTCTTCAACTGTTGGACAGAGTAATCCTGAGGATTAGATGAGTAAGGACACGGAAAGTACCTGTCACGTAGAGAAAGTATAATGTGTATAATCTATTATATGTAGTTAATATTAAAATATGTATCTGTTTTATTAAATGACTTAAACTCACAATCCATTGTGAAATATTACAAAATAGCAAGAATACAAATATAGAAATAAAATGAGTACACATGAAAAAAAAAAGAGAAATAATGAGAAGTATGTAGTGATTAGATGAGCCTTAATAAATGTTAGATATGGAAGTCTAGCAAATGAAGTCTAGCAAATAAAGTCTGTATTAAGAAGAGTTAAGGTAGAAGAGATACAGTTCGACCAATATTTGAGTGTCCTTAATGGTTTGGCTACTCTACTAAGCTACTAAGTAATGAAGAATAGAGGTAGCCAGTTATGCACTGTATTTTTAGAAAATGAGATAAAAGAGAAGGGTATTTTTAAAAGACAGTAATTTATTTCAACATATTTCAGCTGTCTACTACCTGCTAGATGTGATGCTAGGCTGTACATGTTTCTTTAAAACTGAATAAAACATATTTTTCTCCTGTGCAGGAGTTTAAAATATGGTGGAGATAATCAAATTCATGTGAATTACATATTTTCAAAATGAGAGAAAACAACGTTTATCAAAAAATAGTCCACTGACAAAATGGGAGAAAATATTTTTAACATTAAATATAGTAGGTAGTAAATATTTTTAACAGAGAGAAATCTTTATTGTTGACAAGAAAAAAGATGCTCCACTGAACATGCTCCACTACAAAGATAAGAGTGGATCGATAAAAAATACAAAACACAAACAAAAAGCAACAAATATATCTAGGATATTAATAGGTAAAATGTATCCAACCTCACTAATAATCAAATAAGTACAAATTAAGTTAGCAACAAGATTTCATTTTCACCAATCAGCTTGGTCAAGACAAACTTGTGTTGATGAAGATATGGAAAAATGGGTATCAACTTGCTATTGGTGAGAGGATAAATTGGTTCAATCTTCATGCAAAGGATTTTTTTTCTTACATAATTTGTATAATTTTAAAAAGATTGATAATTTTAAAAGGAAAGCAGTAAAATAAGGAAGGGAAAGGGGAGACGATGAAGCAAGGAAAGAAGCAAAGGAGAGAGGTGAGCAACCTGTATTCAAAAATTAGGAAACATTTTTAAAGTATGGTAAGAGATATTGTTTTTCATGAAATATCTAGACTGATTATTTAATTGAATTAATTGATTAATTGGAAGTGAAACAAAGTGATCTATTGTCTTGGTATTGGATTGAAGCATTCATATTTATTTTATACTATTTTATTTTAGTCTTAATATCTTTGTTTAATAGAGTAATCAAAATGGTAGAAAGACAATTTGTGTGAATCTCAACAGCCTTCAAAATTCCCAACTGTATAATATCCTTTTTTATGTGACACCTTTTTAATGATACTAATACCTTTTGCATAACAGATGTAGCATCACTTTATAATTTCAGATATGACTATTGAAGCAGAATGTATTTTAAAAAATATTTGGGTGCATTATATTTTACCAGTTATTTCAACTGTGCCTATTATATAGTTACTTTGTGTAGCGTCCTCTAAAGAATTTCCTACTTCTAGTTGTGGATTAGTTACCTCAGAAACACAAATCATTTAGTACATGTTTTTGTGAATTAATGAACTAGAAAAAATTTCTCATATTCAAAAGGAAAATTATTTCTAAAATTCCCATGTGATTCATCTAAATAACAAATGATTAAACGGACTGACTCTTATGCAGACTTTGCAATACTGGATAATTTTAGGCTGAAGGATTTTTCATCTTCAGTACAGCAATTCTACATTTCAGGAGAATGAACTTTCATGAAAGGAACAATAACATCTTAGGATTCATATATACATGAAAAACACATACCTATGATAAATGTATAACACATATCAAAACACATCATCTACATCACATGGAAATGCTCACATATTTACAATCACGTTAAGTACAGACTGTATTTCCAGGACAAACAACAATATAAATTGTTTTCACTGTTTTGTCCTCCTTCATCGGACAGGTTACAAAAACTCTTTATGCCTATTTTTCATGCTGATAAACATTAACATCTATAGAGAAAATAAAAAAAGGTAGTGCCTCTTTGAGTCTCTTTTGAGATTTTCTTTTACATGGTGTGTCACATTAATGCTGCCCTACAGGGAAATAATCAAAGAACTTTAATATAATACTATGGTTCAAAAAGGAAACATGACAGCAGTACATTACTGCAAATTGAATTTAATGAGCTTCTTAGCACTGGGAGAGTGACTCTTTGAAACAGAAGTTATTCAATTGAGATCCTTTTGATGATAATTAAATCATTTCACATTTACCACGGGGACAAGTTTAATCTTAATTAGACATTTTTATGGGAGGTGAAGCCACATGATTTATATTTTCTTGATCACATAGTGAAAGACTCACATAGTAAAGGATAAAAAACAAAATGGTGACATTTTCAAGGGAAAATGACAGTCAGTATTCTCAAGGTTCTTTGAGGGGAATGGGCTGGGCAGAACAATGTCAGCACTTTGAGTCTGGCATGGATACATGCATATATATAAAAAGATGGATAAGTAAAAATAGTATTCAGTTTATTGTCTATTCTGTAGCTTTTTCTAAAATATTAAAATTATATTTTGTGTAAGTGATTATCAAATCAAGAGCCAGAAGTACTTATTAAAATGGATCCAGTATAGAGATCCTTGTTTTAGTAGAAAGTGCACTTGAATTGGATTCTCAAGCCAATTCAAGCACTAGTGTTGTCATTTGTTGGCTTTTTAATCTTGGGCAAGTAACTTAATCTCCTTGGACCACATTTTCTTTTTGTCCCCAAATAGGACTAATATCTCCCCCTTAGAGTCAGTGTAACAATTATATGAGAGAAGAATGTGAAGTTACATGAGAATCTTTAGATTGATAATAAATTTAACCTATTCATATTAATGGAAAGATACTGTGATTGTGACATTTCTGTCATTTATACTACATGGTGCTAAGATTTCACTCTTTTAAACATTTTTCTTTTACACACTACATACAGGTAGAGACGTAAGTAAATACATTAAAAACAAAATATATAAGTAAATACATTAAGAACAATAAAGAGCAATGTATGTTTTCATAATTGATGTCTTCCCAACCATGAAATATCCAAAGACTGTTTCATGTTTAAACGAAATGACATGACAGGAAAGTGGATAGCTCGAGGGATTTCTTGACGATTAATCTGTTTGACATTACACACAGCTGTAAGTTTTAGCTAATTTATCGTCAATCATCTAAGACTCTAAGATGTTCAATCATTTCCCAGAAATTGAAACATTCACAAAGTGCCCCTCTCCTTAGCTTTGCATGGGAATGGCTGCTCAAAGAATGACTTGGAAGGCATCCAGTAGAAGAAATTGGATGATGTTCTGAAGTTTAAACTCATTTAAACAAATTTTTTTCTTTGCTAAGAAACTGTCATTTAAAAAAGGACTTTTGAACTAAATGGTTAAGAATTTTACCTCTGTATATTTAATTTAGGACACTCTCCTTATTTTTAGGCACCTCAATATCTGTGTATGTGGTAGGTGTATTGTGATTATCCTATAGACTAAAATATTTGGATTCCTTACTAGATTATCAATCATATAATTGGATGTTAATTCAATCAATATTCCTTAGGGAAGCTTCATGTAAATAGAAATTGTGTCTGTGTGCTTGTGTGTTACTTTGTTATATCACTAGCAGTGAGCACATAACTACAGTTATTTTTCTTGAATACACAAATTAGTTACATATTCAGGTATTACTGCTAAGACAGTAAATAGATACACTTGTAGAGATACCATTATATTTCTATTTATCTAAAGTCTGAGGCAGCAAAAACCATACCAGACAGGGTTGAATTCTGCATTCCTCGTTGGGCATAATGAACATTGAGTCCCTTTCGATTTAAATGATCTAAAAAAATAGTAGGTTTTTCATACCTGCATTATAATGAGGGCACTTTCTCTGTTGGTGTGAATCAAAATTTGTGTGTTTTACCAGAGACGTGTTAACATCTTTAATTATTAATTTATTCCTAAGAAACTTTATACTAGATTAATGGTTATGGAGAGAATAAAGACAATTCGCTATCTCTTTCCTTCAATTCATTCTTTAGTATAAGATCCTCTTGTAAATACTTCAAGATTCTTCAAAATGTAGATGTTTTTAATGAATGGAGTTAGGTATTGTAGGAAAACCAAAGATTTAGTTTCATTCTGTCTGCTGAGTATGTATGTGTGGGAGTGGGTGCGTGGGGGGAGTGGAAGAGGGTGTTGGATGGCAGAGGGCTCACTCATGAAAACCTGCCTTTGGTATTCCTTCACCTAATTTCCTCTTAGCTTTTTCAGTCTCTCTTGCTTTCTTCTTTCCATGAACTTTTCCTTTCTCTTCTTTTTCTCCTCTCCCTTAAAAATAAAATATGGGCGGGGGAGGAGGGACAATAGTTAAGGCAAGACTGGTCAGGATCTGAAAAAGGGAAAGGGTAAAGGGAAGACAGGTTCTCTTTGATAGGGACACTTGTAGATATACTATTATATTTCATTTGAAGAAATGGAAGACTAGAATTCTTCTCCAGGATCCAAGAACCAAGAGCACAGAAAAGAAATAAAAGTAAGTAATAAATACATAAAAATAGTTCAACCTCAGTGTCAATATGAGAAATGCAAATTTTACTAATGAGATAACATTTGGCAGATGTCAAAAGAGCAAACCTTTAAAATAATAATAAGATATAGATATTGAGAAAACTAAGGCAAAAGTGGAATTCTCGTTTACTTCTCTGTACAATCATCATGGAATTTGTTTTCTTTAATGCTTATTTTTATATTCTTGAATACTTAATTATGAATATAACCACAGATTTGGACAAATATCTATGTTCAAGAGTATTATTGCAACGGCTCTTTTCATACTAGCAAGAAAAGTGGAAATACCTAAGGTTAAAAGTAGCAAAATGGTTAAATATAATTATATATCCATATAACAGAATATGATAGTTACTAAAATGGCATTCTTCAACAACATGTAAAGGCAATATGCTCAGTCCAAATTGTTCAAAGAGAGAAATTTATACAAGTGTGATCCATAGGATATAAAATATATTCAGAGATCAGAGAATCAGAGCAAATATGTAGCATTATTAACAGTCATATAAAAGTGTTCAGATTTCCTCCCTTGCTTCTTCTATTATTATCAAAATTTTCTGTTAAAAAGTTATTTTTTTATTTTAAAAAATGCTATTTGAGGAGAGTAACATTATAAAAATGGAAGAATAGACAATTCCCAGCATCTCACCTTCCCACAAGTAACCAATTTACAATGATTAAGAAGCAAAGACTGCCAATCTGGAAGCGTTGGACCAGGGAGAAGAGAAGAGACCGACAGAGTTCATGAAGGCATGAGAGGCAATGGTGAGAGGCTGTAGGGACACCATCTGTTGTTCTAAGCTAGCCTGGTACAGAGGTGAGGACTAGCTATTACGCACAAATCAAAGATGGAAAAAGCTGATGACACCCTTTGTGTAAACCTTCTTGGAGTCTGAAATGGAGAGGATGGCTTAGGAGCACACCATACCAGCCTACAGTCCTCAAAAACCAAAGGCAGGATTCTCCTAGCCACAGAGGAGTGAGTGACTTCAGCTGATTATAGATAAAAGAGCCTCCCAGAGGACAGTGAGTTATGAGAGATGCGTATGCAGCCTGCCCCACAGAAGTGGTTGGAGTGAGGGGAAAGCCTGGCCGACCAGGGGAACTTTGGGCTCAGTGTGGAAATTGGTCAGGGTGATAGAACTGCAGGGGATACAACCTGCAAAACAGACTTAGTCCCAGGCTTGAATTCCAACCCAGCTCTGACCCAGAAGTGATTAACAATCTCCACCAAAAGCATTCCCCAGTGAATCAGCAGAAGATATCAGTCTCCTCAAATGCCTCAACATCCAAATAAATACACAAAGATTGAGAAAGAATAGAGAAATATGTCACCACCAACTGAAACAAACAAAGCACTAGCAATGGATGCAGAGGAATAGCAAATCTATGAAATACCTGACAGAGAATTCAGAACAACCCTCTTAAGAATGCTAAGGGTGTCACAAGAAAATACAGATAGAAGATTAAGTGATATCTGGAAAACAATTCAGGAGAACATTGAGAAACTCAACGAAGAAATAGAATCAATTAAAAAAACCAAATGGAAATTCTAGAAATAAAGAATACATGATCTAAACTGAAACACTTGACAGAAAGCTCCAACAGCAGACTTTGAACAGAGGAAAGAATCAATGAGTTCAGAGATAAAACACATGCCATTATCCAATCAAAGGAGCAAAAAGAATAAGAAAAAAGGAAACAGAAATACAGCAAATATGGGCCCCTTAAGTGAAATAACCTCCACATAATTGGCATACCCAAAGGAGAGGAAAAAAGAAGAGACCTAGAAAGTATATTCAAGAAAATAATGGTTGAAAATTTCCCAAGTATGGAGAAAGATGACAGCATCCAGGTATGGGAAGCTCAGAGGTCACCAGTCAAATTCAGTCTGAGGAAGAACTTCCCAAGGCACATCATAATCAATATTATCAAAAATCAAAAACAAAGAGAATACTGAAAGCAGCAAGAGAAAAAACAAAACAAAACAAACAAACAAACAAAAGAAACACAACATATATCATTCAATGGAGACTCAGTACGTCTCTCAGTAGATTTCTCAGTTGAAACCCTATAGGTCAGAAGACAATGGAATGATATATTCAAAGTGCTGAAGGAAGAAAAGACTGTCAGCCAAGAATTCTGTATCCAGCAAAACTAGCCTTCAAATATGAAGGAGAAATAAAGTCTTTCTCAAACAAAAGAAGCTAAGAGAATTCATCAGCACTAGACCTGCCTTATAAGAAATGCTAAAGAAAATTCTTCAGTCTGAAAGTAGACTATGTTAAGGAGCAGCAAGAAAACATTTGAAGGTACCTGACTCATTAGTAAAGTAAGTTCACAGACAACCTCAGAGTGCTCCAATGTTGTAATGGTGGTGAAAAACCACTTACGTCTTCATTATGAAGACTAAAGGACAGACATAACAAGACATGAACATGTACAACTGTGTAAGAGATAAGCGATATTAAAAGATATATCTTGACAGAACACATTAGCAAAAAGTGGGTGGAAGAGGGATGATGCCAAAGCATAGAATTGGCTTTTTTTTTCTTTTTTCTTAGATATTAAGGTTAAGTTGTTATTCTAAGATCATTTGTTATAAATATAACACATTTTTTGTAAGCCTCATGGTAGCCATAACACAAAAACTTAGAAAAGACATACTAAAAATGAATAGTGAGAGAGCAAAATGTAAAACTAGAGAAAACCACTTACCCACAAATGAAGAGAGTAAGGCCAGGAAAAAATAAAATAAAAAAAAGAAGGATCCAACAACCAGAAAAAAGAGCAAAATAGCAGTAATAAGTCACTGTATATCAATAATAACCACAAATGTAAACAAATTAATTACCCCAATTAAAAGACATAGGGTAGCTGAATGGATTATAAAGCAAGAACAATATGCTGCCTTCAAGAAACTCACTTTACCTATAAAGACACATGCTAACTGAAAGTGAAGGGATTGAAAAAAGATATTTCATGCAAATAAAAAACAAAAAAGAGCAGGAATAGCTATACTCAGATAAAATAGACATCAAGCCAAAGGAAATAAAAAAAGATAAGGAAGGTCCCTATATAACGATAAAGGGATCAATCCAATGAGAGGATATAACAATTCTAAGTATACATGCACCCAATTCTGGAGTACCTAGCTATATAAAGCAATTATTGTCAGCATTAATGGGAGACATTGACTTAACACAATAATAATTGGAAAATTTAATACCCCACTTTCAGCAAAGGACAGATCATCCAGACAGAAAATTATCATGGCTGTGAGGGTGTGGGGGCTTAAAGTCCATGTCCGGGTACTGTGACCTAGGGACCAAGAAAATGAACCAGGAAACATCAGAATTAATCTTTGCTATAGGTCAGTTTGACCTAATGGACATATATGGAATAATTCATATGATGACTGCAGAATATGCATTCTTCTCAGGAGCACATGGAACAGTCTCTAGAATAAACCATATGTTAGGTCACAAAACAAGTCTCAACAAATTTTAAAAGAATTGAAATCATGTCAACTATCTTATGCAACCACAATGCAATAAAACTAGAAATCAACAACAAAAGGGACACTAGAAACCATAGGAATACACGGAAATTAAACAGTATTCTCCTAAACAATGAATGGGTCAAAGAAGAAATCATAAGGGAATTTTAAACATTCTGGAGAGAAATAACAAAGATCAGAGCAGAAATAGTAAATTAGAGATTTTACAAAAGTACAAAAGATCAATGAAGCGAAGAGTTGGTTTTTCAAAAAGATAAAATCAACAAACCTTTAGTTAGATTAATAAAGAAAAAAGAAGACTCAAATAAATAAAATCAGAAATGAAAAAGGGGACATTTCAAATGGCATCACAGAAATCCAAAGGATCATAAGAGACTACTATGAACAACTACATATGAACCAACAGGAAAACCAGAAATGGATAAACTCCTGGACACATACAACTTACAAAAGTTGAATCATGAAGAACTAGAAAATCTAAACAGACCAATAACAAGTAGTGAGATTGAAGCATTAATAAAAATTCTTCCAACAAAGAAAACCCCAGGCCCAGATGTCTTTACTGCCTAATTCTACCAAACATTTTCAGAAGAACTAACACCAATCTTTCTCAAACTCTTCCAAAAAACTGAAAAGGAGGGAACATTTCCAAACTCATTCTAAGAGGCCAGCCTAATATCAAAACCAGAAAAAGACACAAGAAAAATCGATAACTATAGATCAATACCCATAACAAAACAGATGCAAAGATCCTCAACGATATACTAACAAATAGAAACCAGCAACACATTAAAAACATCACACATCATAATCAAGTGGAATTCATCCCAGGGATGCAAGGATAGTTCAACATATGCAAAACCGTACACATGATACATCACATCAACAGAATGAAGGGAAAAAAACAACAAAAAATCATGTGATCATTTCAATAGATGAAGAAAAAGCATTTAATAAAATCTAACACAATTTTATCATTCACGATAAATACACTCAACAAATTAGGTATAGAGGAATGTACCTCAACACAATAAAGGCCATACATGACAAACTCATAACTAATATCATACTGAATGAAAAAAAAATTGGAGCCTTTTCCTTTAAGATCTGGAACAAGACAAGGATACCCATGTTCCCCACTCTAATTCAGTATAGTACTGGAAGTTCTAGCCAGCACAATAAGGCAAGAGAAAGCCATAAAGGGCATTCCAATTGAAAAGGAGAAAGTCAAACTATCCCTATTTGCAGACGGCATGATCCTATACACAGAAAACCCTAAAGACTCCATGAAAAAAATTACTAGAACTAATAAATAAATTCAGTATAGTGGCAGCCATGATAATTTTCTGTCTGGATGATCTGTCCTTTACTGAAATTGGGGTATTAAATTCTCCAATTATTATTGTGTTAGTCAATGTCTCCCATTAATGCTGATAATAATTGCTTTATGTAGCTGAATAAAAATTAAAAACCAGTAACCTTTCTATATGCCAACAATGAAACAGCTGAAGAAGAAATCAAGAGAATAATCCCGTTCACAATAGCTACCAAGACAATGAAATACCTAGGAGGAAATTTAAGGAAGAAGGTGAAATACCAATGGCATTCTTCAGAGAAATAGAAAAAAAGTCTTAAAATTTGTATGGAACCACAAAAGCTCTCACATAGCACAGGCAATTTTAAACAAAAAGAATAAAGTTGGAGGCATCACACTTCCTGACTTCAAAATATACTATAAAGCTGTAGTAACCCAAACAGCATGGTACTGGCATAAAAACAGACAAATTGACCAGTGGAATAATATAGAGTCCCGAAATAAATCCACACGCATACAACCAACTGATTTTCAACAAAGTTTCCAAAAATATACAATGGAAAAGGACAGTCTCTTCAATAAATGGTGATGGGAAAACTGAATATCCACATGCAGAACATAGAAACTAGACCCCTATCTCTCAACATACACAAAAATCAATCAAAATGGATCAAAACCTAAATTTAAGACTTGAACCTATGAAACTACTAGAAGAAAACTTAGGGGAAATGCTACATGAAATGGAAGTGGGCAGTGCTTTTCTGAGTGAGACTACAAAGTTACAGGCAACTAAAGCAAAAATATATAAATGGGATTATGTCAAACTAAAAAGCTTCTGCACAGCAAGGGACACTGTTAACAAAGTGAAGAGACAAGCTGCAGAATGGTAGAAAGTGTTTGCCAACTCTACAACCGACAAGAGTTAATATCTATAATATATAAGGAACTTACATGACTTGACAGCAAACAAGCAAACAAACAAACAAACAAATAACCCAATCAGAAAATGGGCAAAGGACCTAAATAGACATTTCTCAAAAGCCATACAGATGGCCAACAGGCACATGAAAAATGCTCAACATCACTAATCATCAGGAAAAATGCAAATTAAAACCTCAATGAGATGTCATCTCACTCTAGTTAGAATAACTATTATCAAAAAGACAAAAAATAAATGCTAAAATGCTAGTGAGGATAAAAAGAAAAAGGAACTCTCCTACATTGCTGCTGGGAGTATAAATTGGTACAGCCACTTGGAAAACTGTGGAAAATGGAGGTTCCTCAGAGAACTAAACATAGATCCACCCTATGACCCACCAATCTTGCTGTTGGGTATACACCCAAAGGAAATGAAATCAATGCATAAAAAAGTCTCTTGCACTTCCATGTTCATCACAGCACTATTCACAGTAGCCAAGAGATGCAATCAACTGAAATGTCCATCAACAGATGTATTGATAAATAAACAGTGATTATATATATATGTGTATATATGTGTATGTATAATGTATTCTACATAAAATATATATATATATTTTATGTAGAGTACTATATATACAATGGGATACTACTTGGCTATTAAAAAAAAAGACGATATCCTATCATTTGCAGCAACGTGGATGGAACTGGAAACCATCATGTTAATTGAAGTAAAGCACAAAAAGACAAATACTAGGTGATATTTACTAATATATGTAATCTAAAAAAAAACCGTTTTTTATAGAAGTAGAGAGTACAATAATGGTTATCAGAGGCTGTGGGGGAGGAAGCAGAGGAGACGTGGTGGACTAATGGGTACAAAACTGTGCTATCTACCCTAAGTGAATCATTGTGCATTGAAACAACACACTGTACCCCACAAATATGTACAAGTAGATGTTAAAATATTTTGAATAAAATAAATGCTTTTGAGAATTACACATTCCTTATTTAGAAGTTAATAAAAATTTACATACAAATATTGCTTTTTAATTTGAGAAGCATTGTCATCTACTCAATTTTTTTTTTATCTTCAGAATAACCACTCTCCTTCCTGCCTCCTGTGCCCTGTGAGTCATGTCATTCCCTGAAACTCAGTTCAACGTCACTCTTTCACGAGGCCTTTGCTGCATCTGCAGGCTGCTCATTTTTAGACAATGATTTATTCATCTCTGTTGTAGCATCTGGCACATATATTCATTGAATAAAGGAATGAAGAGCCCAATGAACAAAACTGCATCATACGTAAGGTGTAGGACCTGTACTATTTTCTTCACTTTATAGATTTGAAATTGAGACTCAGAAGGTTTCAGCTAATTTTCCAAATATCAGAATAATGACAATGAACTAAAACAGAAACCTCTTCACTCCAACCTTAGTACTTTTTAGAAAAATATTCTAATACTTGTGACGATGGGGCCATGAGAGTCAAAGAAGTCAAAGTATTATCAAGTCACTTGCTATGTTTTTCCTCAGTTTGGGGAAAAATCCTAATTTTTGGAGTTTTTCGTTAATTCACATAGGTATTTGGAGACATTCTCCATATGCCTTTAGTATAGTGTAGAACCTTGTTTTATTCCTTAGAGTGCCTGTGGGAAAGAAACTAATTCAAAGAGGTGAATGGGTATAAAAGGAAAAAAAAAAGAAAAAGAAAAAAAAAACAAATATGATAGAAATTGTGGTAGGCAGAATAACTCCCCCCCCCAAAAAAAAAGAAAAGAAAAAGAAAAAGATGTCTATCTCCTAAAGCCTGGAACCTATAAATATATTACCTTACATGGAAAAAGGAACTTTGAAGACGTGATTAAATTACGGATATTGAGTAGAGGGGATTATTCTGGATTATCCAGGTGAGCCCAGTGAAATCCCAGTGTTGTAAGTGAAAGTGAGGCAGGAGGGTCAGAATGACCTATGAGGACAGGGTCAGAATAATGTAGTTGCTGGCTTTGAAGATGGATGGATCCATAGTCAAGGAATGTGGGAAGCCTCTACAAGCCAGAAAAGGTAAAGAAATAGATTCTCATCTGAAGCCTTCAAAAAGGAATATACCCACTGCCGATACCATGACTTTAGCCCCATGATATCCATTTCAGACTCTTGACCTGCAGAATTGTAAGATAATAAATTTGTGTTGTGTTACGCCACTAAGTTTTTGATAATTTATTAGATTAACAATAGAAAACTAATATAGGTGTGTTCCTTTTTCAAACTATTTTCTCTCTTTCCTGTACTCCAGACATCACGAACTCGAAGTGGTGCCACATTAGTAATCAAGAGACGAGGTCCTTCTGCCTTTTTAAAACATATTGTCAGAGAAAGACAATAAACACATAAAAATGCACCCACATGCCAGAAAGATGAGCACTCTGAAAAAAGTAAAATTAAGTGATCAAATTAGGCAGATTATAATTATTGGATGATGAAATAAATAAAAGGAGCCAACATATGCAAAATTCCCTCTTTTGCATGGTACTTTACCAGGATCTCGCTGATCACAAGCAGAACAGGTTATTTCCCTCACAGAGTTCACTTAGCATTTTGCACTTCCGTCTTCATTGTATTTCACAAATCAATTAGTTCATGAATTAATCCACAAGTTATTCAAAAGCAAAGAACCTGAGTAATAGTTCGTTGTATGTCGTGTAGCTAGCACACAATCTCTGCACAGCAGATATTTAAGAAAGGAGAATGACAGGGACAGAAGAGGTAGGAAAAAAGTTAGGCAATAAAGACAGAAAAAGAAACTCAATAACAACTGGCAAGACAGAAGGAAGGAAGGAAAAAGAAAAGGCAGCCGAGAAGACGATAAAAGACAGTAAGAAAGATTGATATACAAGAGCAGAGTTATATAAGTAAACTCAATTCATCTTATTCCCCAAAACAAGTCAACCTCCATCAGTTTGTGCAGTGTGACAGTTACGAGGCAATCCTTCTGTGCTGCAACGCATAGGTGCAACGTTACATATGTTTTATTGACTGCTTGCTGGGTCTATGCTGTCTTTCTAAAACAGACTGTCCCCTTAAGCCTAAGACACCTTGTTGCCTTGTGGCACCTGGAACTTGACTTCTTTAATGTTTTGTAGAGCCATGGGAGTCAATTAAAGAAAAAGACACAACAACACAACTCTCTGGCAGTTCCAGGGTAATACATTATGAATGTATAAATACAGGAGCAGCATTTATCTGCTGTTACCTCCAGCAAACAGGAACTCTGTTACTCTGAATTATATTCATCGGTGGACTGTAATTGATTGCTACTCTCAAATCATTTATTTTATAAAACTCAATAAAAGAAAGAGATGAAAATGTGCCAGATGATTTCCACAGAGGGCAAGAATGAAAGAGCTAGGAAAGAAAGCAGCCTCAATTCGTATTCACTAATTTAAGAAATGCTGCCCCAGTCCTGGATGGAAGACTATCCTTTTCTCCTCAGTAGTTCCAGACCTAATGGATGAAGCAAATCTCCCTGATGTTCTGTTTACCTCATTCTTGCTTTTATTTCCTTTGATAAAGGCCTATTGGTATTAAAGATTGCAGGGGGTTTATTTTACATCGAGCTTCCAGTTCAATTATTTCCAGCTACATCAGTATATAGCAGAGAGCTTCAGAGCTAGTACACATTGCCTTCCGTCTCCCACGTAGCAAATGCAATTGTTTTGTTTTTCACGGTCTCAAAATGACTAGATATCAGCAGTTTACACCCCACAGGGCAAATCAGGATGCAGCATAAAGTGTTTGGAATTGCTATGTTGGCATTGACAGCAGAACAGTAATAACAGAGTGTGTCTGGACACAATAGGGATTTTGGCAATGTCAAGCACTCACTCCCTGGTGGAGAATAGACTGTGTCATTGTGTCATTCCAACTCACCTTTTATTTTCCCTCCTCTTCTGTGACCTGGAGAAATATTTTTAAGATGAATCAACCCCTCCTTCCTTGCTACAGACACCTCATGATTCAATAGCGGGCTCTGCTACTATATCTCTTGTTTTGTAGCTCAAAGATACCTCTTTCTAATAATCTCTCTTCCCAAAGGTTTTTCCTATTTATCTAGCTCACCTGTCTTATATTTCATAGTGGTAACTTCCTAAATGTATTTAGCAGCTAACAAATTCATGGGCTGTATATCCTTAAGGGGTGGGAAAGAGGCGAGTTGTAGGGAAAGTCTGTAAATTATCGACACCCCCCTGCAGATACTCCCACCCCTTCATACATGTGCTTTGCTTCATTTCAAGCTATTGTGCAATTGTAAGTAAGCTTTCCCTTCCATTCAGTCACCTTTAGCTAAAGAATTGCTACCTTTGAAAACTCAATGTCTGTTACTGCCAAAATTGTACAAATAGAATGCTAATCATTCTATACAGCTATCCACTTTTTACAGCGTTTTCTTCCCAAACCTCATTGTTTACAATGTGAGAAGTTTAGTCAGCCATCTAGATTTCATTTTATATACTGCTTCTTTATAAAACCTATGTTAAATGGCTGACCAGCTTTTCTCCAATGCCATAAAACTGACTTATCTAAACTTTTAACTGAGGCTTTATATGTGTGTGTGTGTGTGTGTGTGTGTGTGTGTGTGTGTGTGTGTGTGTGTGTGTGTGTGTGTGTGTGTGTGATAGAAAACAACAACAATTATGACATATCCCATATAAAATCTGCTACAAAATAGACCAAAGACAATGTTCATCTGGTTAGTCGGCTTTGATATTATGGAAGATTTTCACTTTTATTAATCCCATAATTGTGCTATGTATAAGACATTTGACTCCATTCTAATTCTCTGCAAAAAGCTTATATCACCACCTTTCTATGTATAGTGTTTGTAGATAAGGTTATTCTCATAATCTGAATGCATTTGTGATCAAAGAAAACATACAGTATCATGGGATTAGCATCACCCTATACATACAATCTAAACAGAAGTCTATATTGTCTCTTTAATTCATCCAAATATCAACAATCAGCAATGGAAGAAAAAGACTGAGATAATATGGTGCAACAGACTGTTGACTTGAGTGCCTACCTGCAGAAAATTTCCTTAATTTCCTAAGACCTTATCAGCATCATTTCATGAAAAAGAGAATTCTTCAAGGTTTCCTGTTGGAATTGGTTTCTGCAATGAAAGGCTTTTCCTTTCACTCCCGGATCTGCTAGTGATTTGTGGTTTCTCTCTAACTTCCTTTGTCTCGTTTCCACTTCTGCATTGCTCAATTTTCATATTTTAAATTCTTTGAACTATGCCCTGAACTTTTCAGAAATAGAGAACTACAAAGTTCTAACTTTCAAAATAATATGACAGCTTGCTAGAAATTGCCCATGCATGTGTTGGAAGAACAGGTAGAGAAGTGAAGATAGCAGAGAGACGTTGCTCTTTGCCTCCCTTTCTTTGTTTCCCCACCCCCTCTGCCTGGAGATTGACCACCTCCACTGATATTGTCAACAAAGTTATTATTCCACTCACTGGTCAATACGTGTTCATTTTCTGCTGAATGCCTGAGGAATTGATGCATTATATGCTGATCTCTCTCTTGGGTTTGTTTCTTCAGAGACAGTAATGCTTACCCTGTATTACGCACATCTCTGATTATGAGGCTGCAGCGGGGGTGGGGTGGGGTGGGGGGGGCATTAAATCATAACTCACCTGCCTGGTAACTCAGATACAAAGGAGCAAACACAAATGACTGGCATCTGTTTTCTAAAAGAATTGGCTGGTCCCTTCAATTTCCTAAGAAAAAGTAGATTTCTGGCTTATTCTCATAGAAAACTTCTGCCTGCCCATGACAATGGTGAAACAAAAAACAGTCAAATGTACCACTCTTCCAAATCAAAAAGTACCCACTGAAGATACCCAGTTCTCTAAAATGGGGATTTGCCAGCCTCTGGACTAAGGAAAGAGTTTATGTAAAATCTGTGAATATTTTTTGAACACTCTGCATAACTTTAATTAAAGTATTTTGCTAAGAATATAAATACTTGATATTAATATATATTTAAATTAATTCTAGTTCTTAAAATGTTTTATTCTTCTTCAGACTTGAAGCCTGAGGCAATCCCTAGTTTACCAATTTTAGCCATTTTCTTTGAAGGTCTTCCTCTAAGCTTACACCTTGGAAATGTGATTAACCTCATTGTACACTGATTGTTTCTTTCCCACGTAGTTCCTCTGCACGCTGGTGTACAGTTATTTTATTTTCTCTTACACAGTTTTTTTTTTTTTTTTTTTTTTGCATTTTATCTCTAGTTTCATGAATGCCTGAAGGCATAATAATACCTAACTCATTGGGTTGCTGTGAGGTTTATGAGAAAGAACATATGTTGATTCCCACCTCCTGGTTCTGTTGCAGTACTGGAGATGTGAAGACAATTGGATACATGAGAGAGGGAAAAGTTGGATAACCTGCTTCTCCCAGCAATGGTAAATGAGGAGCTCCCTATGGGTTATCTAGGATGTTTTTCTAGGTTAATCATGGTGGCTGGAAGGTCATAGGAGACCCACAGACATGATCTCTTTGATCACTATCAAGTTGTGTTGCTTTCATGTTGATATCCTTTGTTTTGATTACAAATCGAACTAGTCAGCATTTCAAAATCAGAAATATTCATATAGAAATCTAAATCTCCTGCCACACATGGTTGCAGTCCTGCATGGCTGAAGCTAAGAAAAAGTACAAGTTTTAGATGGGTGTCATGCACTTTACTTCTCTATCATGTTACCTCCTGCTTGCTTCATGCCTTAGGGCTTCCTGTTTTGCCGCTGGAGCCATTTGAGTTTGGGACTCTCTTAGCGTCCTAGCTTCTGCAAAGGTTTCATAGTTTGAAGTATCAGCATAGTTTGAAATAACTTCACAGTCCACACTGTTCTTCTTTCCCTTTAAACTCCATCTTATAACTCTGTGTGTTTGTTCTCCTTAGCTAAAATATTTGCACATTGAGGACAAGTTTCACTTCTCTTTTTCTACACATTTGGTACAGTGTTATAGATATTATGCTGATTTCATATTGTCATATTGGGGATTTATAAATGGCATGAATATGTATTCTTTTATGAACAGTAGAGTATGGTTTAGAGAGAGCTGTGGATTGAATGTCCCCCCAGATCTCATTGAAGCTTTACCTGCGCTGTTAAAGGGTGGGAAATCACACTATGGTGTTTGAAAAGTGGAGCCTTCAAGAGGTGATTAGATGGAGTACTGGGTGTGGTTCTGATGGCTTTATAAGGAGGGCAAATGAGGTTAGCTCCCTCTTTCTCTTGAGATTCTGGCCGTGTGATACCCTGCATTGCTGTAGAGAGCCATTACCAAAAAGGCCTTCCTCAACAGACGTGTTCCCTGGACCTTGGACTTCTCAGCCTCCAAACTTTGAAAAATAAATTTCATTTTGTTATATATTATACATTTTCAGGTGTTCTGTTATACATACCAGAAAATAGACTAATACAGAAAGTAAGCTTGAAGTAAAAAGCCCTTTGTTCCACGAGACTGAATATATAATGTAAAATAGCCAAACAATGTATAAAACTAGAACTTTATTCCACAACCTGAAGCAACCACTCCAGAAGCCAAACCACCATCTCTGTAGCAATCAGTGCCAAAAAGTCAGGGCTTGATCAGTAACTGTCAACTTTCTTAATGTTTGCCCCCACTTCCAATTTAGGACCAATCATAGAAAGCCTGTTACACAATCCTAACCAATCATGTAAGATGTCTCACTTCCAGTTAGCCTTTCTCAGGCTTCTCCATGCCAACATTCTCCAATGAGAGCACATCTGAAGCATTCTATTTTTCTTTTTTTTCTATAAAGCTTTTCAACTCTCCTGACTGCATTTTAGTCTCTGCCAAATGTAGGTGATGATGGCTGACCTAATTGCTATAGCAAGTTCTGCATAAATAACCTTTGTTTGTTGTCATTTGAGTGGTCTTTATTTTCACAATTCAAATTCTATTACTTTCACTTACTAGTTATTTAACTTTGGGCATGTTTCTTAATCTGTCTGAGTCTTAGTTTCCTTATTGTAAAAATAGAGATTCTGTGGTAACTACATCTTAAAATTAAACCAGTTTAAAAGGTACATTAAAAAATTTCCTAAAAAGTACCTTGGAACACTATGTCTTAAATAGTTCTCAGTATTTTTTATTCATTGTAATTATTTATTTTTAGGTGTGAGGAACAAACTAGAGGTTAAAGGACTTACTTGAAGTTCACAAAAAAATAACGAGCTGGTTACAAACTTTCGGCTGGGTTCAAATTCAATGCTCTCTTTCCTATTTCAAGTAACCTCTACTTTGTTCACGCATAGCATGATCAGCAAATTTTTTCTAAATGAATGCATGAAAGAATAAGTATATGAGTATGCAGACTACATTGTTACATAAGTTGCAAATGCAACTATGGGTAAGGAGAGGAAGCAATTAATCAACCAAAAAATATATGTGGCCGGAACCACATTAAATTTTCTAAGAAGGTAAAATGAGTTCAGAGCTAGGAAGTATGTTAGCGATCATTTAGTCCAGTGATTTTCAAACCTTTTCAAAGTCCACAGTAATAGAAATTCAAAATGGAAAAGTTTCCACAGTAACATCTAAATAGGAACAAAGTCAAACTAAACCCTAATCATGGGTCTTTTTTGCTTATAAATGAAAGACTGATAGAAATTTTCAATTTTTTCTTAAGCTTGGTTCTTCCTATAAATATTTTTTTTTTGTCAAGAATCCTCCACATCAACCATAATTGTCAGAAAATGGATAAATCAAGACCAAAATTAAAAAGCCACTGAAACGCTTTAATGAGACTTATGTATTTTAGTATTGATTCTCTCAAAAGTAGATCTTGAGAAAAGAATATCTGTACAATGAGTTTATTTGAAAGGCAATCCCAGGGAACACCCGAGGTAGTGGGAAGTGACAGAAAGGAAAGACAGGAGAGCCAGCAAGATGTTTTCTTTTTAAAAATTAATTAATTAATTAATTAATTTTTATTGGTTATAAATATTCATGGGGTACAAAGCTAATTGTCATCACTCATGCACAACACATGATGGCCAGATCCATACTGGTAGCATGCTCATTACCACAAATTGTGATAATCCACTGTGTCCCCAACCCAATTATCCCCGACCTCCCTCCCCATCCCCCATTCCCCACTCTACTTTGTATCCCTAGGTATGTTCTCTCCCTCTGCAAATCCAACACACTTCTGTGGTATTTCTTTCCTTTCTTCTCTATCTCTTAGCTCACACTTATGAGTAAATACATGCAGTATTTATCCTCTGTGCTTTGCTTATTTCACTCAACATGCTTCTGCAAGCTCATCCACGTTGTTGCAAATGGAAGGATTTCTTTCTTTTGCATGGCAGAGTAGTATTCCATGGTGTGTACATACCACAGTTTCCTTATCCAGTTGTCCATTGATGGACATTTAGGTTGGTTCCATATCTTGGCTATTGTGAACAGAGCTGCAATGAACATGGGAAAGCAGGTATCTCTTCGACATGATGACTTCCATTCCTTTGGGTATATACCCAGAAGTGGGATTGCTGGATCATATGGAAGATTTATCTGTAGTTTGAGAAACTTCCGTACTGTTGTCCATAGTGGTTGTACTAATTTACAGTCCCACCAACTGTGTAGGAGTGTTCCCTTCCCTCTACACTGTCATCAGCATTTGTTATTGTTCATCTTTTTGATGATAGCCTGTCTAACTGGGGTGAGGTGATATCTCAATGTGGTTAATTAACATTTCCCTGATGACCAGTGATGTTGAACATTTTTTCATGTATCTGTTGGCCATTTGTATGTCTTCCTTTGAAAAATGTCTATCCAGTTCCTTTTCCCATTTATTAATTGGGTTATTTATTTTTTTCCTGTGTAATTGCTTGAGTTCCTTGTGTATTATGGATATTAATCCCTTGCTGGATGCATAGTTAGCAAAATTTTTCTCCCACTCTGTAGGTTGTCATTTCACTCTATTGATTGCTTCCTTTGCTGTGCAGAAGGTTTTTAGTTTGATATAGTCCCATTTGTTTATTTTTTCTTTTGTTGCTTATGCCTTCTGGCTTCTGTTCATAAAGTCTGTGCCCAGACCTAGTTCCTGAAGTGTGTCATCTATATTTTCCCTTAGTAATTTTATAGTTTTTGGTTTTATACATAAGTCTTTAATCCATTTTGAGTTGATTTTAGTATATGTTGAGAGGTGCATGTCTAGTTTAATTCTTCTGCATATGGATATCCAATTTTCCTGGCACCACTTATTGAAGAGGCACTCTTTTTTGCAATGTATGTTTTTGTTGCCTTTGTCAAATATCAGATGATTGTAAGCCTGAGGGGTGATTTCTGGTTCTCTATTCTGCTCCATTGGTTCAAGTGTCTATTTTTATACCAGTACCATGCTGTTTTGGTTACTATGGCTTTGTAGTATAATATGAAGTCAGGTAGTGTTATGCTTCCACTTTATTTTACTTTTTTTTTTTTTTTTTGCTCAGGATTGCTTTGGCTATTTGGGGTCTTTTGTTGTTCCATGTGAATGTTGAGGTTTTTTTTTTTCCATTTCTGTGAAGAATACCATTGGCATTTTGATGGGATTGCATTGAATCTGTAGATTGCTTTGGGTTGTATAGACATTTGCACAATGTTAATTCTTCTAATCCAAGAACATGGACTGTCTTTCCATCTTTTGGTGTCTTTAATTTCTTTCAATAGTGGTTTGGAGTTTTCATTGTAGAGGTCTTTCCCCTCCTTGGTTAAATTGATTCCCATATATATATATATATAGTGTGTGTGTGTGTGTGTGTGTGTGTGTGACTGTTGTAAATGGGCTTACTTTCTTGATTTCTCTCTCTGTTAGCTCATTATTGGATAATATAAATGCAACTGATTTGGGGGCATTTATTTTGTATCCTGCAATGTTACTGAATTTATTAACCAACTCTAAGAATTTTTTGATAGAGTTTTTAGGTTTTACTATATATAGTATCATGTCATCTGCAAATAGGGGCAGTTTAACTTCATCTTTTCCAATCTGGATGCCCTTTATTTCTTTCTCTTGCCTGATTGCGCTGGCTAGTACATCTAGTACTATATTAATTAGAAGTGGTGAGAGTGAGCATCCTTGTCTTGTTCCTGTTCTTAAGGGAAAAGCCTTCAATTTTTCCTCATTCTGAATGATACTGGCAGTGGGCTTGTCATAGATGGCTTTTATTGTGTTGAGATATTTTCCTTCTATACCTAAGTTGCTGAAAGTCTTTGTCATAAAGGGATGTTAAGTTTTGTCAAATGCTTTTTCAGCATTTATTGAGATAATCTAGAGCTCTCTGAAGTAAGAACTTCAACCCAGAGAAGTATGGTTGTTTTCAATGATAATACTGATTAATGATATTAATACCAGTAATAATAATTATAAGGTCTCATGTTTATAATGACTTGCATATATTTCCTCATATGATCATTACAGTAAACTTGTAAAGCATATACAGCAGACCTTAAAATTCCATCTTTTATATGAAGAAGTCGAGGATTAGAGAGCATCACAATAAAACAATTCTTACAAAATAAGATTGATCAGACAGACCTGAGTTCAAATCCCACACTCGTACCTGCTGGCTGACCTTGGGCAGGTAACTTAGCCTCCCTACATCCTCTTCTGTAAAATGAAAACATTCGTAGTACAGACCCCACTGGTTACTAGAGATTTAAACAGGGTGATGCAGATATTACAGAAACAAAATCATTTTTTGTTCTTTTTCTTTTTACTTCTAAGAAGAAGGTGCTGTAATCTCTACTACAGTTCTAGTAAACACTCTCTGATTCTTAGCTATTGATATCACTTTTAAAGGTAGAAAGGAACAACTTGTTTCTTTTCAGTTCTTGTGGCCAACTCAGAGTTACCCTTATAAGAAAGGACTCTCTGCTCAGCAGCAAGGAGTGTGATTAGCCAAAAACCTTCAGTTGCTAATTCTTTCAAGATCTGCCTCAGCTTTTCAGTCAAGGTCACATTCTTCTTGGGGCAAACCACAGCCAAGGACAAAGTAAGTTAATGATAGCTGAGCAAGGCTTTGGTAGAAGGGTCTTGACATAGTCATTTGAACCTAAGGTAGGACTCCTCTTATAGTCTTCTTTCTAGAGCTGTCATTGAACTGGAAGAGACTTTTCCAGGTCTACCTCCCAATCTAATGGCTTCCATTGCTCAATCTTACTCTGGCCTTTGTTCTTTCACAGGTGTTGCTCCTAACTGCATCTCAGCATGTGCTTCCTAGAGAACACGACTAGCTTACTGCTTAATGCAGCTATTAAAGGTAGGGTTCAGGCCAAGTGTTGGGCCGGGTCACAGACCCTTAAAACTCATGCAGACTGGGTCGCAGACCACTCATGTGCAGACTGTATCACAGACCACTCATATGCAGGCTGGGCCACAGACCCCTCCTATGTTGGTCGTGAGCAAAGCTGTTGGAAAAGATCTTTGGAGCCATTGGCAAGGCTGTCATGATTTATTTGGATGCAAGCTCAGCCCCCAGCCAGGTCCTCCTCCTCAGCAGCAGAAGCAGCATTGGTGGTGGTGGTGGTGGTGGTGGTGGCAGCCTCCAGGGAGTGTCCAGGAGGCTCTATGGATCAGAGCCTTTCATCCTTTATACTTAAGTTAGATAATGCAGGGACACCTGGGTGTAAGTCAAATAACCAAGGAACACCTGGGCAAACATGTGCAATTACATCAGACAATAGCCAAGAAACACCAGGATGCATGTGCACAATTAACATAATTATATCAAACAGGCTAGGTCATGCTCAGCAAGATTCTGAACAGCTGAGGGAGCCTGACCATTTTTCATTTTTCTTACACAAAGATTTTTTTGACTTCGGTACCATTCACATTTTTGGCCAGATAACTTTTTGTTGTGGGGTCTATTCTGTGAATTCATGGATATTTAGCAATTTCTTAGCCTCAACCCTCTAGATACCAGTAACAATCTCTCCCTCCCCCATGTTGTAACAACCAAAAACATCTCTGGACATTTCCAAGTGTCCCCCAGTAGAGGACCACTTTGTTTAGGCAAATCCTTTTACTTTACTGTTGGGCTAGGGCTCAGACCATTCACACCCATTGTACAGACTGGGTCACCAACTCTTCATGTGCCAGGCTGGGTCACAGACCTCTCACGTACAGGTCGTAAGCTAGGTAATTGGGAAAACATCCCAGGAGCTGTTGGCAGAGTTAACATGTTTCATTCTTACATGAGCTCAGTCCTCAGCTTCCTCAGCAGCAGTAGCAGTTTGCAGCAACATCTCCAGCAGCAGTAGCAGCCCCCTTGTGACCCACTGGGAGTGTCCTGGGGGAAGTTGGCACTATGGATCAGAGCCTTTCATCCTTTATACTTAAGTCTCTGATAACCCAGTAACACCTAGGAGTGAGGTCAGACAATCAAAGAACACCTGGGTGCACATGTGCAGTTACATCAGACAATAACCAAGGAATACCTGGGTGCGTGTGTACAGTTAACATTTACATCAAATGCTTGGCAAGATTCCGAACATCCGAGGCATCCTGAACATTTATCCATTTTATTTTCCCTACATTTCCCAAGGGGGAAGCCAGATCCCAAATAGCTTACTTTAGTTGTCCAAGTCATAGATAGCTAAACTAAAGACAAAAGTGTAGATAGCTAAACTAAAGACAAAAAAAGTGTACCTAGAACACCGGTTTCTGCTTGTCTCAATCGGTTCAGGCTGCTATATCAAAGTACCTCACATGGGGTGGCTTATAGATAACATAACTTTGTTTCTCACAGCTCTGTAGGCTGGAATTTCAAGATCAGGGTGCCAGCATGGTCAGGTTTTGGTGAGGGCCTCCACCTGGGTTGCAGACTGCCGACCTCTCCTTGTATCCTCACATGGCAAGAGAGGGAGCTCTCTGGTGTCTTCTTATAAGGGCGCTAATCCCATTAATGAGGGCTCTACCCTCATGCCCTAATCACCTCCCAAAGGTCCCACCTCCAAATACACTGAGCATCAATTTCAACATATGAATTTGGGGGGGACACAAACATTTAGTCCATAACATCACTGTTTCTTATCCAGGCTTCATTTTAGATTTTGAATTAGAAAAAGAATTCATAAGAAAAAAGCCACCACCCTCTACTTGCAGACTGGAATAGCCTTAGGTTAAAAATCCCAGAGTGAAATCATTCTGTTTTTTTTTTTTTTTTTTTTCTTGTTTACACCTCTGTGAAGAAGGTGCTGGAACCTCAACCACATCACAGCCCTGGAAACGATGAAGCTCTTCCTCCAGCTGGGTTGCAAGTTTAAATTGCTTCTGCTTCTTTGGTTCCTTGTGAAAACACTTGAAAGTCATTGTGGTTCATTATGTGAGAAACTGTAAATTGGTCTCCCTCCAATCAAACATATCTCCTAAGTATCTGTCCTGTGCAGACTGGCCTTCAATGTAACCTTCTGTGTCATCTCCTTTAAAAAGTTTTCCACAGCATTTCACTCCTCTGACCTCTGTGCTGAGATGGGGCATTCTGTGTTCACATAGCATCATCCCGTGGCTAAAGCAATCAGAGCTCTCGGCCACCTCTGTTACCATCATCTTCTTGTCTGATTTCCCTCTCTGTTTTATGAACTTCTTATGCATGAAAGCCCAAGCCTTTCAACACTTGCTGCCTAATTCCTGAATTCTTAACTCAGCAAACGTTTTGGGAATGAGTGAATATATGGTTCACAAAAGCTGCCAGATCACTGTACCAGGTAAAGAATTAGAAAGGAGAATCTTTTTTTTTTTTTTTTGATTTTTTAGGAGTTTGCTGTGTTCCTTAGCATATTCTTGACTACATTCACAGGTAAAGTTAACAAGAAAGGATTTTAAACATCCCTGTCGAAATCAGCTATGTTTGCAAATGTTTAGGTCTGGCAGTCAGTTCCACACTTGTCTAAATACTGTGTGGGCAGCTCTGTGGGCTAACATCTAACCTTAGCCATAGCTCATTTTTACCTCTGTTCTGAGATTTAAAAACCTGATTATGGGATAACAAATTTGTAATGCTGCACAGGACAATCTTTTGCTGAGCGACTGGCAAAAATATTTCGAGTTTTTTTTATAAACTCTAATTCCATTCACTGCCAGGCATTATTATGGAACAATAGTGATTACAATATCCTCAGGGATAAAAGAAAATCTCTAAAGCAAATCTCTGTGCTTATTTAAATATTGTTTATTCAGGTATTTATTATAATAAGGTAATGATCTTACTGTGAATTAGCTATTGAGTGAGATGTTCCAGTTGTTTGTAAAGTTTAATTCTATACCAAAAAATAATCTTGAGATGTAGTCACTGTAACAGCTAATGAATAAATATGAAGATTACTTTCAAGCCATTTACACATTAGAAAATTTAGGTTTTAGCCTTCATTATTGTATCACATTTAATATAAAATTATAGACAGGCTTTGTCTTGATAAGATAAATAATTCACATGCATCAATCACAGCAAGAAAGACAAAGTTTAGCATTTCTCATATATTAATACTAATATGCAATTTGAGTTATAGCTAGAAAGGGCAAAACAAAATATTTCTTTGGTACAATTAGTGTATATCTTCTCGCTTGAACATCAATGTGTATTTAATCAAAGAGTATTTATTAAGCAACAATATTTACTTAGTGCTGTGCTGAATGTTGGAGGATAGGGGAATATGATGAATTTTAAAATACGATCATGACTGTCAGAGATATTAAACTCCCACTGAGGAGATTTTATATGTATTTATGTACATACATGCACATACACATGCTGAATAAATACAGAAATGTGTTAATTGATATTTTTATTTGAACTTGGAAGTTTCTTGGATCTAAAAGGTATACTCAGGAAGCTAACATGGCACAATGGGTTTGGAGTCTTAAATTGAATCCCAGGCTCAAACATTTGCCAGCTATGTGACCTTAGGCATATCACATAAAGTCTCTAGTCCAGAGGTTCTCAAACCACTGCACCTGAAGGAACCTTTAAAAATCCCAGTGCCCAGGCATCAGATTTCTTAAAACTAGGTTTCAAGGTGATTTCAGTAAGCATTCAAGATTGAGAATGATTCATCTAGCTCACTATTTTTCAAAATGTAATGTGACACCAAAGGCCTTGTTAGCTAGGAAATGTTCAAGTTCTCCAAAGCTGGCCAGGGGCCTGGGACGCTGCGTTTCTAATAGGCTCCCAGGTGACATTGATGCTGCTGCTCTGCAGCACACACTTTAAATGGCAAGGTTATTAAGCCTACAATTTTCTCTTCTTTAAAATGAAGATGCCTCTTGGAGGGCTGATGTAAAGATAGTTGTCAAGCACCATGCCAATCACACAGCAGATGTACTCTATGATAGCCATGGTTAGAACAGTAATTTCAACTCAACTTCCTTCAAAGTATTCATGTAATTAGGGAGAGTCATCTCTTCTAGAAAGGATTATATCTGAATTTTAAGGAAAAGCTATTCATCATTTTAGGTCCTGAAGCTTGTGCAACTGCTTTATCCACAACTATCTTCCCCTAGCTTTACGGTTCTGGATGCTGGCTGCATATTGAAATCACCTGGGAAAATTTCACAGCACACCCAATGCCTAGGCTGCCCCCAGACAAATCAGTTTCTCTGGGGATGAGGCTGGGCATCAGGACATGTCAAAGCTCTCCTGGTGATTCCAATGTGCAGTCATGGTCGCAAACCACTGCTTCCCTGAAGCTCTCTACATTTCATTGACTTGGCCTTTTATTCAACTAGCACACATTGAGCTTCTACTATGTGCCAGTGGTATGCTGGGCTGTGGAACTAATACAAATACTCATGTGACTGATAAATAGCAACGCATGTATCAAGATCTTGATACTATTTACTATGTTTACAAAAAATCATGGAGTCTATCATTATTGTTATCTTCCGGATGAGGAAACAAACTCAGAAAGTCATGAAAACTGTCCAGGGTCCCAAGCTAGTACATAGAAATTCAAATCCCAAACTCTTAGTCATATGACAACCCTGCTTTGTAGAAGGTGTTAACAAGAGAGACCTTGAGATCCACAGAGGAAATAAAAGAGAAACTTTTTCTGCAGAGAAAAAGAGAAAGAAAAAAAAAAAAAGAGGCAAACTGCAGATAGGAGGAACGTGAGTGACCTCAGGGGAAAACTGAAAGTTCACACTCTAAAGAAGGGAGGGAGAAAGGGAGAAAATGGTATTTATGTCTTGCAGGATTGGCTTTACCTACATATTTAGCAGGTTCGGGGGAATTCTATAAATATTCATAATGGAAGTCATATGCATGCACAGTGGTAAACATACATGTAACATATGTCTCATGTTCAATTTGGGGTGGAAATTTAGCATTACAATAAGGTGAAATTCAGCTCCTGACACCAAAAGGTAAAAACAGGGTACAAAGGATTCTTTGTGCATACGTAGACTCAGTAAACTGACTGAAGCTGGTTCAGAGGTTGCAGTGCTTATTAGGACAGAATTGTCTGTGAAGCCGATTCTCTGTCCAATAGGAGCATCACTAGGCTTGCAATAATGAGGAGGTTGGTGGTTGACCAGGTAGACTGTTGAAGGTCAGTGTGGAAATTTTCTAGCTACAGTTGTTTTGACCTTATCTTCCAGGAGCTGATTTCTGCTTTGTTGCAGAAAGGCCTCATGATAGTCAGTAACATACATACTGTAAGCATGGGAATACAAGACTAACCTTTCCATATGCTATGGCCATTTGGTTCTGTTTGCTGGTATTTAGAGTGCCTCTTCTAGCCACAGTGAGCCCATCTTTGTCTGTTGGGGTATGCTTTAATAAAGGTTGGTATAGAGTGTGTGGTAAGGTTGAAGAAAGAGGGTAGAGTGCTGTAGGACCATAGAACTAGTTTTACAATTGAAATATGTTGTTCACAATTTCTCATCTTGGATTTCGTATGCTTTTTTTTTTTTCTTTTTTATGGCTGTTAGGTTGATTTGCTTAAGTACAGTGTAAAATCTTTCAGATCAAGAACCATTTTCATTTCTATTTTTTTTTTTTTTTTTTTTTGCTTATTTATTTTTTTGGTGGCTGGTCATGACCTTGGTGTCATAACACCACACTCTGACCAGCAGCTGACTGGACAGCCCTAAGAACCATTTTTGTAATTATATGATTGAAACTTTCACCCTAGAGCCTAGCACAGGCAAGACTGAATATAAAGTGAGTTTTCTTATTTATTCTCTCTCTGTTTATATACACATACATATATGTACATATTTACATTTGTTATTTATATTTAAGCTGTCTTTTAGATCTCAAGTATGCAGAATTGTACTATTGGTCGAATCAAGTTCCCACTTTTATTTAATTGTGTCTTTTTTTTTTCTCTTTCAATCTAAATCCTCATTCTTATTTCTTTATCCTCATGACTATTCAATCTAATGGGTTTAATATATGTCCTTTCTTTCTACTTTCCACGTTTTCTAGGTACCAATGTACTTAAAATGAGCATGTATTGTCGTTCCGTGATTTTTATATTTATGTAAATCATATTTCGCTCTAAATTTTATTCTTCTTTTCTTAAATTTTCTTTAAATATTCTCTTTGGGTTTATCCAGGTTGCCAAATTTAAATCTAGTTTATTGTTTCTGGTTATTACACTTTATACCATGGTGTGCATTTTATACATTTTACGTATCCATTTCCCTTTTTTTATAAAAATATAACTTGCTTTTATCCATTGTTTTCACCCACACAAAAAAGGTGCTAGTGCGTTTCATTATGACATATAGATAACACAGTTTTATTGAGGTGTGTAACAAAGGGAGGGATTGTCATGTTAAATACTTAGTATCTCTAAAACATTTTTATCTCCAGAAGACAGGTGCCCGTTTCCTGTCTCCCTAACAATTCCAGTTATTCATATTCTTTCTTGCATTTTATTTTATTTTATTGTTTGCCAGTCTGATGTCAAATGCTATTTTACTGTTTCAATTGCTATTTTTTTATTATTAGAAAGTGTGAATGTCTTAGTATATTTATTGGACATTTGTGTTTCCTCCTTGGTAAAAAGCCTATTCATACACATTGTTTTTTTTTTTTTTTCTAAATGGGTTTATTATATTTTTTATAAAGAGTTTCAGAAGCTCTTTATAGTCATCATTTTTAGACTTTGAAAATACCTTCTTATGGTATTTTAGCAATCAGCTAACTTTGTCTAACAAAGTATTCTTTGCTGGTGAGAAGTAATAGTTGAATATAAAATTCTAGGTTGACATTACTCTTTATCTCCTTATTTTCATTCTTTTCCAGTCTCTATTGTCATGGTTAAGAAGATTTTTGTCAGACTAATTGTTCTTCATTTGCAAGTAACCTATTTTTTACTTCTGTGGTTGCTTTTAAAATATCTTTTGTCTTTGGTATTTATTTGGTAAATTCCAAATAAATTCACTATAATACTGTTGTATATGTATTCTTTTTCTTTTATCTTTCTCAAGATTTTTTGTGCCTCTTAGTATGGAAATTTATAACTTTATCCATTCTATAAAAATGTATCCATCAACTCTTTATATATTATTTCACCCAAATTTCTCTATACTCCCATTTATGAATTCCTTTTAGTCATATGTTGGGTCTTCTCATCACAAATTCAAATTTTCTTAACTTTTCTTTTTATATTTTTTATGCATTTACTACTGGATGATGGATTACAAGTTACTTCCTCAACTCTATCTTCCAATTCACAGAAAGTATTTTCAGGATTGTCTGATTTAAAATTTAATACATACATTATGACTTTTTTTCATTTCTGCAATTGTACTTTTACAATTCTTGTAATTTTGTGTTTTTCAACTCTTCTTGTTCTTTATTCAATTATCTGATTACTTTCTTCTTTTTTTTCTTAAATCATTTTTTTCTTTATAATATTTGTAAGCATAGATTTTGTAAAGTTTAGTTTGTTTTGTTTTCTCACTTTAAAGTATTTTGGTTTTACTCCATCTTTGAACTATGTCTGCTAAATTTTCATTTATGATGGGACTATTATATAAGTATTTTATATTGTAAAGTGATCTTATATTTGCTGAGGTTTTATTTGTGGGGATCACTCAGCATAGTTTTGTCAATGTTTATAATAGTTGTACCAGTGATATCATAAGAGTTGGCATAGACTTACGTAAATGTTTGATGCCGAGGCCACATAGATATGAGACATTTAAACTCAGTATGCACAAGCAGCAAACCTGACATTTCAGCAGAGTATGTGTTTTCCCCTCCCAAATCTTTGGTTGTGACATATATACTTGCTGACTGTCTGCAGTGGTGTATGGATTTTTCTATTCTTTCTTTTTTATGGGGGGTGAAGCTCTGGTGGCATTTCAGCTTTGTGTAGGATTGCCACACTTCCTCATGCAGAAACTTTTCTACTGTTTCTGTATAAGCTTTAAAAAATAATGTGCATCTACTTCTTTCTCCATATCCAAATCTCCACAATTATCTTGGATGGCTGCAGCATTAGCACCTATAATTAATTTTCTGTTTTTCTCTCCCCCTCCCCATTTTTCCCCTGGCATCTAGCAATGTTTCTTTTCCTGGTGATGTCAGTTATTCATTTCAAAATGGCAATATTTTTATCCAGAATTTCCAAGTGTTTGTTGCTGGATTTTCAAGTTTCCTTTCTCAGTCATTTTGCCAAGTATAGAGCCATCTCTATAAGTAATTGGTGTCAAGATTGTAATAATACTAAAAGGTATCTTAGACAGCAATCCATTTTTCCTATATTAAAAAAAGGGACAGTTGTAAATGGTAGGTATGTATGGTTCCTTGAATATTTTGATGACATGGTTTCAAGTGTGTAGGGGTGATGGTTATGGTGTAGAATGCCAGGGTATTGCCTAGTCTACCTATACCTATTGTTGTCCAGTGGTCCCCAGCAAGAGGGCAGCATTGTCCTAGTTTTACCCCACTGCATCATGCCTCAGGTTCTTTCCTGCATTGCACTATCATGGGACAGACAAGGCAGAGAAGAGGAAAAGCATGGCTAAAACGTTATTTCCTGGATTATCTTCACCTGCTAATATTCTATTCTTGGTCACTGTTTTTGTTTTTGTTTTTGTTTCTGTTTTTGTTTTTCCTCATTTGGATCCAGAAATCTTCATCTGCCAAAAGTTTCTCACAATTCCATCAATATCCCTCTTTCTTCTACAGAATTTTTGACCTCTGGAGATGGGGAACAGTGAGTAATCAAGCTAGATCTCCATCCTGTCTAGAATACCTCAAATAAATATTTGTTGATCACTCAATTATCATAAGATAGGTTAGTGACTTTATTAGTAATTGGTTGGAAACAGTGTATAAACTAAGATATCTTTAGGTGAAATGTGTTACATAAGGGAAAATAGTTCTTAATGCCTACACTGTTGGTATATGGCACCCAATAAGACTCACATGACAAATTTTTATGAGGCTGTGTTTCTATGGCAGACATTTATTTATTCACACCTTTAGGAAATATTTTTTGAATATTTTCCCTGTGTCCAGCATAGCAAGGTGCTTTCACACCCATTCTCCACATTCATTAAAGCTATCCCCATTCTTTAAACTGAACAATTAGATTATTCTCAAATTTAAGAAAAATACTGTACAAATAGAGCTTCAAAACTTTATTTCTTACTACCAAATTGACAGCTCAAAGATCTTCTCTATAGAAATTCTAATATAAGCAGTATATTATATGTGCCATCCACTGTACAAGTTATTGAGTTACAACCAGTGAAGACATACAGGGTATTGTATGTATACAAAAAGAGTATTGTATATTGGGGCAGACAGATATCAATGGATTAATTAAAAATACTCGTGACTCGGTTTTTCTGAAAGTATACATAGGCATAGATTACACTCAACCTCTATTCATGTACTTTTGTACTGGTTGTTTTAACAATGTCTGTTTTGGTGAGACCAGTGTCTGTTTTGATTTGTCAGTGTCTGTGCTCTACTGGCTATTAAATGTATTTGTTATCTCCTCTGTTAGGCTGCTCTAAGAGCTTAAGCAAGTGCCACTAGAGATTCCCAACCAACTGCTCCCTCTTACACTCCTCCCCACTCCATGCAAAAATGTGGATTTTTTTTCATAGATCCATAGATCAGTGTCTGATTGTATTAGAACTGTGCTTTCCAGCTATTGAACACTTGAAATGTGCATGCTTAAATGGAGATGTGCTATAAGTGTAAAACTCACATCAGATTTTGAAGACTTAGAATTTAAAATATCTCATTAACTGTTTTTATAATAATTTCATGTTAAAGTGATACTATTCTGAATATATTAGGTTAAATAAAACATATTATTAAAATTGATTACACCTGTTTCTCTTTACCTTTTTTAAAAGTGGCTACAAGAAAATTTTAAATTACATATGTGGCTCATGCCATATTTCTATTTTAAAACATGGTTTTAGATCTTAGTTTTAATAAAAAAAAAACAAAACTATATTTAAATTTCCTAATTTTGCAATTTTGGAAATTGATGACCAATAATGGATAATAAGTTTCTTAAGACCATAGAATGGGGTAATATTAGAAATGAGCTTATGGTCAGAGCTTTGACATCCTCTGCCTTCTCCCGTATTCAACATTGCTTATAAGGTTGGCCATATGATCTTCAAAGGGAAGCATTTTAATATAAAAACTGTTTTGAAGATATGAAACCATATCTCTTGAACATTGACCATAAAATGTTTTATAAGGGAAAAGAAAAATGGAATCATAAATGTTTACGGCTTCTTACCGTTTTCTCTTACCCCTGGTTTCAGGAAGAAGAACTATACAATATAAAAACCTTTTTGATTCTTTATGAAAAAACATTTCAGATACACAACAACTGTATAGTTATTAGGTTGTGTAAATGAAAGATACCAGAGAGTCAACTACTTTAAAACTGAAGATAATGCCAAATTCAGTTATAAATTTGGGATGTAATAATACTTTTTAGGGGAGAAGAATAGGAGAGAATTTTCCTTCATGATCTTGTATTCCATATTGATAATTTAAATGAAGTTCTGTATTTTAGACCCAAATCCATTCACTGCAAAGTACGTGCACTCTAAGCATGTTCACTGCTCATGTACAATTTATAAAAAATAATAAAATTTATGTCAATAAAATGAGTGTATTTTTGTTTATAATATGCTTATTAAAAAGAAATGAGTTGAGATATCCTTAACTGTCAGCCACTGAAACAAACAATAAATAAATAAATAAGAAAAGAGATAGAATACATAAATTTAAAATATTGTAAAACCAGTGTTGGGCTCAGAGATATAAGGGAGAAATCATACAGAAACACCACGGAAGGTTGTTTAGAACATTGAAAAGTACTGTGTGGGAACAGTGCTTATCTGGGATTAGCAGAACCCACCCCTCCCCGCAAATAGTGCTTTGCATCTCAAAATTGTATCCTGCTATATAAAAAAGGTCGGGCCTTGGCACTGTAAGGTTGGTATGGCAGCTCCATGAAGCCATCAAGGACATGGGCTTCTTCCAGCTGTCTGTTCTGCCATTCCTGAGCTGTGTGCCTTATGCTCATGTTCTAAGACAACAAGTCTAAGACAACAAGCTACAGATAGGGATGCTGTGTTTCAGAAAGCAGATTGGAGTAAGTATAAAAAAGCGTATCCTCCTTCTCCTTAAAGACATGTCCCTGTAATTAATCTCCCACAACTCCACTTACATCTCATTAACCAGAATTTAGTCATGTGTACAGATTTTGCTGCGAGGAGGCTGGAAAATGCGGGGTTTGTTTTGTTTTGTTTTTAATGAAGACCGAAAACACTGCTGAAGATAGGTGTTTCCGATATTAATAAGTGTAAAAAACTAGATTCTGGAGTCAACCACCACAGATGTCATGATCCATTCTTTTGCTTCCCAAATACTTGTGTTCACCTTTCCTTCCTAAACCTCAAAATTTTATTTAATTACTGTATCCACACATAGCCAAAAAACTCTAGGTGATTGGAAGTCCTTTCCTTCAAGTCCAGATATGTGACTTGTGGACCTATAGACTAAGAATGTTAGTTATTGGATGTTAACACATCTAATAGGTGAAAAGTAAAGAAGAGAATTAAACCACCTTTTCAGAAATGGAGAGAAGATGAAACACAGGGGTTGTCACAAGGGCATCACAGAGATCAAATCTACTGGGCAAGAATAGTGAAATCTCCTTGTCCTGATTCTGTTCACTTGGATTAATTCTTCATTAATCCTCCACATATGAGAGGGCAATTGGAAAACATTCTTCTTGAGGGGCTATACCTTTTTGTGCAAGATTGAGAAATGAGGAAATGTTTTTAGAATTGACAGGCATAAGCTTGGTATGAGTTTGATAACACGATTCTCTCAAAGTTTGTTAATTGTCTAGCCAATTTGCTTGTAGGTCGTCCTATGTGCAAGTAAACATACCCAAAGATCTTATCTAAGGTGTATTGAGCCAAATTGGTCAAGATAATCAAAGTCTAGAAACCCTGTGAAACTAGTGCTAACTGAAGGACTATAGCCTAAAGGAAGGACTGAGAAGAGGCACAATAACCATCATATAATGCTGATAAATGGTCACGTAGCAAACAGGAAATTTTATCTTGCTTTGTTTTGGAGGGTAACACAGTATCTAATAGGAATAAGTTAAAAGGAGGCATGTATTGATGAAACTTGAAAGAAACAAAACAGAGAAAAACAAAATAAACACTCTTTCCAGTAATTGGAACTGCACCAAATCTGAAAGTCTGCCTAGTTAGCTTCCCTTGCTAGTTTTTTCAGAGTGCTATAGAGGGAATTTACACAGTGTAGGAGGTTAAATTAGATGATCTCCAGAGTTTCATCTAACCCTGCCTTCCACATTTCTATGATTCTATGAAACCAAAGACAAGAATTGGACAAGTATTGATTCAGAATAACCCAAAGAGGCATAAAGAAACTACAGAAACACATCAACTGTCTTGCAAGCTGCCATGAAAGATTTATGCTACTCCCTTAAGAGCAGCCAGAAAGTTATGATTGTTCAATCTTCATCTTCTACTTGGCCGTTTGATCTACTTGAATTCCTGGCACAAGGTTTTGGAAGTTGTCATGAAACAGAAGGTCTCTATAAGTTATATTCTATTCTTTAGAAAATGTGTTTTGTTCTATAGGAAATGTGTTTATTTTTTTTTGTAAGTAAATGGTTAGTAACTCTTGGGATTTGTGTTGGTGAGTTTTTATAGGAGATAAGCTGTATTTTGTTGACATCTAAATCCATGCTACTATATTTAATTTTTTCTTTTTCTCTTGAATTGTACACATGAACAACGTGAGTTTCCTATATGACTTTTCTTCACATTCAGGGAGTTGGACTGAGTTCTTTAGTAAGGATGTCCTGCCACAACACATTTTAGGTAAAGAAAATAAATTCTAATTTTTTATCAAGGTATGTGGATATTTAAAAACTGGGTGAATGTACCTAAGGAACGAGAAGAACATTTTATCATTCTGTAAGTACTTATTGAGTTCTTACATACTGACCGTGTGTCAAGTGTTGAACTTGGCATTGCAGATAAAATGGTGAACGAGCCATCTTTGAGGTTCGTATAGGACAGCAGGTGGGGAATAATATAGAGTAAACTGTGAAAACTCTGTGATAGAGGAAGATACTAGGGAGATAATAGAAAGGGAAACTAACCTAAATTTAGTAAGCTGGAGGGGAATGCTATGTTGAAACCTGAAGTGTGAGAGAAGAGTGACAAACTGTGCTTTACTTGGTTTCCCTGCAACTCTGCTGTCTCTGTCCTGACTTACCACCTATGAACAGGTTTTGTAGCAAAATTGGAACTTTTGGGAACTTGCTGAAACTTCTGTGTAGAAATCATACTTCGACGACCCAGTTTATAACACAGGCTCTGAATCTGACACACTTGGATTCAAATTCTGGTTCTGCCACTGATTAGCTGTGCAGACTTAGACATAGGACCTCAAACTCTTTTAGACTCAGTTTTTTTCATCTACAAAATGGAGACAATAATGATACCCACCGGTTAGAATTCTGGTAAAAATTAAAGGGGTGATACACTTAAAGCTTTTCACATAAAACCCATGAAAAAATAAGTGCTATACGTGTTAGGCCTTCTTATCTTCATGCTCTTAATCATCATTGTCATTTGTCTTTTTAAATAGTTTTGGCACTAAAGCTCATGGAGAACATAAAGATTTGCACATATTTAAATAAACAAGGTTGGGCAGAGTTTATAAACTAGTTTTATAGCCATACCTAGAGTTTAGATAGGCTTGTAGTTTACAAACGTCTTCATGTCTGCTATCTCATCTGATCTCACCTGATTCCTAGCACCAAGACTGCTATTCACCTGGGAGTCCCTAGCTACTTGCTGTCAGCACCCATCTTGATTGGACCATGTCCTTGCCATACTCGCTGTTGAATTATTCTGAATACCATTCTTCAGAACAGCATAATAGATTTTACTGTTATCTTCTAGTTAAAAAAAAAAAAAACGTGAATACTGAAAGCGGGAATGCCTTTTAGTCAAAAAAGCCTACAGATCAAAAAAAAGAGGTGAATCACATTGATTGCAAATGAGCTGTCCAACTCCAACCTCAGTGCTCCTTCCATGATATTAAAACGCAGAAGCTCTTTTGACATTTAGTCTAACCTCGGATCATCTTGAAATTAATAATGAAAGTCAAATCAGTCAAGAAGGACTAATTTTATAGATATTCTAAAAAGCAAACTTTCATATTTTCTTCCCTTCCAGTTGTTTATAAATCATCCATGTTCTAGTGGCAATGAGAATATGGTGTGACTGGTTGGTAAAGGTCATGGGTATATTATAAGAGAAGAGATTTCATATCCACTGTTTCTACAATTAGTTAAATATTAAGTGAGAGTATCATGAGGAGAGATATTACATTCTGTATCATAGTTAGATAGAAAGGTGAGTTTAGCCAGCAAAGATTTAGATGGAACATAAATATTGATAAAGCAGAAAGGAAGTGACAGATGACAGTGATGATCTCCTTCTCAAAGTGCCAAGTGGCACAGCCCAGTCAGAATTTGAAATGTTGAAGTCTCAATCTGAAGTCATTAAAAGAGGAATTGAGAGTACCAGCAAGACTGATTGAAACACAATAAAGGGTATTGTTTATTGGGAAGCAAAGGAGTAAAGGCTGATTAAAGGTCCATCTTTGTTCTAAAGGCAGCTACAAAGGAACACATAAACAAGAGGACTCCAACCCGGGAGGGGTGGAGAAAAGAGGGGAATATTGGAAAGGAAAGGGAGGTAGGAAAAAAGCAACAACACACCCAGCTTTTCATTTGAAACATTAGCTATCTATAGGTTTCTAAACTCAGGCATATCAACTTGAAATCTAAAAGCAGGGAGTTTAAAAAAAAAAAACAAAAACCAAAACAGGAGTCTCTGAGAATTCTTTGATTTTATTTGCTTCCCCTCTTTTAGACTTTTTGGTTTCTTGTTACTTTAATTAGAAAACGAAAACAACTCTTCCCTTGAGCTTTTAGCAGGCTGCCTTCTGAACTCCTAAAAACTCACACAGGCCTAGTATGTGATTAATGGATTTTATGAATTCTGTACGGGGATGGTGATTAGGAGAAAGGGAAAAGGGACCCATTTATTCTTTCATTCATTTTTTTCAGCAATATAATAAATCGGTTTAAAGGAAATCTGCCAAGAAAGTGATTTGACCTCATTCAAAGAAGAGGGCATCTCAGAATGAGAAACCTATTCAGGATTTATATTTGCCCTTAAAAACACAACCACCATAGGGCCTTGAACCAAGGCTGTAGAGGCTAGCACATCAAACCAAGGATCAAAACTGAGGTGCATGCCCTTATAAGTTATCATTGACGCTCTGTCTGCTCCTGTTATTCCTTTTCCTTGATGACAAAAGCCAAAAATCGATTCATCTAGCCCCACAGTTCCTGCCTTTCTCCACAGCACCTTGGCTTCCGGACAAATATAAATTAGAAGCGAAAGGAGGGAGGAAAATCTTTCTAGTTTCTATTCCATTGGGTCATTATTTTTAAAATATAAGTAAGATTGAACTGTAAATGATAACTGAGAGTTCTCCAAGGTTTACTTCTCCTCTCCTTACCTGTATTTTCCTCTCTCATTATAGTTTAATGACAGTGAGCAATGGAGCTTTGCTCAAGTATTGGTACAAAAAATAGTCACTAGAAAATATGAGGGTTTTGTCCAGCAGGAGGTGAGATGAGAGAGAAAGTTCTGGCTTTAGAGACAAGGAGAAGAGATATGCTTAAGAGAAGCCTTCCTCTTCTCAACTTAATTTGTAGCCATTATTTGCATGGGGGGTCATTAAAAAATGTGTGTTTGTATTTATGTCTTTCTCTCTCTCTCTCTCTCTCTCTCTCTCTCTCTCTCTCTCTCTCTCTCTCTCTCTCTCTCTCTCTCTCATTAAGAGGGAAAGCAAATGATCACATACTGGTTGAAGACACATTGATTTGGAGGATTACCAAAAATAGATGTATTTATCAAGCACAACTATTTCCATGTTTTAAAAATTGGTCTCTGAAGCCACAGCAAATACTATGTATGATTTACTTTACAAGGACCTGAGAAGTAAATGCAGCCACCTTTGGATGCCAGATGTCATTTATAAACTAGAAAGAACCTTAGGTATCAGATCAGTGTTATCAGAATCACCTGGGAATCTTAATATATCTCAGCCTCATCTCTCAAAATTCAGATTAATTGATTCACTTATGATGGGGTCCAGACCTGTGTATTTTTTAAAAAGTACTTGGGTTATTGTGATGCACAATCAGAATTGGGAACTGCCAATAATTCAAAACTTTCACAGATGGGAGAGTGTTTTAGTTATCTCTGGATAATAAATTGACAAAACTTAGGAGCTTAATACCACATACATTTATTATCTCACAGTCCTGTGGATTGGGAGTCCAGGCACAGCTAAAAAGATTCCTCTGCACAATGCTACTACCAATCAAGGCGTTGGCTGGCTTTCCTTCCCTTCTGGAGCTCGGGGTTTTCTTCAAAGCTCTCAGGGTTGTTGGAATAATTCAGTTTCTTGCAGTTGTAGGACTGAGGTTTTGTTTCCTACTGGCTGTCAATCAAGAACCACTCTAGGCTCACAGAGGACACTGCAGTTCCTTGCCAGAAGTGCCTCCCAGGGGCCTTCTCACAGATGCCCTAACAGACTCTCTTACAGTATGGCAACTTAACTTCTTCAAGCCCAGCAGGAGAATCTCTTAGCTACAGTCTGCTAAGATGGAATCACATATAATGTAACACAATCACAGAGTGACTATCCTATCACCTTCACCATTTACTATTGGCTAGAAGCAAGTCACAGATTTTGCTTACACACTCAAGAATGGATTATGAAAGGATTTGGATCATGGGGAGTCACCTCAAAGTTTGATCACCATAAGGTCAACTGACCAGTTGAGCTTATATGGCCAATTGGTGGAATACTGATCTTCTTAGTGTGAATGTTCTTTTCAAATAGAAAACAAAAGTAAAAGTTAAATCATATATATATATAAACACACATATATACACATGTACATATATATGTATGGCATTCAGAGTTAAATGCTGTTATAGTGAGCATGTGTTTCTGAATTTTCTTTCTTTCTGTTTATCCAGTACAGGGATGGAACCCTGGACCTTAGTGTTTTTATCAGCATCACTTTCTAACCACCAGAGCTAACCAGCCAGCCCTGTTTCTGCATTTTAATTGAGCTTCATAGAATGTGAAAACATCAATTTATGGTTTGCTCATTTCCTTCTTATCATGTAAATAAATAAATTTGGTTAAAAATACTAAGTGATTAATTTATAAAGAGTCTCTGGCCCTAACATATGGAGATGATCTGGAAAATACTAATTTCTGCTACAGTCAGATTTTTGTGGCAAATGCAACCACCTTTTGAATAGTCTATATTTGTGACAGGAATCATTCATGTGGCAAACAATTTGTCTAAAAGAATGTTAAGTATTTGGTAAAAATCACTGGTGGCAATTTGAATTAAAGGTGTTTCCCTATTCCTAGCATTTTTATAGCTACTTAAATATTTTTGGAGTTACCTTTCACAAATATTTGGAGGCATCTCAGGAGAAAGTTGGTTATTTGAACCATCCCCTGGCTAGGATAGCATATACAACTTTAAAATTCAGTTGATTCCCATCTGTTTCTTAATCTCTCAAATCTCCTAACTTTGCAATTGGAAAGATTTTCCAACATCTTTCTTTTTTTTTTTTCTGGTTAATTTAAGGTTATTCTATCTCAACACATCAATAACAAACATATACATATGTTGAATGTATTTGGGGAAATATCAAATTTTCTATTGCGATATTAGTGTAAATACGGATACTACTACTAACAATTCTCCTCTTGGCCCAAGGAATGGTTATGAACACTAATCCACATATTTTTATTTTAAAAATCATTTTTGAGACATTGCAAACATTTAGACATCTGTGTACCACCAGCTAGGTATTCCAAATGCTACCATTTTGTCAGATTCATTTTATATCCCATTTTGGAAAGCAATATAATTTTGTAGATACAGCTGATTCCTCATTACCCCAGTCATGACCTCACCTCCTTGTCAGGTGAAGATAACCAGGATAGAAGTCCTACCATCTGGAACCTTCTGAGTGTGCATATTTTTATACCTTCATGCCATACAAGTGTATCTATAGATACGAGGGTACTTCAAAAAGTTCATAGAAAGATTTGTATTTTCTTTCAATTATATTTTTCCATGAACTTTTTGAAGTACCCTTGTATGTATAATATTATGTGCCTTCCATTCTGCATGAATTTTATAGATAAACTTTTCAACTTGCTTTCTGTGTTTGGTGTTATAGCCATGAAATTTGGCACAATGATTCATGACTATTTAGTTTGATTTTCTTACTAGTGTTCTGTTGGAGTCGAATAACTATACCATCTGTTATTAATCCATTCTCCAATTAAAGGACATCTAATTGTTTACTGTTAGTCATAATTATAAAAAATACTTTAGTGAACATGCCTGTCAATGTTTCCATGTGCTTATGTTAGTGTTTCTTTAGAGAAGTTGCATTTAAACTTTTTGGACTGTAATCCATAACAAAAATACATTTTATCTTGGGACTCAGGACCTATGCACATGTGCACACACCTATATATATATGGGAAAATGCTTATCATTTCTACATTCACATACACATAACACATATATATGTACATATATATAAAAATACGAATTAAATTTTCTCTGGTATTTTGTGTTCTATTCTATTAGATTCTATTTCTTATAGGTAAAAATTATGAGTAAATAGTCACTAAGTTGGCTGGGCAATCTATTAAGGGTATGTTATAGAAGAATGCATCTGTAAAATCATTAGGCCTGAATTTTGTTTGGGTTTGTCACCTTGCTGATAATTTCTGTGGTCTTTTTGTCATTGCTGCTGTTTTCTTGAATTTCTGCATTCACCCTAAATTTTTCTTTCTAATTTATTTTCACATTCTCTTTTTCTAAATCTAAACTTTTTAGTTCAATGATATACAAAATTTGCATTTAAAGCTTAAGTTGTCATGAAAGGTAGTCTTGTCATTGCATACTTCAGTGTTGAAGTATACCTTATTCACTGACATTCAGTTCCTAATATTTTATAATATCAAGTATAATTTCTCCTATTTATGCATGAATAATTTAGTTAGGTGTTCTATATATCTCAATTAGGTCAAGTTTATTCATTGGCTTCAAATCTTCTATGAAGATTTTGTATGAGGGACCTTTGTTCTTGTGACCTTTGATCAGACAAAATCATCAAGGGGATCAGAACTAGCTTTAGTTTTGCTGAAAATCTCCATGGTTTATTTATAGCTATTCTTCCTATTTTTCTTCATTTCTGCAATCATCTTGGTGTTTTACTGTAAGTGACTGGGTGAAGTATGTTAAAATCTTCCACTGTGGCTATGGGATTGTTCATGTGTCCTTTTAGTTCTGTCATCATTAGCTTTATGTATTTTTGAGGCCATATGATCCGTTATTAGGTGCATACAAATTTAGAAATACTCTATCTTCCATTTGTATAACTTCAAGCTTTAAAGACATACCCTCTGCTGCTAGAGCCTTTTTGCCTATCTCTATTCTGATATACATCTTTTTGTTTAGCTCACCCCACTGGCTAAATTTCTTTCTTCATTTCTCATATCTGGAAATTCTCTAGCGTCTTTTTTTCAAAACCGTATATTTGCTGTTGCTGTTGTTGTCTTAGATTCATATGTAACATTTCTAGATGTCCATCTGTTTTATAATGAGAAGTCTGTGTAGGCTAGTTCAATCTGTTATATGGCCAGAATCAGAAATCCAAACCATTATTACTTACCCAAAGCCAGGACTTATATTCTAACTAAAGAAATCTTATCTAAGTGATTCTTCTTTCAATCAAAATAAGACAAAATAAAGCCTTATTGCTTTCCTATTTCTAGGAGATATAATTTATTAAATTATTTCAGAACTAGTACTTTATTACTATTATTACCACTACAGACATATTGCTACTACTATTTACAACCATAATAATAGCTAATGTCTGATGTTCATAGAGTATATACTCTGTGCTAGCTACTTTGTGAAGTGCTTTACATGTATCAATTCACTTAGTCCTCACACAAATACTAGTAAGTAAAAGTTATCATGATTCCCATTTTACAGATACAGAAAATGAGGCACAGCAGTCAAATAACTTGCCCAAGTTTACCTAATCATTAAAGAACAGAATGAGGATCTGAATCCAGGACAGTGGTTCTAGACTCCTGATTCTCACCACAAAGCCACTACTGCTTTAGACTCAAGCAAGAGATGTCTCTGCCCTGGTCCCCACCTGCTGAAAAGATCCAAAGTAAATATCTCCAGACAATTCCTTTTCATGAACATGAACTTCATAGAGATAAGGAATGTGCCCACCTATAGTCCCCAACCTTCTTCTAGATCATGCCTCAGTGTTAATTAAGACCCTGAATTCCCTGCTAACAAACTATTGTTCAGGGCTTGCATAGATCTCACCCCTCGGTGTGTCCTCCTGAGAGCAGCCATCCCTACGAGAACACTTACCTATAATCCCAAGGGTGGCTTTGTATGGAGTGTGTGCTTGGACATGTAGGCTGGAGTGCCTACACTCATATTGAGTCCCTCATATAAAGCCGTGCTTAACAGGGGTAGAAAGAAATGGGAGTTGCATTGCTGAGAGAGGGCTGGGCAATTCACCTCCCGTTTCTTCCTACACCACTTTATTCCAGTACAAAACTTCAAGTAATCTGAGAATTCTACTTTTGAATGTGACCTATCAGGCCATTATAATGATGATAGCATGGTTTTACTTAATGATTTGTTAGCTTAATTTGTGACTGGGAAAAATTCAGACACTTGAATGTGATCCTCCACTCTTTGGGTTGCTGCAAATGCTATGAGCAAGTCTGTGTGACACACACACTGTCTATGTGTGGACTTGCCTTTAATGAGAGTGCTTTATCATGCCTTCCTTCAAACAGATTCAAATAAATGTCTTTGGAATATGAATCCCTTCTTTTACTGCTCTCTGAGAATGCTCTGGTTTTCTTATGTTTGGGGTTTGGAATTGTGGTTTTGTGTGACAAGAGGGTAGCAGAGTTGACACACAGAGTGTTAGCAATCAAGCTCAGAGGATTGTTATTTCATCTTCATGTTTTCCAACAGAGCACAGAGCACTTAGTAGGCTTTCAAAAAATGCTAGTTGAATAAGTGAGAGATAATAGCTGCCATTAATGGCGCTTTTATTAGATGTCAGAAGTAGTGTTTTTTGCTTTCCATAGGTTATTTCATTTAATATTGACAACAACCTTTTTAGTTAAATACTGTTATTATCTCCTTTTAAGGAGGAGAAAACAAGCTCAGAGAGTAACCAGCTCAAGGTGAGAAAGTCAGTGATTGACAGTCTGGATCTGAACTCAACATGACTTTTGAATGCATGCATTTGAATATAATGTTATTTTGCCTCCCAGAGAACTAATAAATGAAAAAAAACCATCTATGATTTTCCTAAATGTCAAACTTACCTTGAAAATCTAGCTGAAACAGTTGTTGGATGTGACATAATCATATGCCCTGCACATCTTATTTTGATGCTTTTCTAGGCAAGTGGGACTTGAACATCTAAATACAATAATATAGATTATGTTTTTAAATATTAGGAAATAGGTGGCAGAAATGAAACGAAAGATATACACTGGCGTCAGTTCCTTTTTTGAAATCAGTATATTAACACTTTTTTATTGGGTTATGTGAGTTACGATTATTTATTGTGCTTCTGGCTGAAGATGCCAGATCGCATATTGTCATTATAAATATAATAATTCAGTTCTTGATTGTATGTTTATGTCAAAAGTCCCACTGAGATTTGGAAGGCTGATGACACAAATGCAATAAAAATATCCCCTTATTCATTTATTTTCAGTAAAACAGTATTAGAAAATGATATATTCCCTGTTCCTTATGGTTAGCAATTTGGACCTCATGATTTTCTATTAAATTTATTATGTGTTGGGATATAATTTATGAAGATTCTGTCTTTCACATTAGTGTTTTGGCTTTGACTTTTGCTATAAATTATGTCTTCACACTCAAATAGTGAAAATATATTCTTTGGGAAATAATTATGGTAACTGGGCACAAGCAACTATTAGATTGAAAAGAAACTGAGGAAAATGTGCAAGAGGTGATAGCACTTATTGAAACCAGGGCTTGAATCCTGTGGGAGTGTCAGTGCCTTCTGAACCCTAAGAATCAGGAGGGAATCTCTGTATTGCTCATTTTTCTTAATTCTTGCTATGAGATATATCCAGCACCATGTGGCAAAATGCACAACTGAAGACATAGAGTTTGCTCCCGGGTTAGAAGAAACCCTAAGGTAGACCTGCTGCGAAGTAGAAAGGAGATGAGAAAAGTTCTAACTATTGACGAGCCGTGGTATTTAAGCATTATGCTGCAGCCTTAAATACAGCTCTTTCAACTCTCATATCAAGCCTGGATGGTGAGCAGGGATAAAGGTGATAACAAAAAAATCTGCTCTGACCAGGTCAGTTAAATTATGGTGTCTTGGGAGATCTGAGTTAAGTCAGTAACCATATCCACATGTCCTGGAAAACATTATCCTAAGATCATTTTTACTTAGAAGCAGACATAATGGCACCAGAAAGTCATAAAATAACCTGGAATACTTCTTGTATCTCTAACCCTAGATCCCTGCATGAAGGATATAACCTAGTAACAATCTCAGATATATATGTAAGGTACAACCAATAGAAAAACTGATGAAGTGATTAAGTAAGGCTGTCTTCTCTCTCTCTCCTTTGATTCTTCCCTCTCCTTGTGATTATAAAATGCTAAGCTCTGCTGGCCCCTTTGGAGAGCACTTGGAGGGCAACCTGACCTATGTGTTTCCCCAGTTGTGATCACCATATTAGCTCAATGAATCCTACGCTTGGCCTCAGTTTCCTGTAGGTCAACAAAGTGTAAGTGTTATAAACTCTGTGTAAAGGTCTGAAGCCACATTTGCCCACTGTGGGACACCACAAACCTGTCCTTCCTATTATATGCAGGACACATATAAGAAAGAGTTAATATTTGTCCTGACCTAGTGTCTACTATAAGATAACGTTCTTTATTTTAATGATGTAGTTTAGTTTTTCAGCGTCTATTAGCTCTTTAACCCAGGAATATGGAAAGGCCACTGTGATTGAGTGCATTTAAGAAACTGTCAACTTGTACCAACTTCCATCTGAAAAATCTGGCTTTATCATGGAATGTATCTTGTCCTTGCTCTTTGCTCTTTATTCAGTTTACTGATACCATAGATATAATTGGCCATGAGGCTAAATGAGAGTCTTCTTATTTCCCCCAGAGAGAACATCACTCTGTTTGAGATATCTTACTGTGAGCAGCATGTATTCACATTTAAAGCCTTAGAGATATTTATACAAGGAAAGCCCAGCTTAGACCAATCATTAGACTCAACATTTCTTAAGTAAAAAGGTCTATGTTGAATGTGGAAAAGAACATGAAGACTGGTATAATGTATGAGTTTTAATACTTGTGAAACAAGTTAGTACCTGTGCAGCCTTGGTCATACCTCATAACTTTGCTAAACATCGGTTCTTCCTGTTTAAAAATGATGCATTTCAGGTTGGTGCTTTTACTGTTTTGAGGATTATATGGGACAATGCATGAAAAATATTTTTTTTTACATTGTTTTCCTGGCAGCTCAGAGGTAGCAAGATAGAGCCTGTTAAATGAAAACACAAGCAAAACTATTTAAAATGCACAATGGTGGGAGATGATGATTAGTTAAAAAGTTAAGATTCTTTGGAATGTTCTTCCATTGTTTGATTTTAAATAAAAGCTATAATTAACATTGCTTAATTTACCAACCTCTCTAGCAGATCATGTTTTTCCTGGCAGAAGTTTACAAATTTGGTGGTCTCATGATACATGAATTATATTATTACCAAAGGATCAACAGTTCATCCAAGTACTTTTGACTCTAGAGGAAAATAATACTTGTAGGTGAAAACCTACAATATACTTGGACATATGCATAATGACAGAAATTAGCATAGGTTTACATAGTACACGCTCTATTAGAATTTTGATGCCTTGGAATGGAACAGAAGGTTGTAAATTTCCTATGGGAAAGTCTCTGGAGGGTGTGAAGGCCTGAAACAAAATCAGCCTTTGTGTGACAGGTGTGTTGTGAATGGCTGAAAAGACGTAAAAAACAGATCAACAAGAATAAATGGGTTGCCTTTTTCCAGAAGAAAAGAAGTGACCCCGTACTACTTCTGTGATATAAGCACTCTCAGTCTTCAAGGGGCACTAATAATAGGTGTCTTCTCTTCTCTCTGTTCTGCTTGTTGAGGAGTGATGCAAAATAAGACTGTTCATTCAGTACTTATGCTCATAGGTTTCTCATAGAAATATTTGCATGAAGAGGGAGGAGGAATGTCAAGAAAAGAGAGAAAACTGAGCCGAGTGCATGGATTTAGTAATATTTAGTGTGTTTTTCATATTCTTATTAATCAGAATATGATTAATAAGATAGCTAGATATTAATAATGATAGCTAGATATATCTACCTATCATTCTTCCATGTAGATATGAGTAAATATGGTTTCCTCCTTGAGTTGATTTAAATCCAGCCAAAAAGACACTTGACCTTTTAGAGAGCTATTGTCTTATTATGGTTGATGATAGTCACTGCCTTTCTGAAATATTGCAATTAATCCATGGTATTTCTGTAGTATGAGATTAGAAAACACATAAAATTATAAAATTAAAGTAGAAGGAGAAATGAAGTCAGACAGAAATCTTCAGATCAGCCAGATGGGTAAATTTAGCCAGCTCAATGAGGTTAGAAAGAGACCCCTGGAGTCTTCTAAAATATTTGAGCAAGTTTTAAACATTTGTATCTCTCCTTTCTTACTGATTATCACTCTAATGTGGTCCAATCTTCTTCATTACTGGTTCCAAATAAGCAGAATAATGCAGTAGAAGGTAGAAGCACTAAACGATGGGTCAGATCCTGCTCCTAGTTAGGTGTAAGACTCTAGAGAGTTTCTCTGTCTCCTTGAGCTCTGCTTTTCCATCTGCAAAATGAGGATATTGGGCTAGGTTATCCTCCTATCTCTTCCTTTTCAAAAGTGCTGTGATTTTTTAAAAACATTACTTTATCTGAGCTTCATTTTTCTTATCTATAAAAATGGAAGAATGTCTACCTCACAAGGTGACTTTCAGGATGAAAAGATAATAATCAAGTATCTCTCCTTATTCATATCTGTTTGCTTCCCAAATTTAGTTAGCAAGAATTCATAGAATGAGTTCAGATAGTAAGGAGTATAACACTGTCTGAATCTATTTGAGTTCAGTATTTTATACAGCAAACGAATTTTAGATAGTGAAGATTTATCAATTTTTTTTTTAGTTCCTGAATATCTATGGAAGCACCTTACATTTAGGCAACTTTCAGGAAAGATTTACCTTGACCTTGAGGATAGAGACAGAAAAAGCCTTGTTCAGTTTTGCAGTCTTGGCATCTAATAGTCAGGAGGTGCCCAGTGGATGTTTGTGGCCCTCAGGCAAGTCAGGGGACCTTGCTAAGCCTCTTCTCTAAAATGTACTAAACAATATATATATCCCCCATAGAGTGCCTCTGTATATATTGGTGCCTGGTATCTATTAGGCCTCCAATAAATGGATATCTTATTAAATTATAATAATGGCATAATGGCAATGGTAGATTGAGTGTCTTGTAGAAACTTAATAAATTGAATAAGAATTGGAGCTCTAACAATCACTTAGTCCTAAGTTTGGTATTTATCCCCCATGTAATTCAGGTTTCTTTCTTTTTCTTTTCTTTTCTTTTTCTTTCTTTCTTCCTTCCTTCCTTCCTTCCTTCCTTCCTTCCTTCCTTCCTTCCTTCCTTCCTTCCTTCCCTCCCTCCCTCCCTCCCTCCCTCCCTCCCTCCCTCCTTCCTTCCTTCTTGCTTTCTTGCTTTCCTGATTTCTCTCTTTCTCTTTAACTCTTTCTTTCTCTCTCTTTTTCTCTCTCTCAATCTGTTCTAAGTTTATCTCTTTCTCTCTCTCAATCAGCTCTAAGTTTTCTTTAAATGTGCTAGAAAAAAATGTGTCTGCAGGTGGCTGAGCAAATTTAGACATTTCCCTCTAGGATTGCATATAATCCTTAGGGGAATTATTACAGAGACACAGCATAATGAACAAAACTAAGTCCAACAAAATTAACAAAGGCTGTTTACTCATAAAACAAGTAAATACTCAGACTGTTGTCTAACTGGTGAGTGTTCTATTAAGATGGGATTTTGCAAGCTGGATTTTCTAATTGGTACACTTGACAAGTCTTGGTTGACTGCAAGGGGACAAGTGAGCAGTTTGGGGCTATGTTAGAAGAGAAAGGATTGTTCAATGTGAGGGGCAGATGATTATCTGTAGCTGGCTATTTTCTGAAAGAAGAGGGGGTCACTGGGGTGGCTTGTTGTGTCATAATAATTCTTATGGACTGGGACAAGAGAACTACCCGGGCTGACAGTTTCTTAATGTAAATTATTTGATATAAGAGAGTATTAAATTAAATAAGTAATATGGTTTAGATGCACATGAAATGATTTTGTTGAATTTATTTAAAAGAGCTCTGTGAATCCAAAATAGATGTATAAAATTTCAAGCAAAAGCAAATGTATTGGAGAAAAGAAAAATTACATGGTTTCACAGAACAAAATTTCAACAAATTGAGTTTAAGAACTGAATGGGCTTTTATTAGAGATTCATGAATTGGGCAGCATTCCTTCTACAAAAATAGAAAGTTGGTCTGTTGGCCATGACAGAACAGCTGGTTTTTGTAAGGTAGCTTGAGCAGGAACAAGGAGACAGCTTAATACAAAAAAGGAAATTGGTTAACAGGTTTGATTATTTGGTCCTTGACATGAATGACTCCATTTTGGTTTTGTCCGTTGGGGCCTAATTCAGTAGCTCAGTCCAATACAATGGCCTTCCATAAATTTTATTTACTAAAAGTTAAGGAATTTGACCATAATTATGATATGATATGTTGTATTATAAAATTCATAGTCAGTCTTTCCTTGGAATTCACCATAGCCCAAGCCCAAGTAATCCTTTTCTTTTGTCTTAGGCCAGATTCAGCATACAGATATTTTAATATTAATTATTTAAACAAAACAAACAATAATCTATGTTTCTTTCCCTTATCTAAATAAGGAAAAATTTAGGACAGTGGATTCACTTTACTGGTTTTAACATTTGACCTCCCCAATTGTAAGTCTTTCCCCCGTGTTTTGCAAACTGAGGCTGATAAAAACATCTGCCGGACAGAGGGTGGATAGTAAGTGCTTGGAAATGTAATGGTGCTGATTGAATAAAATAACATATTTGAAAGCAACTAGCACAGCTCCAGACTAATGGTAACTTCTCAGATGTTAAATTGCTTTCCACCTTCTCAGGGCATGCACTAATAAGTAAATTTTAGTCAAATTTATTGTACTGAGTCTCTAATCAATAAACTCTTATTGAGACTTTACAATTCACCTGGATTTCTACTAGGTGTAGTTGTAGATACAAAACGACCATAATATTTACTACAGTTTTTAAAAGATAGAAGATTGCTTTCCGTCACTTTCTATTATACAGATAATAACAAAGGTCAAATTCCTTTTTGTGTGAGTTATGGATGCTAAAATCAGCCAACATGCGTTGAGCATAATATAATTCTAATTATATCCTTTTATTCTATTTTATATAGGAGTTACTGATAGAGCAGGGATAACCTATGTAGATTAACAACATGGAAACATCCTGAAACCACTTTGGAATCTCAATAACTGGACTGAAGTTTTGCAAGCAGGGAAACTGGTCCATGGACAATTTGCATTAGGTAAGTGAGAGGTATAATTTACTCCATTAGAATGCTTCAAAGATTCATTGACTATGGTGTTGTTAATTGCGTTTCAGATCATTATAATGTTCCTTTGATACAACTGTCAGCTTCTCTTCCCTCCCATACGTGCACATGTGGATGCCAGCATATGGCTAAATGTCTGGCCATTTCACCCTGTTCATTTGGGCTTCAGTCAGTTACAAAAGGAGGAAGCAGGGGGAAAAGCTATTCACCTCATAAAACTTTTACTGGTAGTGATTTATGCAGGAGGACTGGCATCAAACTATCCCTTGAACAGATGTTTCTGCACGCTGCCCTGGGAGTTGAAAGAGTGGCAGATGGTTCTGCCCAGGATTCAGAACAAAACAAGCAGACAATTGGTGATGCTCTCCTCTTTTTGTGAAACTGGGGCAGCGGCTGGGTAATTACTATGGAACAAAGTGTTTGGGAAAGGTAGCTGGCTCTCTATTCTCCCTTTGAAAACCTGGTGAGATTGAAAAACCTGATGTGGCAGCAGCATGAAAATATCTTTGTTGGGCTATTGGGAAAGTCGTTTGTGTCTGAATGAACTGATGGAGGAAAAAGTGAAAGTCCAAGGGACTCAAAACAAGTGGCAGTTTTCGAGTTCAGGGCATGAGTTGTAGCATCCTATAGCTAAATATTGGGCCAGCAAGAATCAAGGCAACTCAAGCCTAGAAATGGGAGCCATCCAGCTCTGTGAAATGAAAACAATGATTATTAACCTGTGGGGCTTCACCTTGTTAGGGAGAGAAAAAAAAAAAAAAAAGTTCAGATGACAATGAGATTAAGTACCATTCATGACAAATGAGAAATTTGTGCTTGCCATTTTAACTGGCAAATAATTGAATCATTCATGCTGTTTTAAGAGTAAGTAGTAATGTTATAACTGAACCTGGAACCAAGGTAGGAAGACTTATACATTTTCCTGTTAATATTTAGCTCTTTCTGGGTTGCAAGGATAACAGCTATTTGACCTGCACTCAAAACTCAAGATCTTCCCAGAAGACAACTACCCTTTCTTTCATCAACTCCCGTCACATAATATAGATTATGCTAAATAGAAGATATATTCATTTATCTTTGGGAAGACCCCTTTGATTTGAAAATCACATAAGAACCTAGATATGGAGGTGTTTCCAGAGTGCTCTCGGAAGATGAGAAGGCAGGGTATGATAAAGATAAGGTATGAGCTGCTCAAGAGGAACATGAACCAAAAAAGAGAAAAGATTTGAAGATTTTTGTCTTGAAAGCATACGTGATTGTCTGCGTCTTTGCTTAGTCCTTCTATCTATACACAGGGGGGGATGTCTTAGTTAGGTTCTTTTGTTTATAGAGAAGAAAGACTTATTTAGGTAACTCAAGAAAAAGGAGAATTATTCTGACAACACATGTGCCTGGAACTGAAACAATTGGAGAACAAAAAGAAAAAAGACAGTTCTACAAGTTTTTTTTTTTGTATGTTTGTATCATCTAGTGAGCAACAGAAATCTCATCTTCACAACTCTACTTCTTCCTGGACTTCTGTTCCATTCTTTTTTCTTTTTTTTTTTTTTGCTTCTGATTTTTTTTTTTAAATATTTGTTCCTCTCATAATTTAGCCTTGCACATAGCCTTTCATAGTCTCTCTAGTCATTTTCCCTTTAATCAGGTTGAACTCCTGCTGCAAACTACCTGTGTGTGTCAGTTACATTACATTCAGCAACTCTTTTAACCAGTAGAATTATCTAAGAATTGTTAACCAGTTATCAGAGAATAAGAGAAGCAAAAAAGGACACTGAGGAATCATACAGGTAATAACTGCAGGAAGCAAGGGTTAGAGATTGCTAGAATTTAGAACACTGGAGGAGAGGTTTTGAGGAACTGGAATTCAGGAGTCTTGGGTGGGGTGTTCCCTGAAAGGAACTTTAGACTCCACAGGGCTAGGGATCATGTCTTTAAGGTGAGGCTGTCAGCCAGCTGGTGCTGGTCCCCCAGGAGCTCCAACTGGGGACCCCATAGATCTGGGACTCAGAATTTTCTGAGGGATGCTTCTCAGCCAGTGTTACAGCCTGGAGAACTGGAGAGGATACCCAGATAGAGGGGGGATCATATCTTTGAGGAAGGGGTACCAGCCAGCTAGTGCTGTTGTGTCACTGGGAGACAGGGGCAAGTAGACTCTTCTGGGAATATTGAAAAAAATATAAAATAGAACCAACTGCTGCTAGGCTGGGACTGAAACCAATAGCTGTGTAAGGTGACACTGTCAGGAACAGGAAGCAAGTCGCTTCTTCCCCCTCAACTTCCAGTCTCCTTCTCGCTCCCTCTGCAGGCTAAAACAGGGAGCCACGTGGGGAAGGAGGAATGTGTTTAGCAGAGACCCAGCCCCAGCATCTCAAAAAGAAGCAGAGGAAGGTGGATTTGAACTGAGATAGTGACTTAGTAGCAAGCACACAGCCTATTACTTGTGTGTAGTTTGTTTAAAAGGGTATGTGTGTGTGTGAATTAGGTACAAATAAACATTAAAATAAAAATTTAAAATAAAATTTAAAATAATTTAAAAAGAGAGGATCTGATTGGCTCAATTCATGTGATCACTGAGATTACACATGAACTACAGTTGGCCTAACTTTTGGTCCAGTGCTACTCCTGGTTTCATCAAGTGGCATCAGATGGTGTGTTATAAGAGCATGCAATACAAAACATAGCTGTTTACATAGCCGAGCTATAAACTAGATGATTTTCTTTAAAATCAAGTAAGGCCATTCATGTGATTGCCATGTAGTACAGATGTAAAATATGTAAGTGCAATAATTCGATGATTGAATTTTTAATTAAGCTTTTTGTTTTCAGATAATTGTGCATATACATGTCATCATAAAAAATAACACAGAGAGATCACAAGTATCCTTTCCATCTTTACACCCAGTTATATCTTGTGAAACTACAAAGTACAGTAATACAACCAGGATATTGACACTAGCACAGTCAGGACTCAGAGCATTTCTATCACCACAAGGTTCCCTCTTGATGCCTTTTTAAAGAGACATCCATTTCATTCCTATCCACAACCTCCTTCCTGAGCACCGGCAACTACTAATCTGTTCTCCATTTACATAACTTGTCATTACAAGAATGTTATGAGGATGGACTCATATAATATGTAGCTTTTGATGACTGGCTTTTTCTCACTCAACATAATTCCCTGCAGATTTGCCCAGGTTAAGTGCATCAATAATTCATAAACTTTTTTTAATTGAGTAAGGTAAGCTATATTCTCAGTAAGGATTCCACAAATTATTTAATCATTCACCTATTGAAGGACTTCTTGATTTTTTTTTTTCAAGTTTGGGGCTATTGCGAATAGTAATAATGCTATAAGCATTCATGTACAGATTTTTTTGTGTATGTGAACGTAAGTTTTCATTTCTTGGGGAAAAATTCCTAGAAGTGCAAATGCCAGGTCATCCTGTGGTTGCATATTTAAAGTTTGAAATAAACTGCCAAAGAGTTTGCCAGAGTAACTACATTTTTACATTCCTATCAGCAATGTACAAATGATCTAGTTTCTCAATAGACTTACCAGCATTTAGTGTTGTCTCTATTTTTTATTTTAGTCATTCTCATAGGTGTGTAGCAATATCTCACTGTGTATTTAATTTTAATTTCTCTGATAAATAGTGATGTATCACATCTTTTAATATGCTTATAGCCATCTGTATATCCTTTCCAGTGAAATACATATCCATGTCTTTTATCCCATTTTCTGATTGGATTATATTTTAAGCTGTTGAGTTTTAAGAATGTTTTTATATATATTCTAGATACTAGTGCCTGTTGGATATGTAATTCTCAAATATGTTTTCCAAGTCTGTAGCTTGTCTTTGCATTTTCTTAAAAAGTCTTTAATAAAGCAAAAGTTTTTTTAATTTTGTAAAGTCCAACTTACCAGTTTTTCTCTTAATGGACCATGCTGTTGGAGTTCTAAGAAGCTTTTGCCTATCCCTAGCCTCCAAAGATTGTCTTTTTTTCTCCTAAAAATTTTATAGTGTTCTGTATTATATTTAAATGCATGATCCATTTTGAGTTCGGTTTTGTATAAAGTATAAAACTTAGATCAAAGTTCATTTTATTGCTTATCGATGTCTACTGGTTGATATCTATTGATTGTCTTTTTCATTCCATTTTAAATCTTTCTGCTTGTTGGTATAATGAGTAATTTGCAATTGGAACTTGGACATTTTGGGTGTTATGTTTTTGTCGAACAGGGTGGAGGTAGAAGCCCATGTTTCTTACTGGCCTCCACTGACACATAGGGACTTGTTACCGCTGGGCATGGGCAGGAGTTCCAGCCTCCACTAGACTTCCATTGGTGTCTTCCTGGCTGGGAGGGGTAGGAATGCCTTGTAAATGCTACCTACTTTGCCACCACTTGACACCATGGTCGGGTTGGGAGAGAAGCAGCCTCATTATTGATGGGTGGTGTTGAGACTCCTTACTCTTCATTGAGCCTACTCTGATACCATCTCAGCATGTAGTAGGGAGAGTCCCTTGTCACTGCTGGTGGGGATAGAAGTCCAGGCTCCCCATGTCATTTCTGCTGGTGATGCAAGGTGTGGAGGGTAACCTTGTTACTGCCCAGCAGGAATGACAGTCCTGACTCCTACTGGATCTTCTCTGACACCACCCTTGTGAGGAGTTTGGAGGACCTTATCATAGCTTGGTGAAGGCGGAAGTCTAGGTTCTCCACTAGAGCTTTGCTGGCCTGGGTGAGAATAAAGCCATAATTTTTAGTTACATTTGGATGGATGAAAGTGATAAGCATGTCAAAGTTTTCTGTCTTGCTAAACTGACCTTTCCTCATCATTTGGCTAGAGAGATACAAATGTTATTTTTGTGTGTGTATGTGTGTGTGTGTGTGTGTGTGTGCGTGTATGTGTGTATGTGTGTGTGTGCATGTGTGTGTGTGTGTACCTGTTGGTATCTCTAGGTTTTAGTGTCTTCAACTTCAAGTCTGGGTTATATGAGCCCCAAAGAAAACCTAGAAACTCAGTACTATGTCATTACCAGGGTTCAGAGTTTCCCAGATCGTCTGCTGTCTTCTCTTTACCTTTCAATGTCTTCTTATGCATTTTTTTCTTATTCATTTTTTTTATATGACATCCAGAATTTTTTTGCACTTAGTGGGACAAAGAGGGAGAAAAAAAGGTGTATTCTATCCTCCAGAAAGTATAAGTCCCTTGGAAGAATTTTTGAAGACATTTTGATGGGTCTATTTTCATTTCTAAATTTTTAAAATAATAACCAAGTTTGAATCAGAAAGCTATAAAAAGAAAAACATCTCTACTAAGTCCATTCCTTGGTATTTGAGGTAATTGAGTAGAAATATATGGAAAACCATCTAAGAGATGATTGCTTCACATAGAAGTAACTTACAAATAATTACTGAATGAAGGAACAATTATTAAATGAATTAATTTAACAAATTGTTTTCTATGTTTTTAATATTCTAGGCACTGAAGAGGTCATAAATATATGTGATACAGACATAACTATCAAGTTATGTAAGGAACATTAACAGTGGTAAAATAGAAAGAACAATATAACCATAACATACAAGGCAAGAAGTTGTCTTTCATTTCCTTGGAGCAAGGTAGTCTCTTGTTCATCTTTGACTACTGTCCATGCCTAATGTAGCACATTTCTTATCACAGCATGTCTTGATATAGGAGTTAGCAGAGGGAGAGAGATCACTTTCAGCTTCTGGGAAGTAATCTGCCTTATGTTTTCTAAAGATTCTACAGAAAAGGAGTTCTGTAACATTTCTAGGTAAAGTATTGTCACATTTCACATTTCTTTACAAAAGTAGAGAATTCTTTATGTGAAATCCTATCCCTACAGATGAACATGGGTGATTATTTTTCTGGCCTTGGTAAAAGCAGAGGAAAGATACGTAGTATTCTTTACACATATACTTTTATATATTTCAAGATCAAAGACTCCTCTATTTTGTCAAACCTACTCTAAATGTCAACCACAATAGTCTCAAGTTATACCATATACATAAACTGATGTTCTTTGGGTCAAATGTCAACCTCACCACCACCCCCAGCACAAACAAGCTCCCCACAAATAATAATAATTACAGTGAATAAACAAAAAGTGTAGTATACAGCGACAAAATGACTTGAAAGGGTCGTCCTTTTAGACAGGCATTAATTCTAATTTTAAACATAGCTCAAAGAGGGGCTCTGAATTACATCAATTCTTTATAAAGTCATTCAGGCTGGGGAATCTCATAAACAATGGCTTTCTAATTACTTAAGGAAAAGACTTTATCTACAAACTAAAATTCTCTTGACATAAAGTCAGAATCACAGCTAGCAAACTCTAGCACTTTCTTAAACCAAGCAGCAAGAACCCTGATGGAGAGCCACATGAACCTCGATGCTAAGAACCCTGGTGGAGCAGATGCAAGCCATCGTTAATGCAAGGAGAGGAGGCTGCTGCAAATGCAGAAGTCTCTCAGCACCTGCAGATGAAAGGAGCGATCTTTCGGACCTACATGATAAACTCCTAGAGGGCATCAACTTTGACTTTGTGTATTTGAGAAGGCAGGGTGTACTTAAGGGGCTTTCTAAATAATGATTATTTACAGGATTAATAAAAAAAAGAATCTTCATTTTTGTTTGGTTGGCTTTATCATAAAAAAGCTTGCTCTTTTGGTGAAAAACTTTCATGAGTGCCTAGTACAGTAAAATAAATGAAAGAATGGGTTTGAAGTAGGGTGAGTTCTACTTTATACGTAAAACAAATTTAAATTCACCAGCAATTTCTAGTGAAGAATCAGAGTAAGGACAGTACTTTGAAATAGGCAGACTATATTGATGCTTGGTACACCTTATTTCATGGAAATTTACATTAATAGGTTCCCTATATAGAAAGTTAGGCTGAAAATATCAAACTTAAAACTTCCAGGAATTTGGAAACTATGGCAGCATTTTATCTGTCATTTAAACTTAAAGTTGCCACAAATTGAGATAATCAGAAGCCAAATAGTGCTCCATATAGACAATAATCAATATTAACAGAAAATTATGCTATTCTGTAGGTTTTAAGGTTTACAAAGATTATTAGGTTTTAAAAATTTGCAATGTATTGTTACAATGTCTTTTTGTATATGATTTCATTGTATTCAAAATTAAAATATCTTTTAAAAATACATCTTGGTATTATGAAACAAAATAAGTCTTATTATTATTATTATTTTTTTTAATCTTTCCATGAACTTTTTATTTATTTATTTATTTTTTAATTTTTTAATTTTTTAATTTTTTATTTTTTTTTAAATTTTATTTTGTCGATATACATTATAGCTGATTATTGCTCCCCATCACCAAAACCTCCCTCCCTTCTCCCTCCCCCCCTCCCCCCCAACAATGTCTTTTCTGTTTGCTTGTCGTATCAACTTCAAATAATTGTGGTTGTTATATCTTCTTCCCCCCCCCCCGGTTTGTGTGTGTGTGTGTGTGTGTGTGTGTGTGTGTGTGTGTGTGTGTGTGTGAATTTATATATTAATTTTTAGCTCCCTCCAATAAGTGAGAACATGTGGTATTTCTCTTTCTGTGCCTGACTTGTTTCACTTAATATAATTCTCTCAAGGTCCATCCATGTTGTTGCAAATGGCAGTATTTCATTCGTTTTTATAGCTGAGTAGTATTCCATTGTGTAGATGTACCACATTTTCCGTATCCACTCATCTGATGATGGGCATTTGGGCTGGTTCCAACTCTTGGCTATTGTAAAGAGTGCTACGATGAACATTGGGGAACAAGTATACCTTCGACTTGATGATTTCCATTCCTCTGGGTATATTCCCAACAGTGGGATGGCTGGGTCGTATGGTAGATCTATCTGCAATTGTTTAAGGAACCTCCATACCATTTTCCATAGAGGCTGCACCATTTTGCGGTCCCACCAACAATGTATGAGAGTTCCTTTTTCTCCGCAGCCTCGCCAGCATTTATCGTTCATAGTCTTTTGGATTTTAGCCATCCTAACTGGGGTTAGATGGTATCTCAATGTGGTTTTGATTTGCATTTCCCGGATGCTGAGTGATGTTGAGCATTTTTTCATATGTCTGTTGGCCATTTGGATATCTTCCTTAGAGAAATGCCTACTTAGCTCTTTTGCCCATTTTTTAATTGGGTTGCTTGTTTTCTTCTTGTAAAGTTGTTTGAGTTCCTTATATATTCTGGATATTAATCCTTTGTCAGATGTATATTTTGCAAATATTTTCTCCCACTCTGTTGGTTGTCTTTTAACTCTTTTAATTGTTTCTTTTGCTGTGCAGAAGCTTTTTAGTTTGATATAATCCCATTTGTTTATTTTTCCTTTGGTTGCCCGTGCTTTTGGGGTCGTATTCATGAAGTCTGTGCCCAGTCCTATTTCCTGAAGTGTTTCTCCTATGTTTTCTTTAAGAAGTTTTATTGTCTCAGGGTGTATATTTAAATCCTTAATCCATTTTGAGTTGATTTTAGTATACGGTGAGAAGTATGGATCTACTTTCATTCTCCTGCATATCGATATCCAGTTATCCCAGCACCACTTGCTGAAGAGGCAGTCCCTTCCCCAGTGAATAGGCTTGGTGCCTTCGTCAAAGATCAGAAACAAAATAAGTTATGAAACAAAATAAGTCTTATTATTTTAAACTTAGAAACAATAACAAAGATAATTATTTTGTTAAAAAGAGATTCCTACATGTTATAACCTATTTAAAGCATTGTATTTTTTTTTTAGAAAGATGTAGAGAGATGGCAGTTTATCTCTCTAGTTATTTTAGGAGTTTTACCCCTTGAAGAAAATGTTGCATATTTTTAAAATTAAAAAGGACCTAAAATAACGAAGGCAATAGTTTATGGGAAAAGACAATCGAAAAGTTTGTAGTTTAGAATATTTCTTCCCACACTAGAGAAAACAAGATAAGATAGAAATAAAAGGACTTACCTAAATTAGTTGGGAAGTTGAGAGCCCATAAAAAATTCCTAAACAAAATATTCACTTTATTTCTAAAGCTAAGCTCAAACTATGAAAGCTAATGAAAAAATTATAAAAGTATCAAAAAGATTTGTGTAAAAGAGTGGCAGGTACTTTTTATTACCATCACTTTGAGTGTGATTTCAGTTTTTCAGGCCGTGAAATATAAGATTTAGCCATTGTTTCTAAGCCTCCTTCACATGACCTAGTTGAAGTCTGAGAGGTGATAGGTAGACAAATCAGAGCACATCAGCAGAGCTATTGCATGTCCTTGACATATTCCGGGTTATCAAACAATTTCAGAAGTTTCCAGGTGTAATCTGAAGCACCCTTTGAAGAAAAGTCAGTCCACACCTGCGAAGTCTCCTATCCTGTCTGTCCCACTAGGTAAAACAATCATATTATTGGCAGCATGTCAATTTTTTCTCAACTTTTTCTTTCCCAGTGACAAACATGCTGAATATCATGGGAATTCCTTATGCTTGATTTCTCACATTTTACATCTTTAAGTTCTATATTCATGTGGCAAATACAATGAAATATCTCTGCAATAAGGCAAAATATTTCACAGCACACATTTACTGTTCAAGAAACCAGACCATAAAGCAGAAATTTCAAGGCAGTAAAACAATTTGAGACAAGCACTCTGTTCAACTGAATGGCATGCATCTATGACAGCATCTTCTAAATTGAGTCTCTTGCACAGAGAAGGCACAGCAATAACAAATTGTTGAATGAGTGGATGTTTATTTCATACACTTGGAAATAACAAGGTAGAACCAATGGTGTACTGGTAAACCAGCCTTCTGAGAAAAAAAAATGGTGATCTCATTTGTACGTTTGCCCGTTTCTGTCATGTAAACACTTCCCCTATGGCCTTTTCAACCACCAATGTGATGTCATGCATGGAACACAAAGTTAGGAAGAGATGTGCAAATTATTCTCTTGCAGGCTGGTTCAGGCTGGTGCAAGCTGGCCACAATACCCTACTGGTAAAGCTCTTTGATTTGCCTTCATATGATTTGGCAAAGAAAATTATGCCACATGATTTCCTGTTGGCTAATTAGCTGAATTGATTTTGAGAGAAACCAGAGGTGGGTTTTTTCCAGCAATAACATAGTTTTACTTTTTTTCAGGTAGGTTACCTGCGGGAAGAAAATTTGTAACTATGCCTCCCCAGGTGTTCCCATGCTTTTGATGGGAAATAAAAATGAAGGAAGGCCTTGAGGATTTTCCTGAAGTTGAAAAAGAAATCTCTTTAACAAGGGCCACCTACTTCAGGGCCTGGGAGCTGTTAAGCGTGCCTTGAAGAATCCTTATTCTTAGCCACCACAAGCTCAAAAACTGAATAGGGAAGCCTTAGGCAAAGCACTCTTTTAGCAACATGGTATATAAAGTCTCAGAATTTATATAATCCTTCCAATCCCCCGTGATGCTGAACTACTTTTGAAGTTGAGAAATATAGTGCATAGAAGAACTAAAAAAAATCTTGAGGATAGTTTAACTACAATTGAAACAACCATTATAGACCTTCTATGGAACAGACCCTGAGCTGGACATTTTGACATATATTATGTTTCTTATTAATTCATGTGCCTTTATTCTTTGTGATAAAAGTAGAAATTGCTCCATCTAATGAAGATTGAAGATGGCATCCTACAAGTGATTAAAAATATTTTTAATAACAGCAATAGCAATCACCATCTGTTTCCCATCTACCGTGTCCTAGGCATTTCACATTTATTATCTTAGTTAATACTGTAAAAATTATTTTTATTTTATAGATGAAGTAAACGAGACTGTCATTGAGAGAGTGTTATTCACCAGGTCAAGAGCTAATAAATTATAAAGGAGGAACCGGATCACCAGTCACCATTTTTTCCAAATTCTTTGCCTAGCATGTGTTGATTCAGTCATTCCACAGATTTTTTTTTTTTTTTTTTGAGCATCCACTATGAGTCCGGCACTGTATTTGGAGATATAGCAGAGAACCACACAAATACAAATTCACAGACACATATTTTAGTGGGCAGAGAGAGTCTATAAATGAATAAGTACAATAAAATAATATTAAATAAATGTTATGTTGGATGGTGTTATGTTGTAAGTTCTGCAGAAAAATATCAAGTAAGGAAGGAACAGGTAGGGCTGCCAAGAGAGCATGTTGCAATTTTAAACTGACAGTCAGGGAAGGCACCACTAGTAAGTATGTTACCAAAACCCCAAAGTTCTGTTTGCTCACCACTCAATAGCCAATAATTGAGAGACAAGTGTCAAGTGTCGGTGTAAGGAAAGGTAGTTTTTAATCAGGAAGCCAGCAGCCTGGAGAAATGGTGTACTCATGTTTCAAAGACCATCTCCACTTTTCCCAGACTTGCCAAAGGATTTTATAGGTGGTGGTGGGGGCTGATTCATGGTGACCTAAGCAAGGACGTGCAGACATGCTTCAGTGTTTCAGATAATTGTCAAAGAACTTCCCGGGTGGGAGCTGACCAGCATCACATTTCATTCTCCATGGGCTCAGTATCTGTTATTCTCAAATAAGATCAAGTTGGTAAGCTAGCAAAGAATGGCCATCTGGGTTAATAATTTTCCCTTTAATTATTTGTATACAATGTGAGAGCAAGAGTTATTGTTGTTTGGTAATTAACTGCAGGCTACGTGGTTTGGGTTACTGGAGAGAACAAGATTTTAAATTCAAATGCTTAACAAAATGAACTCACTTCTGTTCAGGCTGTTGCAGGTACAGCTGAGAAAGCATGATAGGAGGTGAAAAGCTGAGGCATACAAATATCTGGGAGAAAAGCTTTTCAGGTGGAGGAAACAGGTAGAGAGGCCCCAAAGTTGGAGCATGATTTATGCTTTTGAGGAACACAAAGGTCTGTGGAGTAGCTGGTCCTAGAGTTAAAGCGTTGAGGTCCCAGAGGTGGAAAGTGTGGTGTATAGTGCTAGATCTTCTGGCTTCTGTGATGAGTACAGACTGAAGGGAGGTGAGGGGGGAAGAACAGAGAACAATTCTACTGTAATAAGCCATGTGAAAGATGGTAATTTCTTGAAACGTGGTGGTAAGGATGCATTAGATTCTGAATATACTTTGAGTAGATACCATCTGTGTGATCATTAAGGTCTTTAAAGGTAGGATGCAAGAGAGAGAGATTAAGAATAAATATAAGATTTTTGGTCTGAGTACATAGAAGCTTTGAATTTCCATTTACTAAGATAGACAGCACTAAGAAAGGAGAGATTGGGGGTGGAAGATAAGGAGCTTGTTTTTAGGTGTGCTGTGTTTAAGATGGAGGAAATGCAAGAAAAACATATTATCTTCTTCAAAGTAAAATTATGAGTTCGAACAAGGTAATGTATACAAAAGCCTTCTATAAATGTTGGTGAGCTCTTTTCATTCTGTTCTCAGCAGGGTGATTTAATTTGTGTCCAGACTGAAATTTAGAGACTGGGTGTCATAAAATTAGTGGGCTTTGATGCTTGTGGGAAGCTTATTTTGTATACAGAGGAGGGGTGTTTTTTTAATTTGACTTAAAAAGTCAGAGCAGGCCCATACGTACCTGCAGATACAGAGTTTCTCAGGATAGAAGGAAGCATCAAGAGAGATGAGCAAGGTGGTACAGTTTTTCCTCCTGAAAAGTCACTCTTAAATGTCTATAGAGTTGTTAAGAGCAGAGAGAGAAGAATCTGAGTGACTGAAAGAGTCATCAACTCTGCATATGAGCCCTGCTGCTCTGGGGGTCCAGATGCTGAGATCACATGCAGGGTGAAGGAGGGAATGATCCTCCTACCACAGATGCCAGTGTGGTGTTGTCAAATAAAGATCTTGCAGGGTCATCAGAGGAAGATGGATATGTCTCAGACCAGCATTCTCATGGTGCCCACTGCCAATGGAGACAGTGGCATAGCACCTTGACAAAGAAGACAGTGAGTGGGTATTACCTAAGCAATGTGAGACATATCTGAGATGCTCAGAAATAACTGTGGGCATGTTCATGAAGAAAGTGAGTCTTAGGCTCTGCGTGAGTTAGGAAGCATCTCATCTAACCGCTAATGAGGCCTCATTGCCACTGTCTAGTTGGAAATGCCAAAGGTGATTCGTGTTACACATTGTATATGACAGCCAACTCTTCAAGTAAAACTGGTGTGCTGAATGATGATCTGGGGGCACTTGAGATCTTTATGAGTGCATTGAAAGTTAAATCCCAGGGCCACTTTTCTATCCTGAGCCAGTTCCTTGTATATCATTTCAAGACTTTCTTAGGCTTTAGGGCATCAGTTGGTTTTCTGTTACTTTCTGATATGCCATTACCCTGTCTGTCAATTTATAATTGAAACAGTGTAGTTTTCCCAGCTCTAATTCTACTTGCTCTTTCTGAAAAAAAGATTTAGTGTTCTTACCTGGCCCTTTCCTACCTAGAAGACATACTTCTTCCACTGAGTGCCCTGGACTCCTGCAGTGCTGTCTACTTCAGCTGTTTTGTGTACCTCTTTTTCACAGTGGTTACAGATGTGTTGGCAGCTGGCCTCTGAAATAGATGTTGGCAGGGGAGCATCTCCCTGGCTTCACACACTCAGCATGGATGAGTGTCAGAGGTTGCCCTGTGCTTTACCTGTGGGAAGGGCTGCCCTAGACTCTTCTTGGTTGCCCCAAGGTCTGAAGGGTCAGTGGTTTGCTGCTCATCTGAGCCAAGGCACACCATGCATAAGATTGTGCCCTCTTTTTCTCACTTTTTACTTATATTGTGTCATCTTTCTGAATTGCCTTATCTCCACTTCTGCTTACAAAATTCAGCCTCTTAATGCCTGGGGTGAATAGCAGCTTCATGTTGCTTCTCTTGATTTCCCCCTATGGATTATGAGCTTGTGGCGTTGCCTTTGCATTTGGGTGGACATGTCTAATAATGTCAAACATATGACTTCATACGTGTCTGTGAATATCTTCTTTTCATACTACTTGAAGGTGAGCTCCCTCGGTAAGGCTTAAACAATAAGTATCACTTAGTTCTCCAAAGCCTGAGAATCCCTAAAGCAGCTGAGAAATTTAATAAGGCCCATAGGCCAAGAGCCTGGGATGTATTAGGAAAGGCTTAAGAAAAAAACTTCCTGTAGACAACTAACTTTAATTATAATCGAGATTTAAATTCATTTCAGAAACACACACCCACTTGGGATACTAGGTTATGAATTCTGTAGTGGATGACCAGGGTGAAACAGGCAAGGAAAGAAGAGCTGGTAAATACTACCTAGCTGTTAAAGCTATTGTGGCTTGATTTATTTTATCATTTTATTTGGAGAGGTAGGGGTGCTGGGAGTCTCCTCTCAAGACTGCCTTAGGCTATGAGGAAAAGCCTGTAAGCCAAAGAGTAAAGCCTTCCAATTTGTAACAGTTTGATAATGGGTCTTGTAATTAGCCATAGACTTTTTTTTTTTTTTTTTAATTGGCTAGAGTGAGATGAGATGACTCTAAAAAAACAGAATCCGGTTTTTTGGTTAGCCCTATATATAAAAGTAAAGCATTTATATTTAAAGTAAACCATGTTAGCACAAACATCTTAGTTTTTAGATTTACCAGAAAGTTACATTTTACTACATGTGTAAGGGAGTAAGAATACTTAAATATTAGATTCAGGTGGTTTTTCATAGATCATTTGAGAAAAGAACATGTTTTTTAATAAAGACTATAAACCCTGAAAATGACTTCATTTTATCTACAATAAATTTAAAGATTCTTTGATATGCAGTTTATATGAAGTTGCTAACTAGCGAGTCACCTACCCACTATTGTATACAGGATGGAAGGGCAGAGCGTACATGCCGACTAAATGAGCTTTAAATTTTGGAATTCCTTCTTTGATTGACTTACTTTGTTTTTATAACTTTATTGATTTACTGCCTACAAAATGTTCACATAAAAGAAAAATCAAAGTCATATATTACAGAAGTATAAGTATAAAAGGAAAAATTTCTCTGTAACTACATATACCCAAAATAATGTATATTATATGTCTATATCTGTTAGATATACTTATTCCTCTTTGGTGGAAGAGGTAACTGGAGTTTGGAGATGTAACCTGGCCGATCTGTTACTTAACCAGGGTCTCTTATTGCAAAGCCCTTGGTAGGTGTTTTGTGAGAGTGCGTGTGTGTGTATTTCCATTCTTTCACGTTCTGTGTACAAAGATGACTTCTCTCTCTGTACTTGGTAGTGTTCTGTGGGTCCTCCCTGATCATTCATTTGTTCATCCATATATCCATACTACCATTTATTAAATAATAAAAGTGAGTAAAATTAGAAACTTAAGAAGAAAAAAGACATAAAACAGTCAAGAAAAAGGATCAAAGTAGTCTTGGCAAAGATAAAGGGATTGAATTTTAATTAGGGAAGAAGTAGCTGAGTCCGGATGAAAACAAACTCTCATTCTAAACTCTGTGCTTTTAAGTATTTTACAATGCTTCTTAACTTTGATGAGCTTGTTGATTTGATATGTTTCCCTGAAGGTTTTTATTACAAAAGATCTTTATTGCTCAGGCTGTCCAGATCACAACCCACTACAGGGGGAAACCAGCACTTGCGAAGTGCCATACACTATTCTGGATATTGGGTTCAAAGATAAATAAGATTAAATCTCTGACTTTGTGATGCCAAGTCCAGCAATGTGAAGCCCTCTTTGCCACTTGTCTGTGAGGTTTTGCAGCAGATTTCTCAGTTTATTATTTTTTTTAATAATTTTTTTGAGAGGGTTGCTAGCTCATATGGAGATCCAAACCCTTGACCTTGACCTTATAACACTGTATTCTCACCAACTGAGCCAACCAGTCAGCCCTTCCTCAGCTTATATGAATTATAGCTGTTGTCTACAGTATTTAAAGCTACATTTAAAATGCAGAGTGTCTGCAGGTACATGTGCCCACTTCCTTGTTCCATTCCTGCATTTCTTTCATCTTCATCCTACATAGCTTGAATACATCTGCAGGGACCTTTAGAAAGGGAACACCTGCATGGGAAGTGTTAGGGAACAACCTCACCAATTTACTTCCTTCTTGACCCCAGCAACTTTTGAGAAGCTTTGGTTGAGTTGCCCAAATCACATATTGTTCTCTAAATCATTTTGCATGTGTGCTTTCTGAGGATGTTCTTTTTGTCAATTCAAGGATATGTCTCCAGCCATAATGATAACGCAAAATATTTCACTTTTGAATCTGGGCCAGCCTTTGCAAAATGAATACCTACTTTTGAATTCGTCCTTCAATATGCAGCTGTATTTTTGTCTAATACAAATCCATTTAACAAATATTTTTTGAGTGGCATAAGGTAGTAAAGACAGAAAAGTAATTAAAATCAGTAGTTTTGAGGTACAGATCTAGCATGGCCACTTACTGAACATGTATCCTTTGCCAAGTCACAGAGCCTCTCTGAACCTCAGTTTTCTTTTTGGTAAAATGGTATTAATAATATCTGCCTCAAGTGGATGTCATGAACATTAGTTAAAACTGTTTTTGACAAGAGCCTTCTTTGAGAGTTTTGTGTTAAGTACTAGTTATAATAATAATAATATCTGACACTCCATATCTGTCAATGATGTTATTATAGGGCTCCTAAAGTGCAAAGAAATTACATTGTGGGTCAAATTCATTTTACATGCATGACACAATTAACAAACAATAGAAGACAGATATGATCAAGTGATTCCATACTAATTAAATTACTTCATATCCCAGACTATACTACCAGTGTGCTATCCCAAGTAACATTATTGTAACTATACTTTACCAATGCTGTGTTATTGTCTTATAATAATAATGTAATGCTCATGTAACCTATTAGGTTAGGATAGAGAGAAGAGAGATGAAGAAACAAAGTCCATGAACTTTCTGAAGCCTACCATATGCAAATAACTCAATGTAGTATTGGGCAAAGAGCAACAAAGTCAGAGTTCCCAGAGTAAAGCACTTGCTTTTACCATCTTGCAGCCATGTCTGTCACAATATTGAGCTGTCACTTATTGAGATTGCCAATGTGACATCTTCATCACTTTCAAACTGATTCCTGCCCAAAACAGATCCTGCAATTACAAGAGCACCACCCTCACCCCGTCCTCTGTCTCCCTGGCAGCTTAAGAGAATCTGTGCTCTCCACTCCAGACACATCTCCAGTGTGATTTAACTTTTGTGGTCATCAGCCAGCACTTGGCACACACAAAAGCCCAGTCAGCTTTGTCCCCATTTTTAACTGTGATAAGAGTCCAGGAAAGAGCATCAGATAGGTGGGAGATATTCCAGCTCATTTCAGAGAGTGAAAGCCAAAAGCTGTTTTCTCCCCACAGTGGAAGTACATATCAATCATTCAGGAGACAGATTAGGAAAGTCAGAAAACTCTCCCGTTATTCTCTAGAGGAAGCACAGTGAGCTCCTTTCTGTCCTTATAAAGGGCTCATATTTAATTTTTTTTTGGATCAGTATTATTTCACACTGAAAAATTACTCACAGAGATGGAATTTCTTTTAAATTTCTCTGTTTTGAGATGCACAGAAACTATAACCCCAGGGAAAATGAAGATATTCGTGAGTGGCCTATGAAGGTATAAAATACATTGCATATCATAAAAATCTCTATGTCTGTTATAAAGTGAAATAGCTCAGAATTGTTAGAAGCTGTTGGGAACATTAAGATCATTAATGCTCCAGCCATTATAGCCAGAGTCTACTTTAGATTCTGAAAAGCAACAAGCCAAAGTACTGAACTTTGTTGTGTTCTGGTGAGAGTCATATTTAGAGGATCTGCTAGAATAGAATTATGAGATGTGATCGTGCAGCAGCTCTGAAGTCAGAATTCCAGCTTAACCACTTTTGAGTCATGTGTACTCAGACAATTTGTTTAAGCTTTCTGAGACTCAATATTATAAATTACCAAATGGTGCTAATGACAAAACATACTTTGCATAGCAGTGTGCTGATCATATAAAGTAACTCAGTGCTTGCTGCATAGTAGGCTGGCAATGAGAAAAAAACCAAAAAACCAAAAAAACAAGGATGTATATTAAAGGTTTGGACCTCTATGTTATATCAGATCTTAGTGTGTTTTTATTTTTTCTCCCACTGTGATTCTTGTACGTGTCCTCTTTCAAAAAATATTCTTGAGATTTTCTCTAAAATGGCTTTGGCCTTGTTTCTGCATAAGAACATTCATAGTAAGAATGCATCAGAAAATTCCCAAAGTCTTCAACTAAAGGTAGAAAAAAATACAATAAAACCTTACTTCAAAATATTACATGATATCTACCGGTGATTTTAGTATCGAGGAAACATTTTAGCAAACACTTAATTTGATATCTAATAGATTCCCATCCAGTATATTAACTAAATTTTAAATATGCTTTATATCTCTCTGTATATTAATGTGGATTTTTGACATTGACCCTGCATCTATATAGAAAAACATAGATATTTGTATAAAACAGACTTAAAGGCAAATAGTGCCAAAATACTAACCTCTATCATCTCAACTTCTGTGCGCAGTGGTTGAGTTGAGCTGAAAGGGGAAAAAAAGCAGTGAGCTCAATACCATTTCATTTGCATATGGATGAGAAATCTACTTCTGTCTAGTGCCCTCACTTATACACATATGAAGGAGTTCTCAACTGAAGCTATAGTGACACAGGTGAGGGGCTTAACAAGCAAGTGAATCTATTCTTGTCACTAGAAAGTACATTTTATGAAACATATGTTCTCTAGTGCCTAGCATTCTCTTTACTTATAAAGGCTATTTCAATAGATAGAAACATGCTTTAGTTTGAAGAACAAAGGCTTAAAAATAGGTAGGGTATAGTGAGAGATACCTAGATTGGAAAAGTCCACATAATATGAAAAATTCAGTCCAGACAATAATGGGATATTTGGTTAAGAGCATAAGAAACTCTCTCTATTAGCATTTTGTTGTGATGCTTACAAAGTAGCTCACTAAGCCCTTTAAAATAATATTTGCCAGAAAGAGGAATAGCTACCAAAAGCAATTTATTTTTAATAGAGTGGTTGCCTGTCAATAGCAATATTTGAATGATATTATTAGCAGCAGACTCAAATAAGAAATGATTTTTACACAATTTTATAAAAATCAACTTTTATTATTTATGTCTTCTAAAGTTAAAACCAAAGAACGAAGATGGTTTAATTGTAACTTGCTAAGGGATATATTGTGAATTGGTCAAATGTTTCAGATGTTCAGATGTTTTTGTTAGTATGTTTGTATTTTTACCCCAATAGGCCAAAGTTTCTTTAGGTAGCAAGTAAAATCAAAATGGAATTTCATACCCAAACTGAGAAAATACATGGTTTTATACTTTATATAAACACAATTATATAAGAAAGTAACCAATGTATTAAGTGAAGGCTCAGTTTTTCCACAGATCCTCTAATTTCTTATTAGAGCTAGATTTTTTTTTTCCTTATTAAAAATCTGGAAAATAGCAATAGAAAGATGCTCACTGACATTGAAAAGACTTCTGAAATTATCAAGTCCATTTCTTGCTGTTTTTTTCCCAGACATCTAATGTGTTGCTAAAAATATGTAACCTCAACACTTGACAATTTACTTACAAACACTGACTAACAATATCACTGTGAGATATTTGATATAATCATCCTCAGTTTACATATTAAAGAAAAACACAAGTGTAATTAAGTGATTTTCTCCTGAGTCTCACACTTTAAAAGAAGCCGAATTAGGTCTTAATCTCTGTTATTTAGACTCTACATCCTAAGATCTTTTCTAATACTGCACAGTGCCTTTTACATGGTTATAATAAAGCTAGCTCCTCATAGAAAATAGCTATTGCAATTTTAAAATCTCACATTTTCTAGAGAGCTTTACAGTTTTCAAGTGCCATTATGTCCCTTAGCAGATCTGATACTCAAATCAACTTGGATAGGTTTGGAACCTCTGTTTTAGATATAAGAAAATTAAAGTGCAGTAGGGGGGCAACTAGCTCCTAATGACCAATTTGGGACGTCATTATTAATGTGTATGCCTCTTTGTCCAGTGCACTTCTGTGACATGAAATAGAACCGAAAGCTTTCTATAGGAGGAGTAATAGACTACGGGGTGAAATTCTAGAAAAGAGTTCGAATTTAAAGAAACATTTCTTCATGTTAGAGTTTCTTAGCATCTAAGTGCTCAACTGGATGAATAGAGGAAGAGAAGAAATTGTATTCTCTTGACTATATGTTAACTTCAGGGAAGCAATCACAGGCTGATTTTAATCAATCATATGCAAATAGACCTGTAGGGCCAAGGGAAGACTTCCCCTTCAACCCCCTGAAGGTTCTCTGAAAAATCAACAAACAAACAGATTCATACAAAGAAAAGGCATAACAAAATTTATTATTTTAATGTGCTGGGGAGGGGCAATGCACGGAAGACTCACAAGACAGTAATTTCTCAATTTTCCAGTGGGGTACAGAACTTATATACACTCATGTCCATGGGGAAAGGGAAAGTGGGTGTGTAGGAGTAAATGATTCTAGGGGGATGCAATGGGCCTGGAGAACATATGATAACCTGGGACAAAGTCTATTTGGCCTCCAGAGCAGACAATGACTGATAAATTATGCTCTTCAAAATACTGAATGGGACTGAAACAGAAGACAATGGTGTGTTGACAGACTCCAGTCTTCCTTCCTGGGATATAAGTTAAGTTAATGAAAACTCAAGGAAAGGACCAGAGGTAGTTGTCTTCTTCTTTGGCTGGTCCAGACCTTAGGCCTATAAGGCAACAGCTTCATCCTGTGCTGTGGAGAGTGGCAGAGGATTGGGGCGGGAGTGGTGGGTGGGAAAGGTCAGAGAGATCTTGAAGCTGCTTCATTATTCCAGCATGTCAAAGCACCATATTTTGGGGTACCAGATTTCTGCCCTAACAAAACCAAAGGTGCAGAATCTTCCTATGCCGTTTGGATGTAGACCTTAGTATAAGAGTACAGCTTCCTCTCCAGGTAAATGCAACTCACCATGTACTTCCCCCCCTCAGCAGCTTAGTCACAATTTCATCCCTTAAGTACAAAGTCCTTTAAAAATTATATTTTACAAGAATGAGACATACTTAAGGCTCACTTCATTCCAAGGACACTCATTTCCACAATGCTTGATATATGCTTACTAAAGATATTCAACTGTGGACTCCGATAGTTTCCAATTTCAAAAATCATAATCTGTGTTTTAACATTAGCTATTTCCTCTGCCTCATTTAATTAATGATGACTGACTTTCTCTCTCTGTCTCTCTTTTTCAAGCAAAACACAGCTTGCTTCTGAAGGGAAATATTTGCTGATTGTCATTCTGTTATTGTAAGAATTCCCCTCAGAATAAAATGTAGCCCCAGAGGGAACTGTCTGCATTTTCTCAGCAATTTGTAGACCCATCCTATTACATGACGATAATAGTAATAATAATAATAATTGGTGCTGATAACACCAATGCCCAATCCCTGTACCAGCCAGCTACCAAAAAAATAATTAATTAATTAATTAAAAATTACAGTAGAGTCAATAGCTTAAAAAAAAGAAAAAGAAAGAAAGAAAGAAAAAAAAGAAAACCCTGAATTGTACAGGGGAATGAATGATTAACGAATAGGAAACTCTAAGCGCTATCAAAACTAGGAGGCTTAAATAAAAGCAGGGAAAGGGAAAAAAATGCATTCCATGAAAAAAAAGAAAAGATGGCTGGATTATCTTTTGCAAATTGAGAGAATATATCACCCATGTTGCTGTGGCATTTGGATAAAGAGTACCTGCCCTGGGTCAGAGCAGGAGGAATGTTTAACTGAGAAGACTTAGGTAAAACGTGATCCCAAATTGCTGTCATTTGAACTGAATGATTTCTTGAAGCAACTAAACTAGAAACAAGAGAAAGAATTGATGTATGTGGATCTAGATGACTAATATCAGGGCCATGTGTGGAGTTCAATGAAAGCTGAGCAAGGGTTTTAGGAGGCAGATATTAATCATTCAGACACCTTGGAGCTTTCTTCTTACACAATGCTTGGTGTGCACTGCAGGGGATGGGGAACAACATAAAGAGATTGCACAGTGCTGAGCAAAAGAGGAGACATTTATTCATTCATTCATGCATTCATTTTTCAAATGTGTATCAAAAGTCTACAATATGTCAAGCACATTTATAGGTACTGGGAATACAGCAGTCAAACAAAGGCCTCATGGAGCTTACCTTTGAGTAGGCAGATACAGCAATAAGTAAGATAAATCAATAAAACACATAGTATTTTGGTGCCAAGAAGTTCTAAAAAAAAAGAAAAAAGAAAGAAGTAAAGGAGGGCAAAAAGTGTCTTTGGACTGCGATTTTAGATAGAATGGCCATCTTCTTTGAGGAGATGGCATTTGAGTAAAGAAAGAGAAAGGTGAAGGAGCAAACCATCAGGATATCTGTGAGATGAGCATTCCAGCAGAGGGAACGATGATTTTGAGGAAAAGAAGAGAAGTACAGTGTTTGAAGCAGCGTGAGCAAAGAGTATACCAGAAGATGACTTCAGAGAGGATGTGCGGATGGAAAAGGGTAGAGTGAGACAGGACACGACAGAGGGTCTTGTAGTCCATTGACAAGGACTTACCACTTTTATTCTGAGTGAAAAATAAAGCAACTGGCAAATTCTGAGCAGAGGACAGAAACATTCCAACTAATGATTTAACAGAATCATGTTGGCTGCTCTTTTGAGATTAGACTGGGTGAGGCAAAGAGGAAGGATATTGTGATAATCCACATAAAGAAGATGAGTTTGGATAAAGTTGATTATAGTGAAGGTGACAAAAGGGGTCAAATTCTGGGTAATTTTTGAAAGTAGAGGTTGGATTTAATCTACATATAGTGGCAAGTCCACCCAACTACTTTAACTTTTCGGAATATAATGAACAAAGAAATTTGGGGAAAAGATGAGAAATTTTGTAACATTAAATTATATAGTGCACAGTGTCTCAAAACAGAGTACTTTGAAAGAACATACTATAGCAAAATTTTGCAATAGTTATTTTGACTAGAATCAGATATAGTATAACATAGTGTTTAGGAGCGTAGGCACTGTAGTTAGAAATGTGGGTTAAAATCTTAGCTATGGCAGTTGTTAGTCATACAACCGTAAGTACTTTATTTAAAATGTTTCCTTACCTTATCTGCAAAAAGAGGCAATATTACCAATATTACAATATTATCCTAAATTTTACATGATCTGAGTTTCTTATTGCAATATTTGGACTACAGTGAATGCTGACCGAATATTAGCTATGCATTTTATTCATACATGATAATTGTTATCCATTTCTTGAGCTTACTATGGCCTCAGAAACTTGACGGGTTTGGTAGTAATACATGACCTTAAAGGGCTTATGTTAGAATAGGAAAACACCAGACTTGGAGTTAAAAGACCTAAGTTTAAATGTGGTGGTCATTTACCCGACCTTATTGTTTATAAATATTAAGGCTATTTCAGGTCTTATGACTTCAATTCAGTGTTTTTTCTTTCTGCTATAATTTCCCAGAGACGGGATTGTACTGTGCCAAACAAGAGTCCAAAACCCTACATATCTAGGTGATCCTATAACAACTCTACCAGCCTCTGGTCAAAGATCTCTGGGTCTGAAGAAAGCAATTAGCCTCACTTTTTGGCAGAGTTAGCATCTGTGAAACTTGTTAGCACATCTTCAGAGAGCCAAGTTGAAGACTTAGAAACTGTCAAATGAAAAACCATTTGAGACATATCAATATTGACTTTATATCTCTTAACTGATGCTGAAGTTACCAGGATTATTTATTGGGGCACAATTCTGGGACTAGGGTTCATTGCCAAATCTGGGAATTTTTGCTTTGACCATGGGCTGCTAAAAACTACCAAAAAAACAAACAAAAAAATGCTGCTTTTTCCCCTCCTATGATTTTTAATCCTGTTGGAATTAGTGATGGTAGACCAAATGAACTAAAGACTAATTCAATCATATAGATTAAGGTAACTTCTTAACCAAGTTTTACAATTCCCTCTACACCACCAAAGTAACCTGTGGTCACAAAAGATACCTTACAGTGATTACAGAATGGAATTCTGAACCCTGCATAATAATAGAACATGTTTCTAACTTTTTGCTCAAGGATGGGACACACTGATCAAACAGAATAGTACATAACTTTCCCAGGTACACTTTATTTTTGAATGAATGAATAAATGAATGAATTCATATTCAAACGTATGAGTGGCTTTTGATATACTGAAATGCGAATAAACAATATATCTTCTCTACCAAAAGATGTTCTTCTCTACACACACACACACACACACACACACACACACACACACACACACACACACACACACACACACAGTTTAGAAAACAAAATAAATGAATTTTCAGTTTTATAAAATTGTTTACCATTTTAAAGCATTTGTTTTTCATTTGTGAGTTCCTATAATGTAGAGAGCTATGATGAAATATTTTTAAATCTCTCTGTTGAGCTGCAAACAGAATTTCAATGCAATTGCTGGACAACAGAGCCTCTCAAGAGGAAATGCATTCCCACGCTTTCCCTATGCAGCATTTCCAGGAAAGAAGTGACCTATCAAGAAATAACACATGCGTGCTACTCATGCTCAGCTTGTTATTCACAAGCCAGGAAACACCTGGCACCACAATAGATTTTGGGAGTATGTGGAGCATTCATTTAGCAGAAAAAATTACTTATGTTAACAAGAAATTAAAGCTTTGGTGCTTGACATCCCTGCAAATAAAGATGGTGAACTTTAACATAACATTATGGATCACGGAAGTTACTTTAGACATTTCAAACTTATGTTAGAATAGAAATAACTGGCAGAAAATGAGTGTAAACCACGAAATTCATTTTCATGGCTAGATAATTAAGTGAAGAAAATTAGGTCAAAGAGATTCCCTTATTGCTAAAATGGCATGAAGATAATCATTTGAACTTACCAGCAATGGTTTTTATACATCAATATGTTCTGAACTATTCTTCCCTGTTACTCCTTTTTGAAGTATCCTTTTCTATGCAACATCCACAGATGATTTCTTTCTTTTTTTTTTAAAAAAAGGGGTTTTGAGGTCAAATAAATATTGCAGCACAAATACGAGCATATCAGAATATTCTTCCAGCTGAAAACAACTTAGTGACTGTCTTTGCCAACTCATTTTACAAATGAGGAAACAGAGATTGGCCTCTTGTTATCTAACTAACAAGATCCTGGCAGATCTTGGCCGACTGTGAAACACAACGTAGAGCTTCTGCAGTCAGAATGTGGTGCTACAAATCAATGTATAAATAGATATCCAGAAAATACCCTCCAATGAACTTGCAGTCATCCCCTCATGTTTAGAAATTGAATAAAGGTAATAATAAACTGTTGGTGTGTGAATGATTTTTTAATGTGAGTCTTAACAGGTAGATATTCCCCCCTAACAGTTTGTTATTATTATTACCTGATTATTAAAATAATCATTAATATGGTTCCTGCTAGGATTTTATTAGCAATATACTATGCTAAGCACATTACAGGTGCTCTATGATATAGATAGTGTGTTTACTCCATTTTATATACACAAGAACAGGAGAAAAGCTAAGTACTTTGCCCAAAGTCTCATATTTAGAAATTGGTGGAGCTGAGGCTCAAACCCAATGCTCATTTCCATTCTGTATATTGCCTTTGTTAGCAAAAAGTTTAAACAATCTAAGGTTGGGTTAATTCAGTCAGATTGTCGTCTCAAGTATGGTTCTAGCAATTGAAATATGCATTACAGTAACATCTCCTCTAAGCTCAGAAACACAAAGCTTGCTTCTCCCACTCATCTTTCTTGATCTGTCATCTTTCATGACTGAGAGACAGATCTCATTGTCTAGACATGGAGTGTACTGTGGAGTAGAGGACAGAACCTGGATTCATGGGAATTGGTCTTATGTTTGCTTTTGAGATCCCCTATAGAATCCTTTGGGTAAAAGTCTATTTTTACACTTTATCCTAGAATTCACTGTCACTATGGGTCATTAATTCTGTTTTAGTAGTTTACATGTCACTATTATCAAATAAAGCTCTTCCCATTAGAAGAATTGACTTTACAGTATAAATTTAGACATGAAAAATATAAAAATACTATTCAAAGTATGTGTATGAAAGAAACATGCTTAAAATTATAAGAAATATGTTCAGGTTGAGATTAAGAAGATGTTGAAATTTGTATTATAGTAAAGTAGAAAGACCACTGGATTGGAAATCCTGAGGGATTGATTTTAGTTGCCTAATCATTAAAAGTTAGAGTGGACTTGTATAAAGTCACCTATACATCTTTAGTCCTGCAGTCTCTGAGAGTCTATGTTTTGGAATGAGACTGCCTAGATTCAAATCCCAGCTGTGTGGCTTAGGGTAATGTCTTTAAGTTCTCTGTATCTCAGAACCATTATCTGAATGATAGAAAAAGAGTGCCTATGTCATACAATTTTCATACATGTTAAATGAGTTAATACCTGAATATCTCTTAGAACAGACAACAGTGCCTGGTAGATATTAAATACCCAATAAATACTATTATTATTTTAATTTAACTAATTTAATTGAGCACATACTATATACTAGACACTGAACAAGAAGCTGGAGATAGTAAAAACGAATAAGACAGGTCCCATTCCTCATGCAGCTTGTAATTTAGTATACAACATATGAACAGACAGTCATAATTTTATATTCAATGTGAAACAAATATTAATAAAAGTGTCTCATGATATAGAGATAGTTCGGACAAGAAAGCAATTTGCCCTTAAGTGTTTAGAACAGATTTTCATAACAGAATAGGATTTTAACTGAAAAAGGGTAGGCACTGGGAGGAAAGGGTTTGGGTGCACATTGAATAAACAGCAGGTGCAAATTCATGGGGTATGAAGGTGTGTGGTGTGTCCAGGCAACTGGATGCATTGGGTTCCCAACTGGATGAAGAAAACAAAGAGGAGAACAGACTGCCTGAGAGGATGTTATTCTGATTTATACAGAGATGAAAAGGGAACCTGAAAGAAGAGAAGAGAGAAGAATTATGACCTCACTTTACTTGATTTAATTTGGTGGTATATGCACTCTCCAGACCTCACCTCCTCATTGGAAATAACAAACATTCTAGGCATTGGGTTTTCTGAAAGACAGTGGCAAGTTGAGAATAAACGTTGTTGTTTATGTCCTCTCACATTTTGTAGTGCAAAGTCTCAGATATTGTTACACTTTCCCTATCAATGAAAAGAGAAAGTTATGCAGTTCTAGGATCCTTATATGCAAACTTTAACAACTGTAAAGATGTTTCCTAAATGATCAGTGCGTGCTAGAGAATGGCAATGTCACTGTCTCTTAAATACAGTTGTTAGCTGCATGCATAATAAATAGCAGCTTGAATGGGGCTGCTGTAATACTGAATTATTTTTAGTCTACAGTAAGTGACAAAAACTCATTCACACATTTTTTTATTTGTAACTCTAACATATTATTTCATGTTCCACAATGAAGGTCAGTTTTTAATGGAAGAAGTATTTTTATTACATACTATTGCTCAACAATCCCAGTATAACACCAATTGAATCAAAGAAATCCAGGGATCTGTAAAAGTCTTAGAATGTTTTCTAGTCTACCTTTTCCCTGTCATGGCTCAGAGAGGTTTAGGGAATGGCCTAAGGCTGTCGAGCAGAAGAAAAGCAGAAGAGAATCCAAGACTCCTTGCTCCACTTTTGTGTGTCCACTACACCAGGTTCTAATTATGTATTTATTGCAGCTGCTTATAACTAGTCAATTTCTGATATTTTTGCTAGCATATAAAATGAGACAGAAGGCATAGAAGAGGTCTCACAGAGAAACTCCTCTCATTATCTTTGAATGCAGAAGCAGATTGCAATAGTTAAAAGGCCAGACCTGCGGCTCAGCCATGAAGAGTACATTGCTAAACAAAATCAGCTCAGCTCTCAACTTGGCTCTTTCCTTTTGTTTCACGTATGTTTTTCTTTAAACTTCAATTTTTCACATCTGAAGATGTGACATATGTAATGGACTTTTTCATTTGTTGTCTAACACACTCATAACAATACATTTTGGAGTAAGATGTAAACCACCTGCAATGAATAATAACCACCACCAATATGCACTGTCTAAAGAATGGAATAAACATGTCTTGACACTTTCTGTGTAACCTCCAGTGCTTCACCCCATGACACTAAGAAAATGTGTGGAAGAAGCCAGATTGAAAAGTTACTGAACTATTACAGAAGGTTGGAATTTTTTATTCTGAGAAATTGGAAGCCAAAAAAGAAAAAGAAAACATATCGAGAGGGACTAGGTTGGACACCAGGTCATTGACACTTAAGAGGAAGCAGTAGGGGAAGGCACAAATGTAGCTTTAGGATTTAGGCGAACATCTGTTAAATCGGGAGAAAATAATAGCCAAAGGTTGAATCAAAAACTGCCAATGCTGTGCACTCACACTTTCCATAGACTTCTAGGGATCAAAGAGCTACTGAGGATAGTTTCCTACAGTACTCAATTGACAAGGAAAATCACCATCCATTTCAGGCTTAGTTGGAAAACTAGTGACCTAATTAAGGTATTCCCCTTGGGCCTTGAGTGGGGGGGAGTGATGACTTTCAGTTCTTATGCTTAATGATCCTAATTATGGTTCAACCTGCCTATTTATAGATGAAAAAACAGATATCCCTAAATTCTAACTGCTTTCCTAAAATTCGTGTAGTCATTCAGTGGCAGATCCTGATTTGGAAGACAGGAAATGTAGTTATCCCCACAGAAATGTGATAGAACTCCAACCCCAAATTGGTTTGGATGTTGAGGCTGATGATGCCATGCATGCACCAAAAGGACATAAAGAAATTGATTACTCACATAATGAGGCTTTCCAGGGATAGCAGAGCCAGTTCCCAAGCAGGTTCAAAAGTGACTTGAGAGAACGAGGAAAGCTCTCTCTGACTTTGGATTTTAGTGTGGTTAGGTGATGGGGCTAGGGTGAGATTTCCCATATAAGAGGCCATAGCTTGCATAGTGTATTGGTTTTTCTAGGGTGGTTGTAAAAACTTAACACAAACTAGGTGGCTTAAAACAACAGAAAAACAACATAAACTTTTTCTCTCACAATTCTGGAACTTAGAAGTTTGAAATCATGGTATTGGTGGGGCTGGTTCATTGTGGAATCTCTCAGGGAAAACCTTTTCTATACCCCTCTGCTAGCTTCTTCTAGTGGTTGATAGCAATCCTTGGCATTGCTAGGCTAATAGCTTCATCACTCCATTTTCTGTCTCTATCATCGCATGACCTTCTTTCCTGAATGTCACTGGGTATCCTCTCCTCTTTTTATAAAGACACCAGTTATATTGTATTAAGAGCCCACCCTAATCTGTTAAGACATAATTTTAATTTAGCTAATTAACTCTGCAAAGACACTATTTCTGCATGAAGTCACATTTTGAGATTCCAAATGGACCTGAATTTGGGGAGGAGGCATTATTCAACCAAGTCCACATGGTTAGTACTTTCTGCTAATGCCGAACAAGGAAACTCACAAGCTTTCTTATTGACTTGTCCAGACATGGGGCAAGAAGGAAAGATGGAGAGGTAGGAGTTTGGAAGCTGTCAGCAGCTAAACATAAAATATGGAATCAGACTCTTCTTTGCAAAAAGTCTCTTGATTCCTCAGTAAGTTATAGTCTCTGTTTTGTTTTTTTCAGGAAAGAAAAATATTTTTCTCACCAACATTAGTACCATGAAATGACCTTTATGAAATGTACAAATGTCAAAATACTAAATATGATAAACATATATTTACTTTACTTAGTTAACTGGTTTCTCAATAGAAGAATGACTCTAACATTCATCTTTAAATTTGGATGCTTATGATTGTGAAAGAGGGATGCTAAAGTGATTAAAAATGTTGATTTATCTACAAACACTGTATACCAGTCTGTCCTAGGCAAATATGATCGTATGTATAATCTTCCCAATAACAAAAAACACAGAATTTGAAATTATTTAAAGACATTGTTTGGAAAAATAGATCACATAATTTAAGGTATACCCCCCCCCATACAATTGGTCATCTAATGAGGAGAAAGGTGAGGATAGGGACGGCATAAACCAAGTAGGACTCCCAGGGAAAGGCTTTGGGATATCAAGAAAGAATACAATTATAAGAGTTAGAATTTGAAGGAGGGAACTGGGCTCAGAAATACCGGCCAAATCCATTTAATTCAACTTAGGCAATAATTTACACTTAAGCCAGGAGCAATGTTAAATTGATGATAAGTTCCTTAACAAAAACAAATGAGTAAATTTGAGCAAATTCCAGGTCTTAGGACAACTATGGGACAATGAGGACTGTAGAGCTATGGGGTTCTTGAGACATAATACCCCCTTTTTATATAACAAGTGTTTTGTAAACCACTTTCCTTTGCTATTTTGAAATGAAATGCATACTGTTTTCTATCTTACACATAAAAGAGTAATGATAATTAAAAATAAATATGGCCATTGTGTGATTGGATGTCCCCCCAAACCTCACTGAAGCTTAAATCCCCACTGTAACTGTGGGAAATCCTATTATGGTAATTGAAAAGTGGTACCTCAAAGAGGTGATTAGATTCTGAGGACCGTGCCGTAGTGAATGGATTAATGATGGTGGTCATGGGCATGGTTCTGAGGGATTTAAAAGGAGAGTATATGAGGAACTATCCCTCTCTGATCCACCATTTTTGCAATGTGATACTCTGCCATCACAGTTGCCACCACCAAGGCTCTCATCAGATGTGTTCCCTAGACTTTGGACTTCCCAGCCTCAGAAACTGTAGCCAATAAATTTCGTTTTCTTTATAAATCACCCAGTTTTGGGTATTTACATTATAAGCAATAGAAATGGACTAACACAGTAATCTAACTGTAAAAAGAAGAAATAAAAGAAAAGCAGTTTAAAACACTGTGTGTTGATATGTAAGTGGATAAACTCTTGCACAGTAGAAAACATAATACCCAGATGCCTCTACCTAGATGTAGAGCTTCTGTAGATAAGACAACTGCAAATGCAAGTCCAGGGTATTAGTGACTTAAAAAGCTTGAGTGAAGTGACCATCTGACATGTAATTTTCTGGAATTATTACCAATTTTTAGTAAAATTCTGAACAAAACAGAATGCAGTTTTCTCTTGATTTATATAGCAGTTTTATTCCTGGAAAAGTCTATGCATATTTACAGCTTGCACAAATATTCTAATTTATATGCAAAACAGAATTAGACTCCAGGTTTATATTATTATAAACAGGTTTTCTTCACCAGTTTGAGTGTCAGGTGGGACACCTATGTACCCAACACTCATTGTGACAACCAAGAAATTTCCTAACCCATATCCAAAATGCCCCTGGGCCACATTGAAATAGATTATTTTAAATTTCTAGATTTAGAGAGAATGTAGTTCTTCCTGTACAGCAGGTGGTTATTTGCAATTTTTAATGTAAGTTTTGAAAACTGCCAATTAAAGCCAATTTTAAACAGTTCCTGTCAGTCATAAAAATTAAAATGCTCTCACCTTTCTAACTTAGTGGATTTATTTAATGCTGTGAAAATTCTTCATTCAGCTGAGGAAGGAAGACTAATGTCTGTTGGGGTCTGTTTATTTTAATCAAATAGATATCAGGGTCATCCAGTAAATATTGATGTGGATAAGACTGTGACAACTTAAATAGCTTGGGATGGAGAAATGGAGGCAAATTTCTGACCTCATATTTATGATGCTAGTGATCAGAAGAAATACAGACAAGCTTTACTTTGTAAAGGGATTGGAAATGGATTTCAGATAGAATCCTATGTTTAGGAAACAAGGCAGAAACTTAATACGAACATACACTAACTGATATACTGAGAGTTTACAGAAACAAAATCAATATATATATAAGGGTACTTCAAAAGTTTGTGGAAAATAGAATGAAAAGATAACACAAATCTTTTCATGAACTTTTTGAAGAGTACTTGTATATATACACACATATATTAAAAATAATTGATATAAATTAAATGATTGGCTAGGCAGTGTTAACAGAAGTGTAGTGTCTAGAACCAGAAAGATCTCTGTACACATAAGGCACTATTAACTATTATGTTTATTCTGGATCCCATATGTTAAGTAGACAGACTGGAATATATTTAGAAAAAGAGCAACAAGGTGATAAAAAGGCCAAAAATATGTTTGTAGCTATGTGTGTGTGTGTGTGTGCATATGAATTTTTTATGTATGCAGAACATTAATCCTAAAAAAATACTTATTTTTTACATTCTTATATTCACAATATTTTTTTTCACTATGCATTTATTGAATTTTACCTTCAAGTGTAATTTCAACTAATCGTTTTTTTTTTTTTTAATTCTGGTTAAAAAAAACATATAGCGTGAAATCTACCCTCTTAAATATTTGTGTACAATATGGTATTGTTAACTATATATGTATTGTTACACAGCAGATCTCTAGGATTTTTTATTGTGCATGACTAAAACTCTATACTATACCGACTGAACGAACACCTCTTTATTTCCCCCTTATCCCCACCTCCTGGGAACCACTGATATGCTTTCTACTTCTATGAGTTTGACTACGTGAGATACCTCATATTAGTGAAATTATGTGGTATTTGTCTTTCTGTGACTGGCTTATTTCACTTAGCATAATGTCCCCAAGGTTCATCTATGTTGGAGCATATGACAAGATCTTCTTCCTTTTTAAGGCTAAATAGTATTTTATTACAAGTGTATGCTGCACTTTCTTGATCCACTCATGCATTAATGGATATTTATGTTGTTTCCACCTCTTGAATATTGTGAATAATGCTGCAATAAATGTGGGTGCTATGGATTAAATGTGTCCCCCAAAAGTTCAAGTACTGGAAACTTGACCTCATTATAACAATGTTAATGCATGTATTGGTCTGTTTGATTTTGTCCCATAAGTCTCTTAGGCTTTCTTCACTCTTTATTATTATTATTTTGTTACTGTTTTGCTTCTATGACTTGATAATTTCAATTGACCCATTCTCGAGAGTTTGCTAGTTCTTTCTTCTGCTTGATCAAGGCTGCTGTTGAACCCCTGTAGTGAATTGTTTTATTTCGGTAATTGTATTCTTCAGCTCCAAAATTTCTTTTTGGATCTTTCTTATATTTTATATTACTTTGTTGTTATTCTAATTTTGTTTATGTGTCATTTTCCTGAACTCATTGAGCATCTTTACGATGGTTATTTTGAAGACTTTTTCAGGTCATTCATATACCTCTGTTTTTTCAGGGTTGGTTTCTGGAGTTGTTTCTTTTATTGGGCCATGTTTCTCTGTTTCTTTGTGTGCCTTGCAGCTTTATGTTGGTATCCATGGACCTGAAAAACAAACACCTCTCCCAGTGTTAATGAACTATCTTCATACAGGGAAAAACCTATACCAGTCTATCTGAGTCTGGGGGCCTATCAATCCTTTTCTGTGAGTGTGTTTTATCTGACTTATGTGTGTAAATTCCCAGTTTGAGGAATTTGATAGTTTCTTTTATCAGGAGCTGATAATCTTTCACTTCTTCTGGTATCTATCTGCAGTACTGTAGGTTCTTTGGAGCTGCCATAAGCTGTCTAGCTTTCTTTTTATCTTATTGGCACCCAGGATTCTAGAGTCTGCCAGGTTTTGTCAGTGCTCCAAGACCTGTGGTAAAGAAAACAGTCCTGAACAAAAAGCCAGATCATTGGACATACACTCCCCTCTTTTCTTTCCCCACAAGGGAGACAACACCAAAATTAATTGGCCGCTATCTGCTATGGGTCCTCTGGAGCAGCAGCAAGCCACCCAGGTCATTTTCTTTTCAGTAGGTACCAGCCATCTAGAGTTTGCAAACATTCCAAAACATAAGAGATAGAAACCAGTTCTTGAGCACCCTCCTAAAAATCTAAATTTTGGACACATCCTCCAATTCTTTCCATCTCCTTAGAGAAACTGGGAGTTGGAGGGGGGTTCCTATTTCTTTTATGCTGGGGTAGTGGGAAGAACTATGGTAAGTGAGTGAGTATGAGTTCATATTGTTGCCTTTGTTCTCAGTGGTCCCTAACCTGGTACCCTTTCCTGCCAATGCTTAAATTCAGACAAGAGAGAAACTAGTCTCTTTGAAAACCACTCCAAAAATCTGAACATTGGGCACATGTTTCAGTCTTCTCTTTCTTTCCCCATGGAGTAGATGAGAGCTTGGAGTTTTCTCTGAGTTGTACTGTGCTAAGGTTGGGGGAGGGACTATGGTGAGTGAGTGTCACAAATTTTCCTAACAGCTCTGATGATGTGGCTGGTTTTGTGCTCATCTGGGTTGCAGAAGCCTCTTGACTGGCTCCTAGATTTCTTACAAAAGGAATTGACCCATGTATTGTTGTTGAATTGGTGTCTCCACTGGGGAAGGTGTGTATGAGTCTTCTATTCTGCCATCTTGCTGACATCACTATTTCTTATATTTACATTCTCACTTTGAATATGAAATTAAATTAAAGCATTGTCCTGAAGTAAAAAGTGAAATGTTTGTATTTACCTGTGTTTCTAAAAGCACATTGAGAAGATCTAATGTCCGCCTATTTCTTCTGAAAAATCCTTTTGCCCCCTACCACCCCTTCTAATACCACTCTTATAGGAGATCTGAAGCCTCCCTGTCTCTAAATGCCTCATGTTCATTTTCAACAAAAAGGCTCTGAACGCTCAGCAGTTTCAGTTTTTCTCACCTCTTTCTATCTTCCTTTCCTTTTCACCACAGATGTTTTTAGCTATTTTATGCATTGATTATTGCACGGAAGTTCCACACGCAAAAACCAGAAAGGATCAGGATCTATAAACAAATATCCTCCCTTCTTAGGGAACATGGGAAGTGAAGTATGGGATTAATACAGGAAAAAGGGAGGATGTGCATATTCATTTGCAGCAATAGTTTAATCTCTATTCCTTCCATGATTTTTGTCTTTATTTTCTTTTCCTCCCTCTCCCTTTATCCTACCTTTCTCTCCTTTTCTTCATTCCTTTCTTTCCTCATTTCATCCATGCTTTTCTCCTGTCATTTTTATCTATCATATTCTTCCATCTTAGATTCTTTTTGCAGTCAAGAAGAATATTGATTAGTTAAATAAATATAATACTTTTGAATTATTCACTTTACCATAGATCATATTTTCTTTTATTGTCACTGTATGTGTTATTATTATTTTTAACTCCTATTTTATAAGTGATTTAGTTAATAGTACAAAACTAAGTGCAAAATAAACTAGATTGTATTACAAATCATCTCCTGTTTTTGCTATATCATGATGTTAGAAGAGTTCTCAGTGAAGAAGTGAAAACATTTTCTTATCTGTAAAATGTGAGCTCTAATAATTCCTACTTTATGGGGTTCTTGTGAGACATGAGAGGACATATATGTAAGGTAGTACTGTACCCAATACATCATAACTGCTCAAAATATGATAGTATTATATAAAACAATATGGGTAAAGAACATTGAGGGAGAAACTAAATTTATCCCAGAGAATAGATGATGACAGGATAAAAGTATTACATTTATTGGAAGCTATCATTTTGAAAACTTACTCTGAGAACAAAGTTTTAGATAATATTTGCATATTCAAAAATTCCTTTTGGTAAATGTTTTGGTTATTTTCCTATTTAATATTGCAATTTTAGTTTTAGGTTGACTCTTTGTAGTTGAGTAGATATTTCTTTCTCTCAATTCCTATCTATATTTGTTGGTATGTATACAACATGCAAACATACATAAATAGATCTTACTTTGTGATGACCTAGAGTCAATACATTGATGAGCCAAAGATCTCTTACTCAATACTTATGTAGCTCTTTTAGCCCCTTCAGTAAAAAGACCGAGGCTTCTTGTATTTTGAATTATCCTTCCAGATTTTTGGAGTACTTATGTGACTTTACTGTTTTCTGTAGTTTTTGTGTCTTCTCATAATAGCCTGTCTTCACATCAGGCTCCAATTTACTCTGAGCAGCTGTGGCTTGGGCATCTGATAATCACTTGACAGAAATGTGTGTCTAAATTACAAATAAATTAGCTTTTGGTGAGGGCTTAAGAATCTCTTTTGTGTTATAAAGTGAATAAACTCAATGAAAGCCCTGTCTGCCATTCAGAAGTCTTTTCTACCTTTTTCTAAGCACCATATTCCAGAGAATTGGGGTTGCCCTAAATCTCTGTATACAATCCATATCCGCTCACAAATCTGCACTGACATTTATCCACCGTCTGCTCTGTACACAAGATTTGCTTTTTTCATAAACTCTGTTAAGATCTGTATTGGATTTTCTATATTAGCATTCCAACTTTGTGTCTGCACACCTTACATGTAGAGTTGCTGAAAATTAAACTCACTTGAATATTAGGACAGCAGCCAAAGCACTCATAAGATGTGACTGAAGCACAGGAAGAAGTCTTGGCAGTAAGTGGTTCTTTTCTTGCCTGCTTTGGCAGGTGCTCAACAACCCATTTCAACTCACACATCAATCTTTATATGATGAATCCTTTGGTAATTATCAAAAGTCGTTGCTGGTGTAATTTTTGGAGGGAGAATTAAGCCTCAGTGGTTTGATGTTACCATAATGGCATATTTGGTGTTCAAATGACTGCATCTGCATTGCTAGTAATTGTCTTCAGACTCATTCCCTCTCCCTTTTATTTCTTTGCCTTGTGCCTGTGTGCCATTTCCTTTAGTTCAGAATGACCTTGGTGTCTCCAGTACAAAATCTCCCAATAATAAAGAGATAACTCTGATTGTTTTTTGTCGTTGTCCTCTTAAGATTTTCCTTTATGATTTACTTCTGCATTACCCTCTCTGTTTCTGGGAAGTCACAGTGTGGAGGGATGGCTAGACAAAGACAGATTCAGAAACTTCTGGGGCCCATACCCAAAATAACATCAAGAATCATGATCGGGAGCAGATACATGGTGAAGCTAATAAAGCGTAATGTCAAATTATTTCACAGGGTGCATTCCAAAACCCAACATTGCACCTGGTATTTTGCATTATTTTATTTAAAGACCCTGAAGGTAAAATAAACTATGATTGTTTTAAAATCCAGTCCTTATCATGTGGGTGGATATTGCTCATGAAGACTCTTAGTGACTTCTTTTTCTCTTTCCCTTTTTTCCTTCCTTTCAACTCACCATTCCCTTAACCCTTCTTTATTTTCTTTTCTCCCTGTCATTTTCTCTTTCTTTTAAATTACCTCCTTCTCATCCTTTTCTACCTTATGATAATTTAAGGCTCGTTTTTTAAACTCTCATGGTTATGATCAGTGTACCTATCATTTGGCTAAAAATATCCAACCTTGGAAGACTAGCACTCATTTTCACTTTGGTTCTTTTCTCATGAACACAATTTGCACATGTGGATTTTCACCTGTATCAAAGCTATACAGAATACCTGTCTCCAGCTGGGATTTTGAATAAGTTTATCAAGAAGTAACTCACAATGTTTGTACCTGTTAAAATATTTTATAAGACTAGTAGGATACAAGAATAAAGCTCTGTTAAAGTTCCTGAAAGTTAGGAACTTTACTTAGTAGCTATTCTTACCTTTTTTGAGGTAAGAAAGAGGCATGTTAGCTATACACTTTTGTATTACAATATAAAATTGACCACAGTTCAATAAAATAAATTTTAAATTTATTATTCAAATAATGCATATGAAAGTACTTCAAAAAGTTAGCAAAAAACTAGGACTGAAAGATAATACAAATCTTTTCATTAACTTTTTGAAGTAGCCTTATATTCTAATATATGTATTTTTTATCATAAGAAGAAATAACAACATGAATTATGAAGTAGAATCTTGTCACATAATTCACAACACAATTATAAGAAAATATTTAAGGGCCTTCTATAAATTGAGACCTTGATGGATTGGACATGGATCTACCCATCAAGAAAATTTTGCTGATATGTGAAATGACAAAATAATGATGATAATGATGATAAAATGAGAATGAAGCTATTAAGGCAAAAATAATTAGATGTGCCATTTGAGTAATTCCTGTACCTGGTTGATTATCAGTAATTGCCTGACCATTTTCTATCCTTTTAATACAGATTAATAGGTCTACTTCAGACCTATTGAATCAGAACCTCTGGACTTGCAGACATAGGAGTTCTACCTTCAAAAATATCCACTTGTAATTCTTATAATCAACCAGATAAGAGAATTACTAATGGGGTAAAATGATCTCTGGGCCTTTAGAGGAAGGAGAAATGGCTATACATTCACATGGCCATAAAGGAGGAAATATTTGGCCAGTGAAAGACTGGCAGTACTTAGATAAGCAGACAGTATGGAGGGAATTCTCAGTAGGAGAAATGAAAAAAGTAAATGTCTGGAGGTGAAAAAGTAAAAGTCACCAGGGAATAGTAAAGAGATTGGATTGACAGGAATTAATAAAACTTGTTGAGAAGCAGAAGATAAAGCTAGTTCATTAAGTGAAGTCTAGACTTTGGAGGACCTTGAGGACAGGAAAGGGAGACAATGAAGGTTTTAATTAGTTGGACGCCATTGCACATTTCACAGTTGGGCTACCATTATGAAAGTGGCATTTTGGAAAGATATATCTGTAAGAGTATAGGCTGGATTGAAGAGAAGCTGATTTTAGAATCAGAGTCCAGTTATAGGTCTATTCAGAGCAGTAAAAATCTAAGTTGGATTTCTTTATGAGATATTACATCATTCTAATCTTGATACTTCCTACCTTTACATATGATTCCCCATGGTACGGTCATATGTCTAAATTTATGATGAGAAGTTCCTAAAAATAGAACCAAATCAAACACCAATGTGCCATCCATTGCAGGTACCAATAGAAGAAGATTTCTTGTTTGTTCTATCCAATTTTTTATTTACTTTTATTTTTGTCTTCATTTTTATTTTGGGAGATCAGGCCTACCAAAATTTCAACAAAGTTTCTTTGGTCCAATGTGGCCCTGGGGAGTGCAAAGAGATAGGTTATCCCTGATTTTGAAAATTTGAACAATATGGAAGGCAAGTAGTAGAGACATTTCTCCACAGGTTCTTGTAGATTTACTAACACAATGGCTCTCAAAAGAAGCGAGGCAGTGGTACTGGGTGTGCCACAGCATTTAGTGCAGAGAGCCAGGGATGCTATGTGAGGGATAGTCCTACTAAACCGATGGTTGATTGCCACAATTCAGCAGTATCCTACTGAGAAACACTTAGTAATTAAGCAGTTTTGAGTGTGGGCTTGGAATGAAGCAGGTCTGGTATTTTTTATTTGAAGGTACTGATCTTGTTCTTATTTAAAATTTTGGTATTTTGTTTATTGTGGTGTTTTTGCATTAATTTAGATTTTGGTAATTGTACATTAAAATGTGACTATGTAAGTTTTGTGGCATTTCTTTTCTATTTATTTATTATGAATATTCATGAGACAAAGCTGATTGTCCCCCCTCCTACCCATGATCTGGTACTGAGTTCAAGTTATACTACAATTCCTGTGTTATTTTGGACAACTGACATAAACCCTGTAAGCCTCAGTTTAAGTTTTTTGTTAAAGAGAACAAAAATAATACTTCCTCACAGAAGATTTGTGAGAATCAGACAGTATATTGTCCATAATGATTTAGCTTAGTACCTGAAACATAGTAAATAGCTAAGAAAAATTATCACTGTTAATGTCCATTTAGTAGCTGTAAAATCCCTAAATTGAGTCCTAATCTTCCAGTAGTCCTGAACCTTCAGATTTCTTCCAGGCTGATTCTACTCTAAATGGCCAACTATATGCAGAGATAGTGATTATGCAGGTCAATTCCTGAGCATCAATGTTCATTCCTGCATTAGGTCAGAACCCACTAGTCCCACCAGTTTCCACTTGTCATCAAAAAATCCTTGGGAGTTGAAATTCCTCGGTCTCTTCTCTGTTGTATCTACATGCTATTTAATCACCTAACATGGTTGTCTTTGTGCCCATAGGATATCTGACATACACCACATTAGTCAAATGCTCTCCTTTTATTCAATATTTCTGCTGTAGATCCCCATATACTCCTTTACCCTGTTAAACTTAGTTGGTTCTTGTAGAAATCTTAAGTACCTCTTATGGCTATATTCCTTCATTCATTTATTCATTATCCATCCCAGCAAATATTTATTGGACACCAGATATTGGCCAGATGTCATTCTAGACATCAAGGATACAGCACTCTAAAAAAGAGCTTTCGTGTCTGTACTCATCCAGCATTCATTCCAGTGGAAGAAGCAGACAGCGAACAGCAGGCCCAGTAAACAAATTAATACGTGGTAATTTCAGGGAGGTAAAAACATGGTCGAAGAACGGAGACAGGATACTCTGGTGAAGATAACAAGATAGAAGTGGGGAAGCAAGATTTTTAGGAAGAGACTTTTGAGGGGGCATTTGACCTACACCTGAAGTGAAAATTTGTGAGTGGAGAAGGGAAAGTTTACAGGCAAATGCCCTAAGCCCTGAAGGTTCGAGAAAGAGAAAAAAAATAGAGTCAGTACTGCCTTTAAACAATAGTGAGGGGGGAATTGTAGACAAGGCTGGGAATATAAACTTATGTGCCATGTAGGGATCTGGAGCAGATTCAGCACTAAGCAGTCACCAACTTCATTCTGCTTTCTTCCCAGTGTTGTCCTACTTAGCTTCTGAGGGTGAGAGCACATTCCATGGTTTCATTTTACTGTCAGTCTCTTCCCAACATCCCAATCCCACAAGTCTAGAGCAAAGTAGGTTATAGAGGAGGCATTCTGCAACCATTTCTCCAGGCCCATGTTTCCTTCATGTGAGAATCAGCACCTTAGCAACTACCCTGTTCAAAGCAAAAATACACCCTTATTTTCTTCTGCTCTTCCCAAACTTCCTCCAGTGCTGGCTTCCCCATCGCAGTACATAGCTGGTCCATTCATGCAATTGTTCAAATCAAATTCCTTGGAACTTTCCTTGACTTCTGCTCTCACCACTTATATCCATCAATACATCAGCGAATTCTGTCATCTCAACTTTTCAAAAATACCCAGATGACTTCTTTCCACCATAACCTCACTTGTCTAAGCCAATTTTATTATTATGGCACTTTTTTGTAATTCTATGTTTTGAAATATGTCAATGATCTCTTATTACAAGTTACTTATACCCCGGAAATGTATAATTTCTTAAAATGACATATTTTTTCTAATTACAGTCTCTTGTAAAATTATAAAATAACACATTCATTGTAGAAAATTTGGAAAATAAAGAAGAATATACAATGGAGGAAAAAGGCAAAATAGAGTCACAGGGAAAATGCATTGAATAGAGATAACACTTAAATCCAATGAAAAATAACTAAAGAACTTAGTGTATAATAAATAAAATGGTATGTAAGTGTATAACGAAGGCACTAATTTTAAAACATATTAAAGAAAACTTGAATCTTTGAGTGTGAGATTCATCAGGATAAACTTCAGAAGATATGTGTTGAAAGAGATAGAGGATTTGGATTCACTGTGAAAATAGCACAGGACATTCCAATTGGCCTTTATAGATTATTGTGACATTTCTTTTCTCACCTGGCATTTACCTGCTAACAAGTTTTGAATCCTCACTATGTGCCAGAAGTCATGCAAAGTGTTTTGCCAGTGTCTAGCTAACAGACTGAATTGTGACATGTCTACCCAAAGTGGGATAATTTTTTTTCAAGACAACAGTTGGTAAAATAAAAATACTTTTCTTAAAATCTTAGCCTGTTTTTTTGTTTGTTTGTTTGTTTGGGGGAAAAAAATTATTTTTGATTTTTTTCTTGATTTGTGTAAACCCTAATGTGATTGAGTAGAAGAAAGCTGGGAAAGCAGAGGCGAATCAGAAATGTTTTTCTTTCTTTTCAAACTCATGGGAAGAGAAAAAGTGATGCTTTTCTTAGTTTTACCAAGAGGTGTCCACTTAACATCACTAAAAATAACTAGACTTTCAAATGTCGCATGTAGCCTGTTCTCTGTAAGGAATAGTTCGTCCGCTACTTCAGAGGGAAACTTTGAAAAAGCACCTAGGAGTGACAAATGATAATAAACTGCACTCTGAACCATGCATCCAAGCAAATAAAAAAGGCTTTCAAACCATAATTGATCAAACCTCACAGCAGTCATCTGGACTTTATGCTTGCTTATAGGCTTGATGGCAATAAAGTCTTTTCAGGGACAAAAATATCATGCAAACTGTTGGCCAGTTTTGCTCATGTTACTGGGCCCTCATTGACTGCCAATTATAGCACTGACTGCTAAGTCAACGTGTACAAGTGATTGAGTTTACCAACCCAACTTTCCTGAAGTCCTATTTACCAACTTTCCCTCCTTGCAATGTCAGGCCTCATTCCACCAGGTTCTTTTAATGAATGAGGCTTGAATAATTGAACCTGTTGCAGAAAATTTCCTCATTCCTGTTGGATGTTTCTAAACACACTGTTGCTACACATGTGACTGTATTTTATGCAGATTTAATATCTGTGGCTTAAAACAATGGTTGGGGTGAAATTCAAGTATGGTCAGGGTGCACTGATTACAGGGCAATAGAGATTATGGAATTAAGAAGAAAAATTTGGACAAAACTCCCAGGGTATGGATCCTAGGTACTTTGGAGTTGGGGTGGAAAAATCACAGAAGGGATTTAGAGTCCAGTCAGATCTATGTCATTGCCACTAAACCATGTGACCTCGGACTAGTCAATTTATTTGCCTCTTGTTTAAAGCTTAGGTTCTTAACATATATGGTGCAGATAATCAAAGATAGTCAATAAGGTCAAGTACATAAAATGTCAAACAGTAAAAGGCCTGTTACCAAATGCTAATCCCTCTTTTAATGTCATGGGTCCAATTGCTGATCTTGCCTAAATCTAGGCAGAACAGAGATGAACATGATTTCAGATCTGACCATTTTTCTGTAAATACATGCAGCACTATGAATTTCAGCCCGCGGTTCAAAAAGCAATGTTGTGTTTGTATTTTTCTTTTTGTAAATATCAAATTTCTGTTTTTCAGGGATATTACGTTTCTATTTGCTAAAAATAAGAACTATCAGATTTCTGTACTTTTCAACAAACAAGCTAATTTTGAATTTCCATCTTGCTAGAATAGTAGGTACGTTGAACTTGCACATCCTTAGGGTCACCTCCTAGGTTTGTGCTTTGGGTTCTGGAATTTTATGTAATGCCAAAATATTGTCTTCACCACCCAGCTGCCAGTGCTTGTCTGTCTGAATGCTGAGACTTACCTTTGTACTCTATCCATGGTCTTTTCAGGTCTGGTGGCTCTGTGCACAGACTCTTTGGTGAGCATGGGCATCTAATGTCTGGAGTCTTCTGCACTCTGCAACCATCCTGCTATCTCCCTATGTTGCTGTATTGGGTCTTAGTTGTTCACATACTACCTGATAGCTCTATCCTCCTCCTCCCAGCTTCTTCCAGGCCACTCTGCTTCTATTAAGAAACACCCCTTTCTTCCCTTCTACCTTCTCTGAAAGTTCTCAATATCCTTCTGAGATACAGGTTTGGGGAAAATAAAAGTCAGAAATACACATAGGCTATTTCTGCCTGCTGTTGCTATGTATTTTCCAGGATTCAGTGAAGTACAAAGGCAGCTGTTTGAATGGGGGGAATAAATAGGGAAAATCGGGAAGGGAAAACAACCTGATATCTTAATATTTCAAAATATATTGGGCTCTTTTGTTACTCAAGTATCACATAGATTCTGCACCAAAGAATACCTCTGTGGTTAAAGAAGGTGTTGGAGGAAGGAGAGCACGAGAAGAAAGAGGAGGAAGGGGAGAAGGAGAAGAAATGCATACATGCTGGTGTCCGAGGATGTGACTGCACATGAAGGACACTGACATGACTGGCAATGCTGGACTCGGGAGACTTTCAATTCCCTGCTCTGGTGGAGTTCTGATGGCAGACCCTCTCCTCTGGGTGTTGAAAAATCTCTGTTGAACAATTCAGTACTTCTATAATGTTTTCATATTATATCAAGACAGTCTTTCCAGCATCTGGGTAAGTCCCTTCAACCCTATTGATGAGTTATCACAATTTATTGGTGGATCTAAAGTAATACCTAATATTTTTGAATGTGCAACATTTTATCCTTGGTTTGGCTTAAAAAATAAGTGTCCCTCTCTTTCCCAAGCACTATAAATAAAGTTTGATGTATTCTAGAGTTTAATTCATCACTTTTATCACACGGGAAAATTGAAAACAAATCATATCTGGCTAATTAAATGGAAATGAATACATTCTAATAAACCCATATAAGGGAAAAAGATTATGCAGTCATTAAAACTCACTATGTAAAGCAACAGTTAAATAAAACATAAGGTTAAATCTATTATAATTATTTTTGTTATGTATATGTATTGTTGCATATTTTATGTGTGTGTGTTTATTGTATTTATTAAAACTAAGTATTTTGGGGGCAGCTCAGTTATACTGGACATTTTTCTTTCTGTTTACTTATTTCTTAATATGTCTATAAAAACACAAACTAATATTGAAAATGCAAAAAAAATTACATGTTATGTTGATAATTGCCACTACTTATTTTGATGACTTATTTATTTATTATGCCAGTACTTATTTATTATTACTTATTATTTATTTATTTATTTATGCCAGTATTTATTTCGGGACATTCTATGCTGTCCCGAATTAGAGATGTCAGTCATAGTTTAGACAACCTGTGTTCACATTCGAGTTTTGATAAATACCGTATCATCTCAGCTAAGTGGCTTAACTTCTCCTTATTTTGAAAAACTGGGATGTTACTTTCCACCTTGTGTTTTGATATTTAAATAAGATGAAACATATAAAATGGTTGCATATTATCATCCACCTATTAGGTCAGCAATCAACATTTGTTTTCTACTCTTTCTCTTGACTGCTCAGTAGGGAGCCAACATGGAGCAGAAGAATGCTCAGAGGATCCCCATCAGAGAGAACTGGAATCCAATTAAAGCCTTGCAAATTTTAGATATACCCTAGAGCAAGGTGCTCAGTATCTCCAAGCTCTGGCTTCCTCCTCCGTAAAAATGAAAATAATTGTTCTGCTTCCCTTCTAGGGAAGTGGTAAAGATTATGTGAGATGATGTACATAAAGAATCCAACATAATATGGTGCTGGGCACATTGGAAGGGGTTGATAAATATTAGCTCTTTCTATTTTTGCCAGCTATTAAAGAGCAAACATTTAAATAAAAAATTGTATAGTGTACTATAAAGATTGCAAGGATAAAGGGACTAGTGGAGTGAGGGACAGTTGAAGAGTGTTGGAAAGACTTTGTCTGAAAACAAAGCAGGCCAAGAGTTATGACTTTGACAGTGAACCAGATAGTACTTGAGCTTCCAGAGCTTCAGAGTGTAACAATGTGCATGCTCCACAGTGCTAGTGATACTATGCATTTGGAATGAATGTGACCTATATATTTCAAAATAGAATTTTTTTCTAAAATTATATTTGGTTTAATTTATTTCAGTCACACGTTATTTTGAAGGTTTAAATAAATCTAAAGGATATTGTGAGATTTTCATTTTAATTAAAAAGTGGTATGGGTTTAAAAAAACGTGAAGACAAGAGTTTTTGATTTCCTTATGTGGAGGGAAGAAACTTTCAAAGATGAAATACATCCCCATGCAATATTTTAGCTTTCTATATACAGAAAATATCTGTCCAGAAAAGTCTTTAAATATAGACAACCCACTTATTTTGCAGATGGAGAAACTGAGTTCTAGAAAATGTCATTGTTTCATCCCGAGTTAACACAGTAACTGAATGAAAAAACTAGAATCTCAGGGTAGCACAACGTTTGCTCTGTCACTGCATGCCTCTGTCTCTGTGCTTTTCTGTTTCTCTCTTGCATACGTGTATATGTGTTTGTATGTATATGTGCATATAATTGCATATACTTAATAATTGTGTGTCTTTCTATATATACTAATTGTGTGTATGTGTGTGTAGGGAGTACGTAATGGAAAAAAATACATTCCTGACTATGAAAGGTTATTGGCCCATACTCTAAAGTACAATGTTTAATAGTTCTCTCTAAAGCTAAGTCAAGGTAGCTCTTAAGAATGCACACTTTATTCCCGGTCATACAAATATTCCTATGTCTGAGTCCCTCTAAAACCATCACCTCCTTTGTTAGATGCATTTGCACAGCATCTCTATCTGTGGTTTCTCTCTACTAGTCTGGTCCTGAGAGTTCAGGCTTTAAATAATAAAGCAGCAGAGGTTGTGCCTGGCTTGCCAAGTTGCAAGTTGAGAAATTGTAATTTGTATTGATTAGTAAATTCACACTCTTCAAAAGCATATCAGAAAGCCCCACTGGAGTCAGTTTCTGCTGTTATTAGTTTAAGAGCACTCTTGAGAGAAGGAATGTGTTTTCAGTAAGATTAAGTCCTCCATCGCAAAGAAGAATATCCTGAAGCGTTGCTTAAAATAGTCAGCAAAATGCACCAGGCAGAGCTGGCTCACTTTTTTTAGGTAACAAGACTGCCTTTTACCTTCCACTGAATCACAACCACGGAAGCAATCTGAATATCCCAGAGTGGGGGATGGTAGAGTGGCTTTGCCTACTGAGAGGAAAAAGATTATTTGGCTGAAAGTTACAAGACCTGCGTGTAGGTTCCCAGTCTGCTGTTTACTAGAAGAGACAAAGGCAAGCCACCGAACTTTCACCTGTAGGAACTTGTTATTAGTGCTAATGCTCAGGCTCTGTCCCAGATCTATCCATTAGGAGATTTGAGAAGGGGCCCAGAAATCTGTTTTAACCAGCCTGACAGGTGATTGTGATGCTCACAATGTCTGGGAGCCACCACTGGGTAATTACAGGTAAAACATTTTCTGCCCTCTCGCTCTTGACACCATTCCCCCATATGGCCATGCTGGCACTCTGTACTTTTTTTTATAGTACTTGTTACCAGTGCCATTTGCAGTTAATTGTGTGATAATTTAATTGCTCCACAAGAGCAGGGCTGTTTTGGGGGCTGGTTCATCATTGTAATATTAAAGAGGTAAACTGAGGCATGATGAGATTTTTTTTTTTTTTTTAAAGCGTTCCTTTGTACAAGCAGAGATTCATGAATTGGGCAGCTCTAAACCAGAAGTGGTTTGGAAGCTCCATGGAGAGAACTAAAGAGATGGGCTTTTATAGGAAGGACACAGAAGTAAAGCAAAGAAAATATTTGATTGTTTACAGTAAACCTTATTTGGAATAAAGCACTGGAAAGTCCCTAGTGATATAAGTTAGTTGGCTGATTCTGATTGCTTGAGCTTAAGGTTTTTTGTTGTTGTTTTTTTTCCTTTAATATAGGCATTTACAAGAAATAGTTCGTATTAACTTTTGCTTACGTTTGCAAATCAAGCAAGGTTAGGGTCACTGATGAGGTCTAACTGGTTTTGTCTACTCAGGGATTGTTCAGGCCTGGGCTCCGTTTTAATTTAATACTTATGTAGGAGGAACATAAAAACCATTTGCTATACAGGTGAAAGTTAATGACCTTGAACAAATCATGTGAACTTGCTGAGACTCAATCTACTTCTCTTTAAAATGGACACAATAAATTATACCTTGGATGCTGGAGCATAAGTGAGCTAAAGGAAAATAAATTCAAATCTCAATAAACAAACTCTGTCTTTCATTAAGCCCATATGCCCTACACACACACACACACACACACACACACACACACACACACACACACACACACACACACACACATACACACACACACACACACACACAAACCACACACAAACCACAAACACATGTATGAATATTTTAAAAGTTCATGGAAAGATTCATATTATTTTTAATTCTGTTTTTCCACTAACTCTTTGAAGAACCCTCAGATATAAATGTTACTTAGTTTCTCACTGAAAACTCCATTTTGCTGCTGGATGTCTAAATTAATCTCAGTATTCCTTGTGTTTCCTCTCCAACAGTGGGGTGAATGGCCCCTCTAGCATTTTATGAAGTGCCAAAGTGGTATAGTGTGGGCTCAGGGAGCTATCTGGTCTTCTGATTTTAGGATACAGAGCAAGCTGCTGAAATGCCCATGTATCAACCCACACTCTGCCCCTTCAACATCTGGTGGTCTCGGCTGCTTCTGTGAGCTTTTTACATCTTAAAAGTCTGTCTGCAAGGTTTGCATGGTCCTATCTGCCCAGGCCCAACTGTACCCCTTCTGTTCTTGGGTCTCGCCTGCTCTCCAGGCACTGCCAGGACACAGTAGTCATCTGCTCTGGAACCCAGACATTTCTGCTTCCATCTCTCACATTCCTTCAGCCCATGGGAATCTCTTTGTCAGTTCAAGATAATCTTTTCCTCTTTCATGTTTCAGCCTGATGTGATAGCCGTGCACATGGATTTTCATTCCCTTGCTTTGGACTCGTTCATTTCCTCTCCAATAACAAATTCTTACTCCATTCCAGGACTTAAGTTTTTAGAAACAAAACCAAGGATAACTCGCAGGTGGTTCTAATTTTTTACCCTTCCCCTGAGACAGTTCATCCCTCTGCAACTATCTTTTGAATAGTTCTGCAATAAACATGCGGGTGCAGAAATCTCTTTGGTAAAGTAATTTCCTTTCCTTTGGATAAATTTTGGATAAATTTCTTTTGGATTGCTGGGTCATATGGTAGTTCTATTTTTAGTTTTTTGAGTAAACTCCAAATTCTGTTTTCTGTAATGGCTTTACTAATTTACAATCCCATCAACAGTGTATAAGGTTTCTCTTTACTCTCATCCTTGCCAGCATTTGTTATTTTTTGTTTTTTGGATAATAGTCTAACTGGGGTGAGATATCTCAATGCAGATTTGATTTGCATTTCCTTGATGATTAATGATATTGAACATTTTTTTCATATACCTGTAGGCCATTTGTACATCTTCTTTTGAGAAATGTCTGCTAAGGTCATTTGGCCATTTTTTATGAGATTTTATTTTGTCTGTGTGTGTGTGTGTGTGTGTGTGTGTGTGTGTGTGTGTGTGTGTGGTTAAGTTCCTTGCATATACTGGATATTAATCTCTTAATAGTTTGCAAATATTTTCTCCCATTGTGCTGGTTGAATAGTTTACAGATATTTTTTGGATAGTTTGCAAATATCTTCTCTCATTCTGTTGGTTACCTCTTTACTCTGTTGATTGTTTCTTTTGCTATGCAGATGCTTTTTAGTTTGATGTAGCCCCATTTGTCTATTTTTGCTTTTGTTGCCTATGCTTTAGATGTATTCTCCATAAAATTTTTGGCCTGACCAATTTGTTAGAATGTTTCCCCTACGCTTTCTTCTAGTAGTTTTATAGTTGCAGCTCTTACATTTAAGTCCTTAATCCATTTTGAATTGATTTAGGTATGTGGTGAGAGATAGGGGTCTAGTTTCTTTTTTTGCATATGGATATCTAATTTTCCCAGCAACATTTATTGAAAAGACTGTGCTTTCCTAATGTATTTTTCAGGTACCTTTGTCAAAAATTAGTTGGCTGTAGATACATGGATTTATGGGGGTGGGGGGTTTTCTATCTGTTCCATTGGTCCATGTGCCTATTTTCATGCTGGTATTATACTGTTTTGATTGCTATAGCTTTGTAGTATATCTTGAAGTCAGGTAGTGTAATGCCTCCAGCTTTGTCCTTTTTGCTCAGGATTGCTTTGGCAATTTGGGGTCTTTTGTGGTTCCATAAGAATTTTAGGATTTTTTTTTCTATTTTTGTGAAGAATATCATTGGTATTTTGATATGAATTGCATTGAATCTGTATATTGCTTTAGGTAGGATGGTCATTTTAATGATATTGATTCTTCCAATCCATGAACATGAAATGTCTTTTCATTTTTTTGTGTCTTCTTTAATTTCTTTTATCAGTGTTTTGAAGTTTTCATTGTAGAGATTTTTACCTCCTTGGTTAGATTTATTTCTCATTATTATTATTATTTTTTGTGGGGGTTAGCTATTGTAAATTGGATTGCTTTCCAGATTTCTTTTTCTGCTAGTTCATTGTTGGTGTATAGAAACACTACTGATTTCTGTATGTTGATTTTGTATCCTGCAACTTTATTGAATTTCTTCATCAGTTCTAAGAGTTTTTTGGTGGAGCCTTTAGGTTTTTCTACATATAACATCATGTTGTCTGCAAACAGGGACCATTTGGTTTTTTAAAGCCTTTCCTGATTTGGGGAAAATTGAGTTTGTCTTCTTGACATTCCTGACTACATATAAAGTTTCAGAAAACTTTGGATTTTCATACATATAATTTATCCTTCTTTTATTTAAGCACTCTTCTGCAAAGTGATTTTGTTGGGAGGTGGTAAGGTGATATACCACTCTTATAAAATGAAAACAATGCAGAACAAGAAACATTAATATTAATAAAACAAAAAACAACAAAACAAAACAAACAAACCAAAAGGATGAGCTCCAACTCTGCTATGAACATAAGCTAAGTTTAAAATAGCAAGAGAGTCAACTCAACTCACGGCAGGTCTTTGAAAACAATCCCATTAATGAACATCACCAATGTTGTTAGCAACATCTCTAATGAAACACCATGGTCCAATGCTCCAAGGTGTTTTAATCATCAATTTTACAAAAGAAAACTTCAATTTTACAGAAAACAAATTACCACAAAATTACACTGAGTTATAGTTTTCAGTGCAGCTTCTATAGTTGAACACATTACCATTTGATGGGGCAATTTTTTCTTAGTGTAATTAGCCAGTTCAGGCTTACTAAAGCACATTTGTCATGCCCCAAAGATAATTGTTTCACGGAGGAGAAAGGGGAAATGATTCAAAAGAATGAAGGCAAAAAGACCAAGCTTGATGCATGAAGAAGGTAAACAGTTTAGAAAAAAATCTATATTGGTTGCTTGCACAAGTATTCACTGGAACAGTATCTGGGAGTACAAGGTCATATTTAAGTGGCAATAATACATCTGAAATAGTTCATTTAACATTAAAAAGCAGTATTACTGAGTCCAAGGTAGCTATCAAAACTTGTTTAACTGCTTCAGAACAAAATACTGAGAGGCAAGGGTTTAAAGTGAATGCCCATTTATTCAATTTTTCATCAAATGAAAATCCTGTTTATGAAGTTAAGATCTTTGAATTAGACTTTTGTCAATGCCATACATTTCATCAGCAGCAGTTATTTTTGAAGTACAGAGCTGTTCAAGATTTGAAAATTGAGGATTTGCCTTTTAATGGGGAATCTACATCTGCATTTCATCGTAAAGATGAAACATATCCCTGAGTTATTCTGTGAAAATGGTTGGCATATTTATTTACTTATTTTCAGTTATGGACATTTACAAAATAAAAATAAAAGATTATTGCTGATTTATTTTGAGAATCAAAAACTTCAGGAAAAGTAAGTGTATACTTCATTCTCAGGGGACAGCTGGTAAAAATCCAGAGGGTTGCAAGGATTTTATAAGGTTTTCCTTATCCCTTACCCCTTTTTATCCTTCAAAAAATCAAGAAGCAGCAATATGAAAGTGGTGGTACTAAATTTATGTAATACACTTTCCTTGCTTAATAAAAAATTCCAAAACCTTTTAGGAATTTTACCCATAAATAAAGAAGAAATCACTCCAAGCTCAGATATATTGCTAAATTTTCTCTTTGGTTTGGTAATCTGCTGTTCTTGTGTTTGGCCATGATCCAAAAAACACTATAAACATTTAGATAATTATTATTTCATTTTCTCATTGGGAAAAAAAGGTGCATTTGAATTAGAGTATTAAATCAGACATGTATTTTCTGTTCACTTATCCATTGGCAACTCCAAAGCCCAAAATGTATACACATAGATAGTTTTATGAGACTACGTGTTCTAAGAGTTTCTGTCACAAGCAGTCTATTTTATTTGGAGAATATTGAGCTTCCATTGACACTAGCACCTAGGACAAGGAATCTTACCAGAAAAATCTAGAGTGCCTTACCTGTGAGATGTATCAGTCAGCAACTAATACCTTAGGAATCACCCTAAACCTATTGGCTTAAAATAATAGATGCTTATTTAGCTGATGGTTCTGTGTATCAGTAAATCAGACTGAAGTTAACTAATTTGTTCTTAGCTCATTCATGCATTTGCAGTCAGTTGCTGAGTTAGTATGGGAATGAGGTTGAATACGTAAAAGTGAGTGGAATAAAATGCAGGAAGACTACCTAACCCAGGCTTTGATGTTATCAGGAAAGATCTCTTTAAGGGATTAGCAATTAGATCAAATCCTGAAAAATCAAAAAGAGTTAACTGTGGAAATGAGTCGAAATGGGATATAGGACATATCTCAGGCAGGGGGAAGAGTGGTTGAGAAGGAATAAAGGAACTCTATATCTAAGGACTTCATTTTCCCCTAAGAACAGTACCTTCTTTTTTACTTCCTTTCTTCTTGAAACACACACACACACACACACACACACACACACACACACACATCAGAAAAGCATCCTTGAGTAAAGCAGCTGTCCCCTCCTTTCCCTTAGTCTCAGACTGGCTTCAACTATCTCTATACCCTCTTTTCAGTTCTATCTCTGACAGTTTTGGGTGACTTACAATGACTGACATGAACTTGGGGCAGAAAACAAAAGGAACAGAAGTGGGGGTGCTATATACTGCTTTCTTTTCCTTTGGGGGTCTCATTTCTTTGGAAGATGACTCCTTGTTGGATTGGAGAGTTGGCTTGTCCAAATTCATAAGAAATATAGACCAGGACTGAGAGGTGTGAAGACGAATTAGCTGGAAATAGGCACCAGACACAATTTGGGGGTAATGAAAATGTTATAAAACTTGATTCTGGTAATACTTGCACAACTCCAGGAACTTACTAAAAACATAGGATTTTTACACTTTCAATAGGTGACATTTATGTTATGTAATTATACCATAGCAAAGCTGCTAAAAAAATAAAAGAAATATAGAGAGACCACCACAGGCTATTGCTATTTACATTCTAGACATTTCCACAAGTCTAATTTTAATGCTTCCCTAGAATAATTTCTGTGCTTTCTATTACCTTATTCAATCTAGCTGAACTAAGTCAGTGAATCCCAAACTATCACATTTCTTCTAGAGATAGCTACTTTCTGCAATAAGGAACTTTTTGTCCAATAGTTTTGGGGAAAATAAGAACAAGGGTACTAACAGAGAAACCTGTGTTGTGTGCCTGTCATGGGAGAGGTTCTCTTCTAGGTGTTGATTACTTAGCAATGAACAAAATATACACTAATCTTTTGTCATTGAAATTATACCATATATAATTCATTTATTAGTTTGTAACATTTGCAGAATATATGTAGAAAGTTTGGATCCATGTTGTCATATCTACTATTAAAATTTGTCCCATCTCCAAACTTTTCTTTAGAAATAAGAGTTGAGAGGGGCACTTTAGTGGTGTGAGTTCTAGTATCTCTACCACAAATTGGATTTTATTTCTAATCTTTTCTATTCTCTTGGTGTGTGTTTATGGAGAGAGTTCATTTGTGTGTCTATGTGAAAGAGAAAGAGAAAAAGAGAGATAGACAGATGTGCAGATTGTTTGGGTAGAAAGACAGAGGTAAGTCACGTTATGACTAAAAAATGGTTACCAGCAGCATTACCTCTTATATAAAGCATCTTTAAATCAGGGCTCACTTGCTTGCCAGAGGCTATATTTTGGAAGCAAGTTGAGACATGGGAAAGAGAGATGAATTCGTTGAGAATAAAAAAAGTTCAGAAGGCCAAATCTCCAGTTAGGAAGCAAGAAAATAAACACGTATGCAGTTAAAAAATTCTGGAGGGTTTTACAGGCTGTACAACATGATTGCTCAACAGCTGAACTACTGCCTATTCTAAGCAGGAGTGTTGTGCACTGTAGGATGTTATCTAGCAGCACCCCTGACTTGATGCCAGTGCCCCTTCCCTACACTTGTGACAATCAAAAATGTCTCCAGACATAGCTGAATGTCTTCTGAGAAGCAACTATCACCCCTCCTGCCCCACTCCTCCCATGCCATTGAGAACTACTGGGGTAGAATGAAGAGCTGTGCATTAGCCGCCCCATCCGCGGGTTCCCTTTCCATGGTTTCATTTACCTGCTGTCAACTGCAGTTTGAAAATATGAAATGGTTCAGCTGGTGAGAGCGTGGTTCAGCTGGGGCTCGATCCGTGTACTGGCCAGCCACCAAAATATATATACATATATATTAAATGGAAAATACGAGAAATAAACAATCTGTAAATTTTAAATTGCGTGTCATTCTGAGTAGCTGATGAAATCGCTCTGTACCACTCTGTCTCACCTGGGACATGAATCATCCCTGTTTCATCCAGCATCTGCATGCTATTGACACTACCCACCCGTTAGTCACTTGGCAGCATTCTTGGTTATCAGATCAACTGGCACAGTATCACTGTGTGCTTGCGTTCAAATAACCCTTGTTTGACTTCGTAACAGTCCTAATGCTCAAGAGTAGTGATACTGGCCCATGGTTATGATTGTTGTATTTTATTATTAGTTGCTGTTTTAATCTCTCACTGTGCCTCGTTTATAAATTAACCTTTATTACAGGTATATCTATGTATAAGAAAAACCATAATATATGTAGGTTTCAGTATTACCTGTGGTTTCAGACACTTAGGAGGTCTTGAAATATATCCTCCATGGATAAGGGGAGACTACTGTAGCCGATTATAGGGTCACCATGTGTCCAGGTTTTCCGGGGAAAGTCCTGGTTTATACCTGTTATCCTGGCACACATTATTACTAGTGACTTCTTTTACTTCAAAATTGTCATGCTTTGTAGTATAAACTGGATGAGTCTAATAATAGATCACTTTCTTCCAATATGCATTGTGACTTAATGAAGGAGTACAGAGGCTCTTGCAGTACAGTGGCTAGAGAGCTTGGTTTTTCCATAGTGTTTCTCTTCCATTAGGACAAACAGGAGTTGGCTTTGTTAGCTTTGGGTCAGGAAGTGTTCATTTTGGATTGCCCTTCTTCTGAAAGTCTTAAACACCTTTCCTCTTAGCAGAAATATGTGCTGTGGGCCACATCGGTAAAGACTCACTGTATATCTTTGTTGTTCTCTAACATCTTACCATTTTTAAAGATACAGACTAAATTCACTCATGTATGCATGACCGAGTTCAATCTAGAGAGTTCAGTCTAGCATTAAAGATCCGTTTGGTGAGATCCCCAAATCTATAAAAAAGGAGCTAACTTAGCATGATGACAGCCTCAAAGACTCAGTTATAGTAATCTATTTATTCATTCACTCATTGATTTCACAAATATTTAGTCAGCACCTACAATGTATTAAATATTGAACTAGGAGCTGAACCCTCAAAAATGGAAAAAGTATGACATTTGCTCTAGAGAATCACATCTCCTAATCAAATAGATTAACAGGAACAAATAATCCAAAAACATGTGGTTATTTCTCTAATTAGGTTTAATGCCAAGTGCAATGAGAGGACTATGAAGGGAACAAGAATTCTACCAATGTAGGGGAAGGAATAGTCAGGTTAAGGATTGGGTGGTGGGGGGATCATTACAAATAGATGTGCTCTAAGATTCCTTGGGGCCTTTCTTTTTTTTAAGGTTGAGCTGTCATAAAATCTCCTTTTGGGAGCCTTAGAGGATATAGGCGAGATGCACGATGCCACTTTCAGGGATTAATTAGTTAATGCCTCTAAGCACTCTTGCAGATTTGTGTAGTCATTAAGGGACACAGACTAAACAACCTAAGACTGTACGGTGCGAAAGGCCAAGAGCCTAGGACAAAAATTAGAAAAAGGAACTGGTCTAGAAGCACACATTTCAGTCATAAGTGAAAGACACAATGACTGAAGGTTCTGATTCCATAGGCCAAATACTAGATCCTTCCATCAGCTGGATTCCATGATTTAGTAATAAAATGTAAGGTGTTGAAACCTGTTGTCCTTATGGCTTATGGGATAAGAAGTCCTGGTCCAGGTGAATTGTTGCTAATCCATACAGGTGTTTTATCCTTCTTCATTCTTCTATTAAAGACCTTTGTCTAGGGGCCGGCCCCGTGGCACACTCGGGAGAGTGCAGCACTTGGGAGCACAGTGGCGCTCCTGCTGCGGGTTCGGATCCTATATAGGAATGGCTGGTGAGCTCACTGGCTGAGCGTGGTGCGGGCGACACCAAGCCAAGGGTTGCGATCCCCTTACCGGTCACAAAAAAAAAAAGACCTTTGTCTAGGCTTGCTTTATTTTTTCATAAAATTAAAATAGTAAATTTCCAGGGTTATATTTCCATTGCTATTTGCTTTATTGCTCTGAAGCAGGAAAATAAAGATAAACTGGAAGAAAATAAAATAAAATGAGTATGTGGACAGGGAAGCTGAGATTTGTATTCAGTGTTGCCTATTTTATATGTGATTCATTGGGATATAATTTTATAAGCAGAAAAATATATCCATTAAATTAGATTGGGGGAAAAATGGAGTCATGTTTTTCAATCTGTCCATATGTATTATCCAGCCCACTGCTTTGTGAAGAATTTTTTTCCATGTATTATTTGTGAGAGTGGCATAGCTTAAAAATATGTGCTTATTCCTACACAAATATGTCATTCTTATGGTTACTATTGTTTGCCAGTGATTGAAAAAACAAAAAAAAACCTCTCTCTTCTAAATAAGGATTGCTAGTTTTATGCATTACTAAATCTTAGATATTTCAGAAAACTGAATTCTTCATTTTATTGATGAAACCCAACAAGAGAGGCTTAAGTTCACACTGCTAATTAGTAGTAAGCTTCAGACTAGAAATCGGGTATTTCTAAATCTAGTTGTGCCCTTCCCATTGCCAAGAATTTTCTAGTAAGATACTTTTTTGAGCCCAGAAGTCATACAAGTAGGTTGACAAACATATCCTGGTTTGCCTGGGACTTTACTAGTTTCAGTACTGAAAGTCCCAGATGTCAGAAAACCCTTCTATCCAAGGACTTTTAAAAATTTCTGTATATAAAATATGTATTTATATATTTTTAAATTTTATATATAAAATAAAAATATATGCATAATACATATAAAATACATATAATATATATATATGTATAAGATTAAAACAACAAATTTCCAGGGTCATATTTCCATTGCCATCAATTTTACTTCTCCAAAGCAGGAAAATAAAGACGAATTAAAAGAAAATAAAAGAAAATGAGGATGTGGGCAGAGAAGCTGTGTCTGGTTGCTCCTCCTATGACACCTATTTATTTCATTTTCTTGTTCTCTCTTTCTTTTTCACTCACGTATGCACTCGTGGGCTAGAAACCTGAGATTTTCTTAAGTGTATTGTGTTTGCTTTCTTTCTTTCATGCACTGTGCTGAAAAGTGCTGACTGTGCTGCCAGGAAATATGGACAAGAGAAGCCCTGGCCTTGGAGTCATCCTTTGGAGGAGACCTCTCTGGTCCTCTTTGCTCCTGTCCCAGTCCCCAGGGTGAGGAGTCTTGCAGCGAACAGGACCCTCACAGACAGCATGCACCCTTCTTAGACAACACTCCAATATTAGGGACCCTAGAGATGGTGCACACCCTTCTGGGACATGCACAGGCCTCTTCATTACTGTATGTGCCCCTCCGTAGTCAACGTGGCCAAGATTAATTTGCAGGAGGCTGGAGCGGAGGATGTGGAAGGAACTTAGATAAGTGAGACATGTTTGCATGTCTGGTCACACATGTCCTGATGGTGTGGGGAGGAGCCAGGGTAGAAAGAAAGGGAAAGTTGCAGACCAGGAATTAGAGCCAGCTCCACCCTTCCTTTGACCTCAAGTTCCTGCCCCCATTTCTAAGACAGCTGAGAATTCTAAATTTAAATCTAGATCAGCACAAGGGGACATTTGTCAAGATGGGAGGCTTGAACACATTTTATTTCACAGTTGGTTAGGTTGATTTATAATTTTAAAATGTTTATCCATATGGTGTTTGGGTCTGCATTTGTACTATTGTCCAAGCTCTTCAACACTTATGGGAGGGTCTGATTGCTGCCTTCCCTCAGGTCAGGCTTGTTCCTGTTGTCACCTCTAGATGTATTTAGAAACATTAGCTCTCTGAGCAACACTGCAATGAAGTAAATATGTTCAGGATACATGGGCACCTATAAGCCAGATTTTTATGTCCAAGTTTCAGGGTTCACGTTGTTCATTTTTGGACCCTGACTCCATTATCCTCACTGTCTCATTATCTCCTTTACAAAAAGGAAATAAAAAATCTCTTTGCAGGATAGATGAAGATGGAGGGAGTTATTGACTTCAAACTGGTACAGCAGAACCAAGGAAAGAGCATTTCTCCTTGATTTCTCTGGAGAGAGCAATTGTGTTTCAGCATAGTTCATGTGCAAAAAAGATATTTCATGTTTTATATCACACACATGCTTACATTACTCTACTGTACACATTTCTGTGTCAGTAAATTAATAAACTACTTTTATCCAGTAGCCAAATACCATAAATTCAGATAGGGGCATTGAGAGAACCTAATAAATAACAGCAGCCACCCTTCACTGATCATTTATAATGTGCCAACTTTGTGCTAAATGATTTACATCTATTATCACAGTTAATTCTTGCAACAACCAGATGACTGTATGGTTCCATTATACAGGTAAGAAAACTGAGGCCTTAGAGTATGTACCTTGCCCAAGTCACAAAGCTACTATGGAACAATTAATTAATTCACCCAGGATACATTTATTGCAAATTTATTGAAAACCTTTCATATCTCATGTCCCGGGCTAGGTGTTCCCAGTTTGATGGATAAATGGAAAACAAATCAATTATTTATGGAATTTACTGTCATGTAGAAGGCTTAGGATTTTTCCAGAAAAAGGAGCATTGAATCCAGAAGAGGAGCATTGAATTTAGACCTGGGGGTAGCAAATTTCTGAAGAGGCTTTCATGTAGAGTCAAACTCTGAGTGTGAGAAAAAGAGACAGGTATTACCTAATACTGAAAAAGTGAGGACAGACTTGTCAGGCATCAGGAACAAATTATGCAAAGTAAAGGAGTCATGAATGTACTTGGAGGGTGTAGAGAGTGGTAATTACTTTCCTATGGTCAGAGGGGCTAGACAGGGTAAACAGATGAGGCTAAAGCACCTAAGAGAAGATAGAGAGCATTAAAGAAAATCTTCATGATCTAGAAAACATTAGAGACACCAATGGGTTTTGTCTTTATAGGTTTATAGTTGTATACAACATTATTGCAGGAAGAACACCTGAAATCTCACCATTTGCTATAATATCTGAAATAGGAAGAAATAAGACCTGGATATATTTAAATGACTTTCTCAATCTGAGAGCACAAAAGTAATGGAGTGCTATTCTCCTGAATTCTCAATACCAAGGATATCGTTTTCACCTTTGAGACTATTATTTTATTTTACCTTAATTAACCTAAAAATGCATTTAAATCCAAATGAATGAATATTCTCTAATTGCAGAATGGACTTTAATGAATATATTGTTGTAGAACAATGTGGTATATTTACACAATGGAATACTACTCTGCCATAGAAAAGAATGAAATTCTGCTATTCGCAGCAACATGGATGAACTTAGAGAAAATCATGTTAAGGGAGATAAGCCAGGCACAGAAAGAGAAATACCACAGGTTCTCACTCATAAGTGGGAACTAAAAAAGAAACAAGTAAAAAAAAAAAAAGAGAGAGAAGAAAGAAAGAAAGAAAGATACAACAATCACAATAATCTGCTGAACTTTTGAAAGGAGAGAACAGAATCAAAGTACCAGGGATGGGAAAGGGGAGGAGGGGGGTGAGGGAGAAATTGATAAAGGGCCGTGAAGAACGATTACATTGCATATTGTTGAATATACTAATTATCCTTATTTGACATCACATGTTGCACATAGGTATTGATATTCAACTCTGTACCACACAGATATGAGCAATCAACTATCTCACAATAATAAAACAAAATAAAATAAAAATGTGGGTAAATGACAGTTAATACAATTTGCAAAATATTCTTATAAACATTTTGTTTTTGATTATCATCTCACTTGTTAAATATAAAATACTATCATAAGGGCAAATATTATTTGCATGCAAAGTGTAATAGAACATGTGTTTTTGGAAAGATGATTGAATTCTTATGCTAACGTCAAGCCATCTCTGATTTTCCCTTCTGCATCATTCCTATCTTAAAAATGGTGGTCCCAATTCTAGGACCAATCCTAATACTATATGGAAGGGACTGAGTGTTCACATTTTAGGTTGACATCCCAATTTAATAGCCAGACCTTAGTCTCATTCCCTAAACCAGGCCCCTACCTGGATTCCACTTCTGATAAATGGCCCCCCATATTATGATATAGGGTTGTCCTTTCCTTTCTGGTCTTCTCAAAAGATGTTGTATTCAGCTTTAAGCCCCAGCCTATAATTTAACTCCACTTTCTTTCTATAGATATTATTGGTCCAGTCATCTTGTATTTGTAAGTATAAATACTCATGGATGAGCTGTGAGCCCTTTCCACCTGCTGGAACATAAGTACACTTTTCCTGATGCCTGCTGATACAATGAGTTATCACCTGCTGTTACTCTTTCTTTCAGATAGTGTTCAGCTGGATAGGCAGGGGTTAATTCTGGCACCTAAACCTGGGCCTGGACCCTTAGTATCTATTCCAGGCTGGTAAAAAAGTCCTAACATTTTCCAGCATGTTGTTTTCAGCTTCAGTTAGCAATAGTATATTTCATTTTTAAAATATTTTTTAAAAAAAGTTACATTCCCCATAGGAACATAATTGTGGCTGCTTGCGCCTGATTAATATTGAACAATTAGCAGGTAGCATATGTCCTATAGTATAAGACTGATAGTCCTTTGTTATAGAAGGAAATATGAAATCGTGTAAGTCTAAGGAGGTAACAAGGAGATTATGTGCTAAGAGTCCTTCAGGAGGAAGGTAGGTTTCCAGGAGCCCACTTTCTGATGAAGTAGTCAGCTAGATCTGGAGACTGTTCACCTATCCAAAGAGCACAGATGTGCCAGGGCTCTAGAGAAAGTTCTGTTTGCCAAGTGACTTGGAAAATCTGCTAGACTCCCCTTTTCTTTTTAAAAAAGGGCTTCCCATTTTGCAAAACTCACATTCTTCATAAGAACAAGTTGCCAAAGACACCTGAAGGCCTCACTCTATGGAGATGTTCAAAGCCACAGGAAATGCTTAAAGATCTATAATTGTCAGGAAGAACAGATGGAAGCACAATATAATGGAAAGGTTAGGACCAAATACTGTTTTATTTAGAAAGAGCCTCTGAGCTGATTTCTAATTATAGATAAGACAAAACAGTATACAGAGACATCATCAGGCTGGGAGGCAGGAGTCCTGTGTTCCAGTCACATCTCTCCTTGTAATTGGTTCTAAAAGGTGCCCTTGGCTAAGTCATTTGAGCTGTCTTGCCTCAGCTTGTCCACCTATTTATTGAAGGGAATTAAGTGTTTTATGTTTTATGGTGCTATACATTGTTCTATGAAGAATTCTGTTCTATGAGAGTGCATGAACGTTCTCTATAAACATTAATAGTCAAAGTGAAAGTCACAATATGAACAAAGAAAGTACAACTAAAAATTTTTAAAAAGCATACATGCTTTAACATTTGTGAGCCATAAATATCAGTATGCATTTTAGCTTTTACTTTTGTGATTCAAACGTATTCAGACATCACAGTGTCATAGCTTTATGCCTTATTTAAAATTCTCATTCCCTTACAATCTTTTTTTCTAAACAACAGCTGGGATGATCTTCCTGGTGCCTAAGTAAGACCATTTTAATCTCCTTTTTAATATCCTCGCCTTTCCCCTACGAATCTTGGTTGCTATTAAGACAAGATTAAAGAACCTTATCATGACCTCTACAACCACCTATATAGACAGGACCCTGCAACCCACTCTCAACTCATTACTTCTAAGTTCAACTACAAGACTCTTCTTGACACCTTTCAAATAATCCCAAATCCATTCCCTACTGGGGATTGTTGTCCATGCTGTTATTTCTGCCTGGGATGCCTTCTCTGAGATCTTGGCATCACTGGTTTAACCACATCATTCAAGTCTCAGCTTCATATTTTCCCAAAGAGAACTTTTGCGAACAGTCTGGCTAATATAATACCCATTGTTGAGTCCTCCTTACCCCAATTTCCCATTTTCTTTCTACAAAACATCCACTTCTAGCTCATGTGATATTTTTGGTTCTATAATTACTATTTGTCTTGTGACCAAGATATTGGCAAGGGCTTTACTTAGTTCACTGATGTGTCTTCAGTGTTCAGACTAATGCCTCACATGTAGTTGTCACTCCCAAAATATTCATCAAATGATTGAATACTTCCATAAAAGGTAATTTGGCTCTATAGTCCAGACAGATCCTATGTACGCTGTTTCTAGAAGCCATAATTAAATATAATTAAATATCCTCTATTACTACCATTAATATAATTTTATTCTAATTTGGTTATATATTCATAAGGCTCTTTAGGTACAAAAGAGGGAACATTAGAGATACTATTTATACATGTGCATCAGAATTTTAATGATAGTCTTTTTTCAATTTTATTTGTCTTAATTTTTGTGAGGTACAGTCTGTTGTTTTGATACAATAATAGTTTTAAGATTTACAGTTTTGCATCAATGAAAAAAAGCACTACAGAAAATTCTATAGAAAACGGTATATCCAAAGTATTGCTTATTTAAAGTTCTTATTTTTATTTTAAAAAGTCCTTGAAGGTTTTTTTTTTTTTCCTTTTTCATTTCCTTACTTCTTACTTTATTTCTTTTATTTAATAAATCAGAGATTTGATTACATTTTACCCTTTTCTGGCACATTCAATATTCACAATGGCTGGTAGTACATAGAACACTCTAAGTCTTTGGTGGTCTTAAAGATGTGGGAACAAAAAGTGTCCTTAGAGAAATGTTATAGAGAAAAAGGATCAGATCCCAGAGAGATAAGATGGGCATAAAATAGACACAAATATATATTGAACCACTATGATGGAGTAAGAGGCACCTCTGTATCTTGAATGAATGAATACTTTCCCCCCATAACATACTTATTAGATGTTTTCTTCACTCCCTAAATGGTGGTGGCATTTCAGGTTTAGGGAAACAAAAGAAAATCCTTCCAAGTGGAGGGACATATACAACCATTTTACAGGGTCTAAAAGTTCAACTAGCCTGTCCTCAGAGTGTGACTGTTCTGTGGGTAGAACCAATATTTGTCTAAGCATAGTGAAAGTTTTTGATGCAGGGTTTGTGTTGGGTGTGTTAAGTCCTCCATCCAGAGAACTCTAGCTCTTATTGCTACTTTGAAGCCTGTTTCATCTAATTTTAACTTGTAAGTATTGATTTACCTCCAGCATAATAATGGTTTGTATTCAAACTTGGAAACTACAAACATGAATAGAAAAAAAATATCCATCCACAATTATACCACTTAGGCATTGTGCTATTTTGGTACATGCTTTCCTAGTACTGTTATATACGTATGGATATATGTGAATATATTCATTTGTAGTACATGTATAATATGTACATGTTACTATTTATGTATATGTTTATATACATGCAGATATATAATATGGGCATATTTATATGCATATATTATGTATATGTAATATGTAAATATATGTCTATATATATGCACATATTTTTATACAATGTTATCATATTGCACAAATTCAGTTGTAACCGGTCTGATTTATTTTCACTCAGTAAACATGTTTTATGTCTATAAATATTCCTCAACAACATGATTTTAATGATTGTTTAGTATTTATTTCACTATGTAGATACATCATTATTTCTTGAATTTGGCCAGTTTTGATAGTTTCGTAAAATATTATGAATATTTCATTTTTACAGAGCTCCACTAAGCACATATTGGATAAAAGATAGCAGTCTATTTTTATTAAATCCTCAGTAGAGGGGGTGTTGAGTTCACAATAATTGCTTTCTTTGTATCAGTCATCGTGTTAGAAACCTTATGTGCATTAGGTCTTCTAATCCTCAAACATCCATGGAGAACAGAGAGTGCTATTTCCATTTTATAGTCAAGTAAACTAGATGGTATTTTACAGTCAAGAAAAAAATGCACACCCATACATACACATTCATATACAAACACACACATTACACATACATATGCACATATACAGAATGGGAAGTTCTCATAAATTTGGTCATTTTGACTTTAAGGGTTAATAAATCAGCTCAGAAAAGAGTTTTCAATCTGCTGTAGTAACTGTAGGTAAGTCTGTAAAAGCTATGGAAACATAGACTTTTAGAACTATCTAAGTAGTATACTAAATTTCTTGTGACTTGACAGTGTCGTTTGACAGATGAGAAATTTGGTGTCAGATACTTACGTTTATACCAGTTTCAGCATCTGAGTCTAAATTTAGGCTGTCCATGTCATAACATCATTTACTCACTCATTTATTAATTCATTCAATGATTACTTATTGGGTCTCTGTGTTAAGGCTCGACAGGTGTGGAGATCAAGTTTTCAAAAGCTTGTCTGATTGGTAGATCTCAAATTTATAATGTTTTCTCATATATTTATTTAAGAACACGTTTATTATGTTCTTTGAATATCTCAGCTACTATGTTTGGTTTTGGTGAAATAAAGAATATATACACCCTCAATTGAGTGGAAGAATGTAATTTAGCTATGGAGTAAAGAACCAGTATTTTCCCAATTAATAATAAACTCAGAATGGTATCATTTATCATCTTTATCTGTTATCCTTGAGACCAAGGGAACCTCTTTTAAGTCTATGTTTATGTATATTCTCTCTAGCAAGATCATTTGATTATTTTCTTCCAACGTTCCTCATCCCATAACGATTTTCCTCATCCCATAACAATTTCTCATAGTTGACTGACCCACAGGTTACCATATTTGTGAAATAGACATTGTTAGATTTCTTCCATTCTAGGCATGTGATTCCATGATGGGGCTAATATGACTTTCTCCTGGCTCTGTGCTAGATATTTGGTGTCTTAGTCCATTTTCTATTGCTTATAACAGAATACCTAAAACTGGACAATTTATTAAAAAACGATTTTTTTTTCTTACAGTTTGGAGGCTAGGAAGTTCAGTGTCCAGGGGGAACATCTGGTGAGGGCCTTTTTCTTGCGGGGGACTCTCTATAGAGCACTGTGGCAATGCAGGGTATCACATAGCAAAGGCTGAGCAAGAGTGTTTCCACGGGCTTTCTTCCTCTCCTCATAAAGCCCCCAGTCTACTCCCTGATAACCCATTAACCCATTAATCTATAAATTTACAAATAGATTAATCCATTCATGAGGGCAGAAACTTCACAATCCAATCACCTCCCAAAGGCCCACCTCTCAAGACTGCCATATTGGGGATCAAACTCCCACATGAGCTTTGGAGGGGACAAACATTCAGACCATGGCACCAGGTATCCAGTGTGGGCCAAAAATAATTTCTGCTGCTATTAATCAAATTACCAAATCCTATGCATAACCCCAATAGGATCAGGCAATTTAAATTTTGGTAGTGCCAACATAGAGATTATATTAGTTATTTATTGCTGTGTAAAAAAATTACCCCAAAAACTTAGTGGCTTATAACAACAATATCTATTATCTAAGTTTCTGTGAGTCAGGAATCTAGGTGTGGCTTAGCTGACTCCACTGGCACAGGGGCTCTCGCAAGCCTGCAAATGAGGTATCTGCTGGGACTGTGGTCATGTCAAGGTTTAACTGGGGAGAAACCCCTTCCAGCTCACTCACGTGTTTGTGCCTTACATGCTGTAGAGTTCTCGCTGGCTGGGGGTTGGAGGCATCAGCTCCTTACCGTGTTGCGCTCTGCATAGGATCACTTACACCATAGCATTTGCTTCTCCCAGCTGGAAGCCTCCGAGAGAAAGTATGGGAACTGCCTACCAAGATGGAAAGCACAATATTTTCGTAACCTAATCTCAGAAGTAACATTTCACCACTTCTAGTATAATCTATTCATTTGAAGCAAGCTACTAGTTCTGGCCCACATTCGAGGGGAGGGAGGGGATTACACATGAGCAAAACTACCAGGATGTGGGATCACTGGGAGCCATCTCAGAAGTAACCTTTCACAGAAATGAAAGAGAAGGAATGAATTATTCCGACTAGGGGCTTCCAAATGGCTTTGCTGAAGAGATAGTATTTGAAGAATATGGCTTTGAGTTGCATGGGGATTTCACAAGAAGAAAAACATGAGAAAAAGGGTATGAGCATGAAATGGAGGCACAGAGGATTGAACGTTCTGGAACTCAATCATTCCAGTGACGTTACAGAAAGACTACCATATGCCAGAGTAATAGTCTGGTCAGGCTACAGTACAGGGCAAAGCTTGTGTCTTATCTGACTCTCAGCAGAAAGACCATTAACCCAGTGTTCTTATTGCTGCTAAATGATGATGCTACATCGTTTTTCTAAATGAGTAACTGTATGTCAAACTTTATTATAGAATCATGGGACTGAAGAGCATTATAAAGAGCCATGTAGCTTATCTCGGTTTATGGAAAAAGAATGGGCTTCACTATCTGAAACACCTGAATCCCCTTTGGGCCACTTATCAGCCTTTTGCCTAAGTTACTTAACCTTGCTAAATCCAAGTGTCTATAGCTATAAAATAGAGTAATTATAAGTGCATCAAACTGCTGTTGGAAGGATTAAAGGAGATAACATTTGTGAAAACACATAGTTCAATGCCTGACATATAATAGACATTCAATAAGCCTTGCCTGGCTTGCCTTGATTTTTTCCCCTGTACTTTCTTTTTGTCTCCATTTAGAAATTCTATTACCAAAAAAAAAAAAAAAAAAAAAAAAAAATTATTATCAATTTTTTAAAAAAGTCTGCAAGGAAAATTAGCCACTTTCACATCACTCCAAGTCTCTGAAATCTTTGCTTATCCTAAAGGCAGAAAGACTATAAAATTAAAATGAAATTAACCTATTTTAATTCTATTATATTATAATATAATATAATAATATAATAATATATTTTAATTCTAATATATTGCACATAATACACACGTTATAGATGCTTCTTAATTAAGTGATATCTTACCTTGTCATGAAAAGTAATACAAATCCTCTGAAAAGTAAAACTAACACCACTAATTGTACAAGATCTAGAGAACTGTAAGTACTAAGCAAACAGATGGTTAATATAAATGACTTAAAAATCTGTGTGTTTTTATCTTAAGAAAGACATTTAATACCTGGGCTAATTATAGATACAGCACTGCCTGACACATTGTAATTTATGCTTCTATTCTGATTTCTTCTTTATTTAAAGAAATTAGGTTCCTTTGCATGAGGTATTCCTGCATCTGAGACTGTTATGCAAACTAAAGCTAAGCTTAATTCCAATATTTAAAAATTCTCTCAGCAGTAATGCTACACTTTAACCTGCACTTTCTTTAGGAGGGGAAAAAAGATGAAATTGCTGCTTGAGTTCATTAGCAATGAAAGAGGGAAAACACAATATATCAAGATGCATTGGAAGAGAGAAAACGTAATATATCGTGTCTTGTTACTGTGCAAAGATTATCCATTTTTAACATATGAGGATAGTTTAAAAAGTTTGTGGAAAGATTCCTGTTATTTTTTAATTCTATGTTTTCACAAACTTTTTGAATTACCCTCAATTCGTGTTTGAATATATGTCTTATTGACAAGTTAAATTAGGAAATCTTTTGTAGACCAGATTCATCCAACTTCTAGTAAAAGTGTATAATTTGTAATAGATTCCATAACCCTCTTTCATTAAAGATTATGAGACATCATCTGCTTAACCATTGTAGATTTTGTTTGATTTCTGTCTTAATTCTGATGCACACAGTAGAAAGTTAGTATTCAAGGTCAGAACATTCAAAGTTTTAATTTTGGGGGTAACAACCTTAAAAGTATTTGCAGTTTTGCTAAAGAGCTCATATAAATTATGTAATCTGTAAGGGTGATGTGCAGGATAAATACATAAATAATGAGCAAACCCATTTGAATATGTAGCATGCAGACCTCACATGTGGCTTTGTTTTAGTTAATATCACTCCTCAGTTATTCCAGTGAAGTGGTCAAAAAAATTTGGAGAAAAAATGGCAGCAGAAGTGAAAGAAAAAAAAGTGAAAATTGAAAAGGCAGTTAATTTATGAGAAGAAATATATAAAGAACACATAATTTTAATGAAAATTTGAATCCTGGTATAATAAACCAAGAACATTTACAAATGTTCCTGTAATATGAATTGGAGGATGTCTGATGTTTCATTTGTCATATCTAAAATATTAAGTATTTCCTGAGTAACTAGACAATTTATAGAGTCTCAATTGATAGAATTTGATTTTTCTTTTTTCTTCCATGATCAAAAGTTTTCAAAGCAAGGGCTTTCCATACAAACCAGATTTTTATGGGACTTAAGAATTTTTTTTTTCCTTAAAGTGGTGTATCTGTTTGGGAAATTCAAGAAATAGATGTTTATACAGAATTGGGTTTACAATAAATTTATCAGGGGAAAATGTCTCTGAGGGAACATGGGGAGAGGAAGCAGGAACAGGTGGGGAGAGTCTGTAGAGCACAAAGTGGATGTTGACATCTATGAAAGGAGCAATGGGAGAAAGGGGGCTTGAGTAGCAAGAGTCTCCACTGCAGTGCTGCTGAGACAACATCTCAGCCAGGCCACTAGGTAGCCCCAGAGGAAAGACTGCTAGTTCAGGAGAACCGTGGTACAGGAATAACCTGATTTACTGCCCTCTTCAAGTTCAGTCACTGGGTAGGAGCAGCCTAGGGAGAGTGTGACTTTGGCATGAAATCTGCAGGAGATCCTGAAATTGCAGCCCTGGAGGCTGTGGACTAACTGCTGATTACCTACGCAGGTTTTTTTCTGAGAGGCATATCCCATGGCAGGAACAGTCTGTCCCTTGTGCTGCACAGACTCACTGCTCCATGTAAATTAGGGGAGTAACACCTCCATGGTTGCTGTGACCTTTTCCTCCTGAGAGGATACTGAAGAGTGAAGAAAGTGGGATGAACTGCGTATAGTTCCCATCATTGCAGTTATCGTCCCAGGGCAGCAACTGCTATTATCATATTCCTTCTCTCTATCTGTTCTAAACTTCTTCACCCTCTGCAGGTCTTGGTGGCTTACCTAGCAGTGGACCCAAGCTCTTATTCCTGAGTGAACTCAGCTCCTAGGAATCATACTTGTTTCAGGCCATATTTCCTGCATGTGTCTATCTTTGTTAAAATTGGGCAAAAATTAACCAGAGGCACTGTGTGGGTCACTTAGGTTTCATACATGGTCTTCCATGCCTGCATTATATAACAGCAGCCCTACTTCCTCCTGTCAACTGGGGCCAATTAACCTTGCCTAAATGGTGACTTGTCTTTTTGTCCACACAAGGAATCCAAGTGCCTTGATAGTAGCTCATAGTTTAATGAGACTGTGTTTGGTCCCTAGAAAGAATATTCCTTTAGAGACCATACTTTCTAATACAGAAGAGTCTAACAATGAGAGGATGGGAAATATAAACCACAAAATCTCCCAGTAGGTCATGTGGATATGGGCCACAGGATCCTTCCGTGGTTATTTCCCAGATCTGAAAATATATGATTGGGACTGACATACTTGGCATTTGGTGCAACCCCCATCACTCCCCAGGATTCCGTCAAGGCTAGCCCTGTGTCCACCTCTCCCACCATCAGCCCCCACCTGAAAAGGAGAGCAACCACTGAATTTCTTAATAATTTGGATGTCCCTCTCACCAGTGAATTCATGATGGCCTAGATGAATTACATGTCCTCTGGACCTTCCCATAGGAGAAAATAATCCTCTGGTGCATCTTCTGGACTCGTACAATGTGTTCATTCCAGCATTCCTACCTCTGTGAGCCTTTTCACTCATTTCCTTTTCTGTCTTACAAGGCAACTCAGATACTCACACTTCACTAACATTGGCCATTGTTTTTTGCACAATGATTACCCTACCAGTGAATTTTCCCATTTCCCAGAGTTCTTGCCAGGACATTAAATCCCATGTTCCAAGGAAGTACCCCCAAGTCAACAAATGTAGTCATATATTCTGGACCTTAATCCCCCTTGAAATTTAATCCCAGGAGTTCTCTTCTGGCTCTTGATGGTGTATGCTACCTAATTCCTGCAGCTTCTTTCGAGTGTAATCTCTTTTCTCAGTTATCAGGTGCAGCACCTTCCCAGACAACTTACACTTTTATGTAACCCTAGTTATTGCCCTGAAGGATGGAAGATGAAGTAGCAGCAGCTCCTGAGCAATAACTGATGCTTTAAAAAGGCAGAGGGCTCTGCAGCATCTTCCTGCACTGGGGAAGCAATAGGGGAAGTCCTAATTAAGAGGAGAGGGCCATGTCTTCAAGCTCAGATGGTTCGGGTGAGTCTGTAAAGCCAGTTTCTTCAAGGTCTTCCTTCCCAGATGTCCCTGTTCCATATTAAGAGTTAAAGGTATATCAGGGTCAGACCTTAGCACAACAGGTCTACCAGGCCTGAGCATTTGTATGTATCAGGTGCTCTGAGCCTCTAGCTGATAACTCTTATACTTTATATCAGCGGTGTCTGTTCTTCTACTGCAGGAAATAAGGGCATCTTTGTACACTACCAAAGAGTACCACTGGCCCTCACACTTAACCCTTAACTGTTTGTTAACCACTCTCACTTTCTCATTATCCCTATGCTTGGCATCAATATAACTTAGTAATAATCAGGCCACTCCACTGTCCTTGTAAGTATTGCTACTCTCAGACTTTTCCAGTGTTTGAATCATCTCACTGGCAAGGGTACACCTCTCTACCAGGTTGTTTTCCAGGTCACCAACAGTGCAGTCTTCAGCAATGGATCCATGACATAGGGTCAGGGCTTCTTCTTTCCCCACATTCCACTCCCCATGAGGCCCTGCTGGCAACTGGGAAGTGAATAACAGGTTCTCAAAACCTTATCTCAGTACCTGCTTTCTCAGACCAAGAAGCTGAGCCCAAAATAAAATTTGGAGTGTAAGACATTTATGGGGGAAATGTCTGTAAATGATAAAGGTGAAGGGGAAGAGTAGTAAGTAGTGAGAGCCTTAGACCATTGAGTCTAACCTCTATGTCAGGAGCAGGGGAAGCAATGAAGATTGAGTAGATAGAGGCTCGGACAAAGTGCCACACTAAGAAAGCTACAATCACACAGATGGGAAGGCATAGAGCAAAGATGGCCCATTTGAGGAGGGGAAAGCTGGGCAGAAATGGTCAACTGTAATAACCTCACTTGGCTTAGTCATTGGCTTGGAGCAGCCCTAGAAGAGCATAGTTGGTAGGAACTCTGCAGCTGATCTGAAGGTGCAGCAGCTGGGAGCAGATTTTCTCTTGAAGGGAGGTCTGAGGGGTGCACTCCCACGTGGTTTGATGTAATGAAAAGAAAAGAAGCATCCTCTAGCCTAGAATAAGGTAGATAACACATTTGTGTCCCAACTCATTTTCACTAGATCTGTGATCAGCACCAGTTACTTGATGTTCATGGGGGTCTGTTTCCTCATATATAATACAAAGATAATACTCATATTACCTATTTCATAGGTCTTAATGATTTAATATAAAGTATGTAAAATTATGTAGCATGATGAATGACCTGTAGCTGGTTTTAAAAAATGTCATTTACCTCCTCACCCTCTCATCGAATTTCTCTTGATTCCAGTCTATTTTAATTTATTTGCATTTTAATTGGGAGTAATTTTAGTGTACTTCAAAAATATAAATCCAAGGAAAATATTACAAATACATTTTATATTGTTAACACATAAGAAATCTAGTTTCTGCAAGTTGATAATTAGGTAAATAAACCTACAAATTAGAGGTTTTAAAATTTATTATGGGACATGTATATTTCTTCTTGGAGGTTTAATTGTTGAAGTTTGTTTGATACTTTTTACCTTATTAAATTAAAATCTTCACTGTTTGGAAATCATATACCCCTAGCACTGGCAGAAGACATATAAATCAACCACTGACTTTCTCTGGATGGCCTATGTGTGTGATATTTCCTCTCAGTTTACTGGTTAATTTCAATATAATATCTAGTAAGTATGTCTGTTATAAACATGTCTGCTTTCTGAAGCCCATGAAGAATTGCTTCATGTACTCTATTATGGAGTAACAGATTACAACTATTTGTCAATTTCACCTCCATTAAAGATTATATGAAGAAAATTCTAACTAATGACCACCAAACAATACTCAGTTGTGATCAATACTTTATTAAATCATTTCTGTGTAGGTGCTTTTTTTTACCAACATAATAAATGCTTATCTAACCTCTTTCTTTGGGGGTCTATCAGTAGACAGAAACACTACAACAATATTAACCCTCAGAACAAAGACTGAATAGAATCTCTCAGTGAGCAAATAAATACTAGATAATGAAATAATATTGCTGGAAGACACTTTAGAGATGATGCAGTCCACCACCTTCAGTTTACACATGCTCAGAGAGGTTAAGAAATTTGTCAAAGGTGACTCAAGCAGGTGGTAGCAGATCTTAGACCTAATGTCAGGTCCTAAGACCATCAGACTCAGGCTTTCCCCTTTATGCACCTGCTGTGTGATTAGCATTGTGCTAAGAAGTCTGGGGAATACAGAAGAAACACAGACCCTTTCCTCATTTTCCCCAGTTCGACTAATATCAGATAACAGGTCTTAGTTATTGAAATAACTATAGAAATATTCAAAACTATTGAAATATGCTAATGTGTTACATTGAGAAAAGAAGGACAAACAGTGGATATTTATTAATCTCTGATTCCCTGAAAATAATTTTATGTACCTAATCATGTTTTAGCCTTAAAGTAACTCTCTGAAGTCCTGTGTTTTATTTCTCCCACTTAATAGATAAGGTAACTGAGTCTCAGAGGATTAAGTGCCTTGTACAAGGGTATGTAGTTTATAAATGTAGATTATTTGTGATTTCAAAGCCCTCATTCCTTTACCACTTCTGAAAATGAACATCAATTGATGGACATTACATAAGACTAGAATAATTATCTTTGAGCTTTCAAAGTGAATGATATCATATTATAATCACATGCGTAATAAATGGTCAAACTAGAACCCAAACACAGGTCTTCTACTTCCAAATCTTCTTCTCTTTTTTCAAAATAATCATCTCCCTATTTTTTCCCTTATTCTTTTCAAATAGAATTGAAGTTTCCATGAATAAGTTTTCCTGTGACATTTCTATTCCAAATAGTATCACTGAAATTAAGTGGAAAAAGTATGAGGAAAAAAGGAAATTAAACTTTTATTAGTTTAGGATATGTATATTACATGCACATACACACATCATTGGTTGGTTAGGTTAATGGATCGAACTAGTTAATTGTTGGTATGGTACTGCTCTAAGAAATCAATGAGTATTTAATAGATTGTGGACTAAAGCCCTCACTTGTTTATGGTGGGTGTGAGGGTAACAGGGCTTGATTCTGCACATCAGCATCTCGTATAAATCTTGTTGCAGGATCTGATGTTTGCTCTGTGTATCTGTTTGCTGCGCAGTATCATTTAATATAGAACTGCTCTGAGGGTGAGATCACCTCCAGTAAGTGAGTGGTGATAGACACACGAAAGGTGAGAATATTCCCAGAACATGTTACCCAGAATGTTCCCAAAACATAGCTCTTTAGACAGACTCTAAGATTTGGAAGAAAAACTCTAAAATATGATCTTAACTGGGGATCCGACTTAGTCTTTGCTGTTGCTCTAAGGTATCAAGATTCCCAGAAGATGATTCTTCCATTGAGGCAGCCATAAACTCAAGTAAGGAATCCAGATGTAAGCACAAGATGTTTTGATAATTTTTATATATTTATACATACACATATGTGTGTGTGTGTGTCTTTCCGCAAATCCATTTTAAAATTCATGTATGTTTAAGATAAGAGGAAGCAAAGGTCTGTGTTAATGGACACAGTTGGTCAACATTAGAACATCAAGGAACAAGAGTGATACAGAGATGACAGAATTAATCAAAGTGAGAAAACCAAGAAAGAGAGAGATGCTTGAGTAGATAGAAGTTTTCCTTAATGAGTTGATTCTTCCCCATCTTAAAATATTTTCTTTCCATAATTAATAAAAAGACCTGGAAGGTGCCGGGTTTGGATACTTTAAGAGCAGTGTGTAAATAGTACTGATAAAGCCATAAAACAAGATAAAGTCTAAAGGAAGCAAACACATTTTCAGAATCACTGTGCACTTTAAAATTCTTACCCCTGCACTAATCAGACAGAGAATAAATAGGATCTGCCCAATTATCTAGTCTCCAAAACAGTAAATTGAAAGGCTTGAATGTTTCGAGAATTTGTTGTCTCAGATATGATTTTTTATTCATTCAGTACATTTATTGTAAATTTGACTCCCAATAAGTTGTGTGCTTTTCATTTAGCATTCCATTCTGTTTGAATCCTTGAACTTGTATTTCTGAGCAGTAATTGCAGTGCTAAACAATTACGGTAGTTGGTGTTCAAAGCAGAGATCTTTTCATGAGTAATTTAAGTGCACAAAGTGAATTATTTTTACAGTGGGCTAGGATTTATCTTTGTGGTGTTGCCTTAGCATATTCTGTGGATTTAATTATTATTAATCTGGATAAATTTTAACTTTAAAAACATTAATTTAACTCACCAGTCTCCTGAATCATTAATCTCTTTGATAATGCCACTTAGGATAAAACGGCTCATCAAACAGTAGTGATTTAATTACAACTATGTGGAAGCGGAATAGCAGTGGCATTGAAGGCTCATAGGATTCAAAACAGTTTTCACTTCTCAGCATTCTTCATCTTAAATAAAATCAGTCATTGTTGGAGATTTTCCCGCTTCATTAAGAATAATTATCTATTTCTATGACTTTTATTTTTTCATACTTACACACTCATACATACACATGTGCACACACACACATACATACTTCTATAGACAGCACAAATTTGTCGAAGAGAAGTTCACTTTTCTCATCTCGAAAATATGCATACCACCTGCCCTGCCTGCTTCAAAAAGTGTTTGAGATAGACGGAGCTTGAAATGATGACGTGTAAAAATAATGTAAACTGGGACAATTATTGTTATTAAGAACTGCTTTGTTTTCTAATTTCAAAGATAGTCTTTCCAGTTTAGATACTTGTTTGCCTATAAATCCAACTGTGTGCCAGATATTGTGTTCGTGTACTTTATAAACAATATTCACAATCTTCACTGCAGCCCGTCAAGGTTGTTGTCATTTTGTTTTCACATGAGGAACTCCAAGAGCACGTGACCTGTTCACAATCATATAAGTGATGGAACCAAGATTCATAGCTAGACCCGCTTCTAACACGCTTGTTGTTTTCACTGCACTTTCCTGCATTCTTCTTCTTCTTGAACATTGGTTAATTATTATTTGTGCAATTGATTCTTATGTAAACAATGACATGACAATTAGGTACTAAGAAAGATGTACTATTTTTGTGATGGAGTTGATACTAAAAATAGCCACAATTTTATTTCAATCTTAATATGCCCTAACAGCTGTGCCTAAATCATATCAATTAACTCTCAGAGTAGCACATGGTCTTTTTTGTCTTTTTTGTTTGATTTTGCTTTGTTTTTACAGATGAGAAAACTGAGTCTCAGAGAATTTAGTAACATGTGATGTCCCCAGTTGTGCCTACAGCTAATGAGACATAGCAGAAACGGGCTTCCAACCCTGATCCGTTGGGCTCTGAAGCTGCTACTTTTAATCATCTTATTACACGAAAGTAGTCCCTAAGCTGAAACATGTCTTGTAAACATTATAGGATTTTTGATTTTTGATCTCTTGCCTTTTGTAATTAGCCACTGACTTGAAATGTCAAAGTGGATATCACTTCCTTTGTGTGAATTGTTTTATTCTGATTTTTCTTTGGCTGTGGTCACACTGCCGACTCCTTATGGCATAGTGTTACAGCCCCCGAGACAGGCAGAACTGCCTCGTAGTTCATTCTCAAAGCCCAGCTACAGGGAGAGCCAGTGATTTACAATCTGCAGCCAGCACAGAAACAGGAGGATCAGTTGGACTGCAGAGCCTATTGAGACACATACAAAACCTACTTTCACACATGATTTATGTCATTTGGAGCAAACAACTGATAATCTTTCTGAGGCTGTGCACCAGACTTTTTTAGACCAGTGAATTGATAGTTTCTCCGGATTTAATCCTAGAGCTAACTCTTTCTCTTTCCACATTCTCTCTCTGTTTTTTTAGACTCTCTAAGGGAAATATCTCTGGCTTCAGATTTATCATAACAAAAAGAACTTGGTAGGAATGCTAGAGCCATCTTTATCTATAAATTAAATGTTTCGATTAGAGACCCCTATAGGACAAATGTTTCAGAAAGGATGGTATATTACTTACGTGAAACAACATTATTTCCTGCTATGATTTAAATATTTTATACTGGGAACTTGCCTTCAACTGGTAGTTTTCTGTTTTATAGTTCTCTTTAGAAGTATTAGAATTACTTATTATGCAGATGATAAGTTAGGGAGATAAATGAAATTTCTAACAGGGAAATTGAGGAGGGGGAGGCCAGAGAAAAAGGAAGAAAAATATATAATCTTATTTTTCTGATTGAGGTAAAAATGAAGATTTTAACTTTTTGGTTTTCAATCAATAAAAACAAAAAGAAAGTACATTTGAAGTAAATACATTTCCACTTCTAGGTTTTTAAATTTTGATTCTGATTATTATTTTCCACACAGATTTATATTTCATTTCCAAAACCCAATGAAATATTGCCTTTTGCTTCCCTCAGCTTGCTATAGAAGAGAACGATGAATGCCCCAAATCTTTCTTGAAAGTTGTCAGGAAACTTACTAAAATTTTCTTGATGTCTGCATCTGAGTGGTAGTAGGAAAGGTTGATAAAGTGTATGTTCATGCAACAGGTATTCCTCCTGTTGCTCGTCATTGTGTTCAGAAAAAGAATTATAACAATATCACGCTTGAATTGAGATATATAATCCCTGAAAGTATCAGTAATAACATTTCAGAGAGTGATTTTACCCCAAATATACATCTCGACAGCACCAGTGACATGGAATTAGATTAAGAACTTTAAAATAATACCCGAATTGACATCAACTCACAGGTAACCTGGCAATCCGTCTCCCCTCTCACACAAGATAGTCACCCTTGGACTTGAATGTAAGTGATTGATTAACTTGGGGTGTCTAAGGATGCAATATGTTCTTCCATCGCTCTTTGGTTTTGTTGCTTGTTTTTGGTTTCTTTGTTTTTGTTTTGTTTTTATTTGCCACTTTGACTTTTTTGGTGGTTGCATGTGTGGTGACCTCCTCATTCTGTGGGATACTATAGTTCTTATTCCAAAAACAATGTCAGGATGACTTCAGCTCTTTCCCTTTTTAATTGTCCTTTTCTCCCTTATTTTTATTAGACACTTTATCCCTTTACCTCTCCATTATTTTTTCCATTTTTCATAGAGGCCTCTAGGTCACACACTTATACTGTTGGAATAATACAATAAAAATTTGCATGGGTTGGGAGAGTTGGAATAGAAAATTGATTTTTTTGTGTGTGTAAAATAAAAGAAATATATATATATATATTACTGTGCAGCTATGTTTCTGTGTGTGTGTGTGTATATATATATATACACCCACTTCTTTTAGAAAATTTGGAAAAGACTATAATGTCTATGTATAAATACACACATTTTGAATAAACTTTACTGATATAAATGATGTGCAGCACACAATTTACAAATAATAACAAAATATACAATACTCTTTATTGTGAATTCCATATAACCAACTCATTGGCACAGAATGCTGCTATTGATTTTTACCAAAGTCCTGCATCTATAGTCAACCTATGGTTGCAATTGACAAATGAAATAATTTTCAATATGAATATTGATTGATATTTTCATTTATGTTTACATGTAAGACACAAATGAGACAACAAAGACCTGTCAAAACTTCAACTAATTTGTCAGTGAAGTAAGCAACTTCTTTGTTGAATTGGATAATAGTGTTAAATATGGACGAATATTCATTCAATTTGTTGTGATAGCCACAATGTAAGTGTGTCTAATGACATGACAGTACTCTGTATTATTAACATTTTCTCCGTCACTTTTTAACGTTTAGATCATGCATTCTCAAGGGGAGTGATATGGCCCCATAAAAGCAAAAACTGGTTCTCAAGGTGAGACAAAAAATTTTACATTTTTAATGTACGAAGCACAAATGTACACATAGTACATATACAGCGATGTATTATATCTGTGATCTAAATATTTCATGTGGGGGGCATTGAGGAAAACAGTATCCCAAACTGGATCTTTTAAGGGGGTGATAATAATTAAGAAAAAGTTTGAGAAACACTTTTTAAGACTGTCAACCAAAAAAGAAATCAAGCTCTGTTTTGTGGTGTTTGCTGATTTCTGTGGTATAAATGTAACTATCACGGCTGGTCTGGTTTCAGTGTACCAGTGTGCTGTCCATGAATGCGGAGCTGGGAAGAGAGATACAGCAGCACACCATTGTACAGTATTTCCACTATGCAAGCATAATAGGGATAAAGAACCTCAAGGGCATAGAGAATAACAAAATGTAATAAAATAATGAGTATGTGATGAGTTTTAAGTATTTTAATATAAATTACTTGACTGGAAGTTTATATAATTTAGTTTTTATTAAAGTCTTTTTTAAAGCAACCAGCTTACAAAACTCCTGAAATTTTGACCATCATCTCTCATGAGCAGGTTTGAGTTGGCTCCTGCATACCACTGGATAGTAAATGCAAAATTCATTTTGGAGCTGCGTCAAAGGTACCTGAAAGAGACAGTTTTCCTTCAGCCCTGTTAAAATGGATACTTAGAGAGGGCCTGGCTGTTATTACTAGCTGACTGAGACATAATGGTGATGTAGACAGAGAGAATAAACAGTGGCTTTAACTATGAACAAAACGACATGTTAAAACTCTTTGACATGCAGGTGTTGATTTGTTAACTAGACTATTTTCACATGGACAGCTTCATGTAACGTAGACTAATGAGTTAGACAGGCTTGTGTGTGTGTCTGTATATCACAACACAAAAATACACTGAAAGTAGATTTGTTTTATTACTTGAGATTATTTCCAGGTTTTTAAAATGATTGTATAGTATTCTAGTATTCTATTATATAGCTATAATGTAATTTAATAATCTGGCTATTATTAAATTGTTCTCTTCTAGTTTTCACTATCATATATAATGCCACAATAAATATTTTATCCACGTCTCATTTTTGTTTGTTTGTTTGTTTTAATTAGTATATACTTCTAGAGTTAAACTTACCAGCTCAAAATGTATGAACTTATTTCAGAGTTTGATAGTTGATACCAAATTATTCTCCAGTAAAGTTTATCAATTTACACTCTCTAGAGTAGGGCAGGAGACTCCTTTTTCACTGCATGTTATATAAAAAAAAATCATAAGAGAATTATAGTATATCATTATTGATTAAATAGCAAAATTAAAAGTTAACTTTGTATATGCTAGTTGGAGAAGATTTTATTGTACCAAAAAATAAAACCACATGAAATTTGATGAAAATCACAGTTTCTCATATATGTCTTTCATAAGTAACCTACATCTTTCATAAGTGTAAGTATACTTATGTCTTTCATAAGTAACATAAATATTTTAAATATTTATTGAAAGGTTACTGAAATGTATCATTCCTTTATGTTTGAAATGCTTATATCCTTTGTAGCATGTGAGATGGAAATGTTATTTGTAAATCACTGGATCCTTTTCAACTGGTTTTTCACAGAATTCCCTCTGACAGAACAGACACTTAGAACAATGGAACAGAGTAGAGAACCCAGAAATCAATCCATATACTTACAGCTAACAGAACTCTGACAAAGGCACCAAGAACATACATTGGGGAAAGGACAGCCTCTTCAATAAATGGTGCTGGGAAAACTGGATATCCATATGTGGAAGAATGAAACTAGTCCTGTATTTCTCGCCATATACCAAAATCAACTCGAAATGGATTAAAAGCTTAAATATAAGACCTGAAACTTAAACTATTAAAATAAAACATAGGAGAAACATAGGTTTAAATTAATATTGTTCCTATCATAGTGACAATAGTTAATCTGTGTTTTAATAAAAAATTATGTCATCTCAAGAATCTAGAAAGACATTTTAATTCTCCTAGATGTGAGGTTATATGAAATAACATTTGAATATAAAGATCTTTGAATGTATTTCTATAAAACATTATTAATACATATATTTTACTGCTTCTGATAAGCCATTGAATATGTAGATATATGCATGAAAAAATCTTCATCAAAATTTGACATCGTATTCTTTTTCTCTATTTTTATTTTTTAAGACTAAAATGATTAACTTTCAGGAGGTTTGTTGGCTGGTACATAAAGATTTAGATGAGGCATTTTAGTCTTTAGGTAGGGGTGTGATAATATAGATTAACACTTTTTAGATTGATAAAGGACATATATTATCTAAGATGTTGTTTTCACATTAAAATCAGCATAAATTTGGACACATCATTATAATTAGAAAACTCATTATTTAAGATTTTTGATTTAGAACGTAGAAGCAGCCACCTTTTACCAAGATGGATGTTCTGTAATAAATGATATTACTCTTTCTGACCAGGGTGGCTGTGGACAGATCTGTGAAGTTGGCCTCACGTTCAGATTCACATTAAACACAGTCTACTGGTCATCCAGAGCCCTCACGGGACTGATCATTGAGTAGGTCTTTGAAAGAGCTTCCCACATTGGGTGGGCTCCTTTTTATAGAGATTCCCACTATTCAAGATTTAATCAAAAACTTATTTACCTTGGGGTCTGCTTCCATGGGCCTTTGGAGTCAGCATGATGGTGAGGAGAGAAACTGGACTTTGGCATCAAAAACAACTGGGTTCAAATTCCAACTCTGTTGGCTGGCTGTGTGGCCTTAAGCAAGTTCCTTAACCTCTCAGTTTCATCTTCCTCAGACAGATTGTTTAAGAACTCATTCATCTATTTGATAAGAGTATTTTGAGCTCTGTATTAGTCAAGATTCTCCAGAGAAACTGAACTATATGGATGAATAGAATGTAAAAGAGAGATTTATTTTAAGGAATTAGCTTACATGGTTATAGAGGCTCACAAGTCCAAAACCTGCAGGGTATGCCTGCAGTTTGGTGTATAGCTCAAGTTGAAAGGCAGTCTACTGGTAGAATTCCCTCTGCCTCAAAAGAGGTCAGTCTTTTTAAAATTTTTTTCTTAAGGGTTCAGCTGATGAGATGAGGGTCACCCAGACTGTGGTGGGTAATCTGCTTTACCCAAAGTCTACTAATTTAAATGTTAATCTCATCTTAAAATATGTCTTCACAACAATATCCAGACCAGTGTTTGAACAAATATCTGGGTAACATGGTATAGTTAAATTGACATCACAAGCTTCTTCTCTAAGTAGAGGATGCTTCTAAGTGCTGGAGGGAAAGCAGTTAACAAAACCAGTCCTACAATTTGCAGAGCTTCTTTTCTACCAGTTGGAGAGAGAAAGTCTATAGTAAAAGTAATAAATAACTAAATTAAATGGTAAGATATAATGTGAGAAGCCTTAAGGAAAAACAGACAGGGTTGAGACAGATCGGGAGTATGAAGTGTGACAGAAGACTGATGTGAAAAAAGACAGGAAACTGGAAAAACTGAAAAAAAGACAGTTAACCTGGTGGATATCTAGGGGAAGAGCACCTCAGGCGAGATTAACTTAAATGTGTTAACTCATTTAAAACTCCTTGAATAGAATGTGTGGTATATAGCATGTGGTCATTAAATATGACTTTTTAATTCTCTTAAGAGAGTTAACATGAACTTAGCAGTGCTTAGAGTCATGGAGTGTTGAAACAGAAAAAGTCCTTTGAGATTATCTCATTCAAACACCTCATTTTACAGATGGGAAAATGAAGTGCAGGGAGAGAAAACATTCTATTCAAATTCAAAATTATGTTTATGACAGAATCATATCTTGTGTGTATTTATCTCTTGACTCCTGAATCCCTATTTTTGGTCATTCAACCATAGATCTTATAATGTAAGTTCTAGAACCAGGTAATACATTTGAATTTTTTTTTTTTAAATTTTATTTTGTCAATATACATTGTGGCTGATTATTGCTCCCCATCACCAAAACCTCCCTCCCTTCTCCCTCCCCCCTCCCCCCCAACAATGACCTTTCTGTTTGCTTGTCGTATCAACTTCAAATAATTGTGGTTGTTATATCTTCTTCCCCCCCCCCCCCGGTTTGTGTGTGTGTGTGTGTGTGTGTGTGTGTGTGTGTGTGTGTGAATTTATATATTAATTTTTAGCTCCCACCAATAAGTGAGAACATGTGGTATTTCTCTTTCTGTGCCTGACTTGTTTCACTTAATATAATTCTCTCAAGGTCCATCCATGTTGTTGCAAATGACAGTATTTCATTCATTTTTATAGCTGAGTAGTATTCCATTGTGTAGATGTACCACATTTTCCATATCCACTCATCCGATGATGGGCATTTAGGCTGGTTCCAACTCTTGGCTATTGTAAAGAGTGCTGCGATGAACATTGGGAAACAGGTATACCTTCGACTTGATGATTTCCATTCCTCTGAGTATATTCCCAACAGTGGGATAGCTGGGTCGTATGGTAGATCTATCTGCAATTGTTTGAGGAACCTCCATACCATTTTCCATAGAGGCTACACCAACAATGTATGAGAGTTCCTTTTTCTCCGCAGCCTCGCCAGCATTTATCAGTCATAGTCTTTTGGATTTTAGCCATCCTAACTGGGGTTAGATGGTATCTCAATGTGGTTTTGATTTGCATTTCCCGTATGCTGAGTGATGTTGAGCATTTTTTCATATGTCTGTTGGCCATTTGTATATCTTCCTTAGAGAAATGCCTACTTAGCTCTTTTGCCCATTTTTTAATTGGGTTGCTTGTTTTCTTCTTGTACAGTTGTTTGAGTTCCTTATATATTCTGGATATTAATCCTTTGTCAGATATATATTTTGCAAATATTTTCTCCCACTCTGTTGGTTGTCTTTTAACTCTTTTAATTGTTTCTTTTGCTGTGCAGAAGCTTTTTAGTTTGATATAATCCCATTTGTTTATTATTCCTTTGGTTGCCCGTGCTTTTGGGGTCGTATTCATGAAGTCTGTGCCCAGTCCTATTTCCTGAAGTGTTTCTCCTATGTTTTCTTTAAGAAGTTTTATTGTTTCAGGGTGTATATTTAAATCCTTAATCCATTTTGAGTTGATTTTAGTATACGGCGAGAGGTATGGATCTAGTTTCATTCTCCTGCATATGGATATCCAGTCATCCCAGCACCATTTGCTGAAGAGGCAGTCCCTTCGCCAGTGAATAGGCTTGGTGCCTTTGTCAAAGATCAGCTGGCATAAGTGTGTGGGTTGATTTCTGGATTCTCTATTCTATTCCATTGGTCAGTGTGTCTGTTTTTATGCCAGTACCATACTGTTTTGGTTATTATAGCTTTGTATTATAGCTTAAAGTCAGGTAGTGTTATGCCTCCAGCTTTATTTTTTTTGCTCAGCATTGCTTTGGCTATGCATGGTCTTTTATTGTTCCATATAAATGTCTGGATAGTTTTTTCCATTTCTGAGAAAAATGTCTTTGGAATTTTGATGGGGATTGCATTGAATTTGTATATCACTTTGGGTAGTATGGACATTTTCACTATGTTGATTCTTCCAATCCAAGAGCATGGGATATCTTTCCATCTTCTTGTATCCTCTCTAATTTCTCTCAGCAGTGGTTTGTAGTTCTCATTATAGAGATTTTTCACCTCCTTGGTTAACTCAATTCCTAAGTATTTTATTTTTTTGGTGGCTATTGTAAATGGGCAGGCTTTCTTGATTTCTCCTTCTGCATGTTCACTATTGGAGAAAAGAAATGCTACTGATTTTTGTGTGTTGATTTTGTATCCTGCTACTGTGCTGAAATCATTTATCAATTCCAACAGTTTTTTTGTAGAGGTTTTAGGCTGTTTGATATATAGGATCATGTCATCTGCAAACAGGGACAGTTTGACTTCATCTTTTCCAATCTGGATGCCCTTTATTTCCTTCTCTTCTCTGATTGCTCTGGCTAGTACTTCCAACACTATGTTGAATAGGAGTGGTGAGAGTGGGCATCCTTGTCTAGTTCCTGTTCTTAAAGGAAAAGCTTTCAGCTTTTCCCCATTCAGGATGATATTGGCTGTGGGTTTGGCATATATGGCTTTAATTATGTTGAGATACTTTCCCTCTATACCTAACTTATAGAGGGTCTTTGTCATGAATGAGTGCTGAACTTTATCAAATGCTTTTTCAGCATCTATAGAGATGATCATATGGTCCTTGTGTTTGAGTTTATTAATATGGTGTATCACATTTATTGATTTGCATATGTTGAACCAACCTTGCATCCCTGGGATGAATCCCACTTGATCGTGATGAATAATTTTACGTATGTGTTGCTGTATTCTGTTTGCTAGTAATTTAGTGAGGATTTTTGCATCTATATTCATCAAGGATATTGGCCTGTAGTTTTCTTTTTTGGTTATATCTTTACCTGGTTTTGGTATCAGGATGATGTTTGCTTCATAGAATGCAGCACATGGATCATTCTCCAGGATAGATCACATATTAGGTCACAAATCAAGTCTCAATAAATTCAAAAAAATTGGAATTATCCCATGTATCTTCTCAGACCACAATGGATTAAAACTAGAAATTAATAACAAACGAAACTCTGGAAACTATACAAACACATGGAAATTAGACAGCATTCTACTTAATGACATATGGGTCCAAGAAGAAATCAAGCAGGAAATCAAAAAGTTTATTGAAACTAATGAAAACAATGATACATCATACCAAAACCTGTGGGATACTGCAAAAGCAGTATTGAGGGGAAAATTTATTGCATTAAACGCTCACTTCAGAAGAATAGAAAGATGGCAAGTGAACAACCTAACACTTCACCTTAAAGAACTAGAAAAACAAGAACAATCCAAACCTAAAGTTAGCAGACGGAAAGAAATCATTAAGATCAGAGCAGAACTGAATGAAATTGAAAACCAAAAAACAATTCAAAAGATCAACGAATCAAAAAGTTGGTTTTTTGAAAAGATAAATAAAATTGACAAACCATTAGCATGGCTAACAAAAAAAAAGAAGAGAGAAGACTCAAATAACAAAAATTAGAAATGAAAAAGGCGATATTACAACTGATTCATTTGAAATACAAGGAATCATTCGAGACTACTATAAACAACTATACGCCAACAAATTTGAAAATCTGAAGAAAATGGATAAATTTCTGGACACACACAAGCTCCCAAAACTGAACAGTGAAGACGTAGAAAATTTGAACAGACCAATAACAATAAAGGAGATTGAAGCTGTTATCAGAAGGCTCCCAACAAAGAAAAGCCCAGGACCAGATGGATTCACAGCAGAATTTTACCAAACATTCAAAGAGGAATTGACACCGATTCTTTACAAACTATTCCAAAAGATTGAAAAGGACGCAAATCTCCCAAATACATTTGAATTTTAATTTGTACCTTAATGCTTTAATGTGGGTAAACATGAATAAAGGAATTCAAAGGCTGAGATAGACTGGGCAGCAGGGAGGGCAGCAAAAAGCATAGCTGGGGAGTGGTGTGGTGTTAGAATCTCTCCTATCCTCCCTTATGTTGCAATGGACAGACCATTCAGGAAGCCAGGACAGAAGTGAAAGCTTATTTATTCTTGCTTTCTTGAGTAAAATATAACTGACAGAATTCATCAGTCAACACTCTACAACCTGGTAGTGATACCTCTTTGTAAACAAATATATTCATTGAAGTAGATTTTCCCACGACTTCAACCAGGAACATGTTAAGCTTCTCTTAGGTCGTTTTTCTTTCCACCCCAAATTTAGAGGTTCTGTTTCTTACAAGCTGTGTTTTCTGAATAACCCTATGGTAATATTTACTGTGCAAATAAATCAAGAGCAATGACAGTGAGCTTTGCCTCACTGACATTCTGAGTGTCACTGCTAGGTCATGACATACTGTAAATAACACTTGCTGTTTGAGAAGCTGGACTGAGGAATACAAAGACATTGTTCAGGTTTATGAAGATCAATTAATATGCGTCCATCTGTCTCTCTGTATTTCCTGCTTTTCCACTTATGCAAATAAGACTGTCAATTATTCTGGAGGCTGGCAGGCCATTAAAGAGTCCTTTGTTGGGTTATGTTTGCAATGTATAGACTTTTTGTTTTCTTTTCTTAAGAAAGATATTTATGAAACTGACTCTAAAGTATGGGAATATAAATAACATTTAGTTACATCAGAGTTGTTATCTGTTTCCACAGCAGTGATGAAATGTTCTGGGAAGGGACTTGCTTGAGGTAAAATCTGGGTAAACTTTCAAATCAAAGGTGAGAAAAGGATAGCTTTTAGGCAAGAGGCAGACATGCATTAAAAATCTGCCTCAGAATCATTCTTAAATTATCTTATTAATATTATTTAATAATGCATATTAACTAATTTAGAGTGAATAAGCTTGTTGACCTCTTGCTGTATAATTTCTACATCAGGTCCCTTGATATCTGTAACCTATTAGTTTTATAGGCATGCCATTATTATCATTCAATTGTTTTAGGTGTCTTGGGGAGAGATGAGAGGAAGATGATAATTAGGTTTACAACAAGGCCACTCCATCGTTATTATCAAACAGACAGCGTTTCTGTTTAATTTTGTCAGTTAACATTTTCATATAACATATACATCAAAAATAGTGAGAATTTATACTCCGGTATGACTTGCTACAATATCAGTAGTATCTATGGATTACCTAATGAAATTATAGCCTATCACTATGTGATAGATTCGACAGTAATTAAATGCTTCTTCCAATCCCCTCCCTCCCCATATATTTTCATTTTTTTTCTCCCAATATTTAGTTCACCTAATCCCTGGCATTTAATTTACCAGTTGATGCTATCTCCATGAAGTCATTAGGGTTTCATACACTACTGGTTACAAAGTAGAGATTATCATAAGAAGAAATTGATCAGTTTACCAATTCTCACAGAACTGGGCATACGGGCCTCTTATTTTTTTCTGAGCATGGTTGATTAATTATTGATTAATTCTACTTCCAGAATGTGAAGTTACTTTTTCTTACACGTATACCTGCATAACTCTGTGTGACTCATTACTTTAGGCCTTGTAGTTAGACTCCATGGTAAAATGACATACTGTCTCTTTCCAAATATAACCCAACAAATTTAGTATAGAACCTATTTTTTTTTGCTGTGCATGGCAAGGGGGAGAGAGAAAAGGCGTCCATCCTGTTTGTACTCCTGGTTGTCTCAAAGCCAGTTAAGATGATATGGCAGTAGACATGGGAAAAGCCAAGGTGGTTTCAGAATGTTGTTTCAGGCGCAGTGTGTCAACCCTGATTGTCCCCGAGTTCCACCGCCGGTCTAATGATAGTTAACGAGGGAAGAAAAGAGTTGCCTTGATTAGACAAACACGATTCAAACAATAGATATTCACTCAACCCATGCAAGAAACACTGGATTTGAAGCAAGATGTGGCTGGCTTCAGGAATTCCTTCTGTCAATTGCCAGCTTTGTGATTTTGTGGAGAGAATTTCACTCTGAGATTCAACTCCGTTGGGGGGCAGGGAAGATTCACTCACACATACAAACAGCCTACCCACACTCATCTCACTTATTACATCGAGTTGTGATAAAATGCAAATGAAAAACTAACATGGAAGTATTCATTGGCCAAAAAGCACCATGATAAATTAAGAGACATTACTATGTCATCACTGCCAGTCGTGGCCCCTTGCTCTTCCTGGGGTATGTCAGGCCTGGTCCTTCTCACTTACTGTTATCTTTGCCCCTGTAATAGTTTGTTAGAGCTGCCATCACCAATACCACAAACTGGCTGGCTTAAACAATAGAAACTTCTTGTCTCACAGTTCTGGAGGCCAGAAGTCTGAAATAATCAAGATGTCAGCATGGTTGGTTCCTTCCATGGGCTGTAAGGGAAGAATCTGTTCCAGGCCTCTCTACTTGGATTATCGATGGCCGTCTTCTCCCTGTGTCTCTTCCCGTCATCTTCCCTCTATATGTGTCTCTCTCTGTGTTCAAATTTCTGCTTTTTGTAAGGACATCAGTCACATTGAATTAGGGCACACCCTAAGGACCTCATTATAACTTGATTGTCTCTGCAAAGACCCTGTTTCTAAAGAAGGCCACATTCAGAGGTGCTGGGTGTTAGGACACCAACATCCCTTTTTGGGGAAGATAGAGTTCAACCCATAACAGTTCCCAAAATGCTACATGACCGCTTACTTTTTTCAGGTCTTTACTCTTCAGTGAATCCCTCTCTGGCCATCCCATTTAAAAAATATACCCCCATTCCCAGACACGCATAGGCTCTCTTTCTTTCCCTTTCTTGCTTTGATTCCATCAATAGCATTTATTACCATTGGAATACGATTTATTTCACTGATGTACCTTGTTCATTGTCTGACTCATTCCACTAGATAAAAATCTCCATGGGAGTAGGGCATTGGTCTGTTTCCTGGCATGTAGTTAGTATATGCTTAATAAATGAATTCTGCCTTATGTTCTGTACATTCTCTGATATTTGTGGAAGATGTAAAGAAGGTGATATTGTGGCACCTGCCCTCTGTCACGTTTTGATTCCTCTCATCTTCCCTCTCTTCATCTGAGTAGGTGAGAGTACCCAGAATGCCTGCAAAGGTTCGATTAAACAGCCTGTTACTGAATGGCTTTCTATGTACCACAGAGTGATTAAGTTCACTATATTATTCAGGTACCATTCTAAGCAGGGGAAGAAGAGGCAACAGGGATTTTGGTCCATTATATGTTTTATGTTTTATTTTTAAAGGTACCATGAGGTTTTTAATATTGGAAATACCCATTTAGGCAGCATCAAAGGAAAGAGAATGAAATTTAGGGGGCCAGGCACCAGGTAGTGGTGAAATGAAACAGGGCATTTCCCAGATTCGATGCATTCCCCTGGGGAGCTAGATAGGCTCTCAGCTCACTACTTGTATGCCTTGAACACCACACTGGAGTCACTTAGCAATAGGACCCATTAAAGTAATTACGTTTCTTCACCCAGAATTTGGCTTCAAGATCACTTTCAGTACTTCAGTCGTTCAGTGCCATGATTTTAAAAAGAAATGAAAAGCAGGGTTTTTTTTTTTTTTTTTTTTTTTTCAGCTCTTTCCCAGCAAATGAAGCTTATAAAGGTTCCGGGGACAAAATACATCAGTTATCTGGTGCTCTCAGCTGAATATAGCTGCTGTTATTGTTGGCTGATATGCCTCTGGGGAAAAGACATTTCAGAAAGGACTAAATCCACACATAGTGTTTCTGTAATAAAGCAACATTTAGCAAAAAATCAACTTTAGGAACACTACGTTAAGGCTGGAAGCTAATTTAAAAGGAAGGCTTTGCAAAATCCATTATTTCAATGCCATCTATCTTTAACGGACTCAAGTACTGCCAATGCTAGGTGTGAATTCAAACTATTGCCATTTTCTGGTGCAGGCTGCATGGTTTGCCTAAAAGAGCTTGGGCTTACAAGTAGGACAATTGCAGCTCAGCCACATACTAACTGTGTGATGACAGTCAAGTCCCTGACTTTCTAAACCTCTGTTTTTTCCATCTTTAAAATGGAGCTAATAATAACGTCTTCAGACGTATGTGTGAAGGTTGAATTAAATTACTTGGAGATAATGCAAAATTGGTTCCATTTCTGCTATTCTGGTTATTGATGCTATAAATCTTCCATTTCCTTAGCCCCGTCATCATGTCTCATTTCCTCATTTCAGCACATATGCATGATTCGGTGACCATCAACACATTAAGTTTTCTATGACTCAGTTTTCTCATCTGCAAAACCAGAGATCAATAGCAATGAAAATAATAAATGATAAAACCTAACAACTATGGAGTCCTTCTCTGTATAAGGCACTGTGCTAAATGTTGTTACAACCGTGTGAAATTGGTCCTGTTGTGATCCATTTTTTTTTAATTTTTTTGTTTTTTTATTCAAAATATTTAAACATCTACTTGTACATATCTGTGGGTTATAGTGTGTTGTTTCAGTACATGCATACACTATACAATGATTCACTTAGGTTAGATAGAATAGTTTTGTACTAATTCTCTTTTTCTTCCCCAACCATTTTTTTTTTTTAAATTTAGATTCCACATATGAGTAATATCATCTACTATTTGCCTCTCTTACTTAAGTATTACTTCACTTAACATGATGGTTTCCAGTTCTATCCATGTTGTTGCAAATAATAGGATATCATTTTATTACACCTGAGTAGTATTCCATTGTGTATATACATCACAGTTTTTTTTATCCATTCATCTGTTGATGGGCATTTAGGTTGATTACATCTCTTGGCTATTGTGAATAGTGCTACAATTAACTTGGAAGTGCAGGTGTATTTTTGATATATTGATTTCATTTCATTTTGGTATAAACCTAATAGTTTGATACCTGGGTCATAAAGTAGATCTATTTTTAGTTCTCTGAGAAACCTCTATATTGTTTTCTACAGTGGCTGTACCAATTTACATTCCCACCAATATTGTAGGAGAGTTCCATTTTCTCTGCATCTTTGCCAGCATTTGTTGTTTTTCGTCTTGGTGATAATAGCCGTTCAAGCTGGAGTGAGATGATATCTCCTAGGGGTTTTGATTTGCATTTCCTTGATGATGAATGATTTTGAGCATTTTTCGTGTGCATTTTGGCACATTTGTTTGTCTTCTTTTGAGAAATATCTGCTCAGTCTTTTGCCCATTTTTTAATTGGGTTATTTATTTCTTTGGTGTTGAGTTGTTTGAGTTCCTTATATGTTATGGATATCAGCCCATTGTCTGATGTATAGTTGGCAAACATTTTCTCTCATTCTGTAGTTTATCTCATCACTTGTTGATAGTGTCCCTTGCTGTGCAGAAGCTTTTTAGATTGATGTATTCCCATTTGTGTATTTTTGCTTCAGCTGCCTGTGCCTTTTGCAGTCTTGCTCAGAAAAACACTGCCCACTCCCATTTTATGCAGCATTTCCCCTATGCTTTCTTCTAATGGTTGTATAGTTACGGGTCTTGAATTTAGGTCTTTGATCTATTTTGAGTTGATTTTTGTGTACAATGAGAGATAGGGGTCTAGTTTCAGTCTTCTGTATGTGGATATCCAGTTTTCCCAGCACCATTTATTGAAGAAGCTGTCTTTTCCCCATTGTATAATTTTGGCACCTTTGATGGAAATCAATTGGTTGATGTATAGGTTTATTTCAGGGCTCTATATTCTATTCCATTGGTCAATTTATATGTTTTTATGCCAGTACCATGCTGTTTTGGTTACTAAGGCTTTATAGTCTATTTTGAAGTTGGGAAGTGTGATGCCTTCAACTTTACTCATTTTATTCAAGATTCTTTAGCTATGTGGGTTTTTTGTGGTTCCATAAAAGCCTTGAAATCTATTTTTTTCTATTTCTGAGTAGATTGTCATTGGTATTTTGATAAGGATTGCATTTAATGTGCAGATTTCTTTGGGTAATATGGACATTTTGATGATGTTAATTCTTCCAAACCATGAACATGGAATATCTTTTAATATATTTGTGTCCTCTTCAATTTTTTTCACCAGTGTTTTATAGTTTTCATTGTAGATGTATTTTATCTCCTCAGTTAAATTTACTCTTAGGTATTTTATTTTTTTGGTAGCTATTGTGAATTAGATTACTTTCTTGATTTCATATTCAGCTATTTTGTTTTTGGCATACAGGAAGGCTATTACTTTTTGTGTGTTGGTTTTGTATCTTGCCACTTTACTGAATTCATTTATTAGTTCTAGTAATTTTTTGGAGGAGTCTTTAGGGTTTTCTGTCCATAGAATCATGTCATCTGCAAATAGGGATAGTTTAACTTCCTTGTTTTGTATTTGAATACCCTTTATTGCTTTCTCTTGCCTTATTGTGCTGGCTAGAACTTCCAGTACTATGTTGAATAAGCTTGGGGAAAGTGGGCATGTTTGTCTTATTCCAGATCTTAGAGGAAAAGCCTCCAATTTTTCTCCATTCAGAATGATTTTAGCTCTGGGTTTGTAACATATGGCCTTTACAGTGTTGAGGTACAATTCTTCTATACCTAATTTGTTGAGTGTTTTTATCATGAAAGGGTTTTAGATTTTATCAAATGCTTTTTCTGTATTTATCAAAATGATCGTATTTTTTTTTCCTTCATTCCGTTGATGTGAACATTTATTGATTTGCATATATTGGTCCATTCTTGTGTCCTTGGGATGAATCCCACTTGATCATGGTGTATGACCTTTTTGATGTGTTTTTGGTTAGCTAATTCTGTTTGCTACTATTTTGTCGAGGATCTTCACATCTGTGTTCGTTAGGGATATTAGTCTGTACATATTTTTGTTGCTGTTGTTTCTTTCTCTGGTTTTGGCATGAGGTAATGCTGGCCTCTTAAAATGAGTTTGAAAGTATTTCTTTCTCTTCAATATTTGGAAAGAGTTTGAGAAGAATCAATGCTAGTTCTTCTTTAAATATCTGGTAGAATTCAGCCATGAAGCATACCTAGGGTTCTAGGGTATTCTTTGTTGTAAAACTTTTTATTACTGCTTCAATCTCATCACTTGTTACTGGTCTGTTTAGGTTTTCTAGTTCCTCATGATTCATACATCCTTCACAGTAAGATATATGTGTCCAGGAATTTATCCATTTATTCTAGGTTTTCCAGATTGTTTGTATATAGCTGTTCATAGTAGCCTTGTGATCTTTTGTATTTCTGTGGCATCAGTAATATCTCCTTTTTCATTTTAATTTTATTTATTTGAGTCTTCTCCCTTTATTCTTCATTAGTCTAGCTGAAGGTTTATTGATTTTGTTTATCTTTTTGAAAAGCCACCTCTTTGTTTCATCAATTGTTTTTATTGTTTTTTAAAAACTCTAATTGATCTATTCCTCATCTCATCTTTATTATATCTCTCTTTCTATTGATTTGGGTTTGGGTTTGCTCTTTTTTTTCTAGTTCTTTCAGGTATAACATAGATTGTTTATTTGAAGTCTTTCTTCTTTTTTAATGTAGGCATTTATTACTACAAACTTCCCTCTTAGAACTCCTTTCACTGTATCCCATAGGTTCTCATATGTTGTGTTTTCATTTTTATTTGTCTCCAGGAATTTTTAAATTTTCTTTCTGATATCTTCTTTGATCTATTCAGTGTTTAGGAGTATATTATTTAATTTCCATGTATTCTTATGGTTTCTAGTGTCCCTTTTGTGGTTGAGTTCTAGTTTTACTATCCATTGTGGTTAGACAAAGAAGTTGATACGATTTTATTTTTTTTAAATTTGTTGAGTTTTTTGTTTGTTTGTTTCCTAACATATGACCTATTCTAGAGAATGTTCCATGTGCCACTGAGAAGAATGTGTATTCTGGAGCTGCTGGATGAAATGTTCTATAAATGTCTGTTAGGTCCAGTAAGCCTATAGTAGAGATTAATTCTGGTGTTTCCTGACTAGTTTTCTGTCTGGACAATCGATCCTTTACTGAAAGTGGATATTAAAGTCTGCAACCATGCTTGTGTTGGAGTGTATTTCTCTTGTTAGGTCCAATATTGAGTAATTGTTTTATATACTCCATAGTTGGGTACATATATATTTATAACAGTCTTATCCTCTTGTTGAATTGATCCCTTTATCATTATATAATGATATTCCTTAACTTTTTTTTTTACTATTGTTGGCTTGAAGTCTATATTATCTGATATAAGTATAGCTATTCCTGCTATTTTTTGGTTTCTATTTGTATGAAATATATTTTTCCATCCTTCACTTTCAGCCTCTGTGTGTTTAATGTAGGCAGCATATTGTTGGCTCTTATTTTATAATCTATTCAACCCCTCTGTGTCTTTTAATTGGGGCACTTAGTCCATTAACATTTAGGATCATTATTGATGTATAGGGACTTGCTACTGCCATTTTGCTATTTTTTTTTTCCTTTTTCTGGTCTTATTGACTTCCTTTGTGATTTAGTGGCTTTCTATAGAAATATATTTTGATTTTTCACTATTTATTTTTAATATGTCTTATAAGTTTCTGTGTTATGGTTACTATGAGGCTTACTAAAAGAATGTTATACTTATAACAAATTATTTTATATTATTAACAACTTAACTTTGATATCTAAGAAAAAAGAAAAAAAAGATGCTACCTCTATGCTTTGATGTCATCCCTCCCACCATATATGTTTTGACATTTTGTTGTATACTGTTACATCTTTTAACATGTCTTATCTCTTATATGGTTGTATATGTTATTGTCTTATTAGATTTGTTCTTTAGTCTTTATACTAAGGATATAAGTGGTTTATCCACCACTCTTATAACACTGGAGTATTGTGAAGTTTCTATGTACTTATCTTACTAATGAGTTATGTACCTTCAAATGTATTTTCTTGCTATTCTTTAGCATCATTTTCTTTCATATTGAAGAGCTCCCTTTACCTCCATTTCTCGTAAGGCAAGTCTAGTGTTGATGAATTCCCTTAGCTTTTGTTTTTCTGGGAAATACTTTATATCTTCTTCATATTTGAGGTTAGCACTGCTGGATTCAGAATTCTTGGTTGACAATCTGTTTTCTTTTAGCACTTTAAATATATCATCCCATTCTCTTCTGGCTTGTAGTCTTTCCACTGAGAAATGTGCTGAGAGACATTATTAGGGCTCCATTGAATGTTCTGTGTTTCTTTTCTCCTGCTGCTTTCAGTATTCTCTCTTTGTTTTTGATGTTTAATAATTTGATTATAATGTGTCTTGGGGTTTTCCTCTTTGGATTGAACTTGTTTGGCAACCTCTGAGCTTTCTGTATCTGGATGCTGTCATCTTTCTCTATACCTGAGAAACTTTCAGTTGTTATTTCCTTGAATATGCTTTCTAGGTCTCTTCCTCTTTCCTTCTCAGGTATGTTAATTATGCAGAGGTGATTTTGTTTTAAGGAGACCCATATTTGCTGTATTTCTGTTTCATTTTTTCTTATTCTTTTATCTTTTCTTTCTTTTTTTTAAAGATCATGGGCTCTATTATTTTTTATTCATAAAATAAGTGTTAATACATTTAAAAAGACTCAGATCATAGAAAATATGTTCTCTGACCACAATAACAGAGGAAATTTAGAAAATTCACAAATACATGGAAATCCAACAACACTCTTCCAAATAAACAATGGATAAAAAGAAAAATCACAGGGAAATCAGATGAAAATCAAAGTGCAACATACCAAAATGTATAGGATGCAGGGCTCAGAAAGTGCTTACAGGAAAATCTATAGTTATAAACACCCGTTTTAAAAATAAGAAAAATCTCAAATAAGTAACATAAACTTCTAGCTTAAGAAAATAAAAAAAAGAAGAGTATGCTAAACCAAAAGCAAATATAAGTAGTAGATAACAAAGATTACAATAGAAATGTATGAAATAGGGAATTAAAAAACTATAGAGAAAATTGACAAAACCAAAAGTTGATTGTTTAAAAAGATCAACAAAATTTGCAAACCTTTATCTAGATTGACCAAGAAAAAAAGATAGAAGACTGAAATTACTAAAATAAGATATAAAGCAGGGGCATTATTACATTCATTATAGTTTTTCGTGGTGATAAGATTTAGTTTCTTTCCCTTTCTTATTTGTAGTTTTGTTCTACCAGTGGATTTTGTTCTTTCTTGTGTATTTGGGGTAGTGATTATCACCTTTTGGATTCCAGATGCAGGACTTCTTTGAGGATTGCTTGTAGGGCTGGTCATGTGGTGGTGAACTCCCACAGCTTTTGTTTGTCAGGAAACTATACTATTTCTCCCTCATTTCTGAAGGAAAGCCTTGCCCAGTGCAGTATTCTTGGATGGCAATATTTTTCTTTTAGTGTTTGAATATATCATCCAATTTTCTTCAGACTGTATAGTTTCTGTTAAGAAGTCTTCTGTTAGTTGGATGCGATACCATTATAAAGATGACTTGATGCTTTTCTCTCACTTTTTTTAAAGATTTTTCTTTGTCTTTGAATTTAGCCAGTTTGACTATAATATGTCTTAGAGATGATCTTTTTAGATTGAATGTTTTTGGGGATCTTTAAGCCTCCTGGATCTGAAGATCCCTGTCCCTCCCTATGCCTGGGAAGATTTCCCATTATTATTTCATTGAATAGGTTTTCCGTGCCTTTCCTTTCTCCTCCCCTTCTGGAACATGTATGATAAGAATGTTTGTGTACTTAAGGTTATCTACTAACTCTCTTAGATTTTCTTCATTTTTTAAAATTCTTTTTTTTTTTTTTGTCTATGTTGGTTATTTCAAAAAGACTATCTTCAAGATCAGAAATTCTTTCTTCTGTTCTGTTCTAGTCTGATGCTTATATTATCAATTGTGTTTTTTATTTCATTGAGTGAATCTTTCAGTTCCATGAGTTCTGCTACATTCTTTTCTAAGGTATTAATTTCTTTGTAAAATATCTCTTTCATATCCTGGATATTTTTTTCTTGTTTCATTATGTTGTCTAACTGAGTCTTCTTGTATTTCAATGAGTTTCCTTAAGATTGTTACTCAGAATTCCTTTTCAGTCATTTCAAGAGTTTCTTGCTCATTAGGTATTTGAGAATTATTATATCCTTTTGATGGTGTCACATTTTCTTGGATTTTCATATTTCTGGTATCTCTGTGTTGATGTCTGGTCATCTCGTAGAGCAGTTGCTTCTTCTATTACTCTGGAGTGGGCTTTGAGAGGACAGACACGATCTTCTCTTTCTCGTATCCTTGTGTCAATGCAGTCAAGTGTCTGGCAGGGCACCTGCAGGGAAGTAATGTTTTCAATGTGCTCCTTGCATGCTTCTGGGTGGAGGATGTGATGCTCTGCTCCTGCCTTAGGACCTTAGGCATGCTCTGTTTCTTGCCTGCTTCCAGGCAGAGGGGGCTGCCTCAGCTCCTTCCTAGCACCCTGGACATGCTCTTCTTATTCTTTTTACATTTTGCTCCTCTGACTTGATAATTTCATATGTTCTATGTTTGAGCTCACTGATACTTTCCTCTGTTTAATTAAATCTACTTTTGGAGCTATGAAGTTTTTCAATTCAGATAATGTATTCTTTATTTCTAGAATTTCTTTCTATTTTTTAAAAACTCATTCTATTCCTTTGTCAAGCTTCTCTCTCTGCTCCTGAATTGTTTTTCACATATCATTTAATTGTCTATCTTTATTTTCTTGTTAGTACCTGACCATTCTTAAGAGGGTTATTCTAAATTCTCTGTCAGACATTTCATGGATCTGCTTTCCTTTGGTTCCACTGCTTGTGCTTTGTTGGTTTCCTTTGATAGCAACTTATTTCTCTGTTCTTTTGTGATCTTTGTCTTTATGTTGAGGTCTGGGCATTTGAAAAGACTGCTACCTCTTCTAGATTTTATAGGTGTTCTTTGGTGGTGTTATACCTTTACTTGTTAATATCAGAGCCTTGTATCTGGTCCATGTTTTTTTTTTTTTTTTCCTGGTCTGTGGTGGATTAATAGCCACCACCACCAGTTAAACTCTGAACTGGAAATAATGTGCTGTCCTGTTGTCAATTCCCTAATTGGGAGAACTTCCTGTGGAAGCCAGAACTTGAGTTCTGTGCTTGAGGAAAATTGTTGCTTTGCTATTAATTCTCTGGGGAAGGCTTTTTGTGCAAACATGATTTCAATATTTGGTGCTTTAATCACTTCTGGGTCTGGGCTACATGGAAATTCTAGCCTGGGATTCTTTCCTGCAGATTGTACCTTCTGCAGTTCTATTGCCCTGACTGATTTCCACTGAAATCAGCTGCCCATGCTTCACATCTGTGTTCCCCTGGTGGGCCAGCATTTCTCTTGCATTCCAGCCATTCTTTGTGGGGAAAGTCATTTACACATCATTTGTAATGAGTCACTGTCCTCTGACAGGCTTCTTTTTCCAGTTGGCTGTTTCAACTTACTCCTATGCAAGCTCAGGGGGACCCTACCAATGGTCTTTCTGGCCTGCAGGCTGGTTTGGTGCACTGTGAAGCCCTCCTCCCCACTGCAGACTCTAAGCAAGTTCATGTGAAGGGTGCCACTGTGGCTTTTGCTGCCTCCTGAAAGAAGATTCATGTGCTGCTGTCATTCCCTGCTCCATACCAGGCTGGCTCAGAAGAGGCCAGGGCTTGAAACAGTCAGAGCCATCTCTACTCCTTCTTACAGTGGTCTCTCTGTGGGTCTCTTCACCTTTTTCCCAGCTCCTGTAGTCTCAGGTTGGCAGTCTTTACTTTTGAAGAGTTGTAAATTGTTTACTTATAGGGAGGAGCAACACTGGGAATTGTCTATTCCACCATCTTAATGACATCACTCCTGATCCTATTTTATAGATGACGAAACTGGCTCTCAGAGGTTAAGCAGGTTGACCATGGTAATACAGTTAGAAGATGGTAGAAATGCCTAGCATAACATCCAGCAAAGATTCAGTGAAAACATTATTGTTATTATTAATATTATCAACATCATGACCCTTGTCCTGATGTCCTCTATAATCTCCTCTTCCAATGTGTGATCTCTGTGAAAACAGGGAGTATGCAAGAGGTAAATTGCTTATTGCTGTTAACTAGAATACTGCATAGACTCTCAATAAGTGGATATAAGAAGAAAGACAAAGGAAGGAAGGAAGGAAGGAAGGAAGGAAGGAAGGAAGGAAGGAAGGAAGGAAGGAAAGAAGCAAAGAAGGAAGGAAGGAAGGAAGGAAGAAGGGAAGAAAGAAAGAAAGAAAGAAAGAAAGAAAGAAAGAAAGAAAGAAAGAAAGAAAGAAAGAAAGAAAGAAAGAAAGAAAGAAAGAAAGAAAGAAAGAAAGAAAGAAAGAAAGAAAGAAAGAGAAAGGAAGGAACTGAAGGAAGGGATATGTGCATGAATAAAATGCATGCATATTGCCGTTTAATACATCTGCCATCACATTTCTGACCTGTTGACGATTTCAGGAGAACTACTAATATGAAACGTGCCAGGCCTATTAACAATCATGGTTGGCAGTGTGCCATTTTCCAATATGCCTGTACTGATGAATGTACAGGCAATAGAAGTTGCTCTGTTTTTTAAATGACTGCCAAAGTTCCCAATGCACAGCTTCAGCCAGGAAGCAACTGGATAAATTCTGAAATATTTTGACAGAGTTATGTTGACCAAGGCTCTACATAGAGAGCCATTTACAGAAAAGCATCTCTCACTTATCAGTCAAAGAAAAATGGTTTTTGAAGATTAAGGTGCAAGGAGAACTATTTGTTTTCCCTTTGTATCCTAGTTTATACTTAATTTATGTCTCTGTTCTAACACAGCAATGGTAGTCATCCTATTGCTAACATTCCTGAAAGAGTAGGCTAAAATATATTTATGTCTCACATGAACTGCAAAATCTGTGTTCTTTTAAACTATATTTTCCCTTGCAGCTGTCATTTTCTTTCCTTTTTTGTCTCCACATAATCAGATTTTGAATATGGAAAATGCATAATTTTTAAAAAAATATAGTATATATTCAATAAAACCATGAATTTTATAAGATAACAAAGAAATATTTTAAAATGTTGAAGGAACAGTTGGTTTTTGCTTTATTATTTTAATTTCTTCACTTAGTTATTCATTTCCACCAGTTTTTAACAGGCATTTATTGAGTGCATACCATGCCACGCACTGCAGTTAGAGAACTGGTGATCTAGTTGGGGGGAAAAGGAGAGATGCACGAATGCATAATTAAAACATGGCAGGATCATTATTGTAATAGATATTTCCATAGAGTTTTGTGATAGCACAAGAGAGAGACTCCCTTCCTCTGCTTGGGGAACTATTGGAGGCTTCAGAGACGACATGCTATTTAAGCTGGGTCTTGAAAGCCAAAAGGAAATTAAAAGAGAAAAAAGAAGGGAAAAATATTCAAAGCAGAAATAGCATGAAATATCATCGAACACAGAATGTTCAAAGTATAGCACAAAAGGGAGTATGGAAGGTATATTGGGGAAGGAAAGGCCAATAAGAGAGATTAGAAAGAGTGGGTTGACGAATGTTTGATGGTTTTTAGGTTCTGACCAGGTACTAACTGTTTATAGACATAAAAGAATAGAAAAAGAAAAATGTAAGTTGTGCTCCCCCATAAATTAAAATGCAGATTGAAAACAAGTGTGCGTGCACACACATGATTATAACATTTTATTTTATCCACACTACAAGAGGAAAACAAACATATCTAAATAACTAACAGCTGGATTCTCTTCTGATCATATTATTTTCTGATATTATGGCACTGAGAGTTTACATCCTTAATATGACAATAAAAGAATTTGATTCCCCCAAAACATATAATTTCATATTTCATTGCATCCTAATTTTAAAAAGCAATAATTCATATTTGGGGTGAATTTGCATATTTGTGAGGAGTTATTGTTTTTCATACCTATTGAGCTTTGCAATCAATGAAGCAAGTGTAGAGAATTTGTAAAGAAACTGTGAGTGATCAGTAACTTTCAAGCATATGGCACGAAGGGAAAGGACCATGGCCCAGAATAAAAAGGAAGTCATCATAATTTCAACCACCTTGGAGTTCCACTTTTAAAGATGAACAAATGAACAGCTACTCTTAGGTCCCAACTGTCTTAGCCTCATGGAACCTGGATCCACTCTCACCCTCATTAGCGGAGATGGACTACTCTATCATCAAAGATCAAATTCCATTTCCTTTTCTTCTGGATACATGTGGGTGTTCTCTGTTTTGCGAAACAAGGGACAGTAATTACTTTAGTAAAGTTTAATTATTGTGTTATCTAATTTAGGCTGTTGTGGAACTACAGACATTGTAAAAACCATCTTTTCCAGAAAAGATAACAATGGCAATGTTTGCTTAAGGAAGGGGCATACACTTGGGGCTAGGAGGCTACCAGTTCTTTCCTTTCACTACCACCTGTCAATATAAAGATGCCGAGAACCAAGTTTCCTGAGAAAACCCTCCTGTGACATTCAGTGATAGATGGTTATGGAAGGCAGAACAAGAAGAAAATAAATGAATGGACTCCAGGGAATTATCTTCTCACTCTATAGTAAATACACTCACATATTTTAATACAAAATGGGTGAGTCTTCAGAAAGATCACGGTGGACAAAACTTCTTTTAAAATTACTTGAGAGAATAATATATTTGTCATAAAATCCAAGGACATAAGCTATTTTAAAATCTCTAACTCATTCTACTTCCCCCCCTTGCTTATAGCTGCTATCACTTTGGCCTAATATGAGCATGGTCCACTTTAAGAAACCCTATATTATTATTATTTCTTTTCTTAAAAAGAACAAGAATTCAATTTTACACATATTTGCCATTAAACTGCCTTTTTGGGAAACTCTTTACCCTACCCTCTTTTTTCAAGCTTGGTGAATATTAGAAACCAGTGAGATTGTATTTCAATTCAGTGCATGGTTTCTGAGGATCTGTGTGTATGGCTATCTTGTGTGCATAGGCAAACACAAAACTTATAAAATAAGTCTAGCTCTGAAAGAGTGTACAGTTTAACGAGTCTATAGTTTGGCATAACAAAAGCATAAAGAAGAGAAGAGTTCCACGCAAGCAGAAGACACTATAAACCAGAGCCTGCAAACTATCTACTTTGGTCTTTGCAGTGTTGGGCCTCACAGTATTTTTGCTTTAAATTTTTATATTAGTTATTAACATGAAGAATTACTAGATTTCATTTAAACATGCAGACTCGGCTTTTCTCAAAAATTGGATGATCTCGTGATATTGGCAGGTCTTTCTAATGGGAATAATGAGGTGGTGCTCAGTGGCAGCTGCTCCCTTTACAGTCTTGCCCACACTGCCCACCCTCTATTCTTCCATTCCTCCACATGTCTCCCTTACACTGTGGCCAGGTGTCAATTACCACTTCTCATTATGGTTCTACCTTTTACCCATTATATCAAGGCCACATCACTTTTACATGTCACCTGCCCAGCCCAAGAAAAACTGAAAGTTGCCATCCTTTGTGTAGGCTATTTGGTTTTAGAGTAGATAATGAGTTCACAAGGACAGGGCAAGACCTATGGGTGTCTGAGTAATCAGGAAAGCTTCTCGAAGAAGGGAAGGCTTAAATTGACTCCTGAAAGATGAATGGGATTTGCATTGAGGGGAGATTACATACAAGTGAATTTGGAAATGTTCAGAAGCATTCACAATGGCTCAGCAGTGGGAAGGCAAAGTTTGGTGCAGAGGACTGAGAAGGTAAGATTGACAGGGAAGGATGGGGCAGGATTTGTAGAAAGTCCTACATGACTGGCCTGGAAGTTTTGATTTTATCCTGGAAGTCAGAGAAGAGTAGGATAATATTTTCAGACAATTATGGTAACCATCATATTCTAGATATCCTAAAATAAGAAAAAACAAGGCATTGCACCACTTAACCCATTGGAAGATTGCATTTATAACAACCTGAAAGCCTGTATGCTAAATAAAATAAGATAAAATAAAAACAAGTGTATAAAATATAACTGTTAGATTAAATGTATATATTAGCTCACAAAAATATTGAAAAAATCTTAAAAAGCAAAGAACAAAAAGGTAATAAAACATGAGAGTGGAAAATATGAGCTGTCAGTTGTACTTCTCTATGAGAAAGAAAGACAAAGTTTGAATAGTTGTGTGGGGTCAATATGAACCTGAGACACCCACGTAAAACCAGACCCTCAAAGGAATTCATGAGAATAAATCTGCCCACTGGCCAAAAGCTTGTTTGTCACAGAGAAAGAGAGAGGGAAAGAAAAATTTTCCCATGTGAACACAGAGCCTGCTCTTAGGAAACTTCCATGCTAAGAAATTATAAAATGTGGTCCCGGTTGTTATTACCTCTGTTGGAAGCATAGAAGAACATACAGTCTGAGCTTTTAAAGGATCTCTGTAGATAAAAAGCAATGTAAGGTACATTCACAATCTAAAATTACGGATCATAGTAAGAGGGAATGTTTCAGACCCACAGGCAGCGGGCCAGAGCTTTGAGAGTTTCAGTTAACAAAATGTTTTGGATAGGTCACAGGTTTAGATCCTCATACTGGCCAGGTGCACAAACAAAAGAAAAAAAAAGTTTTGGGATAGAGACTGAAAAAAACACAATGTTTAAGAGCATTAATATATTCTGGAAGATTACATACAGATCATGACCTCCCATCTTATTGATTACACCCTTTATTTTTATAGGGCCAGATGTGGGTGTGGGGGCTTAGAGAAGAAAGGATTTGTTTACATCATGCCATTTTTTAAATGCAAGAACAAAAAGTAAAATTTAAGTCTCTGACTCTAACACCACCTCGTTAGGGCAGTCATATAAAGAAATATACGAAGAAAGAAGAAAAAAAGAATCCATGTTATTTGGTGATTCTTTGGGTGTAGCAGAAAAAGGAGAGTCAGGTATCAAGAATCACAAAACCCTGGGAGCGGATTTACTTTTATGGTAGCCAGTTCTGTTTCTGGAAGGAGCAAAGTGATGCCAGAGAAAATCGCAGGGGAGATTTTCCTACCAATAGCATTCTTGGATTTTATATATTTAATCAACATTTATAAGCAGCTATCACAGGCAAATCATCAAAGTTAGGCAACGTCAGAGATACAGAGATGGTTGAGTGAGTCATGGCCTGTCATTTAAGAAATATGTAATTTAGTGGAGGGGGTAAATAGGTGTACCAGTGACCAGGGGAATTAACTAAGGAGGACGAGGAATGTGCTGCAATTCAGGCTAGGGTAGCAGCCAGCCCGCCTTTATCCCAGCAGAACCTTGGGACTGTGATGGAGATAGACAGTTCTAACCCAGGCAAGAGGAAGACCACTGTCCAGCTAAAGGTCACACATGCAATCTCTGAATTTCTTAAATTGAATGTGCTCATTCTTCCCAGTGTGAAATTACAGAAAAAGATGGCTTTTACCACCTTTTATGAAAGGGCCCATATATTTAATTTGAAAACAAACAGACATAATATCAACCACCCAGCTAACATAAGGTTATAAATTACTGACATCCTGTAAAACTAGTGATTATTGCCTCTTTAAGAGTTTTTGTGTCTTATTTTTAGTAAAGGGGTGAAGGATCCTTTCAGAAATGCATTTCTTAGTTAAAACCTGCAATAAAATTGTTGATTGTCAACTCTTACCTATAGATGCTTTGGTGAGGACATTAATATCAGTAACAATGTCTCAAAAATCTTAATCTTCCCCTTTGAGAAGATGAATACTTTGGGGGATAATCACTGTGGACATGTCAGATTTGATACATGGCTTCTAGTACAGTTGCTTGATTACATATGCCCATTTGTAGAAGATTCTGGGCTTTTTTTATAGAGGAGAGACTCTTTGGGAAGGATAAATTCTAGGAAAAAGAAAACCAGAACTGAAACAATTTGAGCGTATTTCTGCTGAGAACCCCAAGAGAGAAGCTCAAACCTAGGATGCTGGATGAACAAGAAAGAGAGAAAACTCTATATACACTTGATATCATTTTTTTTTTCTAAACAGTAAGGATTGAAATTGTCAAACTGTATTTAGAAGGAATACTCGTTTCTAACCCAAATTTCAGAACTCTGCAAGGGCATGTGTCAGGGCAGCAGGGAGCACTCATCGGCTTTTATCCCCATGCTGGTTTCCCTACAATTTATAAAATATTTGGTCAGGGTCTGCAATACTCCCGACAAAGAAGGAACTTCATAGAAGCCTTTTGCAATAGAATACCTGGCTGTTAAATTTTAGAAAATAAGAAGCCAGAGGTGAGACTGACAGGTTATGGGGAGGGTAGTGAGGGAAGACAGACAGAACTGACAGTTTATTTTTAAGCATTTCAAACTTTGGCGGATCAATTTTCTGAAAGGGTTTCCTTCTGATTGTTCTTTTGAAAGTAAGAACTGCCAGGGCTACCACAGAAAGTTGACACCTATTCAGTTCAGCACTTAGAAAAAGCTAAGAGGGAAAAGAAAGACTTTCAATTCCTGTCCTTTCAATTTATTGTGGTGTTGAAAGCAGTGAATAGCGGAGTTGGTGCTGAAAAGCATTTTCCATTATATCTACTGCAAAGTCTTAATGAATGTCAATGAGTAGGGACAGTCAGGAAGTAAAACTTTCTCCAACTTCCAGAGTTTGATGGTGCATTCTTACAGCAAACTGAGATGCGATATCTGATTGGGACCTAAACCTATATGATAAGAAGAATAAAATTACACTTTTTAGGTTGCTCCTACACCATAATGCTATCATTACATATTACATATATTTTTTTCAGAATAGATTATATGTTTTCCCTCTCTTATTTTATAGGAATAAAATTTGGAAAGTGTTGCTAGCCACTACCTTGAATTAATCTACTTTTCCACGAGATTCATTTAGTGTTCAATTGAGTTGCTTATCATAAGCCTTCACCATCACATGTATTATATGATAGTCTTTTTGTTTGTTTCTGTAAGTATATGTACATTTTGTTTCTAGATTATGTCAATGTAAAAAATTTTTTATAAACTGTCTTGATATTCTGCCTAGAGGGACCAGTGTGATACTTCTTAGGTAGTTATACACATGATAAATATTTAAAAATTGGACTTTTGTGATTATCCCCATCTTTTTTGCACTTTTTTGTCTATTGAAATTGAGCACACATGTGGAATATGATATTAAGGTAGGGATGGGGATTTTTGCAAACTGAAGAAAGGATAGAGTTTCAAATTTGCTTAACCAACATTTATTTGAACAGAGACTATGTAAGGCTCTGAGAATATGCAAATTACTGAGGCAATCCATGCCCTTTAGTATTCTAGCAGATTAAAAAGGACATGACAATAGATAACGCAGTAAGACTATGGCAAGAGATCAACATATGGTACTAAGCCTCAAAGATAGAACTTTCCATGTCCAGCCAACACTAGGCAAACTAGTCATTAAGATCTCGAAGCATGTGAGAGAGATAATTTGCTTTGGTCTGAAAGTCAACAGTAAGAGGATAGCAGTGTACAAAAACGTCTGTGGGTCCTGACAAATGACACTGCTTTAGGCTCTGGTTAATTTGTGTCACATTAGCAGAAATCATGTCTCTCGATATGACCCTTAGAAAAGAATAACTCTATTACGTTTTGGTTGGCAAAAGCTTACACTTCTCCTGGGCAGGGGACTAAGTATTTGTGGAGCAACTGAAGAATTAAAGCAAAATAATGACGCTACTGCTTAAAGATGGAACCAGACAGACAAGAGCAACAGTTCTCAGAGTTGCTCGCACATTAGAATCACCTGAAGAGCATTAAAACATTTCCCACCTGCACCCCAGCCCAATTAAATCAGAGTTTCTGGGAACTGGGCCCAGAATTTATAAACTCCCCCAATGACTCCAATGCACAGCCAAGTTGGAGAACCAGCGGGTTAAAGCAGTGTTGCTCAAACTGTAATAAGCTGCAGGTCACCTGAGGATCTGATTGAAATGCAGATTCTGATTCTGTGAGTCCGCAGTGAGGCTTGAGATTCTGTTTTACTATCAGATTCCCAGGTGATGAGTACGCTGTTGTTGAGTTGGAAGGGGCTACAGGCACTTGGAGACTAGAAAACGTCCCATTTGCTAGCCTTCCATTCTGGACCCAAACTCCTGAAGGTAAGCCAGTTGGAATTGTCATGTGGCTTTTACATAATAGCTTTCCTTCTTTCTTTTCTTTCCCAAAACACTGATTTATATAACATGGGATTTTTGAGATTGGGCATTAGATGTTGAGTGGGTCTGGCCATGTCCTATTTACCATATTAAAATCTGAGATATGTTTTTTGGAACTGGGTGAGGTTAGAGGCCAAACTCCATATAGAAATGGGTGATTTAAATTATTGTGATTTGTTTACCTTATACAATCGTTGTAAAAATGCCTCTCTAAGTTATCTTTGTTTTGGAACATTGTCTGACTCTTTTACAGCTACCACTATCTCCTATGACTCCTACGTCCTTTGGGATGTAGTATTGTGAAGTGGTAACAATTGTGGCCCCTGGAGTAAGACTGCCAGATTTCAAATCCTGCCTCAAAAGCTTTGTGGACAAGAATACTCAGGTTCTCTGTTTCTCTACAATGGGGATTAAAATAAGACCTATTATATGTGGTTGTTATGAGCATTGAATGAGTGACATTTACATGACACTGAGAATGGAGCATGGTTGTCACCAATCCTGGATGAAATCTTTTACAGTCTTATTTTTATTACAGAGACAAGACCTGAAAAAAAAAGTGTCCCAGCCCTTCACAAGCCAGGGAGCCATTCTGAGAATTAAAAGATGTGATCATGCTTTGTTAGCAAAGCTCATAGATTTCCTCACTGCCATTAAACCAACTCCCCCTGCTCACCCCATGGCGGATATTTCCAGCTCATATTTTGACAGGGTTTATTCACATTAAATGCATATTTTGAAAGCACTAGCTACAGGACAGTCACTGCTGTAGTTGTTGGTGTTAAAGAGGTGAGCAAAAAAGACCAAAATTTCTGCCCCCTGAAGCTAAGATTCTAGAAGGCATAGCAGACAGTGAACCAGAAGTGTATGTAGTATGCCAGGTGATGATAACTGCTATGGATAAAATTAAAGTCACAAAGGGGAATAAAAAGTGCCAGAGGAGGAGGGGGAGGGTTAGCAATATTAAGTAAGGTGGTCAGGAAATCTTCCATGGAGAAGAAGACAATGTGTTCGCCAGAAGGAGAGTAAGAAAGCCTTGTGGGGATTTGAAGAAAGAGCATTCCAGGAAGAGCAACTAGCAGAGGTTTTGAGGTGGGAAAGTGTAGAAAGCTATCATGTAAAAAGAAATCTATTAACCAGGAATCAATCAATGTGGCCACTTGACTGAATGAGGGAGGAGGAAGGTGACAGCTAATAGGTTAGAGTTTCTCAGATGTGAGCATACATCAGAATCACCTGCAGGACTTGTTAAAACTAAGTTCTGGGCTCCATATCCAGCTTCATATTCATGAGGTCTGGGGAGGAGTCTAAGAATTGCATTTCTAATAAGATCCTGTGGGGAAGAGGAACACATCACATTGACAACCATTAGATTAGACTGAGAAATAGTTGCAGATAGATCATACCAGACTCTATCGGACATTATACAGGTTTTGTTTTTTACTTTAAGTGAAAAGTGAAGTGACCATGAATCAGAGTAGTAGCTTGATCAAATGCACAGGTTTTGCAAAGTAATCCTTCTGACAGAAGTGCGGAAGGTTAGGTACCAGGGCTTCCTTGTAATATACATGACGTGATACTGCTTCATTGGATGTGAAAGTCTTCAGTCAGTTCAACTCATTTGGTAAGACACATTTCATCTTATCACTTATACTTTGTAGACTTATGTTTTACCTTCTTCACATGTCTGGTCAAATGCGCTGACATCAATGTGAAATACAGGAGTTAATTAGTTCAAACTGATTTAAATCCAAAGTCAACCCACTGCAAATCTACAACAAGTCGTTCAACAACAGGTAATTTGATAAAAAACAAAACAAATAACAAACCTTTTTCAAATAATGTTGACGGCATCTTATAGACAAAGTCACAATATTGGTGTTATCACTTTTTAAATATTACCTTGTGCTAGTGGTAATTATAGCTCAGGATGATACAGATAGATTCGACTTTTGCCATTGTTTTGTTGACTTTCATGCTATCCTCAGTGTAATACCATGTTCAGATGGAGGGCCCTTCTTAAGAACAGGGGAAAATAATCAAGCATTGTCCTATAAAAGATATTTGGGGGGACAGGCCCAAGAGTCATGGTGACCATGTGCCCCAAGGTGCAAGTGCATCCAAGCAGGTAGGTGGCACTGCCACCACTGGACCTCACCCCCTGCACACCAGAAGCCTCACAGAGAGGCCCGAGAGCTGTGGCAACCATGTGCCCTAAGGCGCCAGCATGGGAACAGGTAGGCACTGCTGCTGGACTCCCAGCCCATCCAGTTCCCATGGCCCAGAGAGGCCCAAACCTTCTGTCCACAGGCACTGAGGCAGCCCTGTCAAATTGGCAGTCCCAGCAGGATCCTAGTCAGACAAAAGAGTCAAATGAGTGGACCATGAAATTCCTTGCCACAATGACTAAACACCAAAGGAAAGATACCAGAAATATGAAATATCAAGAAAGTACATCACCAAAGGGTAATAACTCTCAAGCTCTATATCCACAGAACAAAAAGCCCTTGAAATGACTGACAAGGAATTCGAGCAGTAATCCTAAAAAAAACTAAATGAGATACAAGAAAACTCAGCTAGACAACATGATGAAATGAGTAAAAGTATACAGGGACTTGAAAGAAGAAATGTACAAGGAAATCAATGTCCTGAAAAAGAATGTAGCAGAGCTCGTAGAGCTGAGGAATTCATTCAACGAAATAAAAAACACAACAGAGAGTTTAACCAGCAGACTTGCAAAAGCAGAAGAGAGAACTTCTAACCTTAAAGATGGGCTGTTTGAAATAACACAGGCAGACAAAAAAAAAAAAAAAAAGAAAGAAAGAAAAAAGAATTAAAAACATTGAAGAATATCTAAGAGAGATCAGACAACCTTAAGCACTCAAATATCCGAGTCATGGGTTTTCCAGGAGAAGAGGAAAAAGGAAATGCCATTGAAAACATATTCAACAAAATAGTGGCAGAAAACTTCCCAGGTATAGGAAAAGACACAGATCTTCAGATTCAAGAAGCTCAAAGATCCCTAATTGTATTTAATACAAAAAGGTTTTCTCCAAGACATGTTATAGTCAAACTGGCAAAATTCAAAGACCAAGAGAGAATCTTAAAAGCTGCAAGAGAGAAGTGTCAAATCACCTATAAGGAAGCCCCAATCAGATTAACATCAGACTTTTCATCACAAACCCAAAAAGCCCGAAGGGAAAGGGATGATATATTCAAAATTGCCAGCCAAGAATGCTTTACCTGGCAAGGTTATCTTTCTGAAATGAAGGAAACGTAGTTTATTTCTCAGACAAACAAAAACTGCAAGAGTTCAATACCACATGACCACCCTTACAAGAAATTCTCAAAGGAGTACTGGGTTTAGCACCTGAAAAATAACCACTACTGCCATAAAAACTCAAGAAAAATCAAAACCCACTAGTAAAATAAAAATGCTAGCAATGAAGAAAAAAAAAATTACCTACCAACTGAAAAACCAACAAATACAAAAGACAAGCAGTAAATCAGGAAGAAAGGAACAAAAGACACTTAAGGCATCCAACCAAAAATCAATAAAATGCTAGGAGTAAATCAACACTTTTCAATAATAATTCTTAATGTCATCTTTTCAATAATAATTCTTAATGTCAAAGGATAAAATTCCCCACTCAGAAGACACATACTGACTGACTGCAGTAAAAAGGTGGACCCAACTATATGCTGCCTTCAAGAGACCCACCTCACCTATAAAGACACTCATAGACTAACACTGAAAGGATGGAAAAAGATATACCATGCAAATAGAAATGAAAAATGAGCTAGAGTAGCTATTCTTATATCTGATAATATAGACTTCAAACTAAAAACCATAAAAAGAGATAAAGAGGGCCACACTATACAATGATAAAAGGATTTGTCCATCAAGAAGACATAACAATAATAAATATATATGCACCCAATGTCAGAGCAGCCAGATTTATAAAGCAAATTGTACTAGACCTAAAGAATGAGATAGACAATAATACCATAATAGCAGGGGACCTGAAAACCCCATTATCAATACAGGACAGTTCATCAAGGTAAAGATTCAGCAGAGATACACAAGATCTAAACAACACTTTAGATAAATTGGATTTGGCAGGCATCTATGTAACATTCCATCCAACAACCTCAGAATATTAATTCTTCTCATCAGCACATGGAACATTCTCCAGGATAGGTCATGTGTTAGGTCACAAATCAAGTCTCAGCAAATTCAAAGAAATTGGAACTATTTCATGTATTTTTTCAGATCAGAATGGATTAAAATTAGAAATCAATAACAAATGAAATTCTGGAAACTATACGAACATACAGAAATTAAACAGCATTCTACTTAATGACATATGGGTCCAAGAAGAAATTAAACAGGAAATCAAAAAATGTATTGAACCTAATGAAAACAATGATACATCATACCAAAACCTGTGGGATACTGCAAAGGCAGTACTAAGGGGGAAATTTATCACATTAAATACTTACTTCAGAAGAATGGAAAGATGGCAAGTAAACAACCTAATTCTTCTAGTTCACCTTAAAGAACTAGAAAAACGAGAACAATCCAAACCAAAAGTTAGCAGACAGAAAGAAATCATTAAGATCAGAGCAGAACTTAATGAAATTTAAACCCCCAAAATGACACAAAAGATCAATGAATCAAAATGTCAGTTTTTTGAAAAGATATATAAAATTGACAAACCATTAGCATGTATAACTAAAAAATGAAGACAGAAGACCCAAATAACAAAAATTAGAAATGAAAAAGATGATATTACAACTGATACCCCAGAAATACAAGGAATCATTAGTGACTACTATAAACAACTATATGCCAACAAATTTGAAAATCTGGAGGAAATGGATAAATTTCTGGACACACACAAACTACCAAAACTGAGCCAAGAAGACATAGAAAATATGAACAGACAAATAACAATACAGCAGATTGAAGCTGTTATCAGAAGGCTCCCAACAAAGAAAAGCCCAGGACCAGATGGATTCACAGCAGAATTTTACCAAACATTCAAGGAGGAATTGACACCAATTCTCTGCAAACTATTCCAAAAGATTGAAACAGGCAATTCTCCCAAACTCATTCTATGAAGCAAGCATCACCCTGATATCAAAACCAGATAAACAAAAAAAGAAAACTACAGGCCGATATCCTTGATGAATATAGATGCAAAAATCCTCACTAAAATACTAGCTAACAGAATTTAGCAACACATACACAAAATTATACACCATGACCAAGTGGAGTTCATCCCCATGATGCAAGGTTGGTTCAACATATTCAAATCAATAAATGTGATACACCATATCAATAAAATCAAACACAAGGACTATATGATCATCTCTATAGACACTGAAAAAGCATTCTACAAAATTCAACTCTTGTTCATGATAAAGACTTTCTACAATTTAGGTATAGATGGAAAGTATCTCAACATAATTAAAGGCATATATGATAAGCCCATTGCCAATATCATCCTGAATGGGGAAAAGCTGAAAGCTGTTCTCTTAAGAACAGGAACTAGACAAGGATGCCCACTCTCACCACTCCTATTCAACATAGTGTTGGAAGTACTAGCCAGAGCAATCAGAGACGAGAAGGAAATAAAGGGCATTCAGATTGGAAAAGATGAAGTTAAAATGTCCCTCTTTGCAGACAACATGATCTTATGTATCAAACAGACTGAAGCCTCCACAAAAAGCTCTTGGAGTTGTTAAATGATTTCAGCAAAGTTGCAGGATACAAAATCAACACACAAAAATCAGTAGCATTTCTATCCTCCAATAGTGAACATGCAGAAAGAGAAATCAAGAAAGCTAGCCTATTTATGATAGCCAGCAAAAAATAAAATACTTAGGAATAGAGTTAACCAACCAAAAACAATCTCTATAATGAGAACTACAAACCACTGTTGAGAGAAATTAAAAGAGACACAAGAAAATGGAAAGATATCCCATGCTCTTGGATTAGAAGAATCAACATTGTGAAAATGTCCATACTATCCAAAGTGATATACAAATTCAATGCAATCCCCATCAAAATTCCAATGACATTTTTTCTCTGAAATGGAAAAGAAAAACTATCCTAACATTTATAAGGAATAACAAAAGATCACACATAGCCAAAGCAATTCTGAGCAAAAAAGTAAAGCTGGAGGCATAACACAACCTGACTTTAAACTATACTACAAAGCTGTAATAACCAAAACAGCCTGGTACTGGCATAAAAACAGACACCCAGAATAATGGAATAGAATAGAGAATCCAAAAATCAACCCACACTCCTCCAGACATCTGATCTTTAAAAGAGGCACCAAACCCATACACTGGGGAAGAGACTGCCTCTTCAGCAAATTTTGCTGGAATAACTGGATATCCATATGCAGGAGAATGAAACTAGACCCCTACTTTTTACCATATACCAAAATCAAGTCAAAATGGATTAAAGAATTAAATATACACCCTGAAACAAGAAAACTTCTTAAAGAAAACATAGGAGAAACACTTCAGGAAGTGGGACTGGGCACAGACATCATGAATATGACCCCAAAAGCATGGACAACCAAAGGAAAAATAAACAAATGAGATTATATCAAACTAAAAAGCTTCTGCACAGCAAAAGAAACAATTAACAGAGTTAAAAGACAACCAACAGAGTGGGAGAAAATATTTGCAAAATATACATCTAACAAAGGATTAATATCTAGAATATACAAGGAACTCAAACAACTTTACAACAAGAAGAACAAGTAACTCAATTAAAACGGGGCAAAGGAGCTAAATAGGCATTTCTCAAAGAAAGATATACGAATGGCCAACAGGCACAGGAAAAAATGTTCAATATCAGTCAGCATTCGGGAAATGCAAATCAAAATCACACTGAGATACCATCTCACCCCAGTTAGGATGGCTAATATCCAAAAGACTGTGAATGATAAATGTTGGCGAGGTTGCAGAGAAAAAGGAGCTCTCATACACTGTTGGTGGGACTGCAAAATGGTGCAACCTCTATGGAAAATGGTATGGAAGTTCCTCAAACAATTGCAGATAGATCTACCATATGACCCAGCCATCATCCCACTGCTGGTAATATACCCAATGGAAAGGAAATCATCATGTTAAAGGTATACCTGTTCTCCAATGTTCATTGAAGCACTATTCATAATAGCTAAGAGTTGGAACCAGTCCAAATATCCATTATCAGATAAATGGATACAGAAATGTGGTATATGTACCCAATGGAATACTACTCTGCTATACAAAAGAGTGAAATACTGCCATTTGCAATAACATGGATGGACTTAGAGAAAATTATGTTAAGTGAAATGAGTCAGGCAGAGAAAGAGAAATAACACATGTTCTCACTTATTTTTGAGAGCTAAAAATAAATAAATAAATACACAAATAAACTTGCGGGGTTAGGGAAGAAGGCACAACAATCAAATTCCTTGAAGGTGTTAAGACAAGTGAACAGATATGAGGTTTTTGGGATGGAGGGGGTGGGGGGGAGGGAGGTTTCAGTAATGGGCCACAAAAATCAACCACATTGTATATTTATAAAATAAAATAAAATTTTTTTAAAAAGGTTTTTTGGTTGTTTGATGTTTTGATATTTAAATTGATAGGCTCCATGGCATTTCTGTGGAGTCGATATTTTATATAGCCTTGTTGAGGGCAAGCTTTGTTATGTGACATGGATCCAGGACACCTTTTATGAATAACGTGATTGCAGTCAGTGAATCAAGGTACTCTGTAGTTGGTGTGTCTCTCAGCCTTATTGCACTCCAGGATTTTATACATTTTTTCTTGAAATATAATTGATTGTATATATCTGTAGGGTACTGCATTGAATATCAATACCTGTGGGCAATAAGTGATGTTCAAATTAGGATAATTAGTATATTCAATATTATTAATGTCTCTCTAGGTGAAAATTGAAGACCTAATGCTACTTTTACTAAGCTCTCTTTTGAATTCCTTGCTTGTCCAAGCAGAACCTATGCTCCAAGTCTGTTCTTTCTTTCCTTTTCTTTTTATGTTTTTAATGCATAAAAAAAAAATCAATTCTCTGGAAATCTATTCTCCAGAAAAGATGACTGTAACTCCAGATGTAGACAGATTTAGTCCCATAACACATTGCCACCACACATCTAATTTCCCAAACTAAGAAACTTTTTTTTTTTTTTTTGCAGCATTTGTCCTTTTGATTACTTTGTATGAATGCTGCACTTTTGTTAGAATAACATTTTCCATGGACTATATGCTCAGGCACTGAAAGGACAGGGCACTCTGACTCTAGAGAAAACAGTGTTTGCTCTGAGAGCATTCTGTCTCCTCTTTGTTTTTACTACTGCTAAAGGCTTGTGTGATGATATTTAACTGTAGCTAAACACCATCTTCATAACTCATTAGTGCCATCGTCTTCAACTTTCTGAATTTCAAATACTAACTGATAATTTGTCCTAAAATCAAAGACTATGTAAATAGTTGCTAACATTTATTGAGAGCTTAGTATGTGGCAGGCACAGGGCATCTGTGTATCATTAAATTTTATCACCGTAATATCCTAGGAGTTAGCTACATAGACAGATAGAATATTTAGACAAAGCCACACAGCTAGAAATCAGGGGGATAAGGATTCTGACTCTGCAGTGTGACTCCAGAATTTGTGCTCTTAACCTCTATGTTCTCACTTAAAAAATTTTTTTAAAATAAATAACAAAGAAATCCCTCAAAACCTGACATGATAATGTTTTAAAAGAATACAATCATGTTATTTTTAAGTATAATAGTTACTAGCCATAAGATTAATGAACTGGAGGAAAACATGGCATAGTGAAGTAATGATAATTTTGGTAATTATAATAACAATGATGGTAAAAAATAATAACTATTATTGAACATATCTTACCAGGAATCGTGCTAAGAGTCATCCCACCTCATTGTCCCAACCATTCTGAGCAGCAGACATTATAATCCCCATTTGATAAATGAGAAAACAGACTTGGCTAAGTCATTTCCTTAATTCACTTATGTCATAAGTTGCAGAACCATGATTTCTGTGTAATTCAAGTTCATAACCAATATTCCTAAATCATTAGCAAACATGTCTCAAAGGCTTGTGAACACTTAGGGAATTACTGCACCATACTGGGTACTCTCTCTATGCACACACTCACTGGCTGCTCGGAGTAAATTTTGGAAACAGATGCTGTTATCATCCTTACTTTGCAGTTAAGGAGACAGAGTCTCAGAGGTGAAGCCTTGTGTTAGTGGACACATGGCTAAAGATGAGAAGCCGGGATTCACTCAAGCCTCCTGGCTCCTCCTCCCATGTTTCCTCCCATCAGGAACCTACTGAAAGTCTAGGTTCCATGATTAGAGTTGGATTATCCTGTCCCCTGTTCTAAATAATTGCATGTGATTAATATTAAGATAGCTTCTCTACAAAACCTAAGTAGATCTGCCTGCTGAAGCAGAGGCAGCAGGGCAAGACAGAAGGTAGGGAAAGAAAGAAATCAGAAATGCTGGCCAGCATCTCGAGGGTGATAATGGGTTAAACCTTTGGGGTCAGTTCTACCCTCACTCAGTCAGAGTTCGGTTTAGGAGGAGAACCAAAGGCAAAAGGAGACCCCGAGGAAAATAACCATATTGTACTGGCTTTTGCTGCCACAAAGAGCCACATAAACTAGCTGGAAGCTTCTGGTAGTTTGGGAGTGAAGTTCTCAAGTTCCTCAATTCAGGACACATTAGTCATTCCTATTGGATATGTATGCCAAGCGAGGGTTTTCTGACCTAGAGAATGTTATAATTAATTATTCTGAAACAAATAGCTTTGTATAAACCAATAAAATAGTAATAATTTAAATGCAAACTGCTATATTGGTCTCTCATTTTCAAGCACTTGAAAAAAAGCTCCAAATTGATATCTGCCTATACATCAAATTGAGTGGTCCCATATTTACCATCTCTACTTCCCTTCCCCCTCCTGACCTTCTCCTCCTGTTTCTTTTAGTGTATCTACTGACATTCAAGTCACAGAGCATTGAAATTTTAAGAGCAGAGTCTACTCCTGTCTTTCACCTCATACCCCTTATGTGACACCAGGTCTCCCAATGTCTCTGAATCATAGACCTTCCTTTCATTTCCCATTATTTTCACCAAGATTGCAGATTTCCTCTTCACTTGTAAGTATCACATAATCAATAATCTTCCTATCTCTCAGGCTCTAATATAATTGGCCTTGATCCAAGGATAATATATGGTCTACAGATTCAGTTTCAAAAAAAAAAAAAAAAAAATTGAATGCTCTTAGAAGTTGAACGTACCTTGAATTTAGCCAGAGTCTGCCAACCACAATCCTCACCATTCCCTATTATTTTACATGTGATCTATATCACTTATTTTTATTACCTCTCTGGCCCCCATAGAGGTTGAATATTTTGTAAATCTATTCAACAGATTATGGCAAATAAAGCATGTGGATTAAGAGTTTAGGATTAGAGTCAGCAGAACTTGGTAGCTATAACTACCTACAATACATGCTAGCTCTGCGACCTTTGGCAAATCCCAAAGCGTCTCTAAGCTTTGGGTTCTTTATATAGGAAATATAATCACAATGGTTTCCAGTTCATGGAGTTGATGGAGAAATGTGAGAAAATACAAATTAAAAGGTACACAATGCATGTTCCATACTAAATCCTCCATAAATATTAATTAATTATTATTTTAATCCACAAAAACACAAATTCAACCATGTCATTCCTATTTTAAAATCCTTTCCTATCAAATCAAAAGCCTAACCATATTATTTCAGACCCTTTTTGTTCTGAACCCTAACTACCTTTATAATGTTATTACTTACTCCCTTCTTTCCTATACCATGTCCTCAAGCCATATTAAAATGAATTATATAGAATGAGTCTCTTTGCTAAAGCTAATTCAACTTCCAAAGTATCCTTTTCTCTCATTACTTCATCTCAATACTATCTAATCTCCAAAACAGAGTTCGAATGCCATTTTAATTTAGTTGATTTACTGGTTGCCAATAATAGAAATTAATCCATATTTCCTCAGGCAAAAAGGGAATTTACTAAATTAAAAGAGTGAAGTTACCTAAGAAAAAACCTGAAACCAAGGTCTAAATAATTGTTGAGATTTTCTGTTTTCCACCTCTGCTCTTCATTTCATATCTGCTTGATTATTTTTTCTCTGGTCTTTCTCTACAACTTAGTTCGATTGATAGAATATGCTACCCCCAGCTCCCAAGTTTATATGAAATGGTCCCTCTGCACTAAGAGATTGACTCAACTCTCTTGGTCACAATTCCAAATTACTAGAATCTCGATTATACTTAGCCCAACTTGAGTTAGGTCAGTCGGGGTAGAGGAGTTGAAATGGGTAGAAACATTCTGCATTAATTTGGCTAAAAATGAACTCACCCGGTGTTGATAAAGCGGGAGGCTATGCAAGTGTGGGGTAAGGAATATACGGGAAATCTGTTCCTTCCTCTCAATTTTGCTATGAACCTAAAATTTCTCTAAAAAGTAAAATAAAAAGAGAAAGAATAGAAGAAACTCACCAAAAGACAAAGGATAGGTAGTACATAAAGGACAGGTTGATGCCTGGTGGGCTGGACATTCACATATGGTTTCCCACTGACATTTACTGATTGCTTACTTTGTGCCAGGCACTCTTAAATGCTTTGAATAGGCTACCTCATTTACTCACTAGGTACTGTTAGAAACCCCATCCTTTGGATGAAAACCACCGAGTTACTAAAACTTCAAGTAACTTGCACACAGCCACACTAGTAGCAAATGACGGAATCAGGAGTCAAACAGCACCGCCGCCCCCCCGCCCCATGCTTCTTCAGGCTGTACTTGTGACTCTACTACACTTGTTCCTTGTAATGAAACTTTCTCCAAGCTTTCAGAACTCAGGGGTCTCTGGCTTCTTTAAATTCCCCTTTCCTCTTTCTTTTCTTTTAGCATATACTACCTTTTACTTTGTATGATAGTTATTATTTGAGGCAGGGCCTTATCTCATTCATCACTGTGTCTCCCATAGCACTTACCACAGTTGGTAATGACCTGTACGTCCTTCACAAATAGGTTTTGAACGCATGAAAAATCCATGAGATCCTACTTGGCATTGTTAGTGTTCATTCTTGGTTGACAACAATAATAATGGATATACTTACTGAGGACTCTCTGAGCATAAGACCATGTGGTAAGCATTTTGCATATAGGATCTCAACTCTTCTTAGCCTAATGAGATACATCCCATTGATAACCCCGTTTTTCTTTTCTTTTCTTTTTTTTTTTTTTTTTTGATGACAGAATCTGGGCTTTGCATGTAGCTAATATGTAAAATGAGACTATTAGCATCCAAACCACATCTTTTGACTCTAAAACTGTGTTGTTAAGTACTGTGACATCCTACCGACTATTTACTTTTATGCATTATAAGATTATTTAGCAGAGCTAAAAATTCAGGCTAGTATTTCTGAATGATCAAACATCCTGTTTAATAGGATGTTAAATTAATTATGTTTTACTGAAATCATAGTTTTACAATTCTAGTAAAGTCTGAAACCTTTCCCCTTAGAAAATGTTTTTAAGAATGATTCTAACTTTTGGCATTTGCTTTATAGTATGCTTAGTCTGAAGTGTTCAGCCAAAGTTCCTTATTCTTAAATTACTCTCCTAAAAAAAACAGTAGTTTTAGGATGTCAAAACAGGCACTTTAGGAGTCTTTCGTTTAAATAAAAAATTGCAGTGAGTTTTGATTTTAATGAACCACATTTTAAGCAACTAAAGCAGAATTGTAAGCAGACATCTAAAAGATAAGTTTCTGTGATGCAAGTTGGAACCTTTTTCTTTAGTGAGGTTTTGGAAGATCATCAACATGAGATTACTAGAAACACAAAGTATAAGGAAATTCTAAGTTGGATCCATTGTTCACTCTGCATATGTGTTGTATTAATTTCAAGAAGTTCAACTCAGTATTTTCCAAACCAGTAGTTTTCTCTTACACGGTTAACTGCACAGAAAATATAACTTCCAGTCATTTACCTGCTCATTCAACAATTATTCATTCCGCCAAATAAGAGTACAATTTCGATTCCTATTTACTTGACATCTGGGCAGCAATAAACACTGCTGGCATTTCCCTTTTTCTTAAAACAATTCTTTGTCTTACCTTCTGTGATCTGATCTGTCTCCTAATTTTTCTTCTCTTTGTCTGACCACTATTTTTGTGTCTTATTTACTTGCTCATCCTGCTTATCCTGCCGTTCACTGTTGAAGTCCCTCAAGACTCACTCTTAAGCTCTCCTAAGTTTCTTTTTAAAAAAAAGGATTTATTGAAGTATAATATACAATAATCTTCCCTTATTTGACATATACAACTTAATGAATTTGTACATAAGCATATACCTGTGAAACAATCACTACAATCAAGGAAATAGACATGTCCATCACCTTCAAAAGATTCATTGTATCCTTTTATTTTTTGTCTATTTGTTTGATTTTTGGTAAGAATTTAACATGAGATCTACCCTCATAACAAAATTTTAGGCACATAATACAGTATTTTTGACTACAGTCACTATGGTGTAAAGCAGATTTCTGGAACGTATTCCTCATAAATAATTGAAAGTTTACGCCCATTGGATACTTCCCCATTTCTTCTGCCTCTGGTAACTTTCATTCTATTCTCTGCTTCTATGAGTTTTACTATTTTAGGAACCTCATGTAAGTGGAATCATTTGGTATTTGTCTTTCTGTGGCTGGCTTATTTCTCTTAACACAATGTCCTCCAGCAGATTCATACATGTTGCAAATGGCAGAATTTCCTTCTTTTTAAAGGCTGAATAATATTTCATGTTATGAACATGCCACATTTACCTTATTCATTTATCTGTCGATGTGCATTTGGATTTTTTTTTATAACATGGCTATCATGAATAGTGCTGCAATGAACATGGGAATACAGATATTTGTTCGAGATCCTGATTTTAATTTTGGAGGGTATATTCCCAGAAATGGGATTGCTGAATCATATGGTAGGTCTATTTTTAATTTTTGAGGAACCTTACTGTTATCCATAGGAGCTATATTATTTTACATTCCCACCTACAGTGTACAAGGTTTCCATTTCCTTCACATTCTTGCTAACTCTTATCTTTTGGGTTTTTTTTTTTTTTTTGGTTTGTTTGTTTGATACTAGCTGTCCTACCAAGTGGGAGGTGATATCTCATCGTGGTTTTGATTTTCATTTCCCTAATGATTAGTAATGTCGAGCATCTTTTTATCTACCTATTGATTATTTCTATATCTTCTTTAGATAAAAATCTGTTCAAATTATTTGCCCACCTTTTTTTTTTTAAAGCACAGTAAGGAAGATTTTATTTAGGACTGTCACAGTAGGTATAGGGACCACTGCAACAGGGTTGTGGAAGAGAGATTGGGCTCACCCCTGAAAACAGCATAACTTTGCCCACTTTTAGGTCAGATTATTTGTTGTTTTGCTATTGAGTTGTGGGTACTCATTATATATTTGAGTATTAATCCTTTATCATATACATGGTTTGCAAATATTTTCTTCCATTTCATAGATTTTCTTTTTATTCTATTGATTGTTTCCTTTACTGCAAAGAACCTTTTTAGTTTGAGATAGTCCCACTTGCTTATTTTTATTTTTGCTTTTGTCACTTGTGCTTTTGGTGTCATATCTAAGAATTAAGTCCTCTACCTTTTATTTATAGTCTCTATGCAATTTCTCCCATATGAATAGATACATAACTTATGAATTTGTATTTTTATTCCAAACTTCTTTTGTATTCTGGACATCTGTTTAGTTCATTTCTGTTGTTTATAACAAAGTACCTGAAATTGGATAATTTATAAAGAAATGAAACTTATTTCTTACAGTTTTGGAGGCTGGCAAGTCCACAGTACAGGGGATGCTTCTGGAGAGAGCTTTCTTCTGTGTGGAAACGCTCTATAGGGTCCTGTGTCAATGAAAGACAGCTAAATTTCTCACTTGCTATCTTATAGCCATCAGAACCATGCCCAATACTCCATGAAAGAATCAATCCATTCATGAGGGCACAGTCCTCACAATCTAATCGCCTCTTAAAGGGCCCATCTTTTAAATACCATAATAGGATTTCCTACCCTCTTAACACTGTTACAATGGAAGTCAAGTTTCCAATACACGAACTTTTCAGGGATACATTTAACCCACAGCAACCTCTATATTAAACTAACTACTCATCATTCATTTAGATATTTCAAAGTTACTTCATGTTTAGTTTTTCCAAAAGCAAAATCATAATTGCCCTTCCTGGAAACTTGAAACTCAGAATTTGAATTCAAAGAGTTTGGTAGTGCCATTCATCCATTTGTGCAAATTTAAGACTAGGCTGGGGATTGTGACGACTCCCCTCGTCCCTGCCCTCTCCTGTATAAAATCCATCGGCAGATGCCATTGATTTAATCCACCAGGTATCCCCTGTTCTGACCATATTTTAAAAAATTTCCTCCATAACTGCCATCTGATTATATCAACACTCCTGATTAAAACCATTCAAATATTTTCTCTAATAAATATACATCTCCTTTTCATAGTTTTTAAGACAGTGCTTTGTCCACCCATGCTCTCATTTCCAACCTATATATTTTTAAGTTTTTTAAATAAGCATTTAGTTAACACATATTATAGACAAGTGCAGAAAACATAGGTATATAGCTTATGAATTTATACAAAGTTAGTATACACACGGTGTCTGCTCCCAAAAACAAGAAACAAAACATTCCCTGTTCCTAGCAGTATCCTATCTGTCCCCTTTTGTTTGCTACCCCAAAAAGGTAACCACTATCTTGACCTCTACCACCACAAATTACTTTTGCCTCTTTTTAAACTTTGTATAAATGCAAACAAAAATGTGTAGTTTTATATGTCTAGCTTCATTTGTTCAAAATTAAGTTGTCCCCACCTCATTGAAATATCCCTTTTGTCATCATCAATGACTGTGTTTGTGTGGATTTATTTTTGTACTAACTCTTTTGTTTCGGTAATGTATCTTTTATTCTTGCACCAACAAAATGTACTATTGTATATAGTAATCACCATTTAGTCAGCTGCTGTGTAGTATTCATTGTATAAATACACCACACATTTTTAATCCTCTTTACTGTTGATAAAAATTTGGGTTGTTTGCAGTTTTTAGCTATTACAGATAATGCATTTATAAGCATTTTTGTACATGTTTTTTGATGCCATTCTGTAAAGTATATACCTAGATATAGCCAGGCATATACATTTTTTGCTTTAGTAGATATTTCTCATGTTTTATACAATGCTTATACCAATTTACGCCTCTACCAGCATTATACCAGAATTTTAGTGCCCCAGCACTTGGTATTTTCTGTTATTTTCATTTTAAAGGTGGCTACGCAGTAATATCACACTGAGTTTTAATTTGTACTTCCCTGGAGACTAATGGAATTGAGTGCCTTTCTTTTGTTTATTGGACATTTGGATATCCTCTTTTATGTAGTGCCTGTCCATTTTTTTTTGCTCATTTTTCCTATTGTTGGCAATTTCAAATAGAATTGAGGGTTTTGTGGTTTTTTTTTTTTTTTTTATGTTTTCTGGCTGTGACTCCTTTGTTTAAAATAGGTATTGCAAGTACCCTTTTCCCAAACTGTGCCTTTTCTCTTTGATCTCTAAATGGTATGTTTTGATGAACAAAAGCTATTTTTATCATATATATGATTGGAAAATATTTGCTATCTAGAAGTGTGTTTCCTATAGTTCGTTCTTGGTATTTTCATTTCCATCAGCATTTTAGAATCTGCTTGCCAATCTCAAAATAAATTGCTGAAATTTTGTTTGGAGTTTTATTGACTCCATAAAACCATTTGGGGAGAATTTATATCCTACAATACTAATGTCTCCAATACATAACAAAATAATTCCTTCATTCATTTAGCTTTATTTTAATTTACCTCAATCATGGTTTTTAGTTTTCAGTGTAGAGATTTTCACAATGTCCGTTAGATTTATTCCTAGGTATTCTTAATGCTATTTCAAAAAAATGGAATTGTGGGGTTGTTGTTTTCCACCTCCTTCTTGATCTTAATTTCTCTCTCTCTGTTCTGCATACACTGACCTTTTTTTCATTCCTTCAAGTTATTCTCCTTTCTAAGGCCCTCTGTTTCATACTATTCCTCTTCTTGCAGTGTTTTCCTTTTTCATTCCCTCCTCACACAACTAATCCCTATTTATTCTTATATCTTAGTTAAATTTCATGTCTTTAGGGATGCCTTTCTCAGTCTACCTACTTAGATACCATCTCCCATGTAACTTACCATAGCAATAACTAACCATTTCTCATATTATTTATCATAGTCAAAAGTTTGTTTGTCTTTGTAATTATTTGATTTATGCCTATGTAAGCTATATAAAGGAAAGACCACATCTGTTCTTTTCAGCCTACTATCTATCTATAGGGCCTGGCAAAGCATAGGTGGGTCCAAAAAATATTTGTTTAATGAACAAATGAATGAACTTTTGACTTTGGTCCAGGCACTGTGTGAGAGTGTGAGGATATAGAAGTGAACCAGACATAGCATGCTCAGCCTCTTATCACTATATAAGCTTTCTTTACAACCTCTTTTTTTTCAGAATACAAAATATCTTTGCAGTTTAGATTAATAACCAACTTTTTCTTCCCTGAATGTATGGTTTCTTCTCTAATATCCCAAACTACTTTTATTATATGATGATACTTCAAAAAGTTTGTGAAAAAATGAAATTAAAAGGTAATACAAATCTTTCCCTCAATGTTTTGAAGACCCATCATATACTAAAGAATAAAGATATTTAATAATTATTTGAGAAATGCCTATTTAGCTCTTTTGCCCATTTTTTAATTGGGTTGCTTATTTTTTTCTTGTAGAGTTGTTTGAGTTCCTTGTATATTCTGGATATTAATCCTTTGTCAGATGTATATTTGTCAAATATTTTCTCCCACTTTGATGGTTGTCTTTTAACTCTGTTAATTGTTTCTTTCACTGTGCAGAAGCTTTTATTTTGAGATAATCTCATTTGTTTATTTTTCCTTTGGTTGCCCATGCTTTGGGGGTCATATTCATGAAGTCTGTGTCCAGTCCTACTTCCTGAAGTGTTTCTCCTATGTTTTCTTTAAGAAATTTTATTGTTTCAGAGTGTATATTTAATTCTTTAATCCATTTTGAGTTGACTTTAGTATATGGTGAAAGGTATGAGTCTAGTTTCATTCTCTTGCCTATTGATATCCAGTTATCCCAGCACCATTTGCTGGAGAGGTAGTATCTTCCCCAGTGCATAGGCTTGGTGCCTTTGTCAAAGATGAGATGGCTATAGGTGTGTGGGTTGATTTCTGGATTCTCTATTCTATTCTGTTGATCAGTGTGTCTGTTTTTATACCAGTACCATGCTGTTTTGGTTATTATAGCTTTGTAGTATAGTTTAAAGGCAGGTAGTGTTATGCTTTCAGCTTTATATTTTTGCTCAGCATTGCTTTGGCTATGCATGGTCTTTTGTTATTTCATATAAATGTCTTGATAGTTCTTTCCATTTCTTATAAAAATAACATTGGAATTTTGATGGGGATTGCATTGAATTTGTATATCACTTTGGATAGTATGGACATTTTCACAATGTTGATTCTTCCAATCCAAGAGCATGGGATATCTTTCCATCTTCTTGTATCCTCTCTAATTTCTCTCAACAGTGGTTTGTAGTTCTCATTATAGAGATTTTTCACTTCCTTAGTTAACTCAATTCCTAAGGTTTTTTTTTTTTTTTTTTTTGGTGGCTGTTGTAAATGGGCAAGCTTTCTTGACTTCTTTTTCCACATGTTCACTATTGGAGAATAGAAATGCTACTGATTTTGTGTGTTGATTTTGTATCCTGCTACTTTGCTGAAATCATTTATCAACTCCAAGAATTTTTTTGTAGAGGTTTTAGGCTGTTCGATATATAGGATCATGTCATCTGCAAACAGGGACAGTTTGACTTCATCTTTTCCAATCTGAATGTCCTTTATTTCCTTCTCTTCTCTGATTGCTCTGGCTAGTACTTCCGACACTATATTGAATAGGAGTGGTGAGAGTGGACATCCTTGTCTAGTTCCTGTTCTTAAAGGAAAAGTTTTCAGCTTTTTCCCATTCAGGATGATATTGGCAGTAGGTTTATCATATATGGCTTTAATTATGTTGAGATAATTTCCATCTATACCTAACTTATAGAGGGTCTTTGTCATGAATGAATGTTGAATTTTATCAAATGCTTTTTCAGCATCTATACAGATGACCATATGGTCCTTGTGTTTGATTTTATTAATATGATGTATCACATTAATTCATTTGCATATGTTGAACCAACCTTGCATCCCTGGGATGAATCCCACTTGATCGTGCTGAATAATTTTATGTATGTGTTGCTGAATTCTGTTAGCTAGTATTTTATTGAGGATTTTTGCATCTATGTTCATCTTTTTTAGTTTTCTTTTTTAGTTGTATCTTTACCTGGTTTTGGTATCAGGATGATATTTGCTTCATAGAATGAGTTTGGGAGATTTGCATCTGTTTCAATCTTTTGGAATAGTTTGTAAAGAATTGGTGTCAATTCCTCTTTGAATTTTTGGTAAAATTCTGCTGTGAATCCATCTGGTCCTGGGCTTTTCTTTGTTGGGAGCCTTCTGATAACAGCTTCATTTATTGTTATTGGTCTGTTCAGATTTTCTACATCTTCTTGGCTCAGTTTTGAGTGCTTGTGTGTGTCCAGAAATTTATCCATTTCCTCCAGATTTTCAAATTTGTTGGCATATAATTATTTATTTCTCAAAGGAAGATATAAGAATGACCAACAGACATATGAAAAAATGCTCAAAATCAGTCAGCATTTGGGAAATGCAAATCAAAACTACACTGAGATACCATCTCACCCCAGTTAGGATGGCTAATATCCAAAAGACTGTGAATGATAAATGCTGGCGAGGTTGTGGAGAAAAAGAACTCTCATAAATTGTTGGTGGGACTGCAAAATGGTCCAGCCTCTATGGAAAATGGTATGGAGGTTCCTCAAACAATTGCAGATAGATCTACCATGTGACCCAGCTATCCCACCGTTGGGAATATACCCAGAGGAATGGAAATCATCAAGTCAAAGGTATTCCTGTTCCTCAATGTTCATTGCAGCACTCTTTACATTAGCTAAGAGTTGAAACCATCCCAAATGTCCATCATCAGATGAGTGGATATGGAAAATGTGGTATATCTACACAATGATATACTACTCAGCTATAAAAAAGAATGAAATACTGCCATTTGCAACGACATGGATGGACATAGAGAGAATTATATTAAGTGAATCAAGTCAGACACCAAAAGAGAAATATCACATGTTCTCACTTATTTGTGGGAACAAAAATATATGAATAAACACACAAAAAATATGGGGGGGGAAGGGAAGACAACATAATAATTACAATTCCTTGAAATTGATATGACAAGCGAACAGAAAGGACATTGTTGGGAGGGAGGGGGGAGAGAGAGGGGTAAGGGAGGTTTTGGTAATGGGCCACAGTATTTAACCACATTGCATATTGACAAAATAAAACAAAATAAAATAAATAATAATAATTATAATTATTATTTGAGTAAAAATTTCACACTAAACCTTTAAATGAATGAGATATAATATGCATTCAATAAAAAGTCCAGAGAATCTCTCAGCTCTTGGCTGATGATTGTAGTTTTAATTGTATTTCATGAAACTTAATAAATTTGTGTAGAAAAGTAATTCCATCATTATTTATCCTAGTTCTCCATCTATTTTGGGAATCTTTTCCACAGAGTACCTGAAATAAAATCATCAAGACTCTAAACTTTTGAAATGTCAGAAATTATTTCTTAGTCCCATCCAATGCATGTGATGCTGATATTGAATTACTACAGATTTACAGGAAACAGCATCAGCAGCGGTGAGACTGGGATAATGAAGCAGGTATAGTCACTTTGATGTGACTTGTGGAGCTTTTGAGAGTGATAATTAATCACATCCCCTTCCCATCTGGATTCTGAATCAAACAAAAAACAGAAAGAGTCATCAGATAGGGATCAAAAATACCAACTTTATTGCCTTTAAAGCTAAATTGGACACTATTGTTTTGTATTCAGTGGAAAGTGAAGCTTATTACTATATCCTCCCAAAGGCTGGACCCACCTGAGGGGAAAGTATGAATATCAGAAACTTTGATTCCTCCAGTTTGAAAGACACTGAACAGAGTGAAGGTACATGTGGCTTTTAAATCATTGATTTCAACCAAACAAATAATGGATGTTAGAGCCTCACTGTTTCATCAATCAGATAAATCAGTCCTCTTTCCAAAAAGGATAAGTGAAAGGCAAGAAAGAGGAGACCCAGATCTAACGTTAACATTATTCTCATTAAGGAATAAAGTGTGGCCCCTCATGGTAACTTGAGTATAGGTGAATAGCATTCTACATAATATATGTGTATATACATATACATATATATGTATTTATATATATTTTTTACCATGATATAACTATCAACATAAATTAACAACTATTAAGAACCATACTTTGACTATTGTAAATAATGCTATAATAAACACGGGAGTGCAGATTTCTCTTCGACATACTGATTTCATTTCCTTTGGAAATATACCCAGTACTGGGATTGCTAGATCATATCGTAGTTCTATTTTTTTTTTATTTTTTGAGGAAACTCCATACTGTTTTTTGTGCACAAAATGTACGATCTGTCAGTTAAAAAAAAAAAAAAGAGCTACTAAAACCAGTGAGACCAATTCATAAGAGAAAATATTTGCAAAACATATATCTGATAAGAGGTTGATATCTGATATATATAAAGAATTCCTACAACTCAGCAACAAAATACACAAACAACCTTATTTAAAAATGGGCAGAACACTTCAATAGACATTTCTCTAAAGAAGATATGCAAATGACCAATAAGTACACAAAAAGATGCTCAACACCATTAGTCATTAGGGTAATGAAAATCAAAATCACAGTGATACCACTTCACATCCATTAAGATGACTATTATTAAAAAAAAAATCAGAAAATAACAAGTGTTGGTGAGAATACGGAGAATTTTGAAACGCAAAATGTTTTAGCCACACTGTGGAAAACAGTATGGTGATTCTCCAAAAGATTAAGGATAGCATTACCATACAATTCAGAAATTCCACTTCTGGGTATATACCTCCCAAAATTGAAAGCAGGTTTTCAGGGCCGAGCCCGTGGCGCACTCGGGAGAGTGTGGCGCTGGAATCGCAGGTGGCGACGCTCCCGCCGCGGGTTCGGATCCTATAGGACTGGCCACTGCACTCACTGGCTGAGTGCCAGCCACGAAAAAGACAACAAAAAAAAAAATTAAGAAAGCAGGTTTTCAAAAAGATATTTATGCACTTGTGTTCCTAGCATTCACAACACCCAAAAGGTAAAATCAACCTAAGTGTTTCATCATCAGATAAATTAATAAACAAAATGTGGTATGTATGTACAGTGGAATGTTATTTAACCTTTAACAGAAAGAACATTTTGATACATGCTGCAACATAGATGAAACTTAAAGACATTATCTAAGTGAAATAAGCCAGCCACAAAGTAAAATATTGGATTTTCCCTCTTATATGAGGTTTCTAGAGCAGGCAAATTCATAGCAAGAGAAAGCAGAATGGTGGTTGCCAGGGGCTCAGTACAGAGGGAATGGGAGAGTTGGTGTATAATGGGTGCAGAGTTTCAGTTAGAGGAGATGAAAAAGTTCTGGAGATAGATGGTAGTGATGATAGCACAATCATATCAATATAGTAAATGCCACAGAACTGTACACTTTAAAATGGTTAAAATGATAAATTTTGTTATATATGTTTTCTCACAATTAAAAAAGAAAAAAAAACAGTGAGAAAGATTGTAGCATCTTCTCCTTAATTAAAGATTATCAAAGGTAAAAATTAGCAAACCAGTTACAAGGAAAACTATACTATAGTTTTTACTATAAAGCTATATTTCTATAGAAGTTAAATTGGGGGATGCATATTTTATGGACACATACTAATAACATCCATGTGAGTGGCAGGCATCCACGAGACATAAAATATGTGATTTAACTGAATGAAATCATGTAAACTAGTGAATTTGTACTGAAGTGATGACTTTGCAAATCCACTGTGAATGGCAGTAGTCTTGTTCCCCTTTTATTCCAGTGAAAGATGTTTACGGAGTTCCTCCTATGTGTCAGGAACAATGCCAGGCTGTGGGTACACGGTGGTGAACAAGACAAGCATAAGGTCTGATTGTCTGGAGCTTCCACGCTCATGAGACTTGATAAGTTTGGGAGATCTGTGGAACAATGATATTTGGCATTCATATGACGGTCATATTAGACATTTGAATATTTGAGTCTGGGTAAAGGAGATCAAGGCTGGATATAAATTTGAAAGGCATCCATGGAATTAAATGGATGACAACTGATAGCTGCATTTACGGAGAGAATAGAGAGCAACAGGCGAGTCCAGAGTCAAGACCTGAGTGGTTCCAACACAGACAGTCAGGCTTAGGTTACAGGGGTTCAATTTTACCACTTTTCAAGAATTTGTATATAGCTATAATGCATGGGCTTAGTGTTTCCTTTACATGTACTTTCTCTTTATTTGAGGTATGCTAGATTTCAACTTTGTACATTGATATGAAATGTTAATAAGTTATTTAATCTAACACCATAAATATTAGTAATGCATCATGTAGGAAAGAGAATTCTCCCAGTAAAACAAACTATTGCATTTTAGCTGCTTCAGGTATTGTTGATGACCGTTTTTAAAAGAAATATAAATGTTTAGAGATTTTTCTCTCTAGGCAATGTGGATATCCATATAACCAATAAAGATGGTGGTAAAATAATAGGTAAGTGGGGTAAAGGAAGGCCCAAGAGCAGACAATATATTTAAATCATCCTCAGGAGACAGAGAATGAAAAGGGACTGCAAACTCAGTTTCTATCACCTGTTTATATATCAAACAGACAGAGAATTTTGCTGAAGAAATGTTCCTTAGACTTACCCGTCTTTCTCCCTTCCTCCCTCCTCCTCTCTCTCATTCCATAAAGTCAACGAGAAAGGAAGACTTATTTTGTAGACACCATTCACTGTCCACCTGCCCAGATAAAAGAATATAACACTTTGGAAAGTTAATGCCAGTGTATGTGCAACTGAAAATTTGGACCTGTGAAACAGGACAATTTGTGGAGCTTCAGAAAAACCCAGCTAATATTCAGTTTTGCCAAAATCTTGCTCAAGCACACTCACTGGTTATTTCTCTAGGCTTACCTTATTCAAAATGAATTGTCTCAGTTAGTTTTGAATGAAACCATAAACACTTCATATTCACTGTGGATGTCATTGCACTGTTCTACTCCTGAATCCAGCTTCTGTGCACTTAAATAAAGGGTTCTTGAGCATGGTGAATGTTTAGCTCCTTTGTGAAATGGGTCACATATATACACCAAGAACCCTGAGCAAAAGCAGGCACTGTTGGTTTTGTATTCGTTTTTATGGTAATGTTTAGCATATGCTAACCCTGTTATGATGATAGCATCATGAGTTCATACAGAAGGGCTGAAAGCACCCCTGGTAGAAAACTGCTGTATGTCAACACGTTCCATCATTTCTTCTGCATGTCCCAAAGCCATTCCAAAGAATTTGTTTTTCTGTGGGAAAATTTCAAATGAAATTCTTTTCCTAAGTCTACACATTTCAGTAAATGACAGAGCTAGAAATGGTTTGGTGAAATACAAAGTGCCTGATAATAGGGGATAATTATCAATTTGTCAGAACATTGGAATAACCACAGTTAAAAATGGGAAAGAAAAAAAGCACTAGTGTTCTAAAATATTTCTTCTGAAACCATAAATAAGTGAATTAAGGTCACGTTGGCAGAGTAAAGTAATATGTGAATACAGCAATACACTTTGACCTCTCAGAGCCACAGACTTGATACAACTGAGGGCGCTGCTCCAATGAATTTATTTAGGTATATCTATAGTTCTTTATCTTACCTGTACATCATTATCTCATTTAATCCTTAACCCAATGAAATACATAATCTTTACAGGTTAAAAAAAAAAAACAAGGTTGAGAAGTTATAGGTCTCATAAGTGAAAGAGCATAGATTCAATCCTAGGTATTTTGACTTTTTGTCTAATAATATTTTCTCCTAACATTCTGCAGCTGCTTCCAATGTTGTCTAGCATTAATGGTGACATCTGGCTTTATTTTAAGATCTCTATTAACTCTGGGAAAATACATTTGTCTGTGGCTAGTTAACTCTGTTGATAAAATTCTTCATAAACCAAACCAGGAGCTTCATTGGCATTCTGGCCAGCTAGATGGACTATGTTCCAAGTTTTAAGACCAAATCTATCAAAATACCAAATTATGTCCCGAATGTGCAGCATTTACTCAAAAGGAGCATTGTAAAACAATGTGGCTGGTTATATCCCCCATCCCCACAAAAAGCAATGTACTATTTGGAAAAGCCCATTTTGGTGGTATGATATATGCCTGTCAAACTGGATGTCCAAAAGGACCACTTGATTTATTTCCATCCTTCCAGTCTGTTCCTCCCTTGGTCATTAACATTGAAGCAAATGCAACCTTATCTTTTCAATTGTTCAACTTAAACATGAAGGCAGCTTCTTTAATTTCTCTTTATCTGAATCACTGATTCTTCTTTGTTCTGCCAATAAAATTTTCCTTTACATTTAATAACAATCTCCACTCTCACTACCCTAGTTTCCATCACCATCATTTCTCACTTTGATAACTCCAACAGCTTCCCTACTGAACTCACTGTTTCCATACCCACCACCTGTCCTAGTCATTTTTCATAAAATAGTCGAAAATATCTGACGGAGGTGCTCACTTCTTCAAATTAGTCTCACAGCTTTCTCCACCTTACTCACTGACCTCAAGCCATTCTGGTCTCTCTCTCTCTCTCTATTTTTTTTTTAAAACTTATCAAGCCTGACTCTTCCTCTTGTATCTGGCTGGAATTCTTAGGCCCATAGCTCTGCCTTTTTGCCTCCCTCAGGAATCAGTACAAATATATCTTTTCAGAAGATGCCTTTCCTGCCTACGTCACCCTGAATGCTCTCCTTCATTTATTCACTATCCTTTCACCCTGTGTACTTCCTGCAAATGTTTCCCATAGTGGGAAAAAATGTCCTGTTCATGTATCTGCTCACTTATTTTCTCTTTCTTCTGCTACGCTGTGCATTTCACGAGGCCAATGACCATTATGTCCTTTCATTGTCTATGTGCCTAGCTCTGTGTTTGTCACATAATATAAACTGAATAAGTATTTGATGAATGAATGAACAAATGGATGCATTGAATATAATGAATGAGTGAATGAATAAGCATGAGTATCAACCAGCACAGCATTATGATATTCAAAAGAGAGCAGATTGCTATAGACACAGCCTCCAAGCCAACTCCTGCTCTTCACTGAGAATTATTAAATGACTCATCATCTTCCCTATTATATGACAATGCTTCACATCCCATGGACCCTTCTTTTGAAATTAAATTCTATCTGAAGTGCAAGCTATGCAGATATTTTGTCATTTTTTCCATTCTGAGTTGCTTTTGATCAGAGCTAGCATGATTAGTTTTGGACATTGATTCCCTCATCAGCTCCACAGCGAACCAAAGTTTCATTATTTTCCAAATGGGGGAAAAATTATTTCTTTTCCACTCCACAAATGGTCACAGGCTTTGAAAATGCTTGTCTCGTCGTTTCTCCTGCTTATGCATATGTGCCTTTATATAAACAGGAGATTGGCTTGAGTGTTTTTATTTTTAACCAGTAAATTGTACAACTAGCAATAAATATTACAAAAGTACCAATAAGCCATTGCCTAGGTTGAGTGTATACTATCAATGTACACTGAATGCATAAGAAAAATAGGCAATAATAAAGCAAGAGATTCAGTGCAATTAAAAATTTTATATAATATTACTAATTAGAACAGGGATACAAAGAGAGAGAACAGTCACAATCTCCTTAACACTTCATGTCTCAGGTTCCCTGCACACATCACAATTCATCCTAGTGATAGCCCCTCTAAGAAGGAATCATTTTGTCCCCAGTAAAGGTAAAGTTCAACAAAACTTACACTTTGAGTGTAATGAAATATTACACTTCAATGATGTAAATGCCTAGAGCTCGTATGTTAATAAAACCCTAATCCAAGATTTAATCCCCGGTCAGTCTGATTTTATAGTCCTAGAAATTTCTACTTGATAAGTTTTCCCTTGTAGATAGAACTCATGTATAAACACGGATGGACTCTCATAGTCCTAAGCCAATGTGTTCTGAATGAGTCTTCTACAAAGTGGGAGTTATCCTTAAAAAGTATCCAGTTGCAGAGAAGTTTGGAGAGGAATTTACTCATCTCTGCCTTTCCAGATGTGTAATTAACCTTGTGAAATTTCCATGGTCCTTTTAGTCTTTGTTTCCCCAAATATCACAAATTTGATATCATCTCCTTTTCCTATTTGAGAGTCAGTTTTCCTGGATCAATATCTTCCAGAGTAGACATTGTCAAACAGAACACTAGAAAAGTCATCAATCTGACCTCTCTTGTTGTCCGACTCTCTTTGACACTGAAAAGTATTTAAGTAAAATGGACATTGTAATAAAATGCCATTGCTCTGTATTTTACACATACATTAGCATTTCACATATATATTAGCATATTGTATTTTCTGCCAATCAATTATGCACGTCCATGACTCTTAAGATTGTGCTTTTCAGAGAGGCATCCCAGAATGTCCAGAGGTAATACATTGTTTTATTAAATTTGAGACTTAACTCTTTCTCATCAGAGAAGTTGAGCCAGAATCAATGTAAACAGGAACTGATTGTTGCTCAGCTGTGTTCTATGCTGGTCAGTGATGTGCAGCAATTAACCAGCCTTTTATTCTGGCCTATTTAAGAGGCAACACCCTGTTCTGTACAGTGCTCTGTGCAGAGTAGCTTTCAATAAAAATGCAGAGTATCTTCTTGACACCTTCTGACAAATCTCCTGTTTATTAGAAATAAGATTCACTTCATATAGAGCAGAGAGGTAAATAAAATGTGGCTAAAGGGTCCTATGCCAAATCCAACCATTGTTTTGCATTAGGAATTTATTTTTAGATTCACTCTGGAGGTAATTTAAGGCAGAAGAGAAATTGGATTGGATGCTCAGAGACACTTGTGCCCTAATCTGAATACCTCTGTTTCACTTCTTGCATGGGGGCCCTGTTGATTTTATGCAAAATTATGCAGAAAGAAGTAAAAAGGGAATATTCCCTAGCCATGTGCCTGGTTTGCTTTAAACTCTTTCTGTAGTAGTTATGAGAGTGCTACCATCTCCATTAGAACTTATTAGGAAAGACAGGGAGTGAAAAAAACTTGTCAAATGTATGGACTATTTTTAAATACCTATTAATGCCAAGCAGAGGCAATCATTGTCCTGTTTAAAATTCTGTATTTAATTAGCTTAGGTATCTTGTTCTTAAATAGGATATAAGTTAGTATAGTTGGAAAATAATGCACCTGGAAGCTAGCTGGAATAAGTCTCCTTCCTGAACTTAGAATAACCTTGGAAGAGTTTTACTTATAGAATTGGTCAAAACTGCAAGAATTTCTTAATTTGCAAACTGAAATTAATTATTCCTACTTCATAAGGTTAAATATAATTATAAATAAAATACATGGAAAATTCTCCATCACGATGACAGCAGCTACTATTATCAGTAAGTATCATGCAAGTAAATGTGCTTCTATGATATTAGGAATAATTTATTTCTTGAATTTTTTTTAAAGAAAATCTTGCCTCACTTTTTGCTCAGCAAAAGATTTCTTCAGGGCCAAGCCCGTGGTGCACTCGGGAGAGTGCGGAGCTGGGAGCGCGGCGACGCTCCCGCCGCGGGTTCAGATCCTATATAGGAATAGCCGGTGCGCTCACTGGCTGAGTGCTGGTCACGAAAAAGCCAAAAAAAAAAAAAAAGATTTCTTCATATGTAACTGTGAATATAATCTCCAAGCTCTTTTCCCTTTAATTATCATGCATTCTGTATGAAGAGGGACTAAGGTAATGAGAGTTTGTTTCATGCGCACTATCAGAAAAAGGAATTTTATTCACATCACTGAGGTACATAAGCTCAACATTGTACTTAATCATGAAATTACACCATTTAAATACCACAAATAATAAATGCCTTTTCTTGGCTGCAGTACTTCTTGAGGCCTAATTGGTTCACTCCAAATATGGCTAACAATATTTAAGAAGGAGAAAGGAACATCTGTGTTCCAATAATTGTTAGAAACTCTCCAATATCTGAAAATGTTGTTGCACACAATATGAGTTATTTTATTCTTAAAAAATAACACAGGTACATTATTTTGTGTTTTAGCCTATTAAGTATTACAGTGTCAAATAAATATAAACAGAACTGAGTAACTCTACTCTTAAAAGTGGAAAGAACAAGCCTACTTCCTAATCAAACGTTATTCAAGAGGTGAGTCACATCTTCATGCTTAATAGGATACAAACTTGTAACATGAACAAAACCTGAGCTAACAAGTTCTCATGTAAGGTTAGACAATGTCATTACCATTCACATGTGGAAAAAAAGTCATTATTTCCAGACTATGCATTTAAAATATTTTCATCATTTTTTTTACAGTTTCCACCAATTCCAAAAGTAAAACAAAGTTCTCAGAGGGTTGCCCTCTGGCAACTGTATATTAAAACAGATATTCTTTCAAGTCTAAAGAAAAATATGTTTGGTATTAAAAAGCGTCTCTTCTATTTCTGATATAAGGAATAAGGTGAAGGAAGACATGGTTTGTTCTTACATGTTAATTGAAATTTATAAGACAGATTTGTTCACTGCAGGACTTAGACTAAACCAAAATCCCACATGGAAATAAAAGGCGTTTTGTTTTTAGAATACAAAGTAATAATTTCTGAATCTAGAGTAAACTCAAAGATGTTACCAATGTCATAAAAAGTAAAATTATTTCCATTTCATGATAAGTTCTCAAGCAGGCTACTTATGAGAGAAAGTGTATAGATGTTTTAGTATCAAGTTTTTTGTGTGTGACACTGAAAACAGATGAGGCAGGGGGTTTATAAAACTCTAGTCCTATATTAAGAATTAAATCACAATTTCTAGGGTTCAGTCCAGCAACACACACACAGTCAATATAATTAAATCATTTGATCAGCTGGCTAATTTTTTAAATTGTGACTTCATACTGTGTCCCAATCAATTGTTTGGCCAATAATTAACTTTCTAAATTTTTAGGTGATTGTATTATTTTTATTATTTCCCTTTTGTCCAAATTTTGAAAGAGAGAGAAGAACAGAGGTAGGGATGGAGATGGAAAGAGGGAGAGGGGGAGAGAGAGAGAGAAAGAGAGAGAGGAGAGACAGTACAATACATAAGTGAAGTTGCTGGCAATTATGAGAAGAAGACATTATATCAAACAACAGTCCTGGTGAAGAATGAAAAAAGTGAATTAAATTTTTGAATGCTAGTAAATTTGATCATAATAGCAGTTACCAGTTGTTAAATATTGGCTATATGCCAATTACTCTATTAAGTACTTTGTATGGCTTTTGTCAAGTAATCCTCATAAAAACACTATAAAGTGATATGTTTATATGCATTTTCCAAGTAAGAAAAGACTGATGCTTCAACACAGCAAATAACTTGTTCAAGGCCACAGAGTGAATGAATGGCAGAGTGGGGAATTGAGCCAAGATTGATTTGGCATCAAAGTATCTCCCTTAACCACTAGGGTGTACTGCATTGAGCTAACCCCTTTGCATGCATTATCTCATTGACTTACTGCAACACTTTGGGCATATACTATTAACCTCTTTATTTTGCTATTAAATGAAAATAATCAAGTTCGGAGAAGTTCACGAACTTACGAAAGTTCACCCTGGCCTATGTTATCCTTCGCACCAAAGAACATTTAAGAATGTTTAAGGCTTGAGTTTCAAGAAAACCAAGAAGAGGAAAAATAAGGCATTCTTGGTGATTCCAAGAGACCTCATAGTGCGGTTGATGACTCTCTAAAAGAATTGTGAATTTTAAGGGAGGCAAGTCGGCTCCTGTCTTGTACCTCATTTGATTGGTTTCGATCACCCTTTCCTGTGAGTTGTGATGGATCCAGAATTGCTTTTATCTGAGTAAGAAAAGAACACGGAAGCCAGAAACCTGATTAGAAAAGAAATGAAAGCAATTCTGTGAAACCCTGTCCGTTGTGAACCCGGCACTGCTAAGGTGTAGGAGATAGAGGAAGGTGCTCATCTCTGTCCTGGAAGGTCACAAAATTCTCTTCAGTGGAATAAATTCTTCTCTGGTGCACTCCCTCTAATCTGCATTCCACCTGCAGCCAGAGGGATATTTTCCAAATTCGGGACTGATCCTGTCCCTCCCTCCTTTTGAAAGCATTGGGGGCTTCCTATTGCCTCTCTAGTCTGCTACTCCCCACATTTTGCAGTTACAGCCTCACTGTCCTTTTTCGGTATCTGGTACTTGGTATGGGCTGTATTTGTGCTATCTCCTCTTGCTGGAATGCTTATCCCATCCCCTAGTATCATGTAGCTTATTTGTATCCATCCTTCAGATCAGCTCTAGCTTTACGTCCCCAAGAAGCCTTCTCTGACCTCCTTGACTAACGTAAATAGCACTTTTTCTTTGAATTGCTAATGTGGAATTTTTCTTGATTAAATGTTTATCTTCCCCTCTAGACTATAGCCTCCTTGAAGGCAGCAAGTACGTGGGAGTTTACTTGCTATTATAAGCCTAGCACAGTGCCTGACCCAGGGTAGCTACTGCAGTGTGGTAGCTGATCTCCAGAGCTGATTACCGATGAACCCTGTCTCCTGGATGCATACCCTTGGCTAATCCTCTCCCATGTTGAATATGAGCTGGTCCTGTGGCTCACTTGATTGACAGAATGTGGCAGAAGTGATGTTGTGCCGATTCTGGGATTAATCATAAAGATGACCTGGCAGCTTTTACTTTTGTGCTTTTTGGGAACCCTGAAATGCCACGTGTTAAGTCCAGGTACTCTACAGGAGACCCTGTGAAGAAGCCATGGAAAAGGTGTCAGGGTCGGATCTATAAGGATTTTATTATAAGTATTTTTCTTATTGTAAGCATTTAATATGCCTGTACATACTAGAAAAGTCACTTTAATATGTAATATCAAATTTTACCATTTTAACGCCAACTGATCGCAGGGCCTCGGCCCCCTTCAAAATACAGGCTCCCTCGCCCAATATTTCTAAGGTCTCCAGAGGGGTTTTCACACATGCTCACAAGCAAGTCCTCTAGACTATGCCTCTCCAATCTTGCTTCAAGGGTGTAATTCCCTGCCAGTGCCTCACTTCCTGGTCTTTGGACAGAATGCTGCCTTATCCAAGATCTCTTCTCTCAGTATTCTCATTTACACAAAGCATACAAGATACCAAACAAATACTGTGCTGCTTTCAGTCCTCAGTGTGTTGGATTTATGACGTGTTCTGTGCAGACACTTAGAAAATGTCACCCCCTTCCATACTGCAAACTGGAGGCATTTGGCAGGCACTGGTTGGTAGCAATTTCAGCTCCTTGATTAGGGTCCAGTTCTGCTTCCTATGAATGATCTTTTGCAGCTCATGGCGCTACTCTTTGAGCTCTTGGTTTCTCCTTCTGGCCATCCTTCCTTTTCCATAAAATGTACCCTATGTATGTAGCTGAGTACTTTTTACAGCCCATTTGTTGACCATGGTAACTTGGGCATCCTACGCTTCCTTTTATTTTGTACTGTTCCTGTCACTTTCAGTATGAACTGATACAATATCTTTGAAATCTTTGTGGGCTTTCCATGTATCAAATTGTAATTCTGTCTATTAGACAAAATATGTTATACTTTGTGTCCCATGTGAGGTTGCTATGGTAAGATTCCCTTACATTTCTTAGAACATTCACTGTTTAAGAGATATTGCCTTAGAAGCACACTCTTAAGATATTTATAAGGCTTAATAGAGAATTTCACCCCTCCATCCTGCATTTCTTTGTCCTGAAGCCATTTCTTACTTTGAGAATGTTTTCCTCGGAAAGCGTGGGGCTGAGAAACAGTTTTTTTTTTCTCCTAAACTCAAGAAATCTTAGCTGCTTTGACTTTTCTGATTTTTTTCTGAAATTCAAGGTCACCAAGAGGTCAGGTACCATATTATTCTATTTTCTCATCTTTCCAGGATCTCTAATACCCCTGTGAAGATACACTCTTTCAAGTCCCACATTTGTTTTCCCATGCTTATCAACTCAGGCTTCTAGGTATATGGTCACCAGATTCCAGGCATTCACATTCTAAGTCTCAATTTAGGGTTACCTAGGGCCTTCAATCACATGTGAAAACTATATTTTTGCTGTTGATCGATGTATTTCCTATGAATAAGAAGGCACCCACATGGTCACTTTGTTTTGCTTTTATTGTATTTGACTATGGGCAAGATACTTAGACTCACTTACCCTTAATTTATTCATCTTTGAAATCATATAATTAATTTACAGGCTTGTTATTGTATTTACTTAGATGTTGTATGCAAATTTCCTGTCACATACTAAATATTGACCTCAATAGTCTTAATTATAGACATTCTATTTGTTGTGTACATGCATGCGTATTTGTATGGAAGTGAACTAGACCCAATTTACTGGCTTTGTGATCGTGGACAAGTTACTCATCTCAATCACATTATTAATCTTTAAAACAGAAATATCAACGCATCTCACATGGATGTTTGCCTACTACTTCAGGGTCACTTGAATTTTTTTTTTTTTAAATGTTGGTTGCAGAGATTTAGGCCAGACTTTTTTTTTAATAGGTGTTCAATCATCCTCAGGTAATTTTAATGCACAACAAGAATCGAGAATCACTGCTTGAAAAGCTAAAGACAACATTCCTTCACTGCTTGAAATAAAATGGTTATTTATTCATATTTGTAGAGTAAGATGAAACATGACAAGCTCTTGTTCAAAAATGTCTTCCATTTTTTTTTCTTTTTCTTAATTTTATTTTATCGATATACAATGAGGTTGATTATTGTGGCCCATTACCGAAACCTCCCTCCCTCCTCCCTCTCCCCCCTCCCTCCCAACAATGTCCTTTCTGTTTGCTTGTCGTATCTTCCTTTTTCATGTAAAAATTTACTTGAAAATAATAGAAATCAGAAAATTGTATTTAATCAATACGCAGTATTACTAGGCACTGTGAACTGCACCAAAGAAGGGAGTTATGAAAATATCATATGCTGTATTGTTCCACTAGAAGTGAAAATATACTTTCTATCATTAGTCATTTCTCAAGAACACAATGTGCAGTAAAATCTTAAGGCATTTAATGACATTTACCTTTTTCTTTATTTGGAATATGCATTTAAATTTGGAAAAGCAAGAGGATTATGAAAAAAATAACATGCGCCCTTGATCTTACCATTTAAATATACTGTTAACAACTTATTAAACTTTCTCTTAAATCATTTATTATACCTAAGAACAAAAACGAATCATATTATACATACATTATTTAATTTCTTATTTAATACTAATTCATGTACAATTTCTGATTTTCTACGGAATTATTTTAATGACTTACATGGAACACCATAATTATTTAACTAGTCTCCTATTGTTGGCTATTATATCATTTCTAATTTGCTATCTTATAATTATGCTGTATAAAATAGTTATACATTATTTCCTTGAGATACAATCTTAGGAAGGGAATTACTGGTTCAATGTATCTGCTTATTTTAAGAAATGTAAACGTATATTTTCAAGTTGCCTTCAAGAGAGACAACCAATTTTACTCCTCTACAACACTGCATTTATCAAGTTTTTCTTTTTTCTCAAGCTTTGTCAGTTTGATAAGCCAAAAACAGTATTTCCTTGTTTTAATAGCTACAATTTTAAAAACTCACGCTTATTTCTTATGGTGATGTTTTTGTGCCTTAAGCCAACAATAATAATTACCTCAAATGTACACTTTGACAACATTTTCACATTTATTACTTTACATAATATCCTCAGCAGCCTTAGAAGTTAAATAGTGGAACCGATAATTGTTAAAGTACGTTACAAGCCATAGCTATTAGTTCTATGTGTATTCACACACAGATCTCTCATTTTCAAAATTAGGGTAAAATTCTTCATTAAGACCTGCCAATCTCAGAGTTGATAAAAAAGAAGAAATTTATTCCCTGGGACTAATTCTTTTTGGATAAAGATAAGAAAACATTATTGCATCCTGGCTTGGTGAGTTCATGAGCTAAGAGCTAACTGCTGACTAGGCAGCTTGTTTCTTCTCAGGCTAAGCTTTTTGGTCAGACTTTCATGATTTCAATTTATGTAGCATCACATAATACTATATTATAAATGCTACGCTCTATTTAAATCTAGTCATTATTTTTGCCAAGCCTTCTGTCTACCTCCATTTTTTTGTGTGTTTTATGTGATTTTTATTATAATAGTAACACATTCTCATTGCAAAAAACTAATTAAATTACCAAAATGCACAAAATAAAAGTAAACTATTTCCCCTTTTTTTGCCTTCAACTCCATCTCCAGAGTAAGCCACCATTAGCAATATGGTGTTAATCCTTTGGTATTTGCTAAGTATTTTTTTTTTTAAACACAGTTGAGCACATTCTATACTTATCATTCTGTTACATGCTTTTGTTATTTGTTACTATCCAGTATTCCTCAGAGTATCCATCTAAGTATCAGAGTATCCATTGGAGAGATATAAGAATTTAAATCTGGTGCATTATTGATGAACATTTATGTTTTTTCCCCAGTATGGCTATTGCCTACGTTAAAGTATACTTCCTTACATGCCAGTATGTTTCTAGATTAAATTGCTACAAGTGGACAATTAAACAACCTAAACCACTAAAAGTTGAGTCAAAGGTGATTCACACTTACGATTTTGATATGCATTACCTTATTGCTTTTCAAAGCTATATTTCCAATATATTTGTCCATAAAGTATCAGGGTGTCTGTCCCCATACTCTTACCAACACTGAATATATTCATTAGTTTTTATATTTGTTCATCCCAACTTATTTTTTTTAAAAATGAAATCTCACTGTTTTAATTTGCTTTTAATTAGCATGAGATTGACCATCTTTTTATATATTTAGAGCTGTTCGGATTTTATTTTTAGTAAACTGCTTTTTCTTAGGCATTGCCTGGTTTTCTATTGTGTTTTTAGACTTTTTTTCATTTGTAAGCTTTCTTTGTATATACTTAAAATAGATGCTTTGTCTAATCATGTGTTACACAAGTTATTCAGTTTTTATTGTCTTTAACCGATTTATATAATTTTTGCTATCGAGAAATTTTTATGTTTTTATGTAGACCTATTTTTTTTTCTTTTAGAACTTGTGGTTTCTTTGTTATGCCTATAATTACAATTCCTGTTCCAATGTTATTAACATTAATTTTTTATTCATGTGCTATTTTAGTGTCTTTTATTATTTTAATCTTCAACTCTGGGTCCTTATTTAACTAGAATTTATTGTCAAGTAAGACATTAAGGATATTTATTAAGGTAGATACACCCTGTGTGTTTAACATATCTGCGTGTGTGTGCGCACGCGCGCGCGCGTGCACACATGTGTACTTCCTCAAATTAATAGCTAGTTGTTTTAGCATTACTCATTAAATAATCCTAAATAATTTATTAAATTTTCAGTGAATGACACCTTTATCATATACTAAATTTTTAAATGTGTCTATTTTGGGGCCTTTTAAATGTTCATTTATCTGTTAGCTAATTCTTGTGCCAGTGCTTTTCTGTTTCAATTACTATGATATTACAAGGTATTTTATCTGGTAGAACTAATTCCACCCAATTTCTTTTCCAGTTTTTTTATGACTATTCTCATGTTATTTTTTTCATATAAACAGAATTATTTTCTTTTCAAATGAGAATAAAATATATGGCAGTGTGATGAAGGTTTTCACAACTAAACCTTGGGACAGTAGAGGAAGAGCACAAATACTATTTCCTTTGGCTGTGTTCCCGTTGGCTGTTGAAGAAGATAAATAGTTTAGATTTTCAGCAACTTGCTTTATCCAATTGTTTACAGTTTCATTCATTAGAAGCTATTTCACTGATCAGAGGGAATTTTCATGTAATGAAATAGGCTAATTTAGTTTACTGAAACACTATAAAGGGAGTAAAAAGACAAATTTTCATTCCGTAGTTTTAAAATTTCTGCTCATATGAAAAGCCACACAGCTGCTTATGGTTTGCCAGCTCTTGAATTCTCAAAGAAACTAGAAAGGCAAAGAAACACCCTATAGAGAGAAATCAGTGAGTCAGAGCCTGTACTGCTTTCTACCTCACCTAATCATGACAAGTTGAATTAATCTGAATGAACTGAATTAACTGGTACTACTAAGCTATTTTTTTTTAAAAGAGCCACTAAATACAAATAAAAATGGAGAGCATAAGAAAGGTATGTGTACCTTTCTAAATATAGGACATTACTAGCTTACATATAGTTTAAGATCTAAAAGTACAATATATGTCTGCAGTTTGAACCTTGAATATATCTATTCACTAACAGTATGTTAAAAATGATGTTTCTTGGAGGTAAACTCCAAGATAGAAAAAGTGTGAAATTCTGAGGTCAAATTTTCATGTATAGAGGTGCAAATTAGGGAAAGCCAGGGAATATTACAGAGAACCAGTTTCAGGCTTCTTAGAGTCTTCCAACCAGATGAAGTATATAAAAAATAAAGGGGCCATGTGTGAAGTAGGGGAATGTTGGAAATGAAAATTCTTTGAAGAGATTTGTTCTTGGGCTCTGGGGTCCCACTTGCTTTTCAAGAGGAGGATAAAAGTTTGCTACTTTCCCACTCCAAACCTAGTGAAAAGAGGTTCAGGAGAATAGCCCATTCTGCATTTGGGGACCAGTGCCTGTCATACACCTGGGAAAGCTAAAGCCAACTCTGGGGTGGAGTTTGAATTCTACCCAGGAAATCATGAAGGCAGAGAAAGATGATAAAACCAATAGAATGTACCCACTGAGGTGGGTGTTCATTCCTAGAGTTTATGCGGCACAGGTAGGCAAAAGTGTTTGCCTCAACCCAGCAAAAGGTTGTCTGGGAGCCTGTCCCATAGGACTGTCTGGAAAAGTAAGACCAGAGCAGAAGGAGACCAGAGGTCTGTTGTTGTTTGACCAGAGGCAGAGGCGGGAAACACAAGGGACAAGCATAGAGTTGCCTCTACTCAGGCTAAGGCTACTACAGGGGGTAGAGAATCAACCGTTAAACCCTGGGGAGCCAGTGGAAACCTCTGCATCAGAGAAAACATAAGCCACACACACTCAGGGTCACCAGCTTTAATCATCTGTCTCACAAAGAACAAAAATCCTCCAACCTAGCCCCTTACTTGTTTTCTCCTCTCTGCCAAATCCTTCCAGTACCCAGATTTGACTTTACCCAATTAAATCAGCAGTTTAAAAGTAGAGGAAGAGATAATAATACAGACGAGAAAAAAAAACTACACCTCTTCCTCCACTTCAGGACTTCAGCCTAAAGCTGGCCCAGGCTGTATAAGGCTTAAAAAAATAAAAGAACAAAATAATAATTTATGTTAATTAAATGTGAAGTTTTGATTAATATTTTATTCTGAAAATTCTAACACTGTTTATGTTATTTAAAATGATTCTAAGATTGCTATTATCTGAGAAGGAGCCAGAAAAGTCCTGAATCTTGTCATGATTTTATACAGGAAAAGTTCACACCCTCTAAATAAAACAGGAGATGCCAGTGAAAAATGTTTTGATAACAATGCATTCTAGTCAATTCAATGAAAAAGTAGCAAATAAAAAAGTAAGAAATTATGATTTAATATTTATTCTAGCCCCAAATAGTTATTTCAACACATAGCCTAGCTGAAATAGCCTGGAGTCCTGAGAACATATCTTTTTCTTCTCCAAGCTAAACATTTCTGCCTAATCTCAAACCTTGAGTTTTGAATCCGTTTTCCACTCAACTGTGAATGTATGTATAGACTCCAGATCATTAGACAGGTATCTGAGCACTGTATTCTTGGATTCTTTCCACCTGGAGAACGGACCCTCAGCATATTGTGCTCCTCTGACCCGTCTCTGCGGGAACTGAGGATAGAAAATTACGGCTCTCTCTTCACTGGTTGTCTCCTCTGCGGCATTGCTTTTACCCCCTACTGCACACTTCAATCCCCAGTGACTCTGTTGGAAGGGTTAAAATACGGAATATTTACATTTCTTCAAATTCACAAGGGTTTTATTCTTTCATTCAGCTATTTACTCAGCCATCTTTTTTATTCATTTATCCATTTATTAATTGTTCACTTAATATTTATAGATGGTAAAAGTTAAAAACAAAAAGGGGGACGTTATTAGGAGATGCTAAATGGGATGTTTTCAGTCTTGGAATTGTGAAAAATAAGTGTTGGTTACTCATTATCATTATGTAAATAGTTAGATATGAGTAAGAAGATTAATAGTGATAATTTCTTTGGAGAAGGTTATTGGAGGGCTGTGCATGTCTCTCTTCTCCACAAGAGGCCATGGTTTACTGCCAGACAATCTCTGAAAAGTGAATTGGTAAGTGGTCAGTTAGCAAGTGCATTGCACCATGGTACGTTGCAGAAATATATCCACACAAATATCTTGAAAGAACCCTCAGTGTGTCATGAAAGAAAAACCAGTGTTCAGACATCCACTTTTTGAGGACAGATTACAACTGTACCAATGAGATACAGCATTTTTAACTCCTTCACCTCTAATCCTCACTCCACACTGAACCCAATCCTCGAATGGACAGAAATAAAAATGTGTGAGTGTGGTAAAATGATGAATGAAGGAAGAGAGGAGAAACAGAGCATGCTCATCTATCCCTTTCAGCCTGGGTCATGCCAAGGACTGTGACAGAGAATGAAAAAGCTTTAAATTGAATGAAAGATTGAAGTTTTGATTTTAGACCACAGTGGGCTTTATATTATGTGAGAATGAGCATAGGCAAGATAATAAAATTCTTTCAGGATTTCACAGTAAACAGTCCAGCATTTTCATCACATTTTTTTATGCAATATTTTTAAAGATCTCCATGTCTAGAAAGACAGAGAGGTTGTATCTAAATCATTCAAATGCAATTCATTTATTCAACCAATATTTATTGACCATGCACTATATGCTAGGCATTGTTTCAGGTACTGGGAATATAGCCATGAACACTGTGCTAGATCCCTTAATATAAGTTTAAGAAAAAGGCACTTTGATATTGAAGAAGTAATTAGTTCTGTCCGGGGGTTTGTGGGAAGATTGCAAACAGGTAATAATTTTTATGTCTTGACAGAAGCAGAAGTTTGCCAAGGTACAAACTACCAGGCAGCAGAAACAATGCGTGCAGAGGGAGAGAGGGATAAGTTTGAAATCGGATAGCAGCCATGGGCTGCGAGTCAGCATGGTGTCCTGGGGAAAGCATGCATATTGAGTCAGACACATCTACATTCATATCTAGGTGATATCTTAGCTGAGCAGCAGCTGACAATTGTATTAGCCTGTCTGTTCCACACTTCCGCACGGCTCAAGCTTTTCTCAGATATGAGAGATTATGAATAAAACATACCTGACCAGGTGCTAGGCTCATGTCTCCTCAATTCTGAGGTCACTTCTGTGAAGCCCTCGGATATGTCTGAAGTTATCAGTGTTGTGGATGATGTTCTGATCTCTTCTAATAGTCCCTTTGCTGAAGTCAGGGAGAATGTTTCCAGTGCCACTTTTCCCTAATAACAAAAAATCTTCCATCAGGAAATTCACTTTTTTTTTTCTAAGCAAGAATTGTTCTCTTGTAATTTTGATGAAGGAGAGGATAGTCCCCTAGACAGGCAGAGAAATAAATCAAGTCATGATTAAGGAGTAAAGGATGTCATAAACAGTTTGCATGCTATTAGTCATAAAGCACAGTGACATGTTTATAGAGATGCATGCATACATGTAAATAATCATAAATATTCTATATAGAACAATAGGTGGTTTAAATCAGACACCAGGATGTGTAGTCTAGATATTTGATCTTATTTAATGCTCCCAACAATATTATGAAGTCGGCGTGGTGATCCATACACATATTATGTTGAAAATCAGAGAGGTTAAGTAACCTGTCCACAGTCACACATCCAAGAATTCACACACCAGTTTCCTCTGACTCCCAGATCTGTGAACTTCCCCACTGTTGAATACTGCTCTGTATCCAAAGTCCTCTTTATTACAGGTATTTCCACCCCCATTCTCAGAATTGTGTACTAATCTCTGGGAAGCTGGGCCAGAGTAGTAGGTCAGGACCCACCGTGAAACACCCAAATGCTCACTGCTGTCTGATTCCCACCTATTGTCCCTGACCTGAACACATTAGACTGTTTCACTTCCTCTTCCACGGAGGTGAGTTACTTCTTCAGCTGGTACAAGTTTCAGAGGCCAACCTCTTCAGTCCTAAGGTTGTCTTTCCCCTCAGTGTATCTACTCATTTCCCCTTCCATATGTTTCCTTGGCTTCCCTTTAAACAGATCCTTTGGTGTCCTTTTTTATATATAAAGGAATTTATTTTTTTAATTGAAACATATTGATTGTACATATTTATGGGGTACTGAGTTATATTTCAATACATGTATACAATGTGTGATCGAAACAAGATAATTAGCGTATTCATCATTGCAAAACTTTGTCATTTATTTGTGATAAAAACATACAATCTTCTCTTTTCTAGTCATTTGAGAACATAGAATAAATTATTGTTAATTATAGAAGGTACACAAGTCAGAGATTTTCACCCCAGCTAATATTATCACCATCATCAATATCAATATCATTATCTTCAACATCATCATATTGAATAAGTATTGAGAACATCTTTTTTGCCTCATTTGTTGATGCCATGCCAGTGATGTAGAATCATGTAAAAATCAATCACTTGAAAGGCAAATAAGTTTACGGTTTCTTTCCTGCTAACAGAACAGATTGTGAACTTTGGGGGATTGTCTCTTTCCTGTGGTCAATTACATGGCCATTTTATTTATTTATTTATTTATTTTCTTAATTTTTTTCATTTTTATTGAATCATAGTTCATTATACATATTTTGCGGTTCAACGTTGACATATGTTGATCAGATCAATATTACTAGCATATATATTGTTACAAATTGTACTTATTCTTCAGCCCCTTGTCCAATCTCTCTCCATCCCTCATCTCTCCCCCCAAATTACCTTAGATTTCTTCTCTCTTTCTGAAACAGTAATGGTTACTGTGTTGAATTATTGCCTAGATGATCTGTCCAATGCTGAGAGGTTCCTTCAGTTCCCCCAATATTATCGTAGAGCAGATGCTTCTTCTGTCACTCTGGAATGGGCTTTGTGGAGAGAGACATTCTCTTCTTTTCTTTCTGCTGGTGACTCTCCTTGTGTCAATGAACTCTAGTGGCTGGTAGACCATCTACATGGTGGTTGTGGCATCTAGCTGCTGTTGTGGCAACTGTGATTATTGTGGTGGCTGTGGTGGGCCACCCACATGGAGGTGATGTTTTTGGCATGCTTCTTGGCACTAGCAGTGTGCCTGGTTGTGAGGAGGGGGATCTGGTCTTTGCTCCATGCCTCAGGTTCCCTGGGGTGGGGTCCAGGGCACTGGTGGTGTGCCTGGTTGTGGGAGGGGACCAGTTCCAGGCTCCATGCCTCTACATAGCCATTTTAACCAGAAGCTATGGGCCAGAGTTCAGGAGTGCAATGTGCTTGTTCTCTCCAGTCATGTGACACTAGCTGAACAGGATGCTTGAATATGCAGATGCATTTTCTGACTCTCTCAGTACCGAGTTATTTTTGTTTTCCTGGTGGCCATATGGAGGTTGTACAAGTCAATTCTAGGAGTTTGACAGGTTATTTCTTTGGACAGCAGAGCCAGGACCTGAGGACCTTACACCCAAGGACCATCAGATTCAGCATCAAATGTGCACAGTTTCTGCCAATGCTGACATCTCATTCTCCCCTCCTCTCTCCAGCAGGTAGGCTCCCCTGCCAAGCCCACTGAAAACAGCTCCTTCAGTTGCAACTGGCACTTGTTAACTCTTTTGAGGCAGGCAACAATTTCTAAATCCTTGGTCATAAGATCACCTATTCCAAAACTAATACTCATAATGTAGAATGAAAAGCCTGCTGACCACATGAGCAGAAGGAAGAATCCTAACCTTCTATCATCTCAAGGCTTCAATAGTTGTTTAATACACTCTATAGGGTGATTGGCCTTATCCACAATAATTGAGGTCATTTAAAGGCTATTTTTCCAGTAAGTTTCAATTTGTCCAGTAGATATGTTCCAAAGTCTTCTTGTATAAGTAAATTTCATATGAAAAATGTCATATAATTAACATCCCTGAGGGACTTAATTATACTAAGACATTATCATCATCATTTTTAACATCTCTATCATTTCTGGAACACCTGTTTCATGGAAAGCATTTTGCATTTATTCTGAGTTAATTCTCACCAACACATTGCTAAGTAGCAATTACCACCATTTTGCTTATGAGAAAACCAAGGGCCAAACATACGAATTTTATCTTCCAAGACCATAGATCTAAGAAGGATAGCATTGCTATCAAAATTTGCAAATACTAAAAACTAAATACTTTTCTTCTCATAATACTTATTTTCAATATTAAAATGAACACAAAATTATGAAATCATTTTTCAAATGAATAAACTTAAGTAATATAAAAATTACTCAAAAGTGTAACTAAAATGCTCTTTTTAGTTTTTTGAAGCATTCACAGAGAGTGAAAGCAGTGTTGGAGCAAGGGTGGACAGAAAGGTATTTTTAAGTTGGTGCTACACTTGAAAGTTACTGTAGAGTTTATCTAGCCCAATTCCCTTGTATAATGTAAGTTCTGAAGCTGTAATTGAGAGAAGTTAACTCACTTGCTTAGTTCCACATGTTATTGAGGGGGCAAATCCAGGATCATGATACAAAGTGAAATAGCCAAAATGCCTTGATTTTGAACTCCTTACTGGTTGTCTCCATAACTACTCGAATCATTACCCAAACCTAACTTTGTTGAAATAAAAAATTAACCGTGAAGCTAAAGTTTATGTTTTTTGTTAATTTTAAATGAAATTTAGAGAAGTATAAAAAGAATAGTAAAATTTTATTACAGATACATTTCCTTACATCATAAAATGAAAAGTCAGAAATAATGATCTAAAAATAAAAATTTTATTTTAGAGGATTTTTTCAAAGAGTTATATTGAGTTTTCATAAGAATTAAAATAGTTGCTCCACTGCTTGAAAAAGGATGGTCCTGTGGACTTCTGCCTGACTTCTGACCCCTTGGTCTTTAATTCAGGAAGAGGAGGGGGCCAAGTAGAGACTATTTGTAACTTCTAATGATTTCTGCTTTGGTAATATCAGGTGTTAAGACCATAAAACAATTCTGGATAGGATTCAGGCTCAGATACTATGCAAATGGGAGTCACTGTTATGACCTTTTTGTCTATCTAGAAATACAGGAGTAGGGTCTGTGATAGAGATGTAATTTCACAAAGGGCAAGACAGAGACTTTATTCCCACAAAATCAGTGGTGCCGTTTCTTTTCTAGCTTCACCATTTTAAACTTTTTTTTTTTCTTTAGATTATGCAGTTTTCAAAAGTTTCCCCTCACCCTCACTTTTAAGAAGCAAACATACCTTGGAGATGAAAATGTCAGTAAAGATTGTGTGCTAAAATTTTAGTTGATATTTTCTTTCTCCTTAAGGGAAAGAACTCATCAGTTTTAATGATTTAGGACACTGTTGCTCATCACATTTTTCTTCCCTTCCTCTCCATTCTGCCCTCCAACTTTCAAATTAATGGTTTAAGAGCAAGACCTGAACAGTGGATAGGTATTGAGAAGAATGATGTTTGCTAGGAGCCATGAGAGGACACCAAGATAAACGTGATTTCTTTAGCACTTTTTTCTTTAGGACAACAGCCATCAGTTTCCAGAGCATTTATTTCATTCTGAAATTGAAGGCTGAACTTTAGGGATCTTCTAGTAAGTTCAGAACAGACAGGGATGAGTACAAGATGACCTTACTCTCAACCACAGTATCTCACCTCAGGTCAGAGGGCGATTGGATTCACGTAACCCCAAGCTATCACACACATAAATACACTGTCTCAGGGATTCTAGGTATGCTTTCATCTCCCTAGTAAAGAATCATTCCAATCATTGTTCCTGTAACTAACAAATGTACGTACATCCCTCAGGTGTACAGGGGGGCAGGAAAGTGGTTGACAACCACAAATTGAGATCCTTTTGTTTCTTTCTGGTATATTTTCCATCTGAGTCTCAAGGAGAATGGTCCATGTAAATTTGGGTCTTCGGTGAGAACAAATAAGTCTATGAAAGAGGTTTGAACACAATCAACATAAAGTGTTGAAAATGATATGTTATCTCTTCATGTGATTATTTACAAAAGTAAACCATATGAGGTTCTTGCTATGTTAATTAGTTTGCTCATGGTAATCATCTCACAATGTATATATACATCAAAACATGACTTTGTACACTTTAAATATAGGCAATTTTTATTTGTCAATTATATCTCTACAAAGCTGGGAGGGGGGAAGTTTGTAATCAACCCAAGGACGTCTAATGGGAAGAGATGTTGCAATGTCTGTGACCAAATGGAAAATAATTCATGTAGGTCAAGGAGGTGGAAATGGAATTGTTAATTTCTTTCCTTCTCTCCTTCCCATGTTTATATCTTTGAAGACATACTTATTGAGAACTTTAATACAAATGAGGTCTCAAGTTCTGTGTTTTCTGATGTAATGTATTTCTCATTAGTGAATGTCAAATTCCATCCCAACACAGAGACTGAAAGATTATTTTACACAAATTATTAAATCGAACACTGACTAGCAGCAGTAATTAGATGACAGAAGGTTCCCAACTAGATATGGTTCAAAATGCTGTTTTTGTAAATGATCTGTCAGGATTTTCATGGTCATCCTCTCCCCTCCACACATGTTTTGAAGGCATCTTTCTAAGCCTTGAGCATCCTCTTAGGGAAAGAATTTAATGTGTAATATCTTATCCCAGGGGGAGTGTCTTATAACCCTCCTGCAATTGATTTAGTGAGTTATTTAAGTGTCACTCCTGAGGCACTAGTATATTCTTCTTCTCAAATGTTATTTGTTTGAAAATGATTTTCAAGCACCGACCTTTATGTCACTTTCCAAAAATGTGGGGCTACAGGCAAGATATTTGGCTGTGGTGAAACAAACAAACAAACTTTTTCTACTGGTTGTTTTTGTTTTATTTTTGTTTTCGTTTGTTTGTTTTTACCTATTCATTTTGAACCTCCTTGCTTCACATAAAAATGTGCTGTTCAAGTATATAAATACTTGTAGAAGCACATTTAACCTATACTTTGAAAACTCCATTAAGCTTTGATGTAAAGTGCACATTATTGATTCAAATAATCTACAGGGTAAAATAAGCAGACATTTCAGGATTTTAACAAGTAGTAGTATTAATGATAATATCCCACAGCCATTTATTGTATTAACAATATGAATTCACTCTCTACTAGGCACTGTGCTGAGCTATATGTATATATTTATCCATCTCAGAGATTCTATAAGGAAAATACTATTATTTTCTATAAATTACAGGGGGGAAAAAAAACTTAAAGTTTAACAAAGTTTAGATAATGTCCAACCAACAGAATTGGGATCCAAATACACTCTGATTGCAAACATCTCACAATTATTCATAGGAATAAACTGATTTAAACAGTGCTTTGCTGGACAGTGTGGCATCCAAATCACAAAGATGTATAATATCTGCTCAACAACTCTTTACTATTTTAAGAGTAGACTGAATAGGGCTTATCATCCTTGAAAATCAGAGATCCCTATATCATACATTATAAATTTATCATGCTCTTTATTGATGCATGCAATTTACCACCTGATTATATCTAAGCATGTGGGTCAATCTTGAATTGATGCTTCTACTTAATAGATGTATGAACAAAGTCTGATTTATGTCATATATAAACATAGAAACTACTTTTGCATAAATGAGATAATTTATGCAAAACCCATAATGTGGAGCCCGGTAATAAATGTCAACACACATTAATTTCTTTCTCTGAGACATTATCACTATTTTCTATCTTGAATTGCAAGTTTCTGCAAATATTAACCAGATATTTTCAAAAAATATATGTTTTAAAACATTATTTGTTTTCTGATTTTGAAAGCAGTTTATGCACTTTGTAGGATATTTGGAAATTACAGGGCGTATTATAAAAGACAAATAAAAACAACTTGAGGTATCAATCTGAGTCCTGTCAAAAAAAAAAAAACAGATGGCACATTCAATTCAAGTCATTTTGCAGGTTTAAAGAAATTGAGAAGTTTCCTGAAGGATTAATATTGGGGAATTGTTACCACCCCTAGGTCTGAAAGGAGAAGCAGAGGGAGTGGTTAGTAGAACCCAAAGACAGTATCTGTTTGGAGAGAGCTACTGACCTTTATTAGGTGAATGCAGCTAAGCCACAGTGGCTTAGCAGCGATAGAGGAAATTAATTCTCCAATACCATCTTCCTACTATTTCTAAAAGTCCTTCCAGAAACTTCCATCGGCTGAACCCTGAAAGAAGTCAGAGAGCAAGAGAACCAAGTAAAGGAGAAATTCAAGGTCAGCCTTCCAAGATGTAAAGTAGGATGGAGAAGGGTAAAGAGTAGATTAAGAGAGACTAAAAGAAGACAGTACCCACAATGATTTGATCGTTTTAATTGGCAATACAGTGTCACATTTAAATGCACTTAATAACTTTAGTTGATATTGCTGGGGATTAAGCTCTGACTTTACTATGTTGTCATCTTGTAGCACATTATGAAGAATTCTCAAAATTCATTACTTGTGTTAGATAGTTATTATTTGTTTCAATATTTTAAAATCAAGTTTCTAAGAATGTCTCTATATTCCAGAATCATAGAACTTACCTGAACAACTTGAGCAAGTCCAAGTACACATTATGCTTCCTTCCTGACCTTTACTCATTCAGTTTGAGAAGCTCCCAACCCTCTGCATGAGCAGATCTTCAATTACTTTAATCATGTCAGCTGTACTTTTATATTTCTTCTATTTCACTAGATTTTTGTGTTCTAATGGCCAATACGTGGTGCGGTTGCTGTCTTAATTAAGATTTTCTTGATTACAAATATCAAAAATGGAATCCAAACTTCTTTAAGCAAAAGACTTATTGACTTTCATATCTTTAATTTACAGAGGTAAATATATTTGGGAATAGGGATAGACAAAGCTGGATCTACAGACTCAAACATTACATAATAAGAACTTTTTCTCTCATGTGATATTTATAAGTATAGACAAACCTAGACATCTACCTCTATCTATCTACCCATTCATCTGTTTATCTCTATTTTTAACTAAATATGTATAGAAATATGTAATTTATTAAATACAAATATATACATATTAAATATGCTTATATTACATATATATATATATATATATATATGTATATATATATATATATATATATATATATATCTGCCACTGTTTACTTCTAGTGAATTATCTTTATTCACTTACAAAGGTAACAAAGGCAGCCCTTGGCAGGTATAGCAGTCTAACACTATAAAATCTCAGCTACCCAGGAGGGAGAGAAACCTTCCAACATTCCTAGCAAAAGCTTCTGTGGTAATTCTTACAGACTGCCTTAGGTCATTTCACCATCATTGATTAAGTAACTAAGAGAGAGAGAGAGAGAATGCTATTAAGTACACATGAGATATCAGTGAAGACTGTTGATGTTTTGCTTTTGAATATCTTAGATATTTCATGGAATTATTTTTGTGAGGTACATATCTAAAAATTAAGTTTCAGTGACATGACTCTACTATCGAGTGGAGATAATGTCAGTCTGAGAGAAATGGTTAACCTGTTTGAAACCAACCTCGTCAATAGCCTAGGTGCAAAAGGAAGAGATAAGAGCATTTACTAGAAGGAGAGTCAATAACTTGGAAAGTGGCTTAGTTGCTAGGGAAGCTTAAATAGGATGTCAAAAAAAAAAAATTCAAAGCATATAAGCAAATCATCTTTGAAATAAAAATGTATCCAAAACTTCTTAAAAATTAAACAGAAAGTAAATAAAGCACATTAACCATGGCAGCTGATAGCAAAATGGTATTTCATAATCATAATTTGTATAACTATAAAATCTACTTAAAATGAATCTTAACCATTAACCATTTGTTAAAGTAATAAAAGGATCTAGAAATATGAATCAACTAATATTAAATGTCTGACAATGTAGCAGTGTAATGAATGTATAAATAAAAATACAATTCAATTCAACAAATGTTTCAAACCAACCAAATAAAAGTATGGTCTTGCTTGTTTACTGAACACTTTCAATTGTGTGTTTAACAAGTTGCTTCCTAACCTCTTAAATTTTGTATCTGAACTCCCTAGTGACATCTCTTTAACGAAGGTCTATAGATATGCAACGCACCATAGTCTCTAAGCTTAATGAGTTGTCTAAATCCAAAGCTTTAATCTATCTGCTTTGGGTAGCATTGAACCATGCCCTCTGAATTATTAAAACAGTCTATAATATGAGATAGTAGGCAGAATTATGACAGCCTCCAATATTCCTGCCCCTTGGTGTACTTTCTCTGTATAATCCCTGCCCCTTGAGTGTAGGTAGGACTGTGAATATGATGGGATGTCATACTTGTAATAGGGTATATTATATAGCAAAAGTGAAAAAAATTTTCAGATGTACCAAAGGTCCTTAATCAATTGACTTTGTGTTATTCAAAAGGAAGCATGTTCTAGCAGGACCTAATATAAGTAGGTGAGCCCTTTTGAAGATGGTCTAGAGGTGAGAAATAAAAAGCAATGGAAGATGTGCCCATTAGCCTTGAATAAGCCATGTGTAGAGAGGGTTACATGGCAGTAAATGATCAGTAGGTTCAAGGGGCTGAGGTCCTCAGTCCTACAACCACAAGGAACTGAAGTCTGTCCATAGATAGGTTGGAAGAGAACCCTGAGCCTCAGGTGAGTTTGCACCCCTGACCAACACATTGATTGCAACCTTGTAGGACCCTGAGCAGAGGGCTGAGCTAAGTTATGCCCAGATTCCTGACCTGTGGAAATGGTGAGGCAATAAATGTATGTTGTTTTAAGCTGCTAAATTTGTTGTAATTTGTTACACTCCAACAAAAACTAATAAACATTTCTTCTCCACATTTATATAATAGAAAGTTACCATTTCCGTATGTCATTTCTCCCATTCTCAAGGTAGTTTGTGTTCAGATAGGCAGAGTAGTCATTCAAGAGTAATCCGTATGTCAAAAAGAAAATGATACTATTTATGAGCTTTCTCCTAAAAAAATTAAAATTGCCTTTTTAAGTGTGTTTTGCATTTCCCAGAGCAGGTTTTTTATGATCCTGAAAAATCATTGCATTATATGTTTCTAGATTAGAGAACATGCCTGAGTTAGGGATTTTGAAATGAAGATATGGAAGCTGCTCAGGAATTTCATATTTTGTATCACTTCCTTTGGTATCCTGACAAGTTGAAAAGAAGCACTTTCCATAGATGCTGCAGTGATAAGCCACCCTGCAAGTCACTACTCAGGCTTAGGACTTAACAGAGGGTTGAGAACATAAGGGGAGTTAGAAAATAAGGGACTTTGGATTTTGTTTTCCTTTAAAACTCTCCCCCATTGGCAATCCGACTGTCTAAGTAATTATGAATGGGCATTTTAGGAAGGAGATATGTGCAACGTTCATGCATCCGCTACAGGTCAAGTTAGAGGTCATCCCAGAGAGGTCCAGAATTTTATTAGAGATGGTCATCTTGATACTGTGTCATGTCCAATGTCCACTAATACAAGGTGATGCCTTTAGGTGCAGCAGTGGTGAAAAGGCAGATGAGTGCTTTATCTAATAATAACTCAAAGTTAATGTGAGCTTGGCCAAGTACTGCTGAAAGGCAGAAGGGAAAACATACCCACAACTGTGAATAAGCTCTGAATTCTGGGATTGAATATTTGATGGAGAAACTACCATATTTCACGTATGCATTTAATCAATTTATTTATATGCACATATTTATAACTTTTATTTATAACATATATTCAACACGTTTGTTGAACATGTACCTTACAGCCGGCTCTGTTTGACACAGAAAAAGACAAGACGAAGAGGATTTCCTTTTCCATAAGACAATTAGGGAGGGATGGTGGGTATTTATAATAGTACATTTCTACCAGACAATGAGCTTCATTTCATAGTCTATATTTTCAATTTTTTGTACCCATGCTTTTTTCACAGTGGTCCAAAACACATGGAATGCTTAATAAATGTATATTAAATGAATGAATGGACAAAGAATGACTGGTTCATTCACTACACATTCGAACAGAACTTTACAAAATGTCGTCAATAAAAGTATCCTACTTTCCTGCCTTAACATACATCTTCAAATGTAATAAAATATTAAATAGAAGATGCCGTATTAGAATATCATAACTGGAAGTAAAAAAGAAAGAAAGAAAAGGAAGGAAGGAAGGAAAAAAGAAAGAAAGAAAGAGAGAGAAAGAGAGAAAGAGAGAGAGAGAGAGAGAGAGAAAAGAAAGAACAGTAGATATTTCTGAAGCATAAGGCCGAGTTCCACTGTGGTGAGTTCTCAATTGTTTCTGGGAGTAGCAGTCATAGCTTCTACCCTTGTATTTTTGGGGTACTTAATACGTTGCAGGTACTGTGCTAGGAACTGCAGAGACAGAAATAAATAATAAGTTCCTGCCCTCAAGGATAAACTCATGTACAAACAATAACAATCCAGCATGTTAAGTGTAAATATAAAATATTTTTTGAGGCTACAAGGAATTGTGAGAGTTGGTGAGTGTGTGTGTGGATGTGGAGAAGGGATTATAAAAGGGATCGTCATAACATTTTTAAAGATAGTAATACCTAAACTGAGTTTTGAAAAAAAATGCATAGGAATTAGGTCTCAGAGGAAGAGGGGGGGTGCATTCTAGGCAGGGAGTGACATGTATTTAGACAAGGTCATGGGAGCCGTGAAGAGAATGGACTTTAAAAGGAGCAGAATCTGAGGCAGGAAAACTTGCTAAAAGTCTCTACATGATGCAAGTGGAAAATTACAAGAGCTTGCGCTAAAGCAGTGGAATAGGATGGAATAAAGCTGGATTTGACAGAAATGAAGGGGAAAAGGTAGACAGGACCTGATGACTGTGCATGTGGAGGATAAACCCAACAGAGGAGAAAGAGCCCATTTCTAGATAGCTTCCTCAACTACAGCGTGAGCAAAACAGCAGGGCCAGGAATTTAACCCAGGTCTCTCTAAGCTCCACACCTTTCACGCTGTCTTCCATTATACCACACTCTTGAAAAAATGGAGGAACCTTCATAATACCACTGTACAGCCACAAGAGCATTCACCAGAGCAAGATAAAAGATGGAAGTTAAGGTAGGTATGGAGCATTTATGAGGCAAGGATGAGTACCTGGACCAGTAGGTATAAATATGGAGGTAGGTAGAAAGTCCTACTTAAAAACTCAAGACCCAGGAAGAGGGGCCTGCAGGGTACACAAAGTCCAAAACGAACAGAAGTTTGAGCCACAACTCAGAGAAATCCTCTGGAGAGTTAGCCATTTATCCAAACAGGCAGGCAGCATTAGGAAAATCCCACAGCGGAAAGAGAAGATTCAGTTCCAGGGAGCCTGGGGGTCAGGGGTACCAAATTCAACTGTGGGAGAAATAAAACACTTGACAAGGACCAATTCACTGAGGGATAAGAAAGGACCCATTCCTGGAGAACTAGAATACCATAGTCTAAGTAAAGTTGGTAGCAAGGTTGATTCACTGTTGCTTTATAAATAGAAATTGCTGACAAAAGACTCTTGTACTTTGCCCATGAGAATGTGGGGTCTCATGATCTGAGTAAGGGTCAAATGCCCAGACAAATTTACTGGATTCTGCTGTACAAGTTACAGAGTTACAAGGCAAGATGCCAGGAAGGTCATTGCAGATACTTTCTTTTCTTTTCTTTTTTCTTCACATTGTGTGTGTGCTTGTGATTTCAAATGACTTACGATGGAAAATTGGAACTACATATGCCAAGTGCTGATGCACATGCAAATTCTGTTTTGTTCTTTCCTAGTTAATATATTTTCCCATCTTTAAGATTTTCCTGCAGCTCCCTGGCAGTGTAAACTTCTGTATAGTCTTTGAAATCTGAAAGACCTCACTTACTTGCTTTGTAATTATGGATAGCTACTAAAAAATCTTGAAAGTCACTTTACTCACTGTACTGGATTGAATTTTGTCCCCCCAAAACTCACTGAAGCTTGAATTGTGTCCCCTTAAGTTTTATGTATTAGAGACTTGGTCCCCACTGTGACTGTTAAGAAGGTGGGAAATCTTATTATGGTAGTTGAAAGGTGGAGCCTTGAAGAGGTGATTAGATTGTAGGACCATGCTGTAGTCAATGGATTAAAAATGGTGACCAGGGGCATGGTTCAGAGGGCATTAAAAGAAGAGAAAAGAGAGTCTGTCATTCTCTCTGCTCTCTCTGCTTCCACCGTCTTGCAATTTGAGACCCCTGGGTTACTGTTGTCACCACCAGATGGACTTTGGACTTCCCAGCCTCAGAAACTGTAAGCAATAATTTCATTTTTTCTTTATAAATCACCCAGTTCCAGGTATTTTGTTGTAAGCAACAGAAACAGACTTAATACATTCACCCATAACATAGGTGTTAATAATGTACACACCTTACAATGTTGTGAGTTGGAGATGTATAATTTGTGGAAATGCTTAGCAAAATTCAAAGCACTAATAAAAATCGTAGATATCATATAAATTATAAATAAATAAATAGTATTAAAATCTATAATTGTCCCATGAGATGGTTCTGTTTTTTCTTGTAATAAAAAGAAATTATTTCATTCAGAAGCTCAACACAAATTTTTAAATAAACAAATCAATCAAAACCAATATCTATATAGTTTAGCTATTACAGACAGACCTAAAGATAAGTTGGATGCTTAGATATATAAGTATTCTTGTTATAGTTTTTTAAGCAAGTTCAATTGCTAGCTTTTCCTTCCTAACGAAAATTCATTTTTATCAATTGAGGAGACAGGTTTTGTAATCTGTTTTACTAGTTGACAAGCACTCCAAAACTCTCTACAAGACAGTAGATCACATTTTGTGTGCATCTTGGAATTTTTTTTGCTAACTCTTCAGGTGTCAGATTCTAGCTGATCTTGCTGTTAACCGAGTACCAAATATGCCTTCATCTATGAGAAAACACTGCAATTAACATTTAATAAGGTCTTCAACATGCTGAGATGTGATCATTCTGAAGTGATTGGTAAATTTGGTGATCAAGAAGTATGTCAGATAATAGGGTTAAATTACAATAAAATATCTGTTTGCCACTTTATGACAGTGAGTTAGAAAAAGAAGATATTGAAATGTACCAAGTATCCTAAGAAGACTCAACTCCAAGGTCAGCTCCTCATTTCTGGAGTTGGTGCATCACAGTGGTTAAAAGCACAGGTAATGGAGTTAGACAGCTCTGGTCTTGACATGGCCTCTGCCACTACTGTGACCATGGGTTGTTCAACTGTATTGGTCACTGTTTTGCCATCCTTAATTAGGAAACTAGTAAACTGTTCACCTCATTGGGTTTTTCAGATTTGTTGAGATGTACAGATAAGCACGAGCACAGAGTAATCTGGGAATGCTAGTTGTTGCTGTTGTAGAGTGTACCACAAAATAGAGAGTTCTCTAATTCTGCTTTAGAACTTGCCTTCTATTAGATCTTAATTTGGACAGCTAGCTGGATTGCAGAACCCAGCAGTCCTGTTGGGATGCTATACATGTGAAACAAATGCAAAGCATAAAACTGGCTAATTGTTTTTTACATGTGGAAATGGATGCTGTATTACTTTCTTATGGCTGCTATTAAAAATTGCCGCAAATTTCATGGCTTAAAATATCAGAAATTTATTCCTAAGAATTCTGAGGCCAGAAGTTCATTTTCAGATTCACTGGGCAAACATCAAAGTGTTGGCAAGGCAGCGTTCCCTTGGAAGCTATAGGGAAGAATGTATTCCTTGCCCTTTCCAGCTTCTGGTGGCTGCCGACATTCCTTCCTTTGCCGCTGCATCACTCCAATCTCTGTCTCCGTGGTCACAGTGACTTCCGCTCTTCTCTAATCTCTCTGCCTCCCTTTTATAAGAACACGTATAACTGTAGTTAACCCCATCCTCCAGCGTAATCTCCCATTTCAAAATCCTTGACTTAATCACGACTGCAAAGTCCTTTTTTGCCATATAAGGTAACTCTCACAGTTGTTTGGTATTAGGGCATGAATATCATTTCAGGGGTATTGTTCAGTCTACCACAGATGTCCGTGAATATTTTCCCCATATGAGGGTATTTCAAAAAGTCCATAGAAAGATTTGTATTATCTTTTATTCTACTTTTCCACCAACTTTTTGAAGTACCCTTGTATAACTACAAACAGAGTCTGGAGGGGACTGTTTTTTATAAATTCTCTATTTGTAAGGAATACATTAAATGCAAATAACAGAAGCCTCAAAATTACAGTGGCTTAAACAGAAAGGTTTTATTTTTCGAAATCTCACTAAAAGAAGTTCAACAGTAGAAAATCCACACACATAGGCATCTTCTACCTGTCTACTTTATAATCCTGGACATGTCAGCTCATAGGCCAATACTGTAGGTACAGCTTCAGCCATCAAGTCTGGGGTCCAGCTGGAACAAAAGAGGAAAAAATTAAACAACTTTCTGGAGAGCCCCACCATATAACTTTGCTGACCCTATTGGCTTTCCCTATTTGCAAAAGAGGTTTCCTGTGGGGCACAGTTTTCAGTTTATGGTAAAAAAAAAAAAAAAAATGATTGAAAGAATGAATATAGATTACACAGCTAACAAATGCCATTTTAACCAGATAGTAGATCTAACTTGAATATTACCCAAGGAAGAGTTAATTTTTCCCTAGCACAGTATACATTACAGGCAATTACAATAAAACTTTTATTATGAGAATATACAAACATTAAAGGAATTTAAGGTATTGAAAGAGTACTAATAATTATCTATATATTCACCACTATATTCAAAAATTAACATTTCACCATATTTGTCACTCTATCCATCTATCTATCCATCTATCTATTTAATCTGTCTAATCTCGACCAGGGGAAAGGTTGAAAGTAAGTTGCACATGTCATGATTTTTACCCCTAAATATTTCAGCAGATGTCTTGTAAAAATAAGAATATTCTTCTTTATCACTTCAATATTACCATACCTAAGATTATTAACAACAATTTCCTTTTTTCCATTTTTTAATGAAACATAATTGGTTATATATGTTTATGGGTACAGAATTGATGAGCTAAGTTAAGCAACTATTTATACATTTTGGGACCATTTGCTTTACTTTTAGAGAGAATTTCCCTTATTTCAGGAAATTGGGGGGAGGTTTCTTGTTTTAAATATTACTTCTGTTTAAGTATCATATTTTTTGTCTTCAAGAAATCATATTATATGTATATTGAATATCCATTGCCTATCTTTTATACCAAATTACAATGAAGAATATATATTTACCTACTTCTTTACTTTGATTTCATTTATTTGGGGTTCTTTTAGTGTTTTCATTAATGTTCCATTTGGTAGAATATGCTTTCCTTTGGTTACCTTATAATTTACTCTATATTTAAAGACATTTTTGTCTTTTTCTTACATTTTTTCTTCTTGCAATTAGTCAGTAAACTATTTCAATCTTCCTGGATTTTATTCAATTTTAACCAGAGTATTTGAGTTTCTGATGTTTGCTTTTTTTTTTAACATCGGCAGTTCCTTATTTAATTTATGTTGGTGGCCTTCATTGATTTTGTTTTCTAAATCACAGGTCACTTTACCTTGCTTTTTTGCAGCAAGACTTGGGAAAGCTCTCTTATTTTTTTGGCACATCAACCGTTTTTCCGACTCCTGGAAGATCACTCGCTCTCGCTCTCTCTCTCTCTCTCTCTCTCCCTCCCTCTTTCTCCCTCCCTCCCTCTTCTGCAACCCTGAGGAATTATCTTTCCTCTTCATTCCCTCCTTAATGTTCGAAGATCATGAATGTTCAAAAGATCCCTCCATCTTTTCCCCAAGTGTCGGTGGGCTGCTGCCATGTGTGAGATGATTCCTAGTGCTCCTCAGGTCTTTCTCTCAGTTTTCGTGGCCCTAACCCCAACCTGAGATGGACCACTTCCTTAGACACATGAAGGTCTGGCACACCTAGCAAGGATTTCCCTGCACCTTGCCTTGCATATGCTAAAACTGCGTACTTGGTCGAGGACCTATGGAAAAGAAAAGTTTAGGTGGATAGAGACTTTCTCTGTGAGTGAGGCTCCTGGAGATGGCAATACAGCATGCCAATCCCATGGAGACATTATGTTTACTAAAAGTTTGTCTTATTTCTCATTACCTCCATTGATGGTACGAGCACTCTTCTTTGGACTATTCTATTAGGAGTGAAGTTAGACACAGGTCTTCCTCTCCTAGGAAAAGTGCCTTGTGTCCTTAGCTCTCTGATGGCTTTTTAAAAGCTATAGTTGATTTTTCTTTTAGCTTATTGTCTTTTTCTGATTGTTACAGTGAGAGAAAAAGTCTCATTTAACATTTTATATTCTTTCTAAAAACTCATAAGAATTCATTTTAAAGGCTTAAGCTGGCTGCCTACTATAAAAAAAAAAAAGCAACGAATTTAAAAGTATGAAAGTGCTTTCTGTTGTTGTGGCTGGACTACTGGTCCAAGGTTTTTGGCTGATCTGCCTGAGTAGCAGGTATCCTTCTTTTGCTGTCATTAAACCGTGTGAGGACTGTTGGATCTGCACCATTGGTTATGAAAGATGAATACCCAACCACAGAAGACCATTCTTGAGTCAAAAATCCTATGTGATTATCACTAAGCTAACAAATGACATTTACTTTTCTAATGAACCAAGTGTTAGATGGTACAAGCGACAAAGCTGATATCATGGCCTTTCTTAGTAGTAAAGTCATCATGCATTTGTTTGGTGCTTCCTAATTTATAAGAACTTTCACAAATATTATTTAATTTAATTTTTAGAACATACCTATCAGGTAGTAAATATTCCTATATAACAGGTGATGAAATTGATGTTTGCTAAATTACACAAATAACAAACTAACTCCTTCTTTTAAGCATCTGATTTTAGGGACTTATATTTGGGGCTTATCTGATAGCTCTTTCAACATAAGCAAAGCAGGAAAAAACAACAACAACAAAAAACTCCTGCCAAAAATAATGGAACATAACAAAGAGAAATAGCGTAACAATTCTGCTTCATTTATCACAAGGGATATTTTTCCTTAAAATGAAAGTGTTGAATGAATAAATATTACGTGGATCCTTAACATCTTATCCCTATGAAAAATGTATTACTTATATTCGATGGAAACTTAGAGGAGTTTACTTCCTGGCCTCTTTTGAGCATTAATTAGGATTATCCTTATGGTGGCCATTTCTAAATTTAGAGTGGAACTTATCCACCTGACATACTACAGTCTCTGGCAATAAAAAGATGAGATGTTAACATCCAATATGTACATTAAGCCCTGAAATAATGTTATGTTTTCCTTTTCTTTGGGTAATGATCAAACTATTTGCTGATAATCCATGACTATTGGCCAGAAAATAAGATGTTAATGACAGATAGAAAGACCACTGTGCTGGAAACAAAGAGGCATTTTGTTGAATGCCACTCAAAGAGAGGCACCAGTTAGCTGTGATACATAATAGTGTATAAGAGAGTTCCCTCTACTGTCCTCACTGACTGGTACAATTAAAAAAAAAATTACTCTTCCGTACACTACTAAGTGAAGTATACCTGCAGTTAGCATTTACTGAGTGCCTTCTTTGTGCTGGACATATTAAAAACACCATGTCATTCATTCCCAGCATCTATTTCATAAATGAGAGATGAGAAAACTGAGGTTCAAAATAGATTTAAAAAACAAAAAGAGAAACAAACAAAAAAATTGCATAATGTTACATAGCTGGTAAGTGACAACTTCAGGATTGTAACTCAGATATATTTGACAGGGAAGACCCCCTGTTTTTTCCTCTATGTTAGGCAGCCTCAGACATGAACACTTTTAAAGAAAGAACCTCTCTAGCTTTATATCTCTGTTTTATTGGGTGTGGTTTTCCTTATGGTGCTTGAGTTTGCTTTAATCCTTGTCCTTGCTTTCAGCTTAATTGCTTTTCAGATATAGGATTAACTCCCTTAAAGTAAAAACAATTTAAACAGAACAGCTCTTTATTTATATTCAGACTTATGCATGCAGTAGAAGCAAGGAATAATAGAGGTCATTTTTCCAAATACTTTTGTTTTTCAGGTTGCCCAAGGTGACAGTTAGGAAGGCAGCAGGCCTAAACCTAGACATTTGCTGTGGATTGAATTGTGTACCCCCAAAGGTCATGTATTAGAAACTTAACCCCCATTGTGCCAGTCACATGAGTGTAGGAAATCCTGTTATGGTCATTGAAAGGTGGGGCCTTGAAGAGGTGATTAGATTGTGAGGACCATGCCTAAGTAAATGGATGAATCCACTGATGGTTTAATGTGGTCGTGAGTGTGATTCTGAGGGCTTTAAAAAGACAGAATGTGAGGAGATTAGTCTCTCTCTTGCTTCTGCCTTTCTTGCAATGTGACACCCTGTGTTGCTGAAATCATCATCAAAGAAGACTCTCACCAGATGTGTTCCCTGAACTTTGGACTTCCCGGCATCTGAAATTGTAAGCAATAAATATTGTTTCTTTACAAATTACCTAGTTTTAGGTATTTCTGTTATAAGCAACAGAAATGGACTAATACAACCTTCAATATCAACCCTATGCTCTTCCTAACAGAAAAAACTATGTAGTTACCTCTTACCTCAATCTCTCCACCCATTCTTTTTCAAAAAAATTTTGTAAGATAAACACACTTTGAGTGCAAATGACAAGTCAACATCAGTTTCATGTAAACCACCGTTCAAGGGATTCTTGAGTGATGGTCTGTGATGGAAGCTTGACTCTGTTGGGAAGAAGCTGCCTCACCTGGCAGCTTAACATGACCATCTTACTCTCTTCATTTTATCCTCGATGAATTTGATTAGATTCTTTCCTGACACATTACACCATCTAAATTCAGCCTATCCAGTTCCTCTCTGTCACATAGCTGTTCTTCACTGTGCTCACAACAACCTGTAAATTGTCAGGTTCACTTACTTACACACTGACCCCTCTCCTCCCTTGAATGTAAGCTCCAGGACAGGTACCATGTCTGGCTTGCTCACTTTCCTAAAAGAGAACCCAGCACACAGCAGATCCTCTTGAAGATTACGTGAATAACTCAATAATTTTTTTTTTAAATGATGAATGATTGAATGAAAGACATGTGTATATCATTCTCTAGGAATGATGCCAAATAACATCACTCAATTAATAAGATTACAATGCACTGCTTTCAATGAGCATTTCTAGGGACAAAAAACTCTAACCATTTTTGTAACACATGAAATTATAAAATACTTTGTGTTCACTGTCACATTTCATACTTGTAATTATTAATGGTGGAGACCCAAGTCCAAGATCAATTCTGCCAAATATATAAGAATAGATAAATAATATAATTTTAAGAAAAACAAATATGGGTATGAGAGTAATAATTATTCCTTGTAATGAGGCAAACATTAACAAAAAGTATTTTAAAAGTTAACAATTTTCTCCTCCCCTCTACCAGGCAATGCCATTCCACATCTCTGATGTAATCAACATTATCAGAGTGGAATATACTCTTCCAAACTTTATTAATATTTCAAAAGCCTCATTAGGCCAATTCCCTGTGATACTACCACCCTACCCTTGATGTACATTTATTGGATAGTGAGGAGGAAGAAGGGACAGAAAAATAATTTTAATTAGTTCTTTGTTCAGGGAAGCCTGTTTTTGTTCAAAGATCTTTATCTTTAATGTTTTGAATAGGTTATCAACAGATCCCTCTGTGCCCCAAAGTAAACTTAAAGTTAGCAAATTAACCAAAATGAGGAAATAAACATTCTTTACTTGTAATTTCTCCATCCTCACTTTCGAGGCCATACCTGACCCTTAAAAACCGAATCTCCAATATACAAATTCAATTGCAGGAAAGGAGCTAAGGAAGCCTCAGAATGGACTGGGGTGTCCGAAGCCACCTTGGGTATGTAGTGCAGATGTTTATTGCCAGAATTACTGGGATAATTTTCTTCAGCTATAAAGAGGAGTTTAAAAGCTCATTCTCAAATAAATGTACTCCTTTAATCTAGATTAATAATTTTTTTATTTTTATTTGGGCTGGCAAGTAAAAAAAAAAATTAAATAAAGAATAGAAGAACTACTGAGACAAAGTAACTTGTTCTCAGTCTCACAGTAAGCAGTGAACCAAGACCAAAATCCATGCACCCAGATAGTTTCCCAAACTGCTGTTCCTGCTAAACACCTCACATGGATGGATTCACTTTATGAACTTTCAGAACCACATGGGGTCCAGAAGAAGTAAAGCAAAACATGAAATGACAGCCGATATAAAGGAAAGAGGGGAAGGAAATCAATCCGTATTTTAAAGAAAAGCAAGGGAGTAAACAATTGGAGGACTCGCCCTAAGAGGCAAGTAACACAAAAGAAGACAACAGTAAAAACAATTGTATTATTCTGATAATACAATTATTATTTTCAATTGTATTTGAAAACAATGACATGTGAGTATTGAGTACATTGATGCATCCATGGTAAGGAGAGAATGCTGCCCAAAAGAGACAAGTTATACCAAACCAGATCCTCCTCCTCTTAATCAGCTTCTTGCAGAAAGAAAGTAACTACTAAACAGCAGGACAAGCGACCTGTTCTGTGTGAATTAGGCTGATTTTTTTTCCCCTTAACATTGTCTCCCAAACTCAATGGCACCATCTTCAAGCAGAAAGTGGGTGGCATTTTTCCTTTCCATTTGAAAGTATATCATTTATGATAACTAGAAGTTCTAGAATCAGAGCTAAAAGGGCCTTTGATGGCACTCAGATCAAATTCCCTCTCTCATAGATGAATCCCAGAAAATTAATGAAACAATCTGGAGAACATGAAAGTAATGCGAGAGCAGAATGCGCTGTTAGTTTCCGACTTGGATAAATCAGACTGCTCCAGCCTTAGAGACTGAACCAAACTGAATTATTGCTGGAATTTGAAAGGACAGAGATGAAAAAGCATCAATCCATTTTCTGTTCTATATGTTCCATGGTGGCAAATCTTGCTGTACTCATCCAATGAATATTGATTATGTTGACCCTAGGACAGAATAAATTAGAAAACTATGTTTGTCTAAGATGGGAGGAGTTTAAATAAGCCATTATATTTATGGCCTCTGTTTTTCCTTTGTGGGGCGACTGTCTAACTTTGTATTATCTTTGTCATTTTACTGACAGAAAGAGTGTGATGGAGAGGACATATTTGAAACTGATTAAATTTTTAAAAATCTGCATTCTTCAATCTAATCTTTAGCTATTAGAATGCAGCCTACTAAACTATGGGCCCTGAGAAAAACGATTCCTCTTTTTTATAGGAAAACAGTTCAGTGTAAAAACTGAACTGGGAGTGTGCTTGAAAATATTTTCCCAGTATTTTTTTATAGCTTCCTTTTTTTCCCTAATACTTAGTTTGATTTATGAGTTTGGGATTGAGTAACAATCTATTTCAAAAGATTAAATAGATAGGTACATCATAGATACATGAGTATATACAGACAGACACACACATATAACTGATAATTGCAGCACGAAGGAAAGGAGCTTTCTGTTTTTCACACACACACACACACACACACACACACACACACACACACACACACACACACACACACACACACCAGCTATTGATTCCTCAGATGGCTAATTTTATGTGTCAACTTGGCAAAGCTATTTTGCCCAGTTTTTGGTCAAACAGCAGTCTAGAATTTACTTTGGAGACATTTTTAGACGAGATTAACATGTAAATCAATAGATTTTGAGTAAAGCAGATTATCCTTTATATGTGGTTGGTTTCATCTAATTGGAGGAAGGCCTTAAGACAAAATACCAAGAACCACCAGAGGAAGAAGGAATTCTGTTTTTAGGCTGCCTTTGGACTCAAGACTGCAACATCAATTCCTGCCGGAATTTCCAGCATGCCAGCACGCCTTGCAAATTACAAATTTAGCCAATTCCTTAGAAATGAATTCTTTCAATCAACGTATTTATATTTATACTTATACATATCTCTATATACACATCCTACTGGTTCTGTGTCTATGGAGAACTCTGAATAACACAGTTTACAATTTACTGAGCCAAATACAAAGAATTCAGCAGACAAGGTGGCTACAAAATACAGGATTAAAGTCACTTCTTTTCCCAATTGCATTACCTATTAAACTCAGTCTCTAGGTTACCAGGATCTTCAGATACTCCTACTGCAAATGTCCGCTCAAATGCTTGTCAGCAGCAAATTTGCACAGCCTTCTCATATCTGGCCTCTAGGAAATTTCTACTTCTCCAACAACCCCATCACATATTAAAACAAACAACAGTGATTTCAGGTGTGATATCCTAGAAGGGAGATATATCCATACTGCAATGTAGCATATCTTGGCCTGTTTTTTCTGTCATCCCTATGTTTTCTGCAGGACATGTTGCTGCAAGAGATTACATTCTTGGCTCAGTTGGGGTCCTGCTAGAATTTTTAAAATAGAAAATTTCTTTCAATGTCACTGTCCATTTATGCGTGCTTTACCCTGATAAACTACACATTTCTGTTTAAGGGCATATTTAGAAACATCCAGTTCTCTGTTGTCTCAATTTTTGAAACACAGTGAGCCCTAGTCAGACCACATCTTCAACTGGGGAATACAGCAGAGTCAGTACTCAGGCTACTGTGCCGAGGTTTCCAGTGACCTAAAACCTCTCTCTTCCCTCTCTTTCCCCTTCCATCATATCTATTTACATAGATATTCTATGAGCTTGCACTTGTTAATAATGTTGTCCTAGACCTAATGAAATAATGATGCATATGGCATAATTTTCATCCCAGCACCCCCCCGCAACGTACTTGATTTGGCTGTTCAGTCTAGTTCAGAGTAATAATGATGATTAGAAAGAAGAAATCAGTCCCCCCAAAATGCAGAAAAATACTAAAGCAGAAGGAAGGAAGAAATTTTAAAGCAGAGGAGGAAAAGAAGTAGACTTTTAAACTTATTCTTCAACTTTGTACCTCTTCTGCAAATATCCCACTGCCACTCTCCACCCCCAACCCAGCTTCACTGAGGCTGTATCAGAGGCTGTGTTAAATGACAAAGCAAAGGTTGAGAGAATTTGGCAATCCCTGTCTGAAAGATATGCAGCTTTTTCTCCTCGGTAATGGCACTGTGGCTGCATCTCTTCCTTTCAAGAAAATTGAAACTCATGTGAATCAACTCAAACATTCATGCCTCATCAAACAAAAGCTCAGTTTATGAAAATGTAAATGATCATATATTCATTTGGTAAATTAAACGTGACACATCCAGGCCTGTTACTTGAAAGCACTGTGGTTTAAACTTAAATGAACAAAATTTGTTTAGGGGAAAAGGAGAAGAGAAATCTAAGGAATGTAAAACATAGTAAAAATTACCTGAACTCTCTTAATGAAGGTAGCATTAAGAAAGCCTTTCTTTGGCTTTATGTCTTATTTTAGTAATAAATCAGTACTCTATAGTAAAAAGCAAAGAGTATCTTGTCATTAAGGGCCAGATTTTAATTTAATCATATTACATGACCTGAGTATGATATTGTCGGGTTAGGGCCATTGTCAGAATCCTGAGGATGTAGCCAATTGTATTGCTAAGTGACTATGACAATTGTACAGCTAGGCAATTCATAATTAAAGCCCAAATGTTTCATTATTTTATTTATGCTAATTTTTCCATCTGTATTGTACAGGCTAGGGGTTAGGGCCCACAGACCCTTCAAACACATTGTAAAGACTGGGTCACCAGACCTTTCACATGCAGGTCCACACTAGGTAATTGGGAAAGATCCTGGGAGCCATTGGCAGATGACATGAGCTCAGTCCTCAGCAGCAGCAGCTTACAGCAGCCTCCAGCAGCAGTGGTAGTGGCCTCCCGGAGGGTCCCAGGGGCCCTGGCAAAAACAGCCTCCAGCAGCAGTAATGGCCTCCCTGTGCCCCCCCACCCCCACCCCAGGGCATTCTGGGGGTGGGGGGGGGACTATGGATCAGAGCCACTTGTCCTTTATACTTAAGTCCATAACCCAGGACACCTGGGTGCACATGTGCAATTACATTAGACAATAACCAAGGAACACCTGGGTGCATGTGCATATTTACATCAAATGCTCAGCAAGATTCTGAACATCTGAGGGTCCCTGACCATTTTTCTTCTTTTTCCCTACAGATATCTGTTAGTTAGTTGATATCTGTAAGACTTTGTAATAAGTAAAAAATGGTAATAATGTAAGTGTACTAAATTATTTTAATAATCAAATTAAAAAGCAGAGGTAATATGCCTTAAATACTGTCTGAAACATAGTAGGCATTCAGTAATTATCAGCTGTCCACCTTTAGTTTCCCTCTCAAAATATTTTTAAAGAATAATTTTTCTTATTGATATGTTAAGATAGGGATAGTAGAGCTCAGTGAAGTGGCTAGAACATTCCTTCTACAGGGTGTTATATACATTCCTTTAATAGATTTTGCAGTCAAATTAGTTTAGAAATAGTGTATTAAGTCCATTTCTTTACCATAAGTCTTCCTAGAGCCTTTAATAGGCTAATTTCAAATATGAATCTCCAAAAGAAGATACAGAATGCAGTGGTTCTATTGCATTTGAGAACTAACCCTTTGTTCATGGAGCATTTGGAAGGCCTAAGTTTCTTTAGCACATATGCTAGGAATATTTTCAGCCATTTGTTGATAATGATAATATGAGATACTACTCGTCCTTGAAAACACTACTCAAAGATCGATTTCTAGTAACTGTATCTTATCACCAATTCTGAGAAGACTACTTTCTCTTTTTACTGCCAACTCAAATGCTATAGTGAGCATTTGCCCGTTTTCTCCTAGGATCCGCTGCCATCATGACATCCTGCTGCCACACCTGTCTCCTCCACTACACATTCACACTCACACACACAATTGCGCTTGTTTCTCCTCAGCAATATTACTACAGCCCATCAGGAACGTGCTTCTCCCTCATTGCAAATCAGGCAATTTAGGAGCATTTACCCCAACCCCAGCTCCATGGGTTGATCATCATATTCTATCATCTTGACCATTGTTAGTTGTTCAGTGACAGGAGCTAATTAAAGCCAGTAAGAAAATAAATCCTAAGCCTTATTGGTGACCACTGTGTGAAACACTTTATTTTTACAGATGATCATGGATAAGGATGAAGTGAGATTTATCATCCTTATCCATGATCATCTGTGAGATTTGCACGACCTCCGACCGGTTTTTTGACGCCCAAAAGAGCTTTTGGGTGGAACCTAAGGAGCTTCGGGAGATAAGAATGACAGGATAAAAAGGAGATAAATGTGCTTCTTAGCACTGTTGGATCGATCCTAGCTGAAGTTCACTCTGCATCTGGGGTTTTGAAGTTGTGCAAGTCAATAATTCTTTCGGCTCCTCATCCTTTTTAAGATTCTATTTTAATGACTAGTGAAATAAAGTCTCCAAACTGAAATAATTTCTTTTATTGTATAATACATATTTATTTTGTGTGTGTGTATTTTTCTCTTCTTAAGACCCAGAGTCCTTATATTTGTCTTCTTGTCCTGAAACATTTACAAAAATAAAAGCACAATGCTTGGCCTATAATTAGAACTCAGTAACTGTGTTTAATTTGTTAATCAGAGCTTCATGCTACTTTTAACTCTAGATAGTCTCTATAAAGAAAGGAACGAAAAATCTGAAAGCTACACCTTTAACTTAGGTAACACGAAGTCATCTGGACTATTTGCTGCTTCTGAAGTGTAGAAGCAAATCAGTGCTTCCAATTGTCCCCAAATAATAAAGACATGAGCTAAATAAAATGATCTCAACCTCCCTCCCTCTTCCTTTGCCATGATAGTTGATGTGATTATTTCTGAACAAGATTTTACTTATTTATTTATTATTTTTATTTTGGTGGCTGGCTAGTATAGGGATCCAAACCTTTGACCTTAGTTTTATAAAACCAGGCTTTAAACAACTTAGCTAACTAGCCAGCTGTGTTTATGGATAAGATTTTAACTAAACTCTCAAGTTGTGGATGAAAAAGATTTTTAGTTTCATCCTCCATTGGTATTAATACTGTTTGATAACTGGAATTCATAGGCTGGTATCATCAACAAAGTACAGTGTTAAGAAGTCTTTTTTGGCCATTTATAAACACTATACAAAAAATACAGCAGATTCCCTGTTCAGGAAAATGATCCTTTTTGTCAAATTAGTAGAGAATATTCATCGATATTAAGGACCCACTTTATGTGGAATAAAAAGACCCAATTAACAGCAGACTGCCTAGTCTTCCTTCCTTCCTTCCTTCCTTCCTTCCTTCCTTCCTTCCTTCCTTCCTTCCTTCCCTCCTTCCCTCCTTCCCTCCCTCCCTCCTTTCTTCTTTCCTTTTTCTCTTTTTATAGTTCATATCTATGCTTACTACAAAGCCCATGTACAATTTTTACGCTTTACTCTTACTTTATTTCATAGATCCCTTTCCAGTTGGTGTTTTTCCATCTGTTATTTTCTTTAAGAGAGCTATCTCCACCAAATGTAAAGTCTATGTGAAACTACGTGCAGAGACTTTTATGACGATTATTATTGTGTAATGGCGGGGATACAAATTGGAGAATGTATTATATGCTATTGATACTGAGATTTGGGGTTTAAATGGGTTATTTCATTCAGTTATCAAAGAGTTTTGAGAAGTAGACTATCTTACCTCTAGTTATTTATTGAGCACTTACTATGTGTCAGACACTATACTAAACACATTAATTGCATTAACACATTTCATCCTCTCAGCAACTTTTCAAAATAGTTTTTTTTTCCATTATGCCCGTTTTACAGATGAAGAAACCAAGGCTCTGAGAAGTTACATATCTTTCCCAAGGCTACACAGCTAGTAAGTGGAAGAGCTGAGATTCAAAGCTGGCCAGTACAGCAGAGGGCCATGCTTGACTGAATTCTACTCATGTGTGGCAGAGTCATTATTCAATCCCAGAATGTTCTGAGTTTAAAAATAATAATCTTTCTGTAATCCTCCACCAAAGCCCAAGGATTTAGAGGTTCTGAGTTCTCTTCTTAGCTTTGCCACTGGTAATGTACTCTTCAATAAGCTGGTTAACCCTGAGGGATCTCAAGAAATTGCCCATCAACAAAGATTTGTTGTTGTTTCTCATTTTGTTATTATTATTATTTATTTACATCTAATTCATCAGTTCAAACTTTAGGATTGGCATTTAATTACAGAAATACTGTTTTGGGAAACTGTGCTTATGCAGGTGTATTTGGTTGAGAAATGGCATTTGGGTTTGCTGCCAGTAGAATGGAACTGGAGATAGTTATTTTACCATTCTTTCATATTTTAAGAAAATGCATTTGGTTGCTTCAGTACATCATTATAGTTGTTTCTGCAGCAAGGCCTTCTACATTGAATTATTCATTTTAGTCACTCATAATCAAGCCTCTCATATATGCCCCAAAGTATTTAATGTCCTCTGGGCACAGCAATGAAAAAGACAAAGCCACTACCCTCATGGAGCATCTTTTCTAGTTCATATGCATAGTTGGAAAGGTCTGGAGATTTTATTTTATCACATCCTTCAAAGGTAATAACATTTTAGTGAACTAATTGTTTACCAAGGCTTATTGCTGATTTGTTTTAACTGTGGACTGAAGAATGCACATCTTCTTTAGGCTTTGGTTGATGCATAAGGTATAATAATTTAAGAAACTCCCCTTAATTATCCAGAATGCTGTCTCAATTAGTCCAGGTATTCTTTCTCTAGCTACTGCTTAAGTAATTTTACTGAAGTCCATTTTTTACACCTTTTCCATTTCATTGTTCATGGGTATAACATGTTTGTATCATTGTTATTTCTTGTAACTCTTGTCTATATCATGGGTAGATTTTAATTTCATGCATAACATTTCTTTGCCCCAACCTTGCTCTATTTCCCTTCCCTTCAGATGCTAGTTTCTATAGCAGAGAAACCATACATTGTTGATATGTTGCAGTGTCAGATGTATAGTATAGTCACATGCTGCATAATGACTTGTTGGTCAACATTGGACCACATATACGACAGAGGTCCCATAAGATTATAAGGGAGCTGAAAAATTCCTATCACCTAACAACATTATAGCCATCATAATGTTGTAGCAAAATTATTTTTTATAAATTTAGTGTGGCCCAAATGTATGGTGTTTAGGAAGTCTACAGTAGTGTATGGTAATGTCTCAGACCTCCACATTCACTCACCACTCACTCACTGATTCATCCAGAGCAACTTCCAGTCCTGCAAACTCCATTTATAGTAAGTGCCCTATATAGGTATACTATTTTTTATGTTCCACACTGTATTTTTACTGTACCATTTTTCTGTTTTGATATGTTTAGATACACAAATACTTCCCACTGTGTTATAATAATTGTCCACAGTATTCAGTATAGTCACATGCTGTACAGGTTTGTAGCCTAAGAGCAGCAGGCTATGGCATATAGCCTAGGACTGTGTAAGTACACTCTATGACGCTTGCACAACAACAAAATTACCTAATAATGCATTTCTCAGAACATTTCCCTGTTGTTAAGTGATGCATGACTGTATTTGCTCAAATAAGATGGAGGGAAACTTAATTCAAATGTTGAAGTTGGTCCCAGTGAGTCCACTAACCACTTTGTAGAGGAAAATAGGATTGAAATTTTTTGAGGAAGAACAAACCACCCCAAGTATTCTAGCTGGTGAAATGACTGCTGCAATTGTCTTGCTGCTTTATTTTCTCAGCTTTTTCCACCACAGGAAAGTGCATTGTTGCTGAAAGGAACTTGATTGCCAGCCAGAGAGAGTGACAGCCTTCTTGTCTATCTCCAATCCTCAATAGCCTTTGCAGGTATAATGCATACTTCATGCTGTGTCATGGATGTGAATTGACTTTTCCCTAGCACGAACAACTCAAGAGGTGAAAGGGTACTCAGCACACATGCAGTGGCTGTTCTTGCTCTGTAGCACCAACAACAGGGTCCCTGTTGTTGTGACAGCTTTGCGTGGTGCACATCAGTCTACAGCACCAAAATTCTCCCCAAATTCAGACTCCCAAATAGAGCTTTGTTTGTCATCAGTTTTCTTCTCTCACGATGGTTCCACTTTGTCTCTAAGGTATCTGCTCCAGGTCTAAGAAGGGAGAGAGGCAGCTTTTCTGGTTGGATGGATTGGCTGTATAATATAATCATTAAATGTCTTAAAACTGGGTCTGAATTTGAAGGTGTTAGAAAATTCACAGGAGACCATTCACTGTGTGATTTTGAAATTATTTTCAGTTACAGATTAGAGGACGGCAGTGTCTGTAATATCACTTAATGAGGCATAATGCTTCCTTTTGTCATTTTTCCCCTCTGCTTGAGATGGGCACCCTTAAGCCAACTGACAGAGTCCAGAGTGCTGACAATCACTGCTCCAGCAGATGAGAAAAAGTACAATGATGCTGCAAATGAGTGCCAATGAGAGTGATAGATCTTTAAAATAAATTGCATAAGGCTTCCAAATTGGATGTAATTGAAATGTATTCATCAAATTTTGAATTTGGACTCATTAGTAACAGGAAGTTAGTACTGAAACATTGAATAAGAGAACACTTACAAAATGGAAGTCAATGATCGTGTATATATGTATGGAGGGGAAAAGGTCATGAAAAATACTCAGTAGCTGTTTTTTTCAGGTCTAGAGACAATATGAATAAAATAATGTTTTTCAGACCTGCATATGTGTGCGTGTGTGTGTATTTGTGTGTGTTTTAATCTCTGTATCTGCTTATCTAGGCTGCTTTTTGAACCTCTCTACCTTCAAATTTTCAAAGAACTTACTGATTAACTATATCCACTCTCTGGAAAAGATATTGTAATGGGATATACAAATAAAAAACATGGGAGTGAATTCACCTCTCACTTATTCTTTGAAGCCATGTAAACGTGAATGTATTAAAATACAGTAACAGTTCAGTGGGGTTCATATCCCATGAGATTTTGGGATTTTCAAGGTGATTTGAAATTCTGGATTCTCTTAATCTTTTGATGGATTATTGAAATCAATACCTACAAAAGAAAACACATTTATATAAGAAAGGCCATCTCATTTCTACTCAATTTACCCATTAAATGCTGACCTGAGAATGCTGAAAAAACCAAAGGCTTAAAGAGGAAGTGGGCAGAGAAGAAGATGATAGAAAGATTAAAGAAACTTTGTGGATAATAGGAAGGAGATGAGGGAATGGTGAGTGGTTGCAGTGGCAAGACTGTATATTCTGTGCAGAACGTGGAGGTATTCAATGTTAGAGAGACAGGTTTTAGATTATAAAAACCCCTGATGGTCATTGAAGAAGTCTGAATATTATTGAGTAGATGTATTGTGTTATCTTAAATATTTACATGACTTACAGAAAACCCAGAAGTACACTGGTTCAAATACAATATTAGGTTACTCTTCTATACAAAGACACAGGCAGTTTATGGCTAGTAATGTGTTTTCTATTACCATCAAGGACCCAACTTCATCATCGTCAACTGATGTCTTACAACTTTTTATCCTGTATAGCTGTTCCCACTTTAGCAATAATATCCCCTGTTCAGCCTCTCAAAAAGGAATAAAGGGGAAGAAAATTCTTTACCCTTGAAATATATTTCCAAGAAGCTACACAACCACTTTTGTTTACATTTTTTTAGCCATAATATGACTACATCTGTCTGAAAAAGAATGAGGAAGCTAATTTTTGTTCTACTCTGTCACACGGTGCTATGGGTTAAAGGTGTCCCCCAAAAGTTCATATATTGGAAACTTGACCCCCCTTGTAAGAGTGTTAAGAAGGTGGAAAATGATGTTATAAAATTTGAAAAGTAGGGCCTTTAAGAGGTGATTGGATTGTGAGGACTGTGTGGCTTTTTGAATGCATTAATCCATACATGGAATAAAATGGGTTGATGAGTTGTCATGGGCATGTTTCTGACGTCTTTGTAAGGAGAGTGAGTGAGAAGGTTAGCTAGCTTGCTCATGCCATTCCCTCATCATCTGATAACCTGCATTGCCACCCAGAAAACCATCACCAGATGCATTCCCTGGACTGTGGACTTCTCAGCCTCTGAGACTGTAAGAAATAAATTTGATTTCTTTATAAATGACCCAGTTTCAGGTATTCTGTTATAAGCAACAGAAATAGATAAATACACATAGTGAGGTAAGAACTCTGAGTCATATTGCTGAAGAAAAAGGAGAGTGTATACTGCAAGAAAATTGGTGATTTTTGCAATGAGATGCCACAGAAAATTTTATACTATGCAAGATCAACTCTTTGCATGTGAGTGATGGATTTAATTAAAGAGGAAAATCTATCAGAAAGGGAGACCAGTTGAAATGCTCTTGGAACAATCCTTTGGTTAATAATTAGTGCCCAGGCAAGGACAATGGAGACAGAGCAATCTAATCTATGGATTAAAAATTCATTGAAGAGGAGGGAATAATAATACTTAGTGATTCTCCAGTAGCAGAGAATGAAAGAACCAAAGTTGATTCTCACTTTTGGTTTCCCGGGCCAAATGTGATGATGTACCTAAGAGAATAAATATGGGAGAGAAAGTTTTATTTGGATAACTTGAATTGAGAAATGCCTAAGGGCATTCATGTATACTAAATGTTTAAACACCTGGGATGCAAAAAGAAATGATACAAGCTCCCTGCCCTAAGGGAGATTCTAAATGTAGTAGTGAGCAATCCTCAGCTGAGTGTGAAGTTTTTCTTTTAATAGAAACATACGCCTTCATCATACATATAAAAAGTTTTTTTCTGTTTTTGAATTTGTTCTAATTGAAACATGTTGATTGTACATATTTATGGGGTAATCATTTCTTTGTGATGAGAATTATGCTCCTGTCTTTTAACCATTTGAGAACATACAATAAATTACTGTTAATTATAGATGCCTAGCACTACTAAACAGCACCAGAACTTATTTTAATTTTATATTTAGGCAGTAAGTGCACGTTCTTCTTGAGGATATCTTTCTGTCATTCTGTAATTTTTCTTTTAAAATCTTACCAATTGTTTTCTGCTACATATTTACCATGTGATTTATTTTATTGTGCTGTATTTATTTATTGATTGATTTTGCTGTAGTATACCCTCAAGTAACTGACCTGTTTCAGAAAGACACAGGAAAGCTAAACATTCTGAGCCACTGGCTTTTAAAAAATCCTCATTTTGACTACATTTAGGAATTTAAATTCTAAATTATATGTTCGTCTGATCTTTGAAGACAGTGCACTACTTTCTATCACATAAGGTTTCTTTTAAGAATTGTTAAGCTAATCACATTTTCTTCCCTTCTTTCTTTCTTTCTTTTTTTTGTACAAAAACTTTCCTCCTCCTCCCCTTCCACACACTCTCTCAAAAAGCTTATAAAATTGTCAATACTCACCTTTCTCCAATCTGCTTTTATTTACACTATTAGACACTGGAAAGGATATTTTATTCTGAAGACAGGAGATTTTCTTTAACTTGAGAAAATTTTCTTCTTTTATTATTTCTTTCCTTCTGTTGTCTCTGTTTTCTTATTGTAAAACTCAATTTTGATGTCGTTTGAAGCTCTTAGATCCACACTTCTAATTTCTCCCATATTTGCTATCACTTTTCTTTTCTTTTCTTTTCTTTTTTTTTTTTTTTTTTGCTCTGTTTTCTGTGAGATTTCCTTGATTTTAATTTTTCTTATCTCCAATTAGGTAATCAGATTCAAGATTCCAACCAAATATTTATTATAACCATAGTTTGGATTCAAAGGATTATAAAACTTTTTAACATAGTATCATCATGTTTAATAAATTGCTACATTATGCATATAGATAATATTAATTTAAATTAAATTTCCTTCAGGGTTAATTCTTTTTGTTCATCTGAAGAACTCTTTAGTGTTGATGGTTATCCTCAAATTTCTGGTAATTCTTAGTTGATGATTTATATGTCGATTTAAAGGGAAGGTCTGAGCTGATTAACATAGGTGGCCAACATTGGTTTCTTCTGCCATTGGGTAGGCATTTTTTCCCCAGGTAGCATTTTGGTGGGAGGAAGTCATAAGTCAGTGGAATAAAAGAAAAAGATACAGGTCTCAAGAGTGTCTAGTTAGGTATTGAGAACATGGAATTAATCAGAGAGATAGGCAATTCCACACTTCCTAGCTGGAACATTTACCATGCATCAATCTCAATGCCACCTTTACATGCTAATATGGCCATTAATATTCATCTCCATGCAGTTTAAAATTTGCAGATAAAATGAGTTGGCCAGCTCAGAATGAAAAAAAAAATATGCCCAGAATACAGTTCTGTACTATTTCTTTCAATTAGAGGTCTGAGGTTACAGTTCTGTACTATTTCTTTCAATTAGAGGTCTGAGGTAACAGTACCAATGTCACCAATGCAAAGGGTTGCAAAGGGACATTTAAAGGAGAGACTCATGCACGGTATTGATGAATTCTGGAAGCAACTGTATCTGCAAAAGGAGAATGTGCCTGGGGAAAGGTGAAAGAATGGGCCTTTTTCTCTCTGTCATGGAAGTATGAAATGACATTAGGACTCAGGTAGAAGAGAATAAGGACAGATGAACAAATCAAGCATGGAATATTAAGTTCATAAGAAATAGGAACCTAGCTGCTCATTTCACCTTCTCTTCCTCTCTTAAGAAATCCAAAAACTATCACTGAAATAAATAGGGTGGAAGTACACTTTCGGAGTATTACATAAGTCTGGCTGTGTTGTCCAGCTTCCTGCCTCCAGGCAGAACTCTAGTTAAATAAATCTGGACAGATGGATGCCTATCCTTGGAGAGCAGGGACACACTTAGGAGTGAGGATGGACACAGAAGCAGAATGTCAGCTTGCTTCCATCTGGAACTAGTGAATACTTCATTTTGTACAAAGGCAGCAACCATGCTGTTCAAATGACATGCTGCATGATTCTGTTGTGAGATGTGGGCTTCAGGAGCATTCTATTTCCCTTATGGTCTAGGTAAGTTGTATTTTAGAGCATTAACTTGTCACCTGGTGTCATTTTGGTGGTAACTTACTTTTTCCAGGTATGGAGAATTGGTCAAAGCCAGTTTGCTCTATTTTTGTTTTTGTGATACACATACCAGATGACCTGCCCATGCACAATACACCCAAGGCTTTGAGCTATTTCTGACATGCTGCTGCCATTTTAGAGGATAGTGAATAACAAACTACATCACCCCTCCCATTTTAGAACCATTTGAAAATGGAAACAGGAATCAAATAATAGTTTTATTACTGATAAAAACACATTGGTGAATAAACACTGTATTTTTAAAAATTCTCTCTACTCCACTCCTATCTCAAGCATAGTCTTGGATCAGCTCACCCATGGAGGAGTCCACAAACTAGATATGTACCTGGAAAGGTAAAAGGGAAATATTTGCTTCATTACATTGAGCCCCAATAGCAAGAATAGAAAGGGATGAGTATTCAGATGTGGAGGCAGAAGACAAACCTAAGTCTTAACCTAGGTATTTTTCTATATTGAATAAAGATCAAAAGAAAACTCATACAGTGTCAGGGCAGGCAAGCATAAAAGGGAGAAACAAGAAGAGGTTGAATTGCATAAATGTTTTTTCCCATTTTACCTTTCAGATAAAACACTCTTATCCCATAAGGTAAAGTAAGTAAGTTAGCTGGTAAGTGATAGGTAGAGTAAAGGGCATAAAGAAATAACACGATTTGTAAGAATAAATATGCTAATAATAAATTTAAAAATTTAAAATTAAAAAAAGTGAGTTAGATCGGTAAACAGAAATCTCTTCTGGACACTTCCAAGGTGTCAGTCTTACTCTAAATTAAAAAAGAGAAGTGGTAGAACAAAAAGAAAAATATATTCCCTGTATTTACTACCTATAACTCAACCTATCCTGTAGCTCTGTCTTTCCTGTACTGTCTCTAGAAAAGACAGTAGAGTACAAGGGAGTGGGGCTGACAAGATTAGAGGGGTATCATTAAATCTTACCTAAAACAGTACTTTATCTACAGTAAGTTGAGCATGAGAATTACAAGTGCCTTATAGATTTTGGTGAAAAAGCACTCACTGTTCTAAGCAAAAAGAACTCTAATCAAATAGTCATTTTATATCATGTTGTTAAAACACTAGGGAAATATTTCCAAAGAAAACAGGATAAATCAGAGGAGAATAAAATGCTAAAGATAGACGATCCAAGAAATCTCCGGGATCCCCTTTCTAACACTGCTTCTTGAAGCATAACCATGCAACTAGAGGTCTTTGCTGTATATAGTTATAGTATTTTTAACATCTTCAGTGAGATATAATTCACATATCATAAAATTCACTTATTTATGTAAAATTCAATGATATTAGTGTTTCACAGAGTTGTGCAAACACCACTAGGTTTAGAACAGTTTCATCACCCCACAAATAATTGTACCAATTAGCAGCCATTCCCCACTTCACCCAAGCCCAAAGCAACCATTAATCTTATTTCTTTCTCCTTAGATTTCACTATTCTCAACATTTCATATAATGTGTAGGTATAAATCTTTCTTTTCTTCAATTTTTATTTTTATGGTAACATAGTTGATTGTACATATCTGTGAGGTACAGAGTTGAATATCAACACTCATGTGCAATATGTGATGTTCACTTCAGAATAATTATTATATTCAGCAATATACAATGTCCTCATTTTTTGTGGCCTTTTACCAATTCCTTCCTTCCTGTCCCCTCCCCCTTTCCCACCTCTGGTAACCTCAGTTCTCCTCTTGAAAGTTCAAAGTATTATTGTGATGGTTGTGAATTTCATTTTTCTTTTTGATTTATATGTTTATTTTTTAGCTCCCACTTGGTTTGATTGTATTTTGTGGAGGATTTTTGCATCTTTATTCATAAGGGATTTTAGTCTGTACTTTTCTTTTCTTGGACTGTCTCTTTTAAGTTTTGGTATCAGGGTAATACTGGCACTGTAAAATGAGATGGGAAATGTTCTCCGCCCTTGTGTTTTTTAGACAAATTTCATATTAATGAGTTGTTATCAATAAATAAGAGTTGGTATTAATTTTTCTCTCAATATCTGGAAGAATTCACTATCCATATGGGCCTGCGCTTTTCTTCATGGGAAGTTTTTAAATTATTAATTCAATTTCTTTAGTTATAGATCAATTCGGATTCTATTATTTTGATATTTATCATTTTGGGAGCTTGTGCTTTTCTACAAATCTGTCCATTTCATGTAAGTATTCTAATTAGTTGGCTAATACTTGTCCATGGTTTTCCCTCAAAATCTGTTATTTCTGCAAGATGTAGGGATGTCCCTCTTTCATTTCTGATTTTGGCAGTTTGAATCTTCTCTCCTTTTGTTTTGATTATTTAACTAAATATTTGTCAATTTTATTGATATTTTAAAAGAATCAGCCTTTTTATTCTTTGATATTTTTCCATGATTTGTCCACTGTCTACTTCATTTAATTCTGATTCAATCATTATTATTTCTTCCTTTTACTTACTTTGGGTTTAGTTTGCTCTTATTTTTCCAGTTTCTTTAGATGTTAGTCTAGGCTGTTGATTTGAGATTTTTTAAAAAAAATACAGGCATTTGTATCTATTAACTTATCTCTGAGCACTGTTTTTTCTTCATCTTTAAGTTTGATATTGTTGTGTCTTCATTTTCACTGATTTCAAGATGTTTTCTAATTTTCTTGTGATTTCTTCTTTGACCCATTTGTTCTTTAGAAGTGTATTGTTTAACTTCCACATGCTTGTTAATTTCCCTAATGTCCTTCTGTTGTGGAGTTCTCCTATAATTCCATTGTGCTTAGAGAGCATACTTTGTATGGCCCCAGTCCTTGAAATATATTAATGCATGTTTTAAAGCCTTTTAACTATAATATTTCGACTTGTATAAAGTGTATTCATTCTCAACAGTCTTCATACCTGGTGTAGCTGAATGATTATAACACTAGGGAAATTTCAGTACATTCTTATTTATAAATCAGAATACCTCTTCTCTTGACTTGGTTTTCAAAAGTAATTTTGGGCAAATAACTTAAAGTCACTGAGCCCTTGTATCTATAACCATTATTTGTATCTACATCAATTATTATATAGTAAATTATAAAGCTTCTGTCCATATAACTACATATTGCTATTATATGTGTGTGTATATATACTTCCACACACATCACACACATATATTATTTTATATACACTTCTTTTTTATTATTTTAGGAGAAACATATTCTTTATTTATTTAATCCTAATTAACCGAACTATTTAACACATAAATATAAAAGCTATGGCCTGGAAGTTCATTTACATCAATAGCTTGTCTGTCACCATTGCTGAGCATGAAGAACATATTTATTAACTATCCAAGCATACATATAGACAAGAAAAGATGGGGGAGGGAAGGGCATATTTAATGAGTTGGTCTTCTCTACAACCTTTGTCCTACCTATATCAGCACATATAAGAAAAGTGATTGCTATAATACCAATATATTGTTGGTGTTGTTTTATTCCTCATGATGAATACAATTAGTGAAGCATTTAAAAAATACTACCCAATCTAAAAAGATTATGCTTTTAAGGATAATTAACCAAACTTTATTGGGCACCCAAGGTAATTGCCAATGTGGCAATTAAACTTGAATCTCTTCCTCCTCATGTTTCTCAGGGTGAGTTCTGAGAGCTTTCCCCTTACATGAAAATATATTTCTCCAGATTATAAGCTTTCATGTAACTTCATTGCTGTTTTGCTTTCTCTTCTCAAAAGTACTCACTATGTTTATTTTGCTCAAATGTGTAATGTCAAGACAGTGGTGCTGCCTTTTCTTCACGGATGTCATAAGAAAATGATATGGTCATCACAGCTACACTCTCCAAAGGCATTACTCTCCATCACTCTTGGAGCTGGGACATGTGTTCATGGAAGCAGGGATATAATTGCAAGTCACAATCAACTGGCTGGGAAGTTAGTTTTCAAAACTTGATTCTGCTATTAATTAAACCTTGGACAATTTTCTTAACTTTTAGGGCCTCAGTTTTCCCTGTCTTTAAAATAAAGGGCTTGGATTAACTCATCATTACAAACTATCTTTAATAATTTTTTATTCTATTAGAGTAAATGGAAGGTAAGTAAAAAGGATTTTTCTGTTTGTTTCTGCTCTAAAAGCAACCTGCCTTCTCCTAGGAATCCAGTAGGCCTGGAGTCATACACAGCACACACACACACACACACACACACACACACACACACACACACACACACACACACACACACACACACATTTTAGTTAAGTGAGTAGCAAACAAAACAAAACAACATAAATACTTCAATGTTTCAGACAAGTAGAGCTGAATGCTTAAGAGGTAAGGGGGAAGATAAGACTGAAAGCTTCCAGAATTATAAGCAAAACATCTCTTGTGGATTTCTCTACAAGCATTCTAATCAGTTCAGCAGGGCCTTGTGGAATTGCAGTGATAGTAGCATGGCAGAAGCATCCAGAATGCGTTTGCTGCCGGTGTGGATCTATGGCAGTCAAGCTCATCCATACAATGGAGCCACCAAAGCTATTCACTTTCTCCACATGTGATAGAGCCAAAATCCATGCAGAAGACTTCCCTCGGAGGGAGAAGGGTTTGCTTAGATAGAAAAATTACCCAAAGTTCTAGCTTGTATTGTTTTCTTTTCAAACAACGCTATTTTCCTGAATATAATCTTTACTACATAATGGTGCATAAAAAATGTTTATTTCTAAAGCCATGAGTGACATTCTTTTGTTTATGCCTTATAAAAATACAAAGCAACAAAATAATATGACCTTTCTTTTGAGAGAGCCATTCTGTATAAAGTTAAATGGATGCTGGCAATGGTCCTTTGAACTCAGGCGATTTAATCCAGATAAATGATCCACCTAAAAGCAAGCAAAACACATACAAACTAAAATGTAGGCAAATGAGAGATAGAGAAGAGTCATTCTTTCTTTTTTTTTTGCCAGGGGAGGATTTGTTTTATTAGTATCATCTACGTTACTGGTATAAGTAAGATTACTTCAAGTGAATTAAGCTCAGCACACATATTAATCAATAGATACCTATTGAGAAATTGTTACATAAGGCAATCCTGATTCTCATAATTCTAAAATCAGTAAAAATTAATTATTTACTGCAATGAAAGAATTCTACATACTATGAAAAATTGTTAGAACAGGTGTCATTTGGATTTCAGCAATACAAAGTCAAGCAATGTGATGACATGTTGTCTTTTGGGTCAGTTTTGCTTCAATAATAACTATTCTCATATTAATAAATCTACAAAAAATAAAAAGAGAAATCTCAGGGAAAATCAGTTTTTAGGTATTAAAACAGAAGAACATGCCTATATAATTTGTTGTTTGTTTTATGTTACTTGAGTTTTAAATAATAAGCAAATTTTATACACACAAAATAATTAATTATTGAATATGTTAAGACAGGGGTTAGAAGAACAGGCTCTGGTATTAGCCTGCTTGAGTTCAAATCTGGACTCTGTCACTCACTACTTGTATATTTAGGAACTTATGTAAGCTCTCAGTTTTCTCACCAGCAAAAATAGGTTAATAATGCGATCTACCTTACAGCACTGATAGACAGGCCAGATGAACTACTATAAAGTGTTTTAGCAGTGCCTGGCACGCTTGATAAATACCAGATAATATTATTCATCTTTTTATCCCCTGTAAGACGTCCATAAATGATTTTCCCGTAGTAAGGTTTTGATCAGAATTTGGTGTGTTAAATGGAATTCAGCTGAAAATCTTTGCTAGGAGCTAACCCTTTTATAATGTGATTTTTATAATTTACACAAAATCTTATATTTTGGATATTATATGTCTAAAAAATGAACAGTGCCAACATACCATTTAATGGTGAAGGGTAGTTAATGTTGCTTAGACTATACTAATTCTCAAAATGTGAATGGCACTGGAAAGATGGTTGGCAAAACACTGTGTTAGAACACACTTTTTATTTTTACATTACTTTTTGCTACCTTGGCACTGTAAATCTCAGTTCATTAAGGTGTTCATTAAGAGTGAAATGGTAACACTTTAATCAGGATAATATTTAGTGAGTTGCTAACTGAGTGATGAAGATGTGCTATGTAAAAACTGGTCTGTCTCCTCAGTGGAACTTTATTGACAGTGGTCAGCTGGTCATTGCGGGAAATGAATACTTGGAGAGTTTTTGACATATCCTGGAATCTTACTGAAAGTGCTGATAACCAGTTTGAGAACATTTCCCCAAGTGATATGTAAATAAATTGAATATGAGTCTCATTGGTAACATCATTTGCAAGAAAAAAAAGTTGGTATAGGAATTTGCCAATTCAAAAGTCCAGCACTTCTTACCAGGAAAGTAATTTGCTTGAGGTCTGTGTTCCTAATTATAATGGAATCTCCACCACAAGGAATTAGGGGCAGATTCAAGGTAATATCTTGTTTGTCATCCCAGTTGTGTGATCTTTCCCAACTACTGAGAAAATTCACATGGTGCCAGGACATAAAGGTATAATTTTCTGGTAGAGAAGGTCATTACTGTCCTTTTCTCTATTTATAAAGGGACACAAAATACAAACTATAGCCAGATGCTTGATTGCTCATCAGGCTGAACCAGCCCTTCTTGTGAATTTCAGGCTGTCAATCATAAAAATCCCAGTGAGGAGATTAAACATGTAACAAGAACTTAAATTCAAGTGGAATAACTTTGAACATATATAACAATTTTATATTGGAGTGTGTGATTGAAGTCATTTTTGTCTTCTGCATTCATATTCATTCTTTGGGCAACTTGCTTTTTTAGCATTCAAAATTTTGTATCTGTAAAATGGAGTTTTAAACATAGAGTACAGGCTACTTTAGCTGAAATCTATACTAATGGTCATCTAACCCCTATCCTTTCCAAATTCAGACATAAAACCAAAGAAATAAGGAAACCTTAGCAAAGCCAAACAATGAGTTATCAGCAGAACTGATACGAGAATACCAATATTCTGAATAGAAATTCAATATCATTTGCCTGTTGCTCAAAGCTTATTTGGTCTCCACAGTTAGCTTCAGGTCTAAAATTTGTGGTATACACTTCAATTCTGTTTCCCTGGAGAGCCATATTTATCCCTTGAGACAGAGCTTAAAGGTCAAATTCTTACAGAAACTTTCCCCAGTACCTTTAAGCATTGATAGTGGATTTCTTTTCTGCTTCTGCAGGATTTGATTTTTATCTCTATCACAGTATTTATCTTATCACATTTCAGTTATTTATATATTGGTGTATCTTCCCCAGCTTAACTTGGACTGTTGCTGCTATCTAAATGCCTGGAGCCTTTTTTAGTATTTGACCTGATCATTGGTACACATTTATGTTTTCTGAATTAGTGAATAAATGAAGTTTTCCTCTAGGTCCTACGTTGAAATTTTCTCCGCTTTTCTGGCCATGCCACTAAACTTCTCTAAGAACTCATGACAAGTCAAATTAGTACATTCAGTAACTTCATAATGAGTGACTTTGTACTTTTGTGATGATCTTTCAATAAAGTGGTACTATGTAATTCATCTTTTTATGAAACAAAGTGATTTGCTATGTATTTTAAAGAGACTTGATCTACCACTGCTTTTACACAATTTCAATCTCTGGAGAATTTTTATTCATTGTCTCATTTGATCTTGACAACAACCTGGCAATGTAGGTGGGTGCAGATATTATTATAGCCTTCTCCTAGGAGAGTTCAATAAACTCAAATAACTGAAAGAACACAGTTTTGAAATGAGGTTTTCTGAGTCTACATTTAGTTCTTGTTCAAATTCTAACATGGTGCCCTTGTAAATATTTGAACTCTTCAGAAAGAAAAATCCTCAAATGAATTTGTGTTCTAAATGGGTCAAGTCTCCTGACTTGGGGTTGCAAATGGTAGACCCAGATTAATCTGCCTTAACTAAAATAAGGAGTTTATTGCATCACAGTAATAAATAAATAACTTCAGACACACTTAATTGCAGCAATTCAAACTAGATGACCAGAAATCATCCTTTTGCTTTTCCCATCTTTTGGACCTACTGAGTTGGCTTTAATCTCAAGTGGTATATCCACCTTAAATTTGTAAAATGACTGAATAGCTTCAGAGTTTTCACAACTTTGCAACTCAAGAAGTGCATTTGAACAAATATATAAGATTTGTCATTCAATGGCCCAACCTTGGTCATGTGTTCATCATTGACCAGTCAGTGCAATTATAAAAGAATAGAATCCTGTGATTGATGAGAACTGGGTGAGAAACTGATTCCTAAAGACTGTTTTGACATCAAAACCAACAGGATGACCAAGAGTAGGAGTAGAGGAGAGTGTTGTCCCACTGAAAACAGAAGTGTTATTTCCAGGAGAAGGAGGGAAAGAACAGCTTCTTTGAAACCCTCAGAGGTTATCAAAGGAAACTCTGCTTATTTTCTTTGACATCACCTTTTGATTGGCAGTTCATTCCAATAAGTGTTTAGAAATAGTGGGTTTAGTAACATAAGTATGAAGTTTAAAAATCACCCTATCCAAATAGGAAATCTGAACAAAGCTATCTTATCTATTTACTGCACTAATAAAAAAAAATTAAACAATTAAAACATTTCTACTGCCTAAGAGATTGCAGCTGTGCACAAGAGAAACAGAGTCCCTTCAGGCTGGTGCATCATCAGCAGAACTGTTGGCTAAGTTGTACAGCATCTATTATTTTCAGCTATAAAGAAGGTAGAGAGAACACAGCTGGGTTTTCAGATCACCATAAGATCTGTAATATAATCAACATTTATTAATATCTTTATTACTGTGTATGAATAAATAATACCCCTCTATAAAAATTTCTTCTATCACTTGAAAAGTGAAGCGTGAGAATTAGGACATCAACAACAGAGAATGAATACGGAAATCTCTCCCTGTCTTTCAACTTGCTTTTCAAGAGAGCAGTAGAATTTTAAGGGTAGGGGGGAGTATTAAAAAAATAATGCACCAAAGGTAGAATATTATCCTGGACTTTTGTTAATCATTACCAGGACTGAGATTAAAGATGGAACATCCATATACATATTTTACTTTAATTGCACTTTGGTGCCAAGTTTCTCCTAAATATAATGAAATTTTTGTTTAAGCAGATCTTTATAGAATATCATTTTGGAACTTAGGAGAAAAAATGTATAAGGAAAAAAAAACTAAACTGGAGATCTTGTCTGAGAGTCACACAGATCTAGGGTCATTGACTCATTTATTTTTTAAAAAATTTACTCAGCACCTACTCTATGCCAGGCAATAATCTAGGTGACAGGAATCCAACATCAAACATAATGGCAAAGTCCCCACTTTCATACAACTTACAGTCTAGCACAGGATTTGGAAAACCTTTTTTTTTTTTTTTTTGTAAAGTGCCATATAGTAGATAATTTTGCCTTTGCAAATCAGATTATCTCTACTGCAACTATTCAATTCTGTTGTTGTAGTGCTGAAAGAAGCCATCAATCATACATTAAAAATGGCTGTGGTTATTTTTAAATAAAACTTTATTGAAAATGACAGTTGGCAGGTGGTATTTGGCCTGCTGGCTATAGTTTGCCAATCCCTGGTTTACTGCACTGCTGGTTGAGGCTCTACCATGTATCTGTAGGACCTGTAGCATGTAACTTATTCTTCTAAAATTTTTTTTAAATACAAAAACATATGTATAATCGATTTTGATTCAATAAATAAAATAAATTTTTAAAAAATAGTAGCTACTTCAAAGAGGCATTGCAAGAATAAGTGGAATAATTTATACAACAGGCCCTAATACTCATGGTATGTACTTAATAGATATTATTTTACTCTGAGCTTAATTGTCTCATTTTATAAATAAGAAAACCAGTAAACTAGAGAATCTCATACCAAGTGCATTTTGTGCTTCTTCACCACTTTGTTGATTCCAATTCCCTAATTCTTTGAATTCTATCAATAAAAAGGTAATGACTTTTAAAATTACCCTGTAGGTTTGACAAACTAGGATTATTTTGATTCAAATTTAATTTCCAATGTATACAGGTAAAATTATTTAAAAGTAGATATAAACTTTGTTTATTAACATGGTGTTGGCAAAAGTAAAATAAGAAAAATCAGATTTTTTATTTGATAAATTATGAGTAGGTAGAAAATGATTTAAGAATATTGTCGGATAAAGCAAGAAATATATGCATTCATAATGGGTCTGGATCCATCTCTGTGTGAAGCACTGTGAAGCCCACAAGAAATCTATCAAATGCTTTCCTTACCTGCCAGAGTCTTCCAATCTGGTCTGAAAGACAAGATATTAGCTTATTCAATGTGTTTACTGAATGTCCACTATTAGCCAGGTTTTGTTCTAGACATTCGGGACAGGTCATCGAATAAAGAAGACAATTATCCCCACCCTTCTGGAACCTAAATTCTAGTGGAGGATATGGAGATGAACAGAGTACACAGATAAAGATACGGGTCTGAATTTGGAGAAGAATAAAGAAAAGAAAAAGAATAGGGAGAATTAATTTTGGGGGTGGTTTGTTGTAGTTTTTTATTGTTGTCATTTTATTTTCGGTTCCTTTTTTTTTCAAGGATGGGCAAGGAAGGACTTACTTGCAGGGTGACGTGAGAAAATGATTGCAGAAGATGAAAGAGTGAGCCTCAGTGACAGCTTGGGGAAGAGCATATCAGGCAAAGCAAAAAAGAAGTGCAAAGATCTGAAGTGGGAGCATCATGCCTAGTTTTGAGAAACAGTATGTCATTGCATCATCAGGATCAGTGACCTAAGGGGAGAGTAGCCAGAGGTAAGGTCAACATGCAGTGAAGCCTGGTGAGAGAGAGGATATTGTTTTCTCCTAATGAAAGTGGAAGTCATTGGAGTGTTCCGAGCAGAGGAAAGACAGACTCTGACTTATATATTGTAAGGATCACTGTGCATTCCCTGTGGAAAATAAACTGTAGGGAGAAGGAACAGAGTAGTGAGATCTACAATTACAATAGGTATATGTGAAACAATTACGTAGGTTGTCCTATTCTCTGCCTTGGGCCACTTTATATAGTAGGGGTAAAAAAATATTTGGGTATTAACCACCCACGCATAGTTCTGGCTTCCATTATTACTTGGGAGAACATGATTTGCTGTCTTCCAGAAATCAAAACCAGCTATCAGAAAAGTAAAATGCAACAATAAAATATGTGTTATAAATACATTATATAGCGTGTGTGTATATATATTTAAAAAATAATTGCACTGCCTTCAATCCTTAGTAGCTACTCACCCCTGATTAGTTTGTAGTAAAAGTGGGCAGCTCTCCTCTGAGCTCTGGACCTGCTGATTCTGAACTTCCTCTGGCCTCAGAGGTGTGAGCCCCTTTTCCCGGCCTTTACATTCCTTACAGCCTCTCAGTGAAGCTTTCAATCAGTGAACACTTTCTTTGGAGCTGGGCAGCCAGAACTCTCCATCCTTATTTGGGAACTCCAGGTGTATTTGAAATCCTATGGAGCAGTCGTTGACAGAGCCATTCTTCTTTGTGTTTGGTCTAGCACTCAAATTCCTGCTACAACTCTCTCCAGCTCAGCTGGTGTGTTATAGTTTGGGCTGCCCATGGCAAATGGTTTTAGCCTTTTTCCATTCAAGCTTTGAAGGCTCATCTCAGACATGCATTTAGTCTGTAATAGCTTTATGGGGCCATGGAGCATTTCGGTTAGAGCTTTCCCTCTTGGGCACACATACCAGACTCTTAAAGCAAGACAAGAGAGATGCCAGTTGGGCAGATTCTGTCCAACTGACTCTTGCTGTATCTGTGTGCTAGATTGGGGTATTTTCTAGGAATCTTTGCTTCCTCTCTAGCCAATAAGTTTGTTTTTATTCCTCTGGTCACACTCCTACTTCCTTAGACTGACGCTTCTTTTGGATAGGAGCTATATTTCATCTGCCTTTGAATCTCTGTTGTCTGTATATATACTCTCATTAAAAGTGAAATGAATTAATTTGTGAATCCCTAAATGAATCTAAAATACCCTCTTAGGGGTTTCCTAAAGCTTTCTGTTTATGCTTAGTTGTTATTGTTAATCTCCTGAATAAGTGAGAATATCTAAGTTTTTTCCATGTTGGTAATACAGACTGGACTACAGTAACCATTTATTCAGGGGTGGGAGGGTATACTTAAGGTGTAGCTATGATTATAACCTACAGATATCACAAGGTTGTTGTGGAGAGGTGAGACTTTATTCAGGTAGTAAGGCTTGATCTAGAAAATTAAAGAGGGATAGAGTTTAATTAAGCAGAGGAAAGGATTTTCAGATGGAAAGAACAAAAAGAACAAGTTCTCAGTGTAGGGATGAGCTTGGCCTATTAAGGATAATGAGAGCAGTGAAGAGACTCATCTAATTATAACTAACACTGCGGTGCACAGATCGGCAAGGATAAACTAGCAAGGCAAAGCCAATACATATACTTGAATTTCTGGATGTTTTTCCCCTCATCGCCCTTTCCAATCTCATAATTCCCTTTCCAGCATCCCCACACTAACTGGTGTGAACCAAGACAAGAGTTGGGTTAACCATTGGGTAATTGTTTTGCAGCTACGTAGTGTAATTGCTGATGCCTGTTATCTGTTCTCTATCTCCGCCTACAACCCATGTTTTCATTGAGCAGCTAGGGTGATCTTTGTAAATTTTAAGATAGAGCCTGTGTCTCCTCTATTCCTCCTGTTTCATTCTAAGTAGAAGGCAAAGTCATCACCATGGCTTGTATACTGATGAATGTCTAATAAATCAATGCAGATGGAACAAGATGTCTCTCTTCTCATCACTCCTCCCCATCTTCTGAACTCTTTTTAAAAACATCAGTATTCTGGTTTTGATTTCCATTTCCCTGATGATTAGTGATGTTGAGAATTTTTTCATAAACCTGTTGGCCATTTGTATGTCTTCTTTCTAGAAATGAAATATCTATTCAGACCATTTGCCTATTTTTTAATCAGATTGGTTTTTTTTGCTGTTGAGTTGTTTAAGTTCCTTGTACATTCTGGATTTTAATCCATGGTCAAATGAATAGTTTGCAAATATTTTTTCCCATTCTGCTGGTTGCCTGTTCGCTTTAATCTTACCCCAGTTACAATAGCTATTATCAAAAAGACAAAAAATAATAAAATGCTGGAGAGGATGCAGAGAAAGGGGAATTCATACACTGCTGGTGGGAAAGCAAATTAGTGCAGCCATTATGGAAAACTATCTGGAGTTTTCTCAAAAAATTAAAAATAGAACTACCAATATTACCCAGCAATCCAAAGTAAATTTACCCAAAATTTGTCGAAAGGAAAGGAAATCAGCATACCAAAGAGATTTCTGCATACTGATGTTTATTGCAGTACTATTCACAATTGCCAACATATGGAATCAACCTAGGTGTCTGTAGACAGATGAATGGATAAAGAAAATGTGGTACCTATACACAATGGACTACTACTCAACCATGAAAAAGAAGGAAATTCTGTCATTTGTGGCAACACGGATGAGTCTGGAAGATGTTACATTAAGTGAAATGTCAGGTATAGAGAGATAAATACTATATGTTCTCCCTCGTATGTAGGAGCTAAAATAATAATAATAATGATAATAATAATAATAATAATAATAATTAATAATAATAATAATAAAATTTAAACTTTTAGAAGTAGAGAGTAGACTTGTGGTTACTAGAGGATGGGAAGGGGAGGGGAGGGGGAGACAGTGAGAGGTTTGTTAATGGACACAAAATTATAGCTAAATAGGAAAAATAAATTCTAGTGTACACAGTAGTACAAGACATCTGTAATTAAAAATAATTTATTGCATGTTCTTGAATGGCTACAAAAGAGGTGCTTAAGTGTTCTCATCACAAAAAAATGATAAATTTTCACAGTGGTGAATTTGCTAACTACACTGATTTAGGTTAATCTTTTTTTGCGGGGGGAGGAGGGCAGCTGGCCAATATCAGGATCCAAACCTTTTAACTCGGTGTCATCATCACCACACTCTCCTAAATGAGACACTGGCCAACTCCCATAACTACCCTGATTTGATCACTACATATTGTATACACATATGGAAATATAACTCGGTACCCTATAAATATGAACAATCAACACATTTTAATTAAAAATAAATAAATAAATAAAAACATGGACTTCAAGAAAGGGAGAGAAAAAAAAAAGAAAGAAGGAAACCTCTATCAATTCAAATGGTTTTGCCTCTGTATTTGGGAAACAGCTAAAGTGAATTTCTCAAGATTCGGGAATTTGATCAAATGCATAGCGCTGCAACAGCTTAGGTGTTTGGGCGCAGGGGAGATGTCTGCACATGTACTGGCTCTGAGAATGGAATCCAGGCAGCCTCAGTGTGAGCAACATGTGCTGCTGGTTGGCTGCCTGGTTACCCTGACTGAGTCCATTAATATAAAGTATAAACAAAACCTGGATGAATGGGGCTGGCCTTTTTGTTGCACCATATGGTGGTGTTGTCCCAGATATTTTTATCCTATTGCCACCCAGATGTTTAGCTCTCCTGACACTCAGTTTTATCTAGCAGGCAACGTGGTAGCAAATGCCCTTATGACTTTAGGGGAAGTATGTTGAATTTTTTTTCCAGCACCTTGTAAAAATAGATCAGTGGCTAATTAATAAGACTCCTATAAGGACTTTCAAAAAATATTTTTACATTTTTAAACAAACCAGTGAATCTCTGTTAATTTATCATTCTCATTTTCTTTTGTATTCCCTTCTTGAAGTCTTTAAAGCTGAAGCAAAATAAAACATGCTTTTTCCTGAAAAGATACAGTTAAACCAAATATCATACTTAAGCCAAAATTGTTCAGATGGTTTGCTTGTTTTTCTCTGTAGTTACATAGTGCTGGCTATAGATCTCTCTTATGTTCAACAGCAATTCTGAAGTACAACTTATGCATGGCGCCTGCGAGGGTAGCTGAAAACATAACGGTAGGTCTGGTGTTCTGTCCCCAGCTGACTGGGTCCTGAGGCTGGTGATGAAAGTCGTGGGCTACCACTGCTTCTAAGGTCCCTTTGGGGTTTATATTTCTGATTCTTAGTCTTCAGAAAAAACTGTTTTCAGACCCCTCCACTTGCTGAATATCGAGCAGTCGTGTGCCTTGTCCATTTTGGAGTCCTCCATGGGGGTGAAGAGATGCGCTGGATTTGGCTATTTTTGCCTTATTGGCAAGGTTAGCAGTTATGATGCTCTACTAGACAGCAGAATAGAGCATGCCTTCCTGAAGGTCCCTGACAAAGCTCTGGGGTAGCTGAGAAATAAGCAATCTTCTACTAGGAAAAAGAGTAGTGCTGAGTGTAATAATAACATATTATGTCTACCTGAAGTGTTTCATCCCAAGATTCCTAGGTGCTTTGCCAAAATTCTCTCTACTAATCCTAAGTGGCAGGTATTATTATCAGCATTTTGTAGGTGGGAGATCATGAGAGTGCTGGGCAAGACATCGATCATAGCTGTTAGATTTGCTGAATTCTCAACTAAACGGCCACATAAGGAAATAAGAAAAATAAGGAAAGAAGAAAAGAAAAATTTTTAACCTCTGTTTTCATTGAGGCTCAACGCAATTAATCTTCTCATTGGGATTTTTAACTTCTAGTATTATTTAATTGAACATTCAGTCAAGTTTTTGAAAATCCCTCAGTTCTCATATGCCCTGACTCAACTGTGACCGTGAATGGCACAAAGTCAGTTATTTTATCCTATTTGAAGTACTTTCTTCTCCTGGCTTGAAAGACACCTCGCTCTCCTTGTGTTCTTCTCATGTCAGTAGTTGTTCATTGTTAGCTTCCTCATCTGCCCCACATTTAAATCTCTGGACTACTTCTTTGTACATCCTCTGTTGGCAATGTTATAAATATCATGGATTTAGATATTGTAAACCTACACATAGAGTGTGCGTGTGTCTTTGCATGTGCACGTGCACGTGCGTGTGTGTTTGTGTGTGTGTTCTCTCTCCTTAGCCAGGCAGCCTTTCACTCTGCATTCATCTCCAAAGCTATCTGACTGCATGACTATTTTCACCTTTCATCTTCCTCTAACTCTGCCTCCCCTGCCCACTTGATTCTGAAGGAAGTTAAGATTCATGAACCTTTATACTCTCTTACGTGAATTGTTGCTAGAGGCTTTGAAATAGTCTTCTTGACACTTTTATTCTCCTAAACAGTCTCACCCCCACCATCCCACTAATCATATTACCAATTTATGGCTTAAAATACTTCTATGTTTCTCAGTTTCTGGAGTATGACATCCAAGCAAGGTTGTCCATTGCTGTGTTATTTATAATACATATTAATATTGTAATATAATATTTATCATGATTATACATAAAAATATAAAACATTTGAAAATGATGTAATGTCAAAATAGATTGTGTCCATAATTCAGCCTTTTAAAATAATTGTGTAATTACAGTTAACTTTAAAACTTAAGTGTTATTTACATAGTAACTGATAAAGGAAGTCACAAAAATATATGTAGAGTGTAATCCCATTTTGGTGTCTGGAATGTGTGGGTGTGTGTGTTTGGAGACATATGTAGTATAGTGATTTAAGTAATTACCTCTGGGTTGTGACTTTTATTCTATTCTTTGTGCTATTCTAAGTTTCTTACAAGGAGCATTTATTATTTGTTACATAAACAAAAAACTGTAGCCACTTAAAATGAAAAATAAATGAAGTTATTGATTTTACATTCCATGCTGACATGGGCCCATTTATTGGTTTAAGAGAAGAGTATCTTTTGGGAAAGTACATTTTGAAAAGCATTCTTATTTATGGTTGTTCACTATTTGGGGTCATCAATCAAGGGATTTTTTTTTTGACAAAATAAACATGGAGAGTGAATTTATTTTGTGAATGGCTAAATCAACCAGAGCATAATAAATAAGGTGATAAAAGTTAAGATTGGGAGATTCAGTTAGATTCTGAGAAAACATGGAGATATACACAAATTACTTCATGTGGTGAAGGTAAATTCCTACTAAATATACTACAACCAAAATAAAAACATGTTTTAGCACTTACACAGTGCCTGTCACTTTTATTCAAGTCCTACCTTTTCCAAAATAGCAAGGAGATTTCAGAGTGAAAGTTACAGTCGTGTTAGTGCATGCTCTTAATTCTGTGTTAAAAACCAAAGGGAAGGACAAAGTATATAAAACGATGCTCTCCTCAAGACACTTAACAATTTGGTCAAGAAAGACTTGTTATTGAATTATGTATGTATGTATGTATGTATGCACAAAGGTACTTCAAAACATTCATGAAAAGATTTGTCTCATCTTTTAATTCTATTTTTCCATGAACTTTTTGAAGTACCCTCATATTGTTAGTGCTCAGGAAATGATAAAGGATTGGCATGGGCTGGAAGAGTCAGAGGAGACTTCAAGGAGATGCTGAAAATTCATCTGTATCTTAAAAGACAGATTAGCAGCTTACAGGGAATATTCTTGGGCAGGATGCGCAGCAAGGAGCATGTCAAGGACACTGAAATTGCATGGCATGAGTGGGTGGGTAGGTTAATAGGGTATAAGCCTGACAAGGTATCAGTGTTGTGTGGAGAGAGAAAAAATTGTTAGGTGTCAGCTGATATGGAAACTTAGAGTTCTGATGACTTGCCTGAAGCTTTGTAGTGAGTGGCTGGTGGAACCAGAACTCACACACAGGTCTCCATCTTGACGGGGGTGGGGTAAGAGTCAAAGGTCGAGATGACTTTTCCTTTAAAGATCCTGGTTACTTCCTTGGATCTCACCTGTGAGGATAGGTCGTAGTCATTCTTTAGTATGGTGATTTATTGCAGCACAATAAGGATGGGCTCAGACCCTGGAATAGGAAGGTCCTAAGTTTCAGGCACAAGTCTACAAGTATTCAGTTTTGTAACATTAGAAAATGGCCATCACATGCCCAAAACTCAGTTTTCTCACCTGTAAAATGGGAATAATGGTTCTAATGGTTATACTGTTATGAGAAAGAGATAATGTATATTAAGTATTTAATACAGTTCTTGGGGCATTTTAGATATTCAGTATATGGTAGATGGCAACATGTTTTACCGGATAGTTAATATTTAGAGGTCCTTTAATACCAAATTTAAGAAAAAAGGAGAGAAGGAGAGAAAAAAGGAGGTAAAGATTAAAGGAGGTGGTAGATGTGGAAAAGGAGAAAAGAATGGAAGGAAGAATGCTACACCAGGCAACAGTGGGGGCAAGGCAGAACTGAAAACCCCAGATACCTTATGGCTGAGAATGCTTAATGATTATTTATTTAAGGTAACTTTACACATTAATGAGAGAGAGAGAGAGAGAGAGAGAGATTTGTGGTAGTAAAAGGCAAGAATGGTGGTAATTGGGAATCCAATTTAATAATAAGTCCTCGAAGAAAGACAGGAAGGATTCCTGTGCTGACCAACCAGTTACAGTCAGCGGATCTCTTTTGCTAGTTCCAGAGAACTACGAGACTCTCCAGTTCTTCAGGAGGACAATCAAACATGTGTAATGGAACTTCAAATGAGTGCATCTAACCATGTAAACCTTGATCTTCTTGTTTCCAACTGTCCTCATTGTAGCATCTAGAGTTGCTTGAAAGATAGTAGACTTTTGTAAATAATGCTTTCACCGTGCTTCAAATTGTACTGCTTTATCCATTGGAAAACTTTTTTCTCAGACATTGATAATCTTTCACCGACCTTCTCCCTGATCCTCCCTATCCATACTCTTTCTTTCCTTCTAAGATTCCTTATCAATGCTCCCCTACCACACGGTGATTTTATGGCAACGTCTCTGATGTGAAAACTGAGAAAGATCTTTCTGGAATCTTTTCGAAACTTTGATTGATGTGAAGTACAATAAAAGCACAGCTGGAATTGGAGATACCAGGCTCTGCTTTGGGACTTAGCATTGAAGAGAAGGAGGGGGGTGGGTAGTAAGCTTTGTTTGGTCTTGAATATGAAAGCAGAGCAAAGATGAAACAGGGTGCCATTTGTTAAAATACTTTGGAGCAATAACTGTGCTTTGAAACTAATGAGAATAATGTTTAGATTAATAGCTTAGGTCATATATCATGTATTATCTTTAACACTGGAGAAAAAGAGCAAAAGGAAAAAGTTGGCATACCCTTCAAAAATCTATACACATCACTAATCAAAGGACACATTTTAATGTTCTTACAAAAATCCAATAAATGGTAGCTAAAATCTCCTGCAATGCAGCCCATTTCTTCTACAAACTTTTGGTCATCATCTTTTAAAATTTAGGCCAAATTACTCTTTTGCAAATATCTATTTCAAAGAGATTCTAGAAACTTTGTAAAGGGGAAGTGCCATACTGCATTTTGAGAATCTGAAGAATACCACATATCCTCAACTTCAGACGTTCACATACCCTTACACATTCAAATGGGTTCGGAGACCCATGATGATTCCTTGGCTTATTGAACACTGGTCTAAGAGTTCCTGTTCTAAAGCAAGTCAATGTCAAACTAAGTCAATGTGAGTGAAAATAATGATGGGTGTAAAGATTAAACATGTAAAAGAGGCATAAGAGCATATCACAATGCCTGGAACTCAATAAATATTAGTAGTTGCTATTTTGTTATTGTTATTATTGTCTCTACTTTCTTAACACTACTTCCAGATTTGGAAAAACATAATTTTGAAAAACAAAAAGACCTTCAATTTCATGAAATAAACCCACCCAACTTTTCTACAATTCTTAAGACCTTCATTAATTCCAGGGGGTATTCAAAAAGTTCATGGAAAGATTCGTATAATCTTTTAATTCCATTTTTTTGAGTATTTTTGTAGGTTCTTGGAGGTTTATTGTTTTATTTTATAAGTTAAAAAAAAGCTGTAATGTTATATTCCAAATGAGTTTTTCAAACGAGGTTTTAAAAAATATCATCCTACCATATGTCAAACAACTTTACAACTTTTACATGTGTTAATTAAAAATTAAACTTTTTCATAGCATGCTTGTCATTACTTAAATGTCTTTTATACAATCAGAAAAAAAAAACCCTAGCATCATAACCATGCTATGTAGATAATACATACAGTTAATACAGATAGTTATAGTTATGCAGTCAATAAGAAAAATGAAGCAAGTTTAACTTAAATCTGTTTTACAGTTCTTATTGATGGAATTTTATGTTAAAGATTTCCATATGGAATTCTTATTGAATGGCTATCCTTAATGGTTGTAGGGTTGATAAGGCCCCACTCTGCTCAACTTCAGCAGTGAAAATGTCTTTAGCTGGTGGACCTCCATGCTTTTGATTCTATGCTATCTCATGATGATTCAGGGATTTTTGTGTATCTGGCAGGATATTGGGGTTACAGAGCTAATGATGTGACATGATGCCTTAGGCTGGCTTTCATCTCCTCGTAACTCATTGAGTCTCTGCATGTAGCCCTTTGGGAGCCAAGGCTATTTGGTGCATTCCCTGTTTCCTTTTCCTTATCTTCACCATTGATCTTCCTGTGATTCAGCTGGCAATTGTGGACACAAGCCCTAGGACACAGATAAAGTGTGAAATATGTAGGGTCTTCATCATGATTACTCCCTTGCTCTGGGACCCACCAGGGCCTGCCCCCCCACATCCCTTTCCTTTTCAAACACCATCACCCTTCACAATTTCATCTCCTATAATGTGACAGAAATTTTCGGAATCTTTTATGGAAGTTTGGTTTCTGAAACATCTTTCTTGGTGTCATTCCTGAGGAATAAATCACATCTGTTTCTTACAGTGAATCAGTTTACTGTCTCCAAAATCTTTCTTATAATGACATTTTCCACCGTAATGGTATTTTCAGTGTGAGTCTACTAGGCACCCCCATTAGCTGTGCTAGTTACTGCCCATGGTGCTGAACTTGCTTTCTGTACCAGGAGAACAGTGCGGTGAGTGGTGGTGACTGCTGCAAACCTGTGGTGTGATGGTGATTGGACTGGTGATCATGGGGATGTGGCTTCTCAAAGCTTCAGAACCTTCTACCAACTGAACAAAATCACTCATTATAAACAGGAGGAAGGTGATGTTAAAGGAATGAAGTTACCAAGAATCCTAGAATTGGGAGAGTAGGAAAGGACTCTTAAGATCAATTTTGTCTAAACTCTGTTCTAACCAATCTCATTTCATGGAGTCTCAGATTGGGGAATTTGCTTGTCCAGGGGCACTTGGCTCTAAAATAAGAATTTTTCACAAGGTCTCATGCTTGGAGAAAAGAGGTTATACATACAATAGGACTAACATCAGCTCTAAACTTTAGCGATCTTTAGTCTCAGCAACTAGGAAGCAAGAGGAGGCACATTCATCCTCATGTTGAGAACTTTCAAGCTCATTTCCAAGAGGAAAGATCCAGAAAGGCATGTGTGACTGTCTTTATAATTGCAGTGGTTTGGCCCACAGTATTCTGGCTGTAAGAAGAGTGCCAGAACATTCACAGTTGAGGCAGTTTTTTTGTGCGCATTAGAGAGTTATTAACGAAAGGTGAGTATCTGACTCACAAGACATCTACTCCTTATTTCAAGCCCTTCATAATATATAGGAATAGAAGCACTTAACATTGGTTTAACTACCTTTTCTCACATTCTCAAATGGATGATTTCTTGTTTTTTATTCTCTCATCTCTGCTAACTGCACCAGTACCACCAAAAAACACTCTCTGTAAACCACTAACAATATATCACTGGGCTAAGAATTAAGAGTGCTTGTTTTATCATTTATTCAAGTAACTTGTTAGTTAAGGAAGGGGCTTTCTGAAGCTACAGAACCAATTCTCCAAGTAAGAAATATGAATGCATTTCTCAAGGAAACATATATACGAACAGCAGCTATTTTCTAATAAGTGCTTTACCTCCAGCTGGATAGCAAATCTTACCATCACTCATAAGTTATTTTCTAAAATCATTATATAAAAGATTAGAGAGACAGTAGAGATCATCTATTCAAAATTAACTCATTTTACAGATGGGGAAACTGAGACCCACTGAGGGCAATTTATTTGTCAAAGCCATGTAACAAGTTTATAGCAAAATTATAAAACCTTTTCAGCATTCTAAGCCAACTCATCAATACCACCAACCTTCTATAGTCAGAAAAGGCTTGTGTTCCATTTCAATGAATCAAAACTGTCTAATCCAAGCCTGGAAATTAACATCCTTTGAGCTGAAATATATAACAGTACTTCATAAACAATTAATTTCAAAATAATTTACATACTCTATTCCTGGGGGCAGACAGGGCTGGTGTTCATAGAACTCAACATGTATTGATTTAAATTTTGTTTTGTAGAAGGCAGCAATTCTTGGGAATAAAGCCTTTATGAGTCAGAGGGCTTTGTAATTTATTTCAGTGATTTTGGGCTCCTCCTAACATATAAATTAGATAACATATTAGATTTTCTTTTAATCAGCTATCTTTGAGAGAAGAGCAGAGACTTTACAGATTTAAGCCAAGCCATTTTGTCTGAGAATCTTATTCATCTTTTCCTTAAAAAAATAGTGAAGTTTTCCTTCCTCTTGTTTTTCTTTATCTCAGATTTTCGGACCTTTTCCCAGCCCCCCCTGGCCTTCATATTATTATGAATATCAAACTTTATTCATGTTTTCCCTGAGTGTCTATTATATGTATCCACTTTGTCTTCCATACTGCTGTGTTTTTACTTAAATATCTCAAAGTGTGATTTTAAAAGTAAAATCTTACTAGGTTATGGAAACATTCTAGTAAAGTGAGCAATTGATTCAAAAGACAAATAGCACTAGATCCAGATATGAGAAAGAAGAAAAACAGATTACCAAGTACTAGGAATAGAGTGAGATTTGAATCTGTATAGCTCAGAAAAAGGAAAAAGATCTTTCAGGAACTAAGAGTAGTAGAAAATTTAAAACATCCCTTGAGTGTGTCATGTTTATTCCTTCATTCATTCAACAAATATTTATTGGGCAGCTACTATCTCCAAGACACTATTCCAAGTAGACAGGATATACCCATGAACAAAATCAACAACATCCCTTCTTTTAAGGAGCTTTCACTATAGAGTGGGGAGATAGACCACAAATTAAAAATGTCATAAATAAATAATAGTATCTGAAGATGGTGAATGCTAGAGGATTAGTTGCTGCAGAATTAATGAGTTGGGCAGGATAGGAATTCTTAACAAAATGAACCTTGAGCAAAGACTTGTTGGGAGTGAGGGAGATAGCTATGTGATATCTAGGGAAAAGGCATCCCAAGTGTAGAAAACAGTTAGTGCAAAATCCTGAAGGTGCAAGGAAAGAGATGGAAAAAGAATAGTGACTGAATTGAAGTGAGGATGAGGAGAGTTGTAGAATATATGATCATAGAAGTTATTGTGGCCCAAATTGTACAGAATGCCTCTGACTTATTCTTACCACCAGCATTAAGCACAGCGCCTGGTATAATTCCTGCTCAGTGCATGCTGGAAGAATGATTGAATAAGCAAGTGGAAGTATGAGCAGGATTTATAGCATTTCCTAGCATTTAAGTGGGAAGAGTGAATGGATTGGAGTTATACCTACTTCCCAGGATGGCTAAATATCTGTGCATCTGCTAACATGATAGTGAATTAGATTTTTTAAAAATTTTTAGGAAGTGAAAGAGAACAGACAATAACTTAATTCTTGTGTTGTACATCATGACCCAAGGTAATTACTGTCACTACGTCTGATCTGGTTGAGGTATTTCATGCTTGTTTCATTTTCCTCTTCACCATTTATTGCTCTCTTTACTTCAATTCCCACCTCTCTGTCATTCTTACTTCTCATCCAGTGGTAATCAGAGTTTTTGAAACTGATGATGTGCAGCAATGCTGCACTCAGGTTTAAAGAGTGTGGGATTAACAGCTGCAGAATTCCCAGATAGAGCTAAAATCATGACAGGCATGTAGAAAGACCTTAACAGCATCATGTTGAATCCCTATAAAGCTAATAGCAAGAACACCAGCAAAATTTCCTCCAGTCATTAAAAATGTCCCATCCTTTTCTTCTTGTCTCAATGTGTCCTTGCAGGAGTGTGCAAATCCCCCTGCTTTTCTAAACACACGTAGAGGCCAATCATTTTATGCGTTCTTAATTTATCTGCCATTAACTTCATAAAGCAACCTCAGATTTCAGCATCATGAAAAAGAAAGAGAAATGGTTGGAATTTACTAGATCTTAAATCCCATAAGATTTAACATCACCACGCCAACTGTAAGTTGTTTTCCCCTGCCCCAAAGAAGGTGAAACTGCTTCATTTCTCCTCTGAATGTAAAGTTTTAATGACCTTGAAAGGAGCTGGAGGTTTTGTATGACTGGGGAAGTATTTACTTTGATAACATTTGGAGAGTGAATGCTGTAACCTCCACCCTCCCACACACACTTTCACATGCAAGAAGGATCAGACACCAAAATCTACCTGGAACATCTGTTTTCTAAGATGACTTTTTGGCATTTGTTTTATTAGATTAATGCTTGCTCATTGGAAAACACACACACACACACACACACACACACACACACACACTATATATATATATATATATATATATATATATATATATATATATATATATATATATATATAAAAGACTAAAATAATATGTAAAATCCCTCAAACCAAGTTCCCCATTCGTCAGAGGTTATCAGTGTTAACAGTTGGGAGTGAATTCTCCAAAAAAATGTGCTATGCTTAGTACTTAATAGTTTTTTTTAAATAATGCATCTAAACCTGTGCAGACTTGGCTGCATTAATTCACTTGACACTATTCTATGTCCTTGCACACAGATCTATTTCATTCTTTCTAATGGTTACATAGTATTGCTTGGGTGGACATGCTGTAAGGCATTTAGCTGGTCCTTTTTTGATGTTCTTTCTACTTTATCATTATTGCAAATGATGCAAGAAATTTCTGCACATAAATCCTTGTGCATTAAAATCTATTTTAAAAGCACTTCATATTATTCCTTTAAAAATTGAACTATATAGGAGTATATAAGAAAGGAGTTATAAAACACCCCTTATTTACAGTAGCTCTAAAAATATAGGCACTGATTAGGAGACAGATCATATTTTTCTTTCCTTAGAGAAGAGGCAAATTACAGTTGGCTAAAAGTATTTAAGGTGCTTTGATATGCAGGGAAAAAAAAGACTTGAAAATATAACTCCTCTTAAATTTGAAGTTCCATTTACACACCTACCTTCATCAGAGGATTCTCGTTAGTTCATGTTTCCCTCAAGTACCAGTCTTGAAAGAGATCATAAAATGCATTTCCAGGTTTCTCAGAGCAGATATTCTGACTTTTATGAAGGCCACTTAAGTTTCATGAATCCATGCAAAGGTTAATTAAGGTGATTTCTGCTCCTCTGTATGATGTATTCACCTTCCTGGTTTATAAGGCCCTCCATAATCTGGTGTTATCTTGCTTGCTAATTTTATCCATTGGTTTGACGGTAAATGTTTCACTGGCTCCTCCTACTCCAAATGAAAAAAATATATATACATAAAATGAACATGCATATACATGAGTTTTCTTACAATTTTTTCTGATATAAATGTTATGAAACATACTATATAAAAGGTATGTATATACCTGTATATATCTTTTTACCGTATAAAAAGATAATTTACAATTATTAATAAAATATGCAATACACTTTATTCCAAATAAATAATTGATTCTTATACAGTGCTCTAATGGATTTTTGCTGAAATCTTATATCCATAGCCAATCTATATTTGAAATGGAAATGAGTGTAGTTCCGATATTAATATTCGTACGTATTTTAGTTATGTTTACAAGTAAGAAAAAAGTGCAACAATAAAAACCTGTGCGAGAACCTGATCATCAATGACATGAACTAATTTCCTTATTAAATTCAAATAACACTGTTTTTATACAAGTAGACTATTTCCTCAGTTCTATGTGCTACTCAAAATGTAATGCCTACAGAATGACACGCTTTTAAGTTGAATCTGTATTATCATTTTCTTCCTCACTTTCTTAAATCTAGAAATAAACAAGAAGAAAAAAAATAAGAAAAAAAATTAATGTTTAGCATTTGGTAATACTCACGCTATAGCAGATTTCAGGTACCAAGGTGACTTCACTGAAGAGAGAGTTGGAAAAAGATGCATCATAACATGCCATTATATATTATTTCCGCCAGAGAAATACAATAGATATAACTAATAGCAAAAGGTATTAAAACAATTAAGAAGTGACTATTTTGAATATGTATTACTTTTGTTTTTATACAGTTAATTTAATTTAAATTAAGTAATTTAATTTTTTTTTTTTTTTTTTTTTTGTCTTATTCGTGACTGGCACTCAGCCAGTGAGTGCACCGGCCATTCTCATATAGGATCCGAACCCGCGGCGGGAGCGTCACCACGCTCCCAGTGCCGCACTCTCCCAAGTGCACCACGGGCTCGGCCCAAGTAATTTAATTTTTAATAATGGTTTCATTCAATAACTGACTCATGAAATTCTTGGAAATTTAATAATTGAATTTGTGGGCCTGTACAAGTGGTTCCAGCTCACTACTGGTTTATATCTCATCACTTTCCAACGGGAAAAATCCACTACATTCAAAACTGTCCTTTAATGCCCCTTAAGGATGATGGCCAAAAAGAATTTTAAGTTCCAGTCACACAAAGATTGAATGGGGTTTGCATTTTTGGTAAAATGAATCTAATGGACTGAAGTTTTTTAAAAAGAAAAAGGTGACCTACTTTGCATAGAACTTGTGATTTTAGCAAAATTCTGTTATTCAACTTATTTTATGGAAAACCAAGTTGAAATGACTAGAAAAGGAAGACAATATCCCATGAAAGTATGTGTTATACCCTATAACAAGAAACCAGCTATGAACCTGGCAATGTGTTCCGACTATAAATGGTTTTTTGAGTTTAATATGAAATTATTTCAAATTTTTATATTTTTGTTCCAGGCTCAGAGAAATGTAAAATAATGAACTCCTTCTTCCAAAAAATACATATTTGAATAATGAGGTCATTGTATGATCATCTCCCAGTCTTTTGCCCTATGCTAATTTCAGCCATATCTCACCAACATACCTTTGCTTATTAAGCTCTGCTTCTTGCCTCTTCAATCATGTGAGGGATTAAGAGCACCTTTTTGCCTCTATGTCCTTGGAACACTGCATTTCTTCCTGTGATGTTTATTATGATGTATACTTATAACCTCCGTTACTTACCTCCCATTTCCTTCAGTAAATGTGGCACTTTTCTTCAAGTACAACTTCATGATCTAAACTTTCCCTCTCTCTCTCTCTATATATATATATATGTATATTAGGTTTGAACATCTCATTGAAAGCTAATTAGCATTAATTGGGCAAAATTTATCTCGCTGGCGACTAGGGAGGATATCCACAACAGAGCTAGGACATTCACAGAAACAGTGGGCTCGCTTTGGTGTAACATGGTTTCACCTCGACAAGGAGGATGACTTTGCAGTTCCTCTACAGCATTTTGCGTTTTATGTTTTCATTTAATGGTGTGACATCCTGTGACAATTATCATTATTTTTGGTCCAATTTTCCCTCTGAAGCAGCTTTGAAACAGATCAATGCATCTCAGTGTCGTTTTTTATGGAGCTGCAACATCAGAAACTGACAGCTGGAAATCTTAATTGGTCCAGTGACAGGAAACATAATGACTGCTCACAGTGACTTATTTTATCTGACCTTGTGTTTAATTCAAAGGTAAAATTTAATCTCACAGTTGGAAAACAGATAGTTGTGGGGCGATGAGTAGGGCAGATGGGCCAGAGAAAGGCCCTTCATTTGGAAGGAAATTACTTCTGGTTGTAGGGTTGTTATTAAATTAGGATTTAAGTGCTGGTCTTGAATGATGGCTGCCAATGGTCTCTATGCCTATTTGAACTGCGAACCTTTCCCCTGTGCCTGTCATTACAAATGGCAGCAAGCATTGAATGCAGCATGGACGATTGCCCACAATTGACTGGCTGGGGGCCCTATTTCATAGGCCACTAGACAGCTGTCAGACAGACTGGCATTTGATGATTACTGACTTGGTCCAGAGCCCAGTGACTTTGACCCAGAGGTAAAAGGTTGCCTATAATACCACCCAAATTGCCCAATCCTCAAGGTCCTGGAGAGAAGGCTATTGCTAGAATACGAACATCAGATTTGTCCTTCTGAGTCCAGCTATTAAACCAAGAATTTAAGGGTCTTATTGGTCGTGAAACACTGGTATATTCAGAAAGTATTAAATCCCCAACATCTTTAGTTCATCCTGGGCAAAGACATACCATAGAGAAGGAGATGGCCTGATAAAGTGAAAAAAAATGCTGGACTTAGGTTGAGAAAATGTCTCTAAGCTTCATTTCCAAGGTTTGCCTAATTCACTGGGTAATAATGTGAAGTAAATAAGAGAATGTGTATTTAAATGCTTGATTATCATGATGATGGAGATGAAGGTGATGATGATAATGACTAGTGGTAATGGTGACGAATTAAATGTTGGGTTTTTTCCTCTGCAAAAATAGTATTAATGTTTTCTTACCATGTGAAAAAATATCAAGGACATTGTTGGTCAAGACTATAGTATAGGACAGTTAAAACCACAGACTTTTAAATGTAAACAGATAAATTAAAATAAAAGCCTGGCTTAGAATTCTGGCTCCAACACTATAACTGGCAAGCCACAGTTTCTTTACCTATAACATGGTATTGTTGCAATAATTAAGTGAGATAAGGCCTGAGAAGCATTTAGCACAGTGCCCAACACAGTTATTATGCACTGTATTTCAGTTTGTTTGTGTTACTTCCAATTCCATAAGTGCTGAGCTAATGTGTTCTTCAGTAACTCATTCACCAGACTGAGACTAAACAGTGGTTCACTCAGCATGTTTCTCTGCCAGATGTACCTTTGTGTTAGTCTAAGTCTCCCAAGAAGCAAAAACCAAGACTGAGTTTTTTTTGAAAATAGGGGCATTTGAAAGAAAGCAGGGATGGTGTTCAGAGGAAGCCTAGGAGAACTATCAGCCCAGGATGCACATTTCACCTGGAGTGAAGGAGAGAGGGAAGGGAGTTGACAGGCAGCGTCCAAGATCACCATGTGGACTATGGAAGATTCAGCAAGACTGTGAGGGAGTTCTTGAGACAAAGTTGGCTATCATAGCAGTCCCTTGTCTTCCAGAGATAAGCCTTCCATGCTCAATCGTTGGCTAGAAGCAGCTTAAGGAGAAGAATGGCCTTGGTGCAAACGTGGTGGTTGATTGCAGAGCACGGCAGCTGAGTCGCTCGGTCAATTAAGCTCTCTGAAATTGTGGGTCTATGAAGCATTCTCATGGCCACCACAGCCTCCTTGCCTTTGAATTCTGTGATTGCTTCTAAACTGTAATTAATTCATTCAGTCCTTCAACTCAAAAATAAACCTATTCATAATATTTGCTCAACTGTGCCAGGTGTTGGCTAATGTTGACTGTGTATTTGTTTGCAACCTTCTGATGTTTTCTGCTCTTCCTGAGCAGTTAATAAGTAAAACTTGCCTCCCTCACTTACTCATACTCCTCAAATCACAGACTCAGAAGTTCACCAAGGTGCACCATTCTGCCACCTTTTGAGATGCTTGCTTTCTGTAAGAAATGTTTGCCGCTCTACTGGGAAAGCCCAACATTGATGTAGGACCACTGTGCCTATCTGGTCTCCATAGGACCTGCAGCTTGTGCCCTGTGCGAGATACAGCCCTTTTCCGGAGCCCATCATTATTCTTGTTCCCACTGCTCATGGTCACATGCTCGCCTCTGTGCCAGTGAGACTGTTTTTATTAGCGGAAGGCACAGACCTTGTTTTGTATAAGAAGGTTTACAGCTGTCTGCCTTTGCTCTTTTGCCAAGGGAAAGTCAAAGTGAGGAGAACAATCAAATGAGTCACAGGTTGAAATTTATTCTGAAGGGTGCTGGTGTTATTACTCCGCATTAGAGCAGCATGGGCTTTGCTTGATACCTGAGTCATGATTCAAAGTGGAAATAGGTTTGACTTTTATCATCTTTGAGTAGCAGGTAAACTCTACCCTATGTTTTACTGCCTTAAGGTCTTTCTATTTCCAGAAATGAAGATCATGTCACCATTTTAGCAAGAGATTTCTTGTAGACGTCTCACAGAAAGGCTTGTTAAAAGAAGAATGAATGAATAAATAAATGAATAGCAACATGTTTGAGGAATTTGTTGCTTCAGAATTATATGGATTGTATTTTTTGTTTCCTCTCTGTTGTAAAAGAGAAGACTTATATATCGACTTGGTTTATTGCCAGACAATCCCCAGAATAACCAAACCATGACATGTGAGAACCAAAAACAACTTCACACATTACCTGTTCTATTTCATTGAAAAAACACAAAAAAACAAAAAAAGCAGCTGAGAACTGAAAAAAGTGACTGGCTCAAGCTCATATAGCTAATAAAAGCAAAGTCTATATCTTTCCTTCCTTTCTATTCTCTTTTAACTAAAGTGTGCTGCCTTTTTTTTTTTCCACTTTCTAGAGTTAATTTTAAAAGAAACATTTACTGGTTCTCAAAGTAAATAAAAACCTCATTTGAATACTCCATAATTCACTCAAAGTCCTGAAGATTCAGTGAATTTGCCAAATAAGACTCACCCAAGCCATTCATTCTCTCATTCAATAAATAATAAGAGCTTATTATGTGGTCTGTGTGCCACAAATATAGCAGCACACAGACAGGGCAGATCCCTTCTCTTCTGGGGCTTCCATTCTAGTTTCTGTTCAGAGGAGTGTTCTATTTAGACTCTGTCGCCCACTAGCTATATAAGCTTCAGCAGATTTCTTAATCTCATACTTCTTTGTCAGCATAAGGAAGCCAGTAAATCCCACTTTGCTTTGTCATTGGGGGACTAAAAAGGTAAGGTGGCTTTGGTTACCATCAACCCTGGGTATTCCAGTTACCCTCATTTTGGATCTGTCATTTGTCCTCTTCTAACAGATGCAGTGAGGGACAAATGTAAACTTTACCTGTGCAGTTCGTGCCCTCCTACTGAGTTCCAGCCACACTGGCTGTCTTTCTATTCCACACACATTCCAAGCTCCTCTTCCTTTGGCATCTTAGTATGTGACCCTCTGCCTGGAACATCCTGCTCTCCCAATTTCTTCCTTGATCCACTGCTGCTTTATCATCTGCCTTCACTCCTGCTCTTCTTTCTTTTTCTTTCTTTCTTTCTCTCATTCTTTTTTAAAAAATTTTAATTTATCAATATACAATGTAGTTGATTTTTGTGTCCCTTTACCAATTCCGCTTTCCCCCCCTCTCTCCCCCCTCCCACCCATCAACATTGTATTTGTTCACTTGTCTTAACAAGTTCAAGGAATTGTTGTCATTGTTGTGCCTTCTTCTGAGCTCCCCCAACTATTTGTATATTTATTTATGTAATTATTTTTAGCTCCCACAAATAAGTGAGAACATGTGGTATTTCTCTTTCTGTGCCTGACTTATTTCACCTAATATAATTTTTTCTAAGTCCATCCATGCTGTGCAAATGGTAGTATTTCATTCTGTTTTATAGCAGAGTAGAATTCCATTGTGCAGATATACCACATTTTCCATACCCACTCATCTGATGATGAACATTTGGGCTGGTTCCAACTCATGGCTATTGTAAATAGTGATGCAATAAACATTGGAGTACAGGTATCCCTTCCACATGACAATTTCCATTCCTCTGGGTATATTCCCAGCAGTAGAATAGCTGGGTCACATGGTAGACCTATCTGTAATTGTTTGAGGAACCTCCATACCATTTTCCATATAGGCTGCACCATTTTGCAGTCCTACCAACAGTGTAGGAGGGTTCCATTTTCTTCACAACTTCCCCAGCATTAATTATTCTCAGTCTTTTGGATATTAGCCATCCTGAATGGAGTGAGATGATATCCCAGTGTGGTTTCGATTTGCATTTCCTGAATGCTGAGTGATGTTGAGCATTTTTTCATGTGTCTATTGGCCCTTCATATATCTTCCTTTGAGAAATGCCTGTTCAGCTCCTTTGCCCATTTTTTTTGGGGTTATTTGTTTTTTGCTGTAAATTTGTTTGAGTTCCTTGTATATTCTGCACATTAATCCTTTACCTGATGTATATTTTGCAAATAATTTCTCCCACTCTGTTGGTTATCTTTTCACTCTGCTGATTGTTTCTTTTGCTGTGCAGAAGCTTTTTAGTTTGATATAATCCCATTTGTTTAATTTTGTTGATATAACCCCATGCTTTTAGGGTCCTAGTCATGAAGTCTGTACACACTCCTAGTTCCTGGAGTGTATCCCCTATGTGTTCTTTAAGAAGTTTTATTGTTTCAGGGTGTATATTTAATTTTTAAATCCATTTTGAGTTGATTTTGGTATATGGTGAGAGGTATGCATCTAGTTTCATTCTCCTGCATATGGACATCCAGTTTTCATAGCACCAATTGCTGAAGAGGCAAAAGAAGAGTCTACTACTTCCATGTATAGAGTTGGTGCCTTTGTCAAAGATCAGATGACTGTAGGTGTATGAGTTGATTTCTGGATTCTCTATTCTCTTCCATTGATCCATATATCTGTTTTTATGCCAGTGCCATGCTGTTTTGGTTATTATAGCTTTGTAATATAGTTTAAAGTCAAGTAGTGTTATGCCTCCAGCTTTATTTTTTTCCTCAGAATTGCTTTCTCTATTTGTGGTATTTTGTTATTCCATATAAATGTTAGGATGGTTTTTCCATTACAGAGAAAAATGTCATTGGAATTTTGATGGAGATTGCATTGAATTTGTAGATCACTTTGGGTAGTATAGACATTTTCACAATCTTAATTCTTCCAATCCAAGAGCATGGGATATCTTTCCCTCTTCTTGTGTCCTATTTAATTTCTCTCAACAGTGGTTTGTAGTTCTCTTTGTAGAGATTTTTCACATCCTTGGTCAGCTTTATTCCTAAGTATTTTATTTTTTTGGTGGCTATTGTAAATGGGCTAGCTTTCTTGATTTCTTTTTCTGCATGTACACTGGTGGAGTATAGAAATGCTACTGATTTTTGTGTGTTGATTTTGTATCTTGCAACTTTGCTGCAATCTTTTATCAACTGTAAGAGTTCTTTTGTAGAGACTTCAGCCTGTTCGATAGATAGGATCATGTCATCTGCAAACAAGGACAGTTTGACTTCATCTTTTCCAATCTGGATGCCCTTTATTTCCTTCTCTTTTCTGATTGCTCTGGCTAGTACTTCCAACACTATGTTGAATAGAAGTGATGAGAGTGGGCATCATTGTCTAGTTCCAGTTCTTCAGGATGATTTAGGCAGTGGGCTTATCATGTATGGCTTTAATTATGTTGAGGTTCTTTCCATCTATACCTAACTTGTAGAGAGTCTTTATCATGAACGAATGTTGAATTTTGTCAAATGCTTCTTCAGCATCTATAGAGATAATCATATGGTCTTTTTCTTTGATTTTATTGATGTGATGTATCACATTTATTGATATGAATATGTTGAACCAACCTTGCACCCCTGGGATGAATCCCACTTGATCATGGTGTATAATTTTGTGTATATGTTGCTGAATTCTGTGAGCTAGTACTTTATTGAGTATTTTTCAATCTATATTCATCAAGGTTATTGGCCTGTAGTTTTCTTTTTTTGTTGTATCTTTATCTGTTTTTGGTATCAGTGTAATGTGTGCTTCACAGTATGAGTTTGGGAGAATGGCCCCTGTTTCAATCTTTTGGAATAGTTTGTAGAGAATTGGTATTAATTCCTCTTTGAATATTTGGTAGAATTCTGCAGTGAACCTGTCTGGTCCTGGGCTTTTCTTTGTTGGGAGCCTTCTGATAACAGCTTCAATCACTTTTATTGTTATTGGTCTTGTCAGATCAACATCTTCTTGGCTCAGTTTTGGTAGTTTGTGTGTGTCTAAAAATTTATCCATTTCCTCCAGATTTGCAACTTTGTTGGTATATAGTTGTTTATAGTAGTCTCTAATAATTTCTTGTATTTCTCAGGTATCAGTTGTAATATCTCCTTTTTCATTTCTAATTTTTGTTACTTGGGTCATTTCTTTTTTTACTTAACCTTGTTAATGGTTTGCCAATTTTATTTATCTTTTCATAAAACCAACTTTTTGATTCATTGATCTTTTGTATCATTTTTGGGGTTTCTATTTCATCAAGTTCTGCTCTGATCTTATTTATTTCTGTTCGCTAACCTTGGGTTTGGATTGTTCTTGTTTTTCTAGTTCTTTAAGGTGAAGTGTTAGGTTGTTTACTTGCCATCTTTCCATTCTCCTAAAGTAAGCATTTAATGTGATAAATTTCCCCCTTGGTACTTCTTTTGCAGTATCCCACAGGTTTTGGTATGATGTATCATTATTTTCATTGCTTTCAATAAATTTTTTGATTTCCTGTTTAATTTCTTCTTGGACCCATTTGTCTTAAGTAGAATGCTGTTTAATTTCCATGTGTTTCTACAGTTTCCAGAATTTCACTTGTTATTGATTTCTAATTATAATCCATTATGATTTGAAAAAATACATGGAGTATTTCCAATTTTTTGAATTTGTTGAGACTTGATTTGTGACCTAACATGTGATCTATCCTGGAGAAGGTTCCATACACTGATGAGAAGAATGAATATTCTGAGGTTGTTGGATGGAATGTTCCATAGATATCTGCCAAGTACAATTGGTCTAGCATGTTGTTTAGATATTGTGTTTCTCTATTGATTCTTTGCCTAGATGATCTGTCCAATATCGAGAGTGGGGTGTTCAGGTCCCCTGCTATTATGGTATCAGTGTCTACCTCATTTTTTAGGTCTAATACTGTTTGCTTTATAAATCTGGCTGCTCTGACATTGGGTGTGTACATATTTATGATTGTTATGTCTTCTTGATGGATAAATCCTTGTATCATTATATAGTGGTCTTCTTTATCCCTTTTTATGGTTTTTGGTTTAAAGTCTATTTTAGCTGATATAAGAATAGCTACTCCAGCTCATTTTTCATTTCTATTTGCATGGTTTATCTTTTTCCGTCCTTTCATTGATAATCTGTGTGTGTCTTTACAGGTGAGGTGAGTCTCTTGAAGGCAGCATATACTTGGGCCCACCTTTTTAATCCAGTCAGTCAGTCTGTGTCTTTGGACTGGGAAATTTAATCCTTTTACATTAAGAGTTGTTATTGAAAGGTATTGATTTCCTCCTAGCATTTTATCGATTTTTGTTTGGATGTCTTAAGTATCGTTTGTTCCTTTCTTTCTGATTTACTGTTTGCCTTCTGTATTTGTTGATTTCATGGGGTGGTAGGTAAACTTTTTTTCTCTTTATTATTAGTGTTTTTATTTTACTAGTGAGTTTTGTTTTTTCTTATGTATTTATGGCAGTGGTGGTTGTTTTACAGGTATCAAACCCAGTACTCCATTGAGAATTTCTTGTAATGCTGGTTGTGTGGCAGTGAACTCTCGGGGGTTTTTTGTTTTTGTTTTTTTTAATCTGAGAAATATACTATTTGCCCTTCATTTTGGAAGTATAGTCTTGCTGGGTAGAGTATTGTTGGCTGGCGATTTTTGTCTTTTAGTATTTTGAATATATCATCCCTTTCTCTTCTGGCTTTTAGGGTTTTCGATGAAAAGGCTGATGTTAGTCTTCCTGGGGCTCTATTAGAGGTGACTTGACACTTCTCTCTTCCAACTTTTAAGATTCTCTCTCTGTCTTTGAGTTTTGCCAATTTGACTATAACATGTCTTGGAGAGGACCTTTTTGGGTTGAATATGTTTGGAGATCTTTAAGCCTCCTGTATCTGAAGATCTGTGACTTTCCCTATACCTGGGAAGTTTTCTGCTATTATTTCATTGAATATGTTTTCAATGGCATTTCCTTTTTCCTCCCCTTCTGGAATACCCATGATTCAGATATTGGAGCGCTTAAGTTTGTCTGTTATCTCTCTTAGATTTTCTTCAATGATTTAATTTTTTTCTTTTTCTTTTTTTGTCTGCCTGTGTTATTTCAAACAACCCATCTTCAAAGTCAGAAATTTTCTCTTCTGCTTGCTCTAGCATGCTGATTAAACTCTCTGTTGTGTTTTTTATTTCAGTGAATGAATTCTTCAGCTCCACAAGTTCTGCTACATTCTTTTTCAGGGCACTGATTTCTTCGTACATTTTTTCTTTCAGGTCCTGTATAGTTTTTCTCATTTCAATGTGTTGTCTGAGTTTTCTTGTACCTCATTTAGTTTCCTTAGAATTTTTGCTCTACATTCCTTGTTAGTCATTTCAAGGACTTCCTGTTGTATAGGATGTAGAACTTGAGAGTTATTATTACCCTTTGGTGGTGGTGTACTTGATTTTTCATATTTCTGATATCTTTCCTTTGGTGTTTAGTCATCGTGGCAGGGGATTTCATGGTCCACTCATTCGACCCTAGTGTCTGACTAGGATTCTACAGGGACTGCCAATTTGGTGCGGCTGCCTCAGTGCATGTGGGTCAAAGGCTTGGGCCACTCTGGGCCATGGGTCCTGGCCTGGGCTGGGAGGCCCATGGAGGCACGTACCTGCTTGGGTGTGGGTGGCTCAGGGCGTGTGGGCCTGGCAGCTCTCGGGCGTCTGTGGGCAGCATGTGCTGGCCTGGGCTGGGAGTCCTACAGTGGGCCTACCTGCTTCTCCCCACTTCTGATCTTCTTTGTATTTCAGTTCAATTATCTCTTGGAAAGAAGTTCTTCCTAACTTCCTAGGCTAAGTTAGATCCTTATTCTATAGTCTTACAGCCAGCAGGGCCAGATACATAATTTGTGGACTCCAGTGCAAAATGAAAGTGTTTGACCCCAATTTAAAAAGCAAAACAAGTGGTTTTGGATTGTTTTGCTTCTTAAACAGGGGTCAAACATTTTCATTTTGCACTCTGAGATATTGTCTCACTCCAGTTAGGATGGCTAATATCCAGAAGACTGAGAATGTTAAATGCTGGTGAGGTTGGGGTGTAAAAGGAACCCTCATGCATTGTTGGTGGTACTGCGAAATGGTGCAGCCTTTATGGAAAATGGTATGGAGTTTCCTCAAACAATTACAGATAGATCTACCATATGACCCAGCTATTCCATTGCTGGGTAAAACCCAGAGGAATGGAAATCATCATGCCAAAGGGATACCTCTACTCCCATGTTTATTGCAGTGTTATTTACAATAGCCAAGAGTTGGAACCAGTGCAAATGTCCATCATCAGATAAGTGGATAAGGAAAATGTGATATATCTACCCAATGGAATACTACTCTGCTATAAAAAAGAATGAAATCTACCATTCACAGAACATAGATGGCCTTAGAGAAAATTATATTAAATGAAATAAGCCAGGCACGGAAAGAGAAATAACACCGTTTCTCACTTATTTGTGAGAGTAAAAAAAAATAAAGAAATAAATATACAAACAAATAAATGGGGTGTGGGGGAAGAAGACACAATGATCACAACGATTCCATGAACTTGTTAAGACAAGTGAACAGATATGATGTTGATGGGTGGGAGTAAGGATAGGTAAGTGGGAAAGAGAAATTGGTAAATGGGCAGAAAAATCAACTACATCGTATATTGATAAGTTAAAATAAAATAAAAAATATATAAATAAAAGTAAATAAACAAATTAAATAAATAAAAAGCAAAACAAAAGCATTGTCAAAGGTATTAGATTATGCTTTGTGCAGTGGCAGTATCGTAGCCAATGAGGTTTATCCGAGGCGCGATTATTGCTAATTGAAAACTTTTCCCAAAGGTATTAGATTATAAAAGTTTTCTCTTTCTTCTACCACTTCTATCTCAACTTGTTGTAGTGTTTTTGTTCATTATATATCGTTATTCTAACTACAGAAAAATTAAAATTTTAAATTATTAGCATGGATGTTACCATTCATCTTTATATTGTACAAGGATGCTTTTAACTACAAATATAAAAGCATTTAACACATATTCAAAAAGTAGGAATTAAAATTTCTGTTTCATAGCTCAAACACATATATGCATTTCGTTCTTACCAGAACAGTGGAAATGTTGAACAGAGCTAAGTTAGATGTTTTTATTTCACTTCTTGATATACATACATTCTATCAATATTCTCTACCTTCATCTTACTGATTAATAAGGAGGATGGAAAGAAAGAGGAACCGTGGTTTACCCTATTTTCCCCTTTGCTTCAGTGCCATCATTTTTGGTATAAATGGTTGTCTGGTACATAAAGGTAATATGAGTAAGAAAAAAAATGTGATAGGGCACTTTGGTAATTCATGTTTCTTTCACTGCCATTATCTTCTTTCTGTGTTCAAAGTAAGTTCTGGCCAGGACAAAAGTGTTGCCTCTAGGGGCTGTCAAGACACTGCTAACTCAGCCACTGATGTGACATCTTGTACGTGTTTTAAGTCTCATTGAACTCTCACTTATTGCAGGTCTACTCGAATAATTCTGTGCTACATGTGAATGGGGCAGCAAGGAATGGTGGACACTCATATTGCACTATCTCCTCTGCTCCTGCACACGTTCCATTGTACCACTGGATGTCACATACCAAAAATAAATTCAAAGATAAAATTATTAAGAATATCAAGACAGCAGTGGGTGAGCATGAAACCGAGCCCTCAGGCCTTCTGAGCACGAGCTCCCATGTGGCTACCCCAACCTGCGAAGCTGGCCCTGCTTGTAACACCCTGTGCTTTTCCACCAAAGTCCTTATGACAATCGTAATTATATATTTGTGAAATTATTTAACATATGCCTTCATGATTAAGTCACAAATTGTATGAGGATAATGATTTTATATTTATTGTTCACCTGTCTTCAGTAAATGTTTCTGAGTCTGAATGGATAGATAGATGAAAAGCAGACATGGGCAGACTATGAGTCTGAAATCTTTATGAACAGTTTCAAGAAATGACTTGAAATTAATGATGGAAGCTAATTTTATGTATATAATTAGAATTCATAAGTACTTTCCATAGCTGTTTATTCCCTTCCTCCTTGGGGTAATGTTTCACCTTCTAATTCTATATTCTCTGCTTGATTAAACCTTAGTTATGAAAAGAATCAGTGGGATGGTCATCCATTCAGAAAGATCCCTTCTTCTGCTTCTGTGTGTATGTGTGTGTTAAGAAATACAGAACTCATATGCATAACGAGAAAAGCTGTCCATTTCATTAATAATGGATTTCACATTGCTCAAGTTCCAAAAGGGAATGTTTCTTCTATTTTCACAGGTCTTATTCTGTTAGCCACACAGAGAAATAACACTTCATTTAACTGTGTCAAAACCAATAGACACTCACTGGTATTTACTTTCTTTTGTATAAATTTTAATGCATTTTTAATTTCACCCCACTGGTTCATAAACCAATCCTCACAGTTATTGCTGTCCTATGATGCATTTCAGTCATTTCTGATAAGCCCAGATTTTCAGATGACTTATCATTATCTCTGTAAGCTACTAGAGATGGATTCTCTCCCTGAACTGCTGGGTCCTGCAGCCCTCTAGCTAATGAGAGAAGATTTGGAAACAATATTCAAATAAACAAAACTGCTTAGTTTTTTTTTTTTTTAGCCAAATATAATGTTCAGCAAAATCTGTAATCTCACACGCTGACCTTCTTTACAGAAGTTACTCATTTAAACACCAATCCTCTGGTCTCCAGTACCTGTGCTTTCTTTCTTTTACTACATGATTTCAGAGAAAGCCATCCAGTCCTGCAAGTCTAGAATTTCCATGAACTTTAAATTGAAAAGGATATATTTAAAAACAAGTAAGCTTTTATTTTTTTTTTTATCCATAAAAGAATAGACACATCTTAAGCATAAATGTTGGTGCATAATCATCTGTATAGAGTCAAATAAATAGATAAGTTTAGATCAAATATTCACATAACAGATAAATTAATACAGAATGATAGAAAGTGTATACAATTCTTAGATTTCAAGTAACACTAAAATTCTTCATTTAAAAAAAGAATAATGACTTGGAATTGTGACAACTCTGGATTTTGTTCATTACTTCTGCCAATAATATGATTTAGTATTGGTTCAAGGTATGTTTTGGCATACTTATCAAGAGTATTGTGATAATAAGACTAAAATAATTTCTGTCCTCAGAGAACTTACAAACAGACTTAGTGACTTGAGCAAGTCACTTTTCCATTCTGAGCTCTTCCGGCTTTAAAACAACATAAACTTAATCATGTAAATATCACCTGCTTGTTTACTAGAAATTGTCAAAGTATTGCAATACAAACAAAAATAAATTACATGTTAACTGTTAATTTCAAGAAGCTTCTATTCTGTACATAAATAAGTATAAATATAGAGCATAAGAAACATCAGAAAAGGATTTAGCCAACATGCTATGAGAATTAGAAATGCAGAAAATGTCCGGCTAGTGAAATCAAGACTTCCATGAAGAGACATTTGAATTAATCTTTGGGATGTAAAAAATGTATAAATGTTGAGATGAGGAAAAATGTAATTTTTAAGCAGAGAGGATAAAAGAATACTTAAGGTGGAAAAGACTCAGTACAAGAATATAGTATAGTCCTATATGTCAGAGTAAAGGGTATGGATATGTTTTGTGTGTCTACTTATTCTTTCCTGCAATGGCCTGGTTTGATTAAATCCTTATTTATGAGGAGGCCAAGTCCAAATACCTTCTTGATGCAGCTATCTCTACTTCTCCCCAAAAGGCCTTTTCACAAAGAAAGCAATCACTGCCTTCCACATACCACAACATGGCACTTGACATATGGTTATTTATTAATGATTCTGTTAGTCTTACTAGATTTCAAGTTCCTTCAAGGCAAGTACTATACCTGTTTTTTGTTTTTATTTATTTATTTATTTATTTATTTATTTATTTATTTATTTATTTATTTATTTATTTATTTATTAAATCCCTTCCATTATTTAGATGGGCTCTGGCTAAATAAATGTTGAACTGAATTGAGTTGGACTCAAGAGAAAATGTAAATGTAAAAATATAGATTGGATGGCCTTGAATGCCGTGTTTAGAAACTGAGAACCACTGAATCCCTTTTCCCTGAGTATAATAATAATAATATCTAATAATTTTAGTTCTGGGCACTATTTTAAGTGGTGTGCATATGTCATTTTATATATTCTAGTCTTTACAACCATCCAATAATGTAGGTGATACTCCTATTCCCATTTTAGAGTAAGGAGACTGAGGCCTGGTCTTTCAAGGATGGCCCCAAAATGACAAATTGAGTCAATTGGTAGAGCCAGAATTGGAACCTTTGTAGCCGAAATCCGGGATAAATACTCTTAACTACTATGCAGAGCTGTGCTTCAGAAAAAATAATTTGGCAGAAATACTCAAAGTGAATCAGATGCGAGAGACTCAAGTCAGGCACTTCCATTTGAAAGTAATTGCAACAGGAAAGATAAAATAAGTGCCTATATTGTGGTGATGGAGGTGAAAATGAGAAAGGGGATGTATTTGTTGTTCCTGCAGAATTAAGAGTTGAGAAATCGTTACATGTGGAGAGGAAAGAGCATGGAACAGCAAAAGATTACGAGATTTTGAGAATAACTGGGAAGAGTGTAGTCTCATTCACAAAAAAGGGAAAACCAGGAAAGAAGCAAGTTCAATAGAGGAAATCGTAATTCTGTGTTCAATAATGCAATTTATTTATCAGGTATAAATTACAGGTGTCTGAACATGTCATCCTTTTGTGATTTTTATTCCTTAGAGAAAAAGACCCGATTCCAATAAAACTTTTCAACAATGTACCATTGTTGTCACCTGTGTTTCGATTTGCAGAGGATTTTTTTTTTCAAGACAAAGTTATTACCTATTAAGGAAAATATGTGGCATGTATAAAAGTTATTTTTGTAAGGTTTAAAAAAACTAAAATTTTTACAAAAATATGCTTTTAAAATGAGGCAGACCATCATAGCAAAATAAAGGTTTTTACTATTAATTTCTCCATGCATAACCCAAAAAGCAATCATGCATTATTTGACAAGTCAGTATTTTTATATATTTTTAACCTTAGGAAAGTTACTGAACCTCAATAAATGCTTCCTCACCTGTAAAAAGGGAACAGAATTGGGACTAATCTCATAGGGTTGTTGAGAGGATTAAATAATATATCATATATAAAATGCTTAGCACCACATGGCATATAGTAAGCCCATAAAAATATTAGCTACCATTGTTATATTATTACTGCCAGTCTTGATTTTTTACTGAATTTTCTGATAGTCGGGGCCTCACTGAAGAAGTAATCATGACAGCAGCTAATATTTATTGCAAAGTAATATATATAAATATATATAGACTTGTGCTTTATAACCACAATTACGGTAGTCTTAAATTGTTTATTTTTAAAACCTGCAGCAGTAAACATTTGCTTAATCTTACAGTTTGAGATGGAAATAAAAATAGAAGCTAATTTGTACACTTTTTATATCCAGGATTTACATTTCACACTATTCATCTAGCACTTCTGGGTTTGATATAGAAACAGTAAGGAAAGAAAGAATAAGGTAATGTTGTAAAAGAGGCAAAGACATACATTCTAGAGCAGTGCATCTTTGACTTGCTCAGATAATGGAGCACATGACAATTATTATTTAGATAATAATCCAAAACATCCAAATGGAATTTCTTTAATTGCACACATGTTTGATGTATTTAATTCCATCTTAAAATCTGGGAATGATTTTACTACATTAAAACGTTACTGTGCAAATGAAAAATACTCTAAAATCACAGCTCTTTGAACACAAGTCCATAAAAAATAAGTGAACTAAGTAAGCATGTAACAATTTTTGCTCCATGTTTTATCATCTTTTAATGTTCAAGATGTTTAAAAATAATCAAAATCAAAAAATATATATTAAAAAATATAAACTGAATTCAACATTATTATTTCTCCCCACTACAAAATGAGAATACTGACTAAATTTTATCATAGCTGGAGAACACTGTGCTGTTTGTCAACCACCAATGTTCCTTGTAAGCATAGCTTTTGAATCACAACACCCAAATAAGAAAGCCAAGTAGAAGCCCTACTTAAGTAAGATGGGTTTATGTGGCTTTAATTGCAGTACTTTAAAAAAAGACAGAGAGGTGATATTTTCCCATGGGTATAATAAGAATCAATTGTGAGATGTGGCTGCCAAGAAAGCTAATTGTACTTAGACTACATTAACAGTAAAATTATCTCTAAAGTGAGAGATGACATTTCTTCCTGCTCTGAAATGGAAAGGCAACACCTAGATTACTGGATTCAGTTCAAAATTTAGAACTTTAACTTGAGTAGAAATAGACAATAAATTATCAGGATTTTGCCACCAGTACCATAAACTACATAAATTTAAAATTTTCTTATCACAAAACTGTTAAATATATGAGGTGATGAATATGCTAATAGGCTCAGTTTAACCACTTCACTTTGTATTAAAAAATCATAACATCACTTTGTACTTCATAAATATATACATCTATAATTTGTCAATTAAAAACGAAAAGTGCCTCATTCCTACACTCCAATCACCAAGACAACCAACTCTAAGCAAACTACCCTTGACCCAGGACTTCATTCAGCAGAGAAGTAAATCAAAGAGAATAGGGCAGAAAACATGAACTCCATAAGAACACAAACTTGCTACTTAGTGACTGGAGGCCTGAGTGAACATGGGAAACCTGTTAGCTAGACACGCAGTGTCCATTATGGTAGCTGATGGCCACAGGTGGCTAATGCACACTTGAAATATGGCTATTCTGAATTGAGAGAAGCTGCAAATATAAAATACACAGTAAATTTTGAAGATTTAGTGTGAAACAAGAATGTAAAATATTGCATTTTAAGTTTTATATTGATTACATGTGAAGATGATAATGTTTGGGGTATTTTGAGTTAAATCAAATATATTATTATAATTAATTTTGCTTGCTTTTTACAGTTTTTTAATTTGGCTTTTAGAAATTTTAAAATACATATATACTCTGTATTATATTTCTACTGGACAACAGTTTTCTAGACTAAGGGTCAGCAAATGTTTTTCTGTAAAAAGCTTGGTATTAAATATGTTAGGTTTTATCCTCTGTCACAACAACTCAACTCTGTCATTGTAGTATGATAGCAGCCATAAGCAATATACAAATATGTGTAGCTGTGTTCCAATAAAACTTTATTTATACACATTGAAATTTATATTCTTTTCTAATTTATATATTTTTTCAACAGAAAATAGAAATTGTGTATGTTTATCACGTGCAACATGATGTGTTGAAATATGTATACATTGTGAAATGGCTACAATAAGCTAGTTAACATACACATTACTGCACATACTTACTATTTTTTGTAATGAGAACGCTTAAAATTGACTCTCTTAGCAATTTTCATCTATGATTCAAAGCCTGGCAATTTGCCTCCAGGGCCTGGACTCAATATTTCTGCACAAATCAGATCATAGTTGACCCTAGAACAATGCAGGGGTTAGTGGCGCTGACTCCCTGTGTAGTCAAAAATCCACAGGTAACTTTTGACTGTTCAAAAGCTTAACTACTAATAGCCTGTTGTTGACTGGAAGCCTTCCCAATAGCATACACAGTGAATTAACAAATATTTTGTATATTATATGTATTATATACAATATTCATATAATAAAGTAACCTGGAGAAAAGAAAATGGTGTAAAGAAAATCACAAGGAAGATAAATACATTTACAGTACTTACAGTATTTATTTTTTAAATATCCACATTTAAGTGGACCAGTGCAGTTTAAACCTGTGTTGTTCGAGTCAACTGTACATTGTTACAAACTAAAGTCACCATATTGTGCAACAGATCTCTTGAACTTATTCATCCTATCTAACTGAAATTTTATATCTTTTGACCAACATCTCCCCAAACCCTCTTCCCCCAGCCTCTGATAACCACCATTCTACTCTCCACATCTATGAGTTTAACTCTTTAAAACTTCACATATTTGAGATCATGAGGTATTTGTTTTTCTGTATCTGGCTTATTCCATTTAACACAATGTCTCCCAGGTTCATTCATTTTGCTGCACATGACAGAATTTCCTTATTTTTTTAAGGGTGAAGAGTATTCCATTGTGTATGCATACATTTTCTTTCTCCTTTCATCCATTGATGAACACTTAGGTTGGTTCCATGTCTTGACTACTATTAGTAATGCTGCAGTGAATATGGGAGTGCAGATACCTATTTGACACACTGATTTCATTTCCTTTGAATACGTAGCCAGTAGTGGAATTGCTGAATCAGATGGTAGTTTTATTTTTAATTTTTTGAGAAACTTTCATACTGTTTTCCATAATGGCTGTACTAATTTACATTTCTACCAACAGTGTGCGAGTGTTCCTTTTCCTCCACAACCTCTCCAATACTTATCTTTCATCATGCTAGTAGTAGCCATTCCAGTAGGTGTGAGGTTGCTATCTCATTGGAGTTTTGACTTGCATTTACCTGATTCTTAGTGATATTTCTTTGGTTAATAAATTTGTCTCAAGAACTAATGAATTCTTTGTACTGATTGAATTTATGCCTTGAATTACTTGAAATTGCCCAACTATATTTAAAGGTTAAATAGAAAAGTAGGTCAAGCTATTGATTTTGTGTTGCTGTTGGTGGTGTGAATGATGTAGATAGTTGAAGCTAGAACAGAGATTAAATTAATTTCACTTTTTCATATGCCTGTTGTGCATTTGTATGTCTTTTTTGAGAAATGTCTAATCAAACCCTTAGCTCATTTTTTGATCTGTTTTTTTGTTTCTTGCTATTGAGTTGTTTGAATTTCTTATATATTTCAGATATTAATCCCTTATTAGATCTAAGGTTTGCAAATATTTTCTCCCATTTCATAGCTTAACTGTTTACTTTGCTGATAGTTTTCCTTGGCTGTGTAGAGGCTTTTTAGTTTGATATAATCTCATTTTCGTTTTTGTTGCCTATTTTCACTTTTGTTCCCTCCGCTTTTTTCCCAAAAAATAATTGCCCAGAACAATGTCCTGTAGCTCTTTTCCCATGTTTTCTTCTAGTACTTTTACAGTTTCAGGTCTTACATTACAGTCTTTAATTCAGTTAGAGTTTATTTTTTTATATAGTGTGAGACGAAGGTCTAGATTCAGTCTTCTGTATGTGGATATCCAGTTATCCCAACAGCATTAATTGAGGAGACTCCTTCCTTCATTGTGTGTTCCTGGCAACTTTGTCAAAAATCAATAGGCCATAAATGCATAAATTTATTTCTGGCCTTTCTATTCTGTTCCATTGGTCTGTGTGCCTGTTTTTATGCCAGGACTGTGCAGTTATGATTACTATAGCTTTGCAGTATATTTTGAAGTCAGATAGGATAATGCCTCCAGCTTCGCTATTTTTGCTCAAGATTGCTTTGAGTATTTGGGGTCTTTTGTAATTCCATATGAATTTTAGGTTTGTTTTGTTGTTGTTGTTTAGTTCTGTGAGAAATGCCATTGGAATTTTGATTGGGATGGAACAGAATCTGTAGATTGCTCTGGGTCGTGTAGCCATTTTAACATTAATTTTTTCCAATCCATGAACACAGGATATCTTTCCATGTCTTCTTCAGTTTCTCTCATCAACATTTTATAGTTTTCCTGGACACTGAAATTTAAATGTCATCAATTTTAATGTGTCACAAAATATTTTTCTTTTTCTTTTGACAGTTTAACAATGCAAAAGCCATTCTTTAGCACATAAAAACAGGCTGTTCATAGGCAGTTTACCGACCCCTGTTCTAGACATGGTTCTTCATTTATTAACTTCGGTCCTTAGTAAAACAGCTTAATCTATATTTTCTTCAAAGATTGTGGTATTTATACTTTCATTATAGAGGTTTTCTCTCCTTGGAGTTTCAAGTGAGGTAGTATGTAAATAATTTAACAACTTGATAAAAAGAAAGGATAAAATTAGCTTCTAAAAGTAGTAAGTTTCTTAATACTGGAGGTATTTAAACATAGGAAAAATTCTAGAAACGCTTTACATGGAGGGAAATTAAACACCATACATGTGGATTAAATGTGTAATAACTCCCTTCCAAACCCCAAACAACATGTTTTTGTTATATGTTAACTCAATTTTAGTTGAAATATTGTGAGGGGGAAATTCAACAAACGGTCTCAGAGTACAACTTCTGATTTCTATCGTAGAAATTGTCAGTTTATTATATTGAAAATCAGCAGTTCATTGAAGAGCTTGAGTAGGAATTTGATATCTGATTGATCACATTTCTTTCTGTGTTGGTGGTAGAAATCTGTAGGGCCTAAACACAAAGAAACAAGTAATAGGAAATAGATGGGTGTAATTCTTTAACTATCAATGTACTAATAATGAGTTATGTGCAATTTATCTGAGCACATAACCAGCGATCCAGCAATTGGAAATAAGATGATAATTAATATTTTAAACTGTACTTTTGATAAATACTCCCCTATAGTTTTCATCCTCTTTGCCAATTTCTTTCATGCTCTTCAGCCTAGTTAAAGCTACAGAACGTGTGATACAATTACACTGAGTTTACATTTCTTTAGGTTAATAAATTGGTCTCAATCACTAATGGATTCTTTGTACTGATTGAATTTGTGTGTTGAACTGGTTTAAATTGCCCAACCATATTTCAAGGTTAAATACAAAAGTATGTCAAGCTATTAATTTTGTGTTGCTGTTGCTAGTTTGAATGATGTAGATAGTTGAAGCTACAACAGAAGATTGAATTAATTTCTGCCATAGCCTCAGCCCAGCCTTTCTCTATGTATAATGAATCTATGACATTTGTCCTCATTCCAGGAGAAGATGAGGAAACTCATCAGGATGAATGACCAGCTCTCATTAAACTGATGACTTACAGGGAGCCTTCCTTTGATCCCCAGGTGGTGAAACATTACCTTCCTGAAGAATGAGTTTAGCAATGAGAAATCTGTAACCAAGTGCACAGTGGCCTAAATCAATCAAATCAACCTAACTATTTCAAGGGCAAAAAAGAGAAAAATAGAGAGTATCTTCCAGATTCTGACAGAGAAATCAACATGTCTGAGCTACGGTCTGGCCCATGTGTGAGAATCAAATATTTCTAATAGATGTTTTGTTTTTTCAAATCCATATGGCCTGCACATTTGCAACTTTGTTCTGGAGGCTAAGAGAACTAGGGGCAGTTTTTAGAACATAAAATCCAATACTATGCAAATGTCCTTTATACGACTAAGCCATAAATTTCCCCCCCTGCTGAGTCTCTCCAGATAGTAAAGTTTCAGTTGCAAAACAGCCCTAATCCTTAAAGCTTTTATGAAAACTAAGGTGGAAGGCAGGACAAAAAAGTCTTTGCAAAGAAACACCAAGAGAATCTATAAAGCCCACATCCATCATCCTCAGTGTGTCTCTTATAACACATAAATTCATCTTCCAGAGAGGGAAGAGGAGCTCTTATTGATTTTCTTCATATGTCTGGGGATAGGACTTCAAAATTGGTCAATTACAATATTCTATATTTCCTTGTTGTCAGCCTGGGCATACAATTGTTGTACTAACTAGTAGGCAGAAATATATTTTACCCAGTTAATTTTTATATTCCTGGTTGTATATAAATCAAAATGATCAGTAACCTTTTCTTTTTAATACAAAATACTTCAAAAAATATATTTTGTTTTATTGTGTTTTGTAGTTATAAAAGTAACATAGGCACACTCTGGAGACTGGAAAATATTGAAATCAACAAAGTAGAAAAAAAAATCACTTATAATTCCACTACCTTGAAATAACATAACTATTGTTTGTTTTTCAAATATATTTCCTTCCAGTCTTTTTTCCATGTTTTTGCATTAATTTATTTAGTTAATATATATAATGCTCACTATGTATTGCATACCAAGCACCACACTATCATTTGGGGATGTAATTGTGAATCCCATAGATATTGCTTTTGCAGTCACAGAATTTGTCCTTTAGTCAGAGAAACAAACTAATGCAAAATAATGTGCTTTGTGCTTTAATGGAATTAGTGAGAATATAGTATCTCCACATGAGAAAAAAACAGAACAAAAACCAAACAAACAAAAAAACCAACAGCCTAGACTTAGGGGACAACAGGGAAGGTTTTATAGAAGATATATTGTTTAAGCTTAGTCCTAAGACTATGTATAATTAGTCAGCTGAAGAGAAAGAAAGAGAATGGAAAAGCATTGACCCAGAAGAAAGGCTCAGGTAAAAGGTCTGGTAGATGTTCTAGAAAGCTTTAGAGAGTGAAGAGAATATTTTAAAAAGTGGGACTATGACAGTCATGGTGGCCCTCCCCCAGTGATCTGTGAATGTAATGCGTATTCATTAGGCTACAGAGTAGGGTCCTGTGAAAAGACATCCTATATGTAGTTTTGCATGTAAGATTGAGTTTTACTTCATTCTCATGTAATCATGCAGAGAAAAGTGAGTGGTCTGCTGTGGGTAGGCAGCTCACTTCTATCAGATCATCCGGAGACTAGATTCCTTCTGTGGCTCCCTCATTATCTAAGGTATTACTCACATGGTCAAATGGTCCAATAGCTCAACTGCACCACATCTAGTTTTCAATCTGTGGGAAAAAGTGAGGAAGTGGACAACACACTATTTCCTTTTGAGGAAGTGACGTGAAATTGTACACATTCCGTTATTAAGAACTTGGTTACATGACCATTTTAGGAAGTATTATCTCTAGTTGAGTGGCCAAATGCCTATTAACTTAAATTTTGGACAGGTGGACGAATGGATAAAGAAACTGTGATACACACACACACACACACACACACACACACACACACACACACACACACACACAGAGTCAATGGAATATTATTTAGCCTCAGAAAAGGAGAAGATCCTGCCGTTTTCTCCAACACATTTGCTATAATGGATGGACCTGAAGGGCATATGCTAATGAAACAAGTCATATACAGAAAGAGAAATATTGCATGATCTCACGTATGTGTGGGATCTTTTTAAAAAAAACAAAGGCCAAATACATATATAGAGAGAATAAAACAATGATTACCAGGGCTGGGGGGAGGGAGGAAGTGGGGAAATGCAGGTAAAAGGATACAAAGTAGCAAGTATGTAGGATGAACAAGTTGAAATATCTAGTGTACAACATGAGGACGATAGTTAATAATAGTGTACTGTATTCAGGACTTTACTAAATGAGATTAATAACTGACAGTTCTTGACCTGAAGGGCAGGAGAAATAGGTAATTATGTGAGATGATAAATATAGTAATTTGTTTCACTATAGTAACCATTTTACTACATATATTTATCATATGACATCATGCTGTATACCTTAAATATAAACAATAAAATGCATTTTAAAAAAGAAACATGTGAGTATTTATGTGATATGAAATCTGATTTGAATTTTAAGGATAACGGGAAGCCATTGAAAATTTAAACAAGGGAATGTTATGGTCAAATATGAACTATAGAACATACCCTTAGCTATGGAGTGGGGATGAATCAGAGAGAAGTCTCCAGGACTATCAGATGGGAGGCTGTTGCAAAATTCAGGCAAGAGATAATGGTGTCATGGCCTAAGATAGAGACAGAGGAATTATGAGAAGAAGGGAAGCACATTTATGAGGCAGGATGAGTCATCCATACAGTAGAATTGCAGCACTGGATTCATAGTTCAATATGGAGAGTGATGGTGAAGGAGATTTGAGGAGTCAAGGTGTCTAGCTTGGCAACTGGGTAGATGATGCCATTCACAGATTTTGCACTGTTTTAGAGATCACCACAAGATCTAGTAGCTTAAAATAACTATTTAGATATTGATTGTGTGGGTCAACTGGACAGGAATCAGCAGATGTATCCTGCTGGTCTCAGCTGGACTCCTGCATCTTAGGCCATCTGTAGGTCAGCTTGGATTCTGGAAGTGACTGCTTGTGAACTTAGCATGACAAGAACACCTTGGCCAAAATTCTCCCATTAAGCCGGCAGGTTGGCTTGGGCTTATTAACATGGTGCCAGCAGATTCCAAGAGCAGAAAGAGTAGAAATGTCCCTATATACAAGCAGCTTGAAACAAGTCTTAGCTTGTGTTCTGCATGTTTTGGTCTCATTAAACAGTATAAGGCCAGGCACATGGCCACAACTAATCAGTGTCAGAGAACGCCATGAAAATCTTGAGGGCCATTATTGGAAGAATTTGTCACCCTGATAAAGGAAACGTCGCACTCAGTATAGTGGAAAAATTACACTGAACCTGAATTTCAGAGAGAGGGAATGTGGAGTTTCTTTCTGGCAACCAAGTCTGTATGATTTTAAGCATCACTTCACCTCCCTGGACCTCATTTTCTGCATCCATAGAGACGGAGCCTGAAAAACTCCAGTGTCCTTTTCTTCTCTAAGATTTATGACGCTAATTGATAAGTACTTTGTTTCTGATAGTATAAACAAGAGGCTGTTTTGAAACTCTGTGACTATCAGATATGGTTTCTTTCAATAAAAGAATGAAAAAAAAAATTGGAGATGCTAAAGTCTTTTCACTACTGGGTTTTTCTATTTTGTTGGTTTATGATTCCACAATTTGGTACTGATTATATAGTTGTGATACGCCATATTGTCCTTATGTTAATATTTGTTTATAGAAATTAGGTGTCACCATTAGTCACCACATAAATGATCTTATTCTGGGTTACTTTCAATTTTTAAAAAAAAAGATAAATAACTGTTTTGTAACGTGTTTTCTTAACTATTCAGCATGACTTGGGAAAACATAAATGACTTGTTCTCTAGGTTTTAAATTGTGGACTGCTTAGCTAGTTTTACTATAATACTTTGACTAGCTAACTTGGTTTTTTTTAAAGTTGGCTTTTCAATCCCTATATAACTGTGATGTCAGCTGCTCTGGAGATGTATGGTACCATAACCACTCAGCTTATACTGTGTAGCATAGTTTAAGGAGCTACAATAGAAGTATGTGATATGACTGAAGAGCTAGAAGGAACAGTATAAATTATCTTATTCACATCATCCATTTTAAAGGAAGAAAAATAACACGCAGAATATGTAGGCATGTTGGTCAAGTCATATAGGGTGAGAAGGCCATACAAATTGTAACTCCCACCCAAGTTAAATTTCATCAAAAAATTCAGACTTGACTAGGGCTATAATGTTGCTAACTGAAAAATAGATTAATTATCTATCATAGGCAAGAGATCTACATAAACACTTTCTGCCAAGGCTATCATAGGTAGACGGGAAGTAACATGGTATAGTGGTATTGGCCTTGTTGTTACAGATCTGCCACCTGCTAGGTATTAGGAAAGTTTCTTAGTTCCTTTGAAATGTCTCTGTTTCTTCATATGTAAAATTTTAAAAAATATATTTTCTACTTCCAAAGTTTTGCATGACGGTTAAATAAGTTCACGTGTGAAAAACAGCTGGTATTAAACTCAGGTCATAAAACTTTCTCCAAAAAAAGGTTAGGTTAGTTCTTGCATTTCACCCTTTTATGTATATCAGCTCTCTGACTTATTGGAATGGTCTTGGACTGATCATTGTTTCGATGAGAGTACGTGGAAATGAACAAACTGTTGGTTTCTGTTTTGATGAAGAAGGCTTTATGCTCCTAATTTGACAATTGTCCAAGTGAATCCATATAACATCTCCAGATGCCGTATGTATATGCTGACAAAATTAATAGCTAGAGTATTGGACTGGGTCAGGGAAGATGGATTCTCATTCCATTTTATCAAGAGTAAACTCTGTAGTCTTAACTCTCCATTGCCACCTCTGGAATGGGAATAAAATATATCTGCCTCCCAGTTTCACAGGCTTGTTATGAGGGTCAAATAAATCATTTTTTAAAAAAATTTTATTTTGTCGATATACATTGTGGCTCATTATTGCTCCCCATCACCAAAACCTCCCTCTCTCCTCCCTCGCCCCCTCCCCCAAAACAATGTCCTTTCTGTTTGCTTGTCGTATCAACTTCAAGTAATTGTGGTTGTTATATCTTCTTGCCCCCCCCCTTTTTTTTTTTTTTGGTGTGTGTGTGTGTGAATTTATATATTAATTTTTAGCTCCCACCAATAAGTGAGAACATGTGGTATTTCTCTTTCTGTGCCTGACTTGTTTCACTTAATATAATTCTCTCAAGGTCCATCCATGTTGTTGCAAATGGCAGTATTTCATTTGTTTTTATAGCTGAGTAGTATTCCATTGTGTAGATGTACCACATTTTCAGTATCCACTCATCTGATGATGGACATTTGGGCTGGTTCCAACTCTTGGCTATTGTAAAGAGTGCTGCGATGAACATTGGGAAACAGGTATACCTTCGACTTGATGATTTCCATTCCTCTGGGTATATTCCCAACAGTGGGATAGCTGGGTCGTATGGTAGATCTATCTGCAATTGTTTGAGGAACCTCCATACCATTTTCCATAGAGGCTGCACCATTTTGCACTCCCACCGACAACGTATGAGAGGTCCTTTTTCTCCGCAACCTCTCCAGCATTTATCGTTCAGGGTCTTTTGGATTTTAGCCATCCTAACTGGGGTGAGATGGTATCTCAGTGTGGTTTTGATTTGCATTTCCCAGATGCTGAGTGATGTTGAGCATTTTTTCATATGTCTGTTGGCCATTTGGATATCTTCCTTAGAGAAATGCCTACTTAGCTCTTTTGCCCATTTTTTAATTGGGTTGCTTGTTTTCTTCTTGTAAAGTTGTTTGAGTTCCTTATATATCCTGGATATTAATCCTTTGTCAGATGTATATTTTGCAAATATTTTCTCCCACTCTGTTGGTTGTCTTTTAACTCTTTTAATTGTTTCTTTTGCTGTGCAGAAGCTTTTTAGTTTGATATAATCCCATTTGTTTATTTTTCCTTTGGTTGCCTGTGCTTTTGGGGTCGTATTCATGAAGTCTGTGCCCAGTCCTATTTCCTGAAGTGTTTCTCCTATGTTTTCTTTAAGAAGTTTTATTGTCTCAGGGTGTATATTTAAATCCTTAATCCATTTTGAGTTGATTTTAGTATACGGTGAGAGGTATGGATCTAGTTTCATTCTCCTGCATATCGATATCCAGTTATCCCAGCACCACTTGCTGAAGAGGCAGTCCCTTCCCCACTGAATAGGCTTGGTGCCTTTGTCAAAGATCAGATGGCAGTAAGTGTGTGGGTTGATTTCTGGATTCTCTATTCTATTCCATTGGTCAGTGTGTCTGTTTTTATGCCAGTACCATACTGTTTTGGTTATTATCGCTTTGTAGTATAGCTTAAAGTCAGGTAGTGTTATGCCTCCAGCTTTATTTTTTTTGCTCAGCATTGCTTTGGCTATGCGTGGTCTTTTATTGTTCCATATAAATGTCTGGATAGTTTTTTCCATTTCTGAGAAAAATGTCTTTGGAATTTTGATGGGGATTGCATTGAATTTGTATATCACTTTGGGTAGTATGGACATTTTCACTCTGTTGATTCTTCCAATCCAAGAGCATGGGATATCTTTCCATCTTCTTGTATCCTCTCTAATTTCTCTCAGCAGTGGTTTGTAGTTCTCATTATAGAAATTTTTCACCTCCTTGGTTAACTCAATTCCTAAGTATTTTATTTTTTTGGTGGCTATTGTAAATGGGCAGGCTTTCTTGATTTCTCGTTCTGCATGTTCACTATTGGAGAATAGAAATGCTACTGATTTTTGTGTGTTGATTTTGTATCCTGCTACTGTGCTGAAATCATTGATCAATTCCAAGAGTTTTTTTTGTAGAGGTTTTAGGCTGTTCGATATATAGGATCATTTTGAAAACAACAAATATAAAAATACTCTGCAAAAATCTGAACTATTGTTAAACCATCTAGAATAAATACTTTTCAAGTCATCAGGGAATTACATGGTACTGATTTTGTTTACATAGGCAAATAGGGACAAACATGCAGTGAAAACAGAGAGTGAAATCCAATTTGCCATTGAGATCCTGGAAAATAAGACTTTCATTTTGCATGTGCCTTTGAAACCTACTTCTGTTCAGTGTTCTCTTCTCAAAAGGTTATTTGAAGTTTTTGAAAATTATTTTAAGTCCTGTAAGCATGGAATCTCCAGCACCTGTTGTTTAATTTATTGCATTTCTTATTCCTTCAACCTCTCTACCTAAGGTTCCACATTTTTTTCAGTTCCCCTCCTCTTTTTCTGAAGGCCACAGAGGTATAGATATTTATTTCAGAGGAAATATGATATTATATATATATATATATATTATAAACAGATTTATGCAGATATCAATCCAACAAGAAAATCCACACACATTCATACACATGCTCATGTACACCACACAAAGACAGAATGGCTTTGGCTGTCATTCCTAATGAATTATCAGATTGTGAATTTATATACAGCATCCTCATATACTGAAGGATATTTCACACTCTTTTCATTTTATTATTTTTCCCCTTTCTGCAAGAAAATGTGCACCTGCATTGGGCTATAGAGGGCAAAACACACTTGTGTGGAATATTTCCCAGTCAGAAGAAATGAACTGTCTGTCTTGCTTTAAAGTTGATGAGCTACTTATTTCTGATAGTTTCATTTCAATTTCATTACTGGGCAACCAGAATGAATTGACAGAGAAAGCAATCAACACATGATGCACCCACTGGAACCTCTAATACGAAATGTTGTCTGCTTCTGTCAACACAGCCAATTACCAAAGGTACTCAAAGGGTAAGTGGAAGCCAAAATAAGTCACATGGTTCCATGGACCACATCCTGCATACCTATTAGTGAATTCAGAATAGAGGCAGGATGACAGACTGCTTTGTCAGTATAACTGTGCAGGTGAATGCCCTGTCTGTACTGTATTCTCAAAGCAGATGCAGATGTTTGTGGTAAGATAAGAGCTTACTATGTGGGGGTGAAAAAGAGAGAACCCAAGAGACAGAGAGAACCCAAAAAATAAAGAGAGAAAGGTATTGATTGATTGTATACTGATACCAGGCCATAAGAAATACGTCAGGAAAAACTTTAAATAAAAAATAATAATTCAATCTAATTCTGCTCACCAGGTGATTGCTTCCTGTGCTAGAACATGCAGTTTAAAAAGACAACAAAAACTCAGACTTCTAGGAGCTCATTGATTCATGCTTTGCAAATAGCAAACCATCAGCTACTCATTTAACAAATATTTATTGAGCATTTGTTATGTGCAGGCGCTCTATGCTAAGCAATGGGTATGAAAATTAAACAAGATAGATACAATACTTACCCTTATGGAGCATATACTTTGGTAACAAAGAAGGAAAATTAAGAAACCAGAACTGCTATAATGTGGATAGGGAAAATATTGAACGCTATTGGAACTTCTAATCCAATTTTCAAATCAGTGAAGATTTTAGGAGGAAGTGATAGCCAAGCCAAGACCTCAAGTTAAACAGAGAACCTGGGAAAGCAGTTATCCCTCCTCTCAGTTAAAGCAACATGAGCAAAAGCACGATGGCAAGAAATATGGAAAGGTACAGCAAGATATGGACATTCAGAATGTCTGGATTTATACCAGTGTTGGTGAGGGAGAACAGCAAGAAATGGGGCTGGAGAGGTACGTAGAGGACTAAGTTTAAATGGTAATGAAACGAGCTTTCATCCAGGGAGTACTGAGGAGATCTTGAAGGATTTTGACCTGTGACATGACATAGTCAAATAAGCTATAGTAAAATCCAATAATTACTGTAAGTAGATGATATAGATATAGATATAGATATAAATGTAGATATAGGTACACACACACACACACATATATACTTTAAATATATTGTAATCTTAAAATAATTAAAGAGAACACACAGATGAAAGCAAAAGACTATTTAGAAATCTTAAGGAATTATTTGTAGAAAATAGGACTTCATCTTTTTATTTGGGTCCTGAAGGCAGAGCCCCCTCTCAGGTTTGGGCACTGAATGATTTTGCAGCCTCTGCTGCAGCTGCATGCCAGTGATGGAGAAATGTCTGCTCCTGCCAGAGACAGTTAAGTGTAGGTTTACATGGTTCCAGGTACTCTGCTACATCTAAGGGAATTCCAAGGGAAATAAACACATTTTTTCACTTCTAGGTGCTTCCTAACCTACTGAAGAAGACATACCAGTATTATTTCATTCTCTATGAAGGTACAGGAAATCTAGACACAATGCATCTGTAGACAACTCCCACTATGAGAAATTATCCCTTGGAATGAACGTGAAACATTTTTATTGGAATTCCCACTACAGGTCTTAATTTTCTCCTTTACAGCCATGTTTTTTGAAAGTCTAAAATGTCTTCCACATGACAGTTCGCTGTGTATTTGAAGAAATGAAATGCCCATTCTGGGTATTTTTTTGTAGTCTTATGGACTAATCTGTCCCCGTTCCTCTAGCTATTTTTCATTTGACATGTAAGTTTGTGATGGTTTCATTTCACTTTCATTACTTGTGAAAAATTAACAGAGAAAGGAAAGTCATTAGAACATGAGTATTACCATTGTGACTACTAATAGAAACTGTTGGTTGTTTCTGTTAATCCCCCTACCATCCTGACTATTGTTCTCTGAACACACTCTGATCTGTCTTAGTATATGACTTTAATTCAGAAATATCATTCTGTAGAATATTCCATTAAGATATAATTTTAATAAGAACAATGGCTCTTTTCATCATTATGTTAATTGGAAGATTATCAGAAAGAGTAAAAGTTCATTAGAAGCTTTATGTGCAAAGACAATTGGCTTAGAAATTGGTATTTTGTACATCAATGAAATAGTCACAGCCATTGAAAACAATAATGATGATGATGTTATTGCTGATTTGTTAGGATGACTGATGAGTAGACAATTTTAAAAATCCCCTTTATTTTTATACTGCTATTTGTGCATACATTAACTTTGATTTTAATGGTGTGATGTCTAGAACCAAGTACTGAGGTGTTTCTCAACTCTCTTTGTCTGAGTTCTGACTTGTGAATTTAAGCTTGATTTAACCATCTGTAGCTAGTCTGTGACTTGATTCTGATCCATTTTTTCCTCCATAGCATGTAATATATCATTATAGGAAACTAGTCAAAATATAGAAGCAATCAGAAATAAGAAAATAGAAATCATCAGAGTTTCAAACATGTTATTTTTAGATACAACATTGTTGGCTTATTCATTTGTTCAACAAAGATCACTGAGCATTTACATGAAAACAGCAACAAACTTTTATTGAGCTGTTAGTATGTACCATACCAGGCACTGGAGTAAGGTGGTAACACAGATAAATGTAGTCTCTGAACTCATGGACCTTGTATCAAACTTTTATTGAGCTGTTAGTATGTACCATACCAGGCACTGGAGTAAGGTGGTAACACAGATAAATGTAGTCTCTGAACTCATGGACCTTGTATCCTAATTGGTGAGATAAATAATATACAAGTAAACAATGAATAACATTTTTCAGCTTCCGATATGTACTATAAATATGATTTTAAAAGAAATTTACAGGTTTGCTTATACTCCTCTGAATACTATTCTATTCACAATATTTATATTTTTTCTTTTGCTTAAAAAATATACTATACTTTTTATATTGGTAAACCATCTTTTCATCTCCACTTACCAAGACATCATAGACATCATTTCAAAGTAAGAAATAAGCTTCTACAACATTATAATCATTTCATGGTCTATAATTTCATAAAGGTACCATAGTTACTCAAAAAATACCATCTTTTAGGAAATTAAGATTATTTCTATTTTTTTATATTATAAGCATTATTTTGATAACCATCCTTACAACTAAATCTATACCCGTATCTTTAAAAACTTAGTGTCATAAGCTATCTGTTGATACAAATTACAAAATTATCTTCCAGAAAAGTTATGTATTTTTTCCACGAGAACTTTATAGAAATGTTTATTTTCCTACAACCTTGTCCGCATCGGTATTTAAGTTTTTATTTTTAATTTTAATTCCTAAAAATTCTTTCTGATTGTCAACATTTCAGGTGGCTATGCCTTTTACCATCTTTCCTACATATTCATTCTCAGCTTGTGGCTGTCAGATGTCATTTGAACACTGGTCCAGCCAGACACAATTGCCCGTTCTTCCTATATAGGATCAGGAGTTGCTCCCGACTCTGTCCTCATGAATGAAGTTTCCCTCTATGATACATGCCTTTTGCCCACCCACTACTTCCTGACTTCCACTTGTCAGCAGTCACACTTGGACATAAAAGAACAAAGAGTATTTTATTTTAATTTTTGTTTAGTAACCATGGAGAGGTGATGATGTTGGTACAGAGGGTTCCATTACTCAGAGCTGTAAATTTCACAGTCTCTAAGTTATTAAAAACTTTTTTTTTTCTCGTTACAGCAGATCTCTTTCACTTTCTTTGCTTTTACTTAACTTCAAAATTGATGTCTAGGATGACTGCCAGTAATATCATATCATCCCATATGTTTTCCTTAATTACACTATTTCCTGAATTCATTTTTTGAAGTTAAAATTTTTCTCCACCCCGTCATCAAAACATTATGAACACACTTTGTCACGCTGAGATTAGAAGATAAAACCTCCTTGTAAATTATATCTATTTGAAATGTTTCCAGAGTTTGGGTAGGGGATGATTTAACACCCTAATCATTTAAATCCATGTTATAAATCACAGGATATCAGAATCTTATGTTACATGGGATTGTGTGAACTTAAAGGCAAACCTAATAAAACCCTAGCAAGGTTTAAATGCCTTTTGGATTTGAAGCATATTTTCAACTTACAGTATGTTAAAGCTCGTTATTTTTTTCCTAATATATTGGTGCATGAAATATATATTGTTCGTGCATGGCTCATGTATCAATATAAGAAAACCATCTGCATCTTATTAATACATGTATTATACACAACATTAAGATGCCTTATAACTCAAACAGAATGCCCGCTAGGGAGCCTTATATTTCGTTTTTATTTTTACATCTTGATTCTTCAAATTATGTTTTGAAAGACAGGTGGAAGATTTGCTAACAAAATCTTGCCAGGTTTTTATTTTTTTCATTAATTTATCTAATTTTTTTTATCACTTAAAAGAAAAGGATAAGCACCCAATAAATATCACGAAACATATGAAAAATAAATGTCCAATCTTACTAATTTGTTTTCCCATTAAACATTCTATACCTTCGCTAATATTTTGGCATAAATCTAATATTTGGGCAAAATATCCGAGTATAGAGACCTACACTTGCTCTTAGAGAGGACTCAGCCGTATGGATCGTGATGGAGTTTGGATTTCCAAAACTCATGTGGAAATTTGATCTCCAGTGTGGCAGTGTTGGAAACTGATTGAGTCATGGGGGTGGATCCCTCATGAATGGATTAATGCTCTCCATGGGGGTGGGGGGAGTAATGAGTGAGTTCTCGCTCTATTAACTCCCATGAGAGCTCGTTGCTTAAAAAGACCCTGGCACCTTCTCTCTCTCTCTTGCTTCCTCTCGCCATGTGATCTGCTTGTACCTGCCGGCTGCCTGCCGCTTTTCCACCATGAGTAGAAACAGCCTGAGGCCCGTGCCAGATACAGCTGTCCCAGAATCATAAGCCAAATAAACCTCTGTTCTTTATAAATTACCCAGTCTCAGGTATTTCTGTTATAGCAACACAAAACAAACTAAAACAGATCCTATGCCATGCTCTGATGGAAGCAGATTTTGGTCGCACATTGTCCACAGAGTTGTACTGAAACACATCAAGATCCATACAGGAGTTTCTCATCCTGTAGCATAAGAATTGTTTCTGTTTCTACCCCCGTTATTTTGCTCATTAATTAATACATTTATTACCAAAGGCCTTAGTTCGGAAGTCTCTGAATGATTAAATTGAGCACAATTTCATTATTTCCTTCTCCATCCTTTTTATCATGTACTTTACTGCTAAGAAACTGTTTAATAAGCACTTCAGATAATTCTGAAGTAATTAAAAAGCACAAACAAATATGTTGGATTCCAATTTTTTACAATACATAGACTCATAAAATTAAGTGATGTCTTTACTATTATTCACCTATATGACCTGCTGAAACTCAAAATCAGGTCTTTGATTCTCAATTCACTGCTCTTTATACAATGTTACACTGAATATATATCCAAGTTTCCTTGGCTTTAATATTTAATTTCTTTTAATTTACACTATCTAGTTAGAAAGGGTCATGTGTGTATAAGAAAGCACCTGATACAGGACCTGGCATCCAGAATTCACTGTGAAGATTCCAAGTGTAACTGAGTGGCTCAGGAGACCTCTGCAGCACAGGATCTCACAAAGTAGGAACTCAGGGGCTATGGTCACAGTTCATATTGGTAATTTTAGACAAGCAATACCATAGGTTTATCACCATATATCTATGTACAGGAGGGCTGTCTTAAAATAAGCTGAATTAAATATAAGAGGTATTCGCTGACTATACACATTTCAGACTTTAGAACATTTTGCTGATGAAGAGCATGCATGGGTTTATGCTTTTTAAAGTTATCTGTGAATTTTATCCATCTACATTGTATCATTATAGACCTCCAATAAATGGATGAGAAAAAAAAGAACTCAATCTCTTTAGGCCAGGAGATGGATAATTGGTAAAGGCTCAAGGTTACCACTAAAGTCATCAAGGTGGATAGGAGATGAATTAAAAAAAATAGACATACTAGGAAATTACATTTCCCCAAATCATAGTTTTATATAATGCACATATTCCTCTGACTTTGGGTAATAGTAAAACCCATTTGAGAAGATAAAATATTGCTAAAATGTAATAAATCATTGCCTCCCACTGCCTCTCTCACTCTCTCTTTCTCTGTCTCTTTTTTCTGTATCTTCTGCTCTCTACCTGCTCTGCATTGCCTTGCCATAAGCCAAGAGGGTGGACTATGAACCCCAGAGTTTCTTTTGGGTTGTTTAAAGTGACAAATGGGACTAGATTTAAGATGGATCAAGAGGGTCACCTTGTGGGTTGCTCCAGCTGGTTATTTTATCTGAAAGTGTTAAAGAAAGACTGAGCAGGGATCTGAGGTCAGCTATTGACAAACTTCAGGAAAACATCTATGATGGAGAAAAGTGGACAAGTAATTCTCATAAGGAGGATTTATCTCTTAATTCACCAGCTCTTCATCTCCTAGCCATCCCCAGTTTACTCATTTGTCCTAGCCCCTTGAATATATTTATTAACTTAAGGTCAATGTCCTGCCTTGTTTCCATAGGAGGAAAAGGGTATTCTGCCAGGAAGATTCATTATCTGTATATAAACAAGAGCTGTGTTCTTCCTCTAGCAGACTGGGATGTGAATGGGCACAGGATGACTTTGTTTTCTAATATTTTTACCTTCCGTGGTCTTCAAGTCTTCAAAACTCCTATGATCCTGGAGCAAGGTGGTCCTGAACCACCTGGTCACTGTCACTCCATTTTCTTCCATACATATTTACAACCCTATCTGTTCAAGATTATCTACACATTCTTTTGGATTTCCATTTTTATCTTTTCTGTCCCTCCATTTTCCCTGCCTTTTATCCCCTTCTACTCTTTGTGGGTTTGCCTCTTGCTGGACAATTTAAAATACAAACCCAAGTTACGTCTGTGACCTAGTCTTTACTCTTTCCTCAGAGCCATGTGTGAAGCTAGTTCTTCCTGCTATATGTCTGTATAGAAATAACAATTCATTCTAGTTTCCCTGAGAGTTGCTGGGAGAATCCCTAATCAAATTCCATAAAGTCCCTTGTTCTAGAAATTTCAGTTTGGGGGACAGAAAGAATAGCCCTTATGTCATGTAATTACGATTGTTTGTGACAGGTACAACATAGAATTCATTAAAGGGCCATTGCATCCTGTCATATTAATCAACATTGCAATTCTCTTTTCACTTGGGTTATGATGTTATTCTTTGGGCCTTTGTTTTTGTTGCTAGAGGTTCAAAGTCAACGCTCACATATTTTGAAATTAAATACCCTGTTATCCTGTACCATTGTTGTCTTGTTTTCTTCAAAGAAAGAATTATTGCATAGTTTTTTTTTTTTTTTTTTTTCCTCCTTCCTGGCTTAGATTCTACTAAATCGTTCTTTTGAAAGAGAAATAGAGCTGAAAGATTTGTGATGGAATCAAAGCAAAGTGCATTCTTAATGTATCAATATTCATCTCAGTTTCCTCATAAATCTTCAGTGTCTCTTAAGTAAGTCTATTTTTCTTACTAGGATATTTTGAAGCAAAATATTGTTGAATTAACTACTAAATCTTATCTAAAATGATTTGTAATGAAATTATTCAGTTCAAGACAAGCATCATACATAGAACATTATGTGGAAAGTGGCAAAACATCCATATTATTTATAAAATTGAAGCTTTCGTTTATCACTGGAATTTTCCAGTCCCTACTGATCCGATCATACATAGCAAGTAGGAGAGCTACATAATTTTACAGTGAATTATATCCTGTCTTTGCTTTATTTTCTTTTTCTTGATTTGTCTTATCTTCCTAGCAAGTCTACATGCTCTCCAAAGGCTTTTTTCTCTGCTGTTATAGACCTTTATACATGCCTTTATTTTAAGCGAGTGCTTAATTGGCTCTACTGGGTTACTACTGGTATCTTCTTTCCATTCCTGATGGCTAGGTTCTCTAGGACTAGAACTGAGCCTTGGTCCTTTATCCAAGCATGGTACACTTAGCCTGACATTTTGTGAACACACAGCAAATATTCCTGGTCCTGGCACTGCACTGAAAGCAAAAAATCAATTTTTTTTTATCTCTCAGGACAGCATGGCACATAGTAGGTATTGAACAAATAATTGTCTTCATCACTTTGGTTTGCTTCCTCTGGGTATATATTTCAGGGCAATAAATCTAGATGCTACATTTTTTTTTTCTTTTTTAGTATTTGGAATGGTAGTTTAAATGAAATTTATAACCCAATATTTATGATGAGAGCTGTTAAATAAAAAGCCTTTTTAAACATTATCAAACAAAAATGCACTTCTTCAAGAACACCTAAATTTTAATTTTTAAAATTAATTAATGAACTTTTTATTTTTAATTTTTAATAGACTTTATTTTTTAGAGCAATTTTAGGTGTGCAGAAAAATTATGCAGGATGTACAAAGAGTTCTCATTTGTCACCTTCCCACCACATACACCCAGTTTCCCCAATTATTAACATTTTGCTTTCATATGACACATTTTTTATGACTGACAACAGTTGATGAAACAATACTGATACATTAATGTTGACTAAAGTTCATAGTTTACATTAGGGTTCACTCTTTATATTATGGATTTTATGGGTTTTGCTAAATGTATAATGTCAATTATCCATCATTGCAGTATCATGCAGAATAGTTTCACTGACCTAAATTCCCATGTTCCTCTGTGCTCCAACTATTTATCCCTTCCTCTCTACCTCTAATCCCAAACCCCTCAACTCCTGGCAACCACTGATCTTTTTTCTGTCTCTACAATTTTGCATTTTCCAGAATATCATATGCTTGGGAATCATAAAGTATGTAGTCTTTTCATACTAGCTTCTTCCACTCAGCAATGTACATTTAAGGATCATCCATGTATTTTCTTAACTTGATAGCTTTCTCTTTATCGATGAATAATATCCCATTGTATGCATGTACCACAGTTCGTCCATCCATCCACCTAGTGCGGGATAGTTTGATTGTTTCCAGTCTGCAGCAATTATGAATAAAGCTGTCACAAACACTCATGGACAGGTCTGTGCATGGACACAAATTTTCAACTCATTTGGGTAAATATCTTATTATTTATTTACCATTCTAGTCCTGCTCCTGCTAATATATAGTAAGTGGTGATAAGTTTTGTGACTTCTGATATGATACTTATCAACATTTGCCCTGAAAACACGGGCACTGCAATACTGGAAAAAGCTATCACATGTAGATTTGGCTTACAGAGAAAATATTGTGCACTGATTAAACATGTGGGCTCAAAAAATACGTGGACACACACATTGTCTACATGTATTGAAATATAACTCTATATTCCATAAATATGTATAATCAATATGTTTCAATAATAATAATAATTTTAAAAATAGGTGGACTGAGTTAAACTCTGCTTCTTTATCTTCTTACTCAATGGTCCTGGAGATTTTGCTTGACTTAACCTCCATTCCCTATCTCATCTCAGAATGGGGATGGTAGTGTTTTATCACAGGGTTATTTTGAGGCTTTAATGAGATAAAATGTATAAAGTGCTTAGAGCAGTGCTTGATAAAAGTGAGCTTTTATTATAGAGATTATTAGGTAGGTAGGTAAAGCTTCCTACATCAATCATATTTGTGAGTAGAAGGAAAGCTGAAAAGTATCAACGTGGTGAGCTTGAAAAACAAAGCTTGTCATTTGTTTATGCATTCTCAACAACTATTAATATGAGCCAGAAATTATGCTGATATTTGAGATATTAGGAGAACAAACAGACTCCCTGCCCTAAGGAACAAATGTCCCTAAGCGAGAATGGAGGCTGTTTCCATACTGTGTGAAGGAGGTTTGAGTTCTCACAAGGGGACAGTGACAGTTTCCCAACACTTGCTACACAAGAATCCATTTTACGGGAGGGCTGCCATTGAACTCAAGAGTCAATCAGAGCTGGGTCTCCAGCCCCTGTGGACCACCACCTCACTGTGGAAACTTCTGCACTCTCCTTATTCATTCCAAATCTCAATTTAATGTTTTAAGCTATGTATTAGACATTTAATGTATCTCCTAAGGAAGATGTAAGGATAAAAGGCCTAATAAATCACTTAGCACACAGTAAGTGCTTAATAAATGTTAACTATTTTTACTAGTCCATTAATTTTCATCAGGCAGTTTGGATAGATTTTAGGATGTGAAAAACAACTGAGTTTGCACATATCCTGTTCACAAGGATTCTAGCCTTAGAGACGTAATTACAAGTTGAGGGTAGTTTGAATAACTTGGGAGCTGGGGATCAGCAGAAGTCTATTTTGGATTCTGTTAATTCAGTTTAGCACTCAAGATTTAGCTGAAATCCTTGTTTTATTTAAAGAGACATGTTTGATGCTTCTGTAACTGTCTTGTACAGCTAAACACTGACAGAAGTGTGATGTCTAAATTAATTCCAGCCATACTAATCAAAGGTTATTTGCTTCACTGTTTAAACAGAGATTATTCATGGCATGAGCTGATGTGTTTTGATTTTTCAACATGTCAGCTATAAGATCAGAGTGGATATTTTAGCCTTGTGATAACTCCCTATAAATAGATGCATAAATTATAAATGCTCATTGATGCAATTATAAATTGTCATTTGGGATCTTTTGATCCTGGCAAAATATAATGACCTTGAATTAGAATATCACACTAGGAGTGACTTCTTTCTCTACCACTCTATAAGCCTAGAATTCTTGGTACTAAGAAGATCCTGTTTCTTTCCTCTTTTCCTATTGTATGAAATCTTCCAGATCACCTCCATGTTTGGTGACTCATCCTCCTGCTAACTGTACACCTAGTCTAGCCATTTATAACAAGGTTCTGCTTAAGTGCCAGGAGATAGGCATTAGTAAAATATCAGCAAAATATAGCAGTGGCTCAGTCTGATAGTTTTTATCAAATGGTCCTTCATTCTAGTCCTTGGAAGTCAATACTTAAGGGGTTAGCAAGGAAGATAGAGTAATGATTACTAACAACTCCTTGGGATGAGGGTAAAGATATTACTCCACCTGGAGTTAAATCCCACCTTTGTTTTTCCCACAAGGTGAAAGCTTGATGAGTAAAAATGGGAATAATAGTAGTACAAAATTAATAGTTTTTGTTTGCTATGGTTTTGTTTTTTGTTTTGCTTTTTGCTTTTTTGGAGGCATACCTGAAATAATTTACATGCATTCAGTACATGGAGAAGGAAACCTTTTTTTCCTCCAAACTAATCCCCTTATGAGTTCTTGATGACTACCCCACCCCTAGTACTCTAAGCTGGTTAGGATGATGTAGGGGTGGGGGTGGATTAGAAACTAATGATGCCCGCTCTGTTCTCAAGGGCACATAATGCTTTTTCCATTGTGCTCTAAAATGTCTCTGTCACTTTGTTTTCTGGTGGTTCCAGTAACTTTTCCCAAGTTTAATGTGCTGCTGAGATCTCCCTTTTCAAAAATTCTTCTGCAGCTCCAAATTCTCCCTTGGATACCTTCAGTTTACTAAATAATAAATGGCCCGTTGGTTCTCCTTTCATATACATACAGTAGTTAGTACTCAAAGTATTTTTCAAAGAAAAGAATAAAACAAACTAGAGCTCTTTTGCCTTCTCATACCCTAAGAAGTGAAAGAATCACACTGGAATGAAAAAGCAAGTGAACGGATGAATAAAATACAGAATAAACATATGGAGCAACTCTTGGTCCCTCAAGAAGTAGGGAGAGGCTGAAATCTGCACTTTGCTGTACCTTGTCTTTGAATTTCGGGAAATCTCCAAATACATATAGAGCTGACCCAAAGCCAAAAACACAAATGAGAATTAGTGTCACATGACCAGTCTCATTCTGATTCAGTGCACACACTAAATCTATTTGGCCAATTGCACAATTCTCTAGGTTTAATTCCGGTTGCCTCCCATCTGGCCCAGTTAGTAGATTGCTCTTACTATGTTAATAAAGTGTAGGTTGCAGGCACTGGAATTTGGTACCTAGATATTCTTTGACTGGTTCCTTACCCATACAATGATATCGTCTCACTCAACCATAAAATTAGGAGCCCTAACATCAGATTCCCAGTGAATTCCTTCTTCTGCAAGATGTTTAGCCTCTCCTGTGATTCTAAATGAGAGCTTGTAAACTTTGGGAAGGGTTGTCAGGAAGAGTAACTTCAACATTTTTATCCCTCCAAGCAAAACCTGAATGTCCAGCTTCTTGGCCCAGGTAATAGCTTTTGTAACTGGCCCCATCAGCCTGTAACACTTTTATAGTGTACTTATGAGTGCCATGAGCTCAGTAAAACCAGGGCAATTGAATTTGACATAATTTCTTCTTTTAAAGAGGTGTCACATTTTGAAAGCTCCCCCCCCCCAGGAATTAGCAATGGATCAAGACACAAGTAACCTTAATACATGTTACCTGGGCCTCCTCTTTGATCCCCTTTTATTGATGGGAATGTTTCTAATTGAAAAAAGCAGTCTCTCTTTTCAAATGAAGGTTAAAGAAGTCAGCAACACTTGAGAAAGAGCAGATAGTTTGTAGGCTACTTTTCTCTGTGTATATTTTACTATATATATAAAATCAGATCAAGGGTTGAGGAGGATTATTAGGGAATAAAAAATACCTTTACAAGCTGCTGTATTTCATCTTTGAGTCAATCATGCTACAATGAACACAAAGCACAGGAGGCAAAATGAGATGGAATGTTTGAGGCAAAAGGAAATCTCTGTGGAAATTAGTCTGGCCTCAAAAGAGCCTTTAGAAAACAAAATGCTGCCAACAGCAAGCCAGTCTAACTGCAGATTTGAAGGTCAGCATTCAAAAAGGACAACAAATGCAAATATTACACCAACAACTTACAAAGTTACCAAGGTAAAAAGAGAGAATTTATTCATTCAACTTGTATTACTACTGTTGCTACCAGTGAAAATCACTAATTTGTTTCCCTGTACCTTTCTCTGACATATGCATGATCCCTTTCCATTCAAATGTGATCATAGCCCCCGGGGAAACTGTCACCTTCATGGAAGTAAATAACCCTTGGTTCACTTCTGTGTCTACCGCAATCACTACCACTTGACCCCCTGTAAAGAAAAAATAAGGAGTTAGAAATTGAAACAACATAAGGGGAAAATGAATAGACCCTTTCAAAAAAGTTATTTTTTTTTTTCTCTTGAAGATTTAGTCATGGGTACTATGGATACAGAGTCAGAGCAATGCCTGACTGCATCTATCTTCAGGTTTTGTAATGGTTTTGTAATTACTGCCAAGAAAGTGCCAAAAGAAAGTAACAAATGTCCCCAGAAATCTGTGGGTATCTGAATCAAATTCTTTCCTTCTTTTAATGACTAACCCTACCAGCAAATGAGGATATTTTATTGAGTCGTGACCCACTCAAACCCAGACCAGAAATTTCCATCTTTTTAAGTAGAATTAGATGGTTTTATAGTATATGAGGGGTCCTCAAAAAGTTTGTGGAAAAATCACACTATCTTTAAATTCTATTTTTGCATGAACTTTTTGAAGTCCCCTTGTTTGTATTGCACACCAGCATATACAAACTGGTATAAAAATGAAAGTGAGGAAAGCTCGGAGAGAGAATAAGAATCTTAAAAGGCCAATTTTATATGCTTTTCTTTCCCTGACTCTCCATTTCATCTTGCGGTCTAATGCAGAATTATATTTTGAAACAAAAAATATCCAAATAATGGTATCCAAGATATCTCGTATGCTACTGGGTAATAAAGTGTACCATTATTAATTGCATATTGAACCAAATCAGTGAGTCAACAGACACAGGTATACACGACATAATGAGGTAGAAGAGTTTAATTAACCCCAATGGAACTTAAGAGCTTTCTAGAATGATTAATCTAAGGAAGCAATCCACATTAGAATTATATATACGGGCTTTCCAATTTAAAGAGGAGCTGGTAAGCCCCATCTGGTAGCAGACACTTCGCTATTACTACCACATATTTGTTTATTACATTTATACAGTATTTTTACTCCAAAGAGCTTAGAGTGTTGTACTGAGACTTTGGCACAGCCGATATCATAAAAATAAAAGTGAGGAAAGCTAAGAGAGAGAATAAGAATTTTTTTAGAAAGAATAAATGATAGGAAGGATAAGCATAGCAAACAATTGCTAATTCAAATTTCCTTTTGAGTGCCTGTATTATCCTACAGCCTGCCAGACGTACTAGCGGGAAGAGAGGATGACCTACTGCATACAAGCAAACTCACTAACTTATTTCATAGCTATCTCAATTAATCTTCACAATACACCTGTAAGATAGTATTATCACCTCCACATTGCAGATAAAGAGCAGACTCAGGAATGATTAATGAAGTCAGCCAAAGCCAAATACCTGCTCAGTGGAAGCACTGGAATGTGACTCTGGGTCAGTCTGATTCTTCAGCTCAAGAAATTTCTATTCTCCTTGCTCCCAACACAACTAAATTTTACAAGATTTTGTCAAATGTGAGATCTGAATACTGAGAACATCTTCGGGACCATTTGGATATGTTTATTCACTACCTTATGACATAATTCACTTCTGCAGTTTTTAAATTTTCTAAATGCTTCTGAATCTTAATCCTTTTGACATATGTTCAGGATAGCTTGGGTTAGATAGATGGGCTCAAAAACTTGAATGGGAATTCCCTGAAAAATAGAAGAAAAATCGTTCTATGTTTCAATAGTGTTTGATTAATAATGCAGTTCTCCTTGACATGACTTAATTTCATCCCCAGTAAGAAGAATAAATCATTGTTTTCCAAGATTTCCTTCCCAGTATTAGAAGGAAGACTTCAGATCTCACCATGAAATGGCAGGAATGCACATGGGTTGCCCATGCCAGCGTATGTTAAAAACTGTTTTCTGTGGAAGCCCACTTCTGCCTCCGAGGATAACTTTGAGCATGGTGCTGAAAGTGTTTATACTCAAGTATTGTTTGACAGATGATGTAATTAAATATATTTATGTGTTTATATTATGGTACCAATTTTGGGAAATGCACCTAACCCATACCCAAAAATATACAAATACACAAAAAAGATAGCAATAAAAAGTAGTTTAAAGAATGATTCTATTAACTTTGGGGGATTTACCTCTAGTGGTTTCCTTTTGTTTAGGAAATTCCAGAATTTATTAAATGGCTCCCAGTGGAAATCTAGTAGATAATGAGTTATCTAAAGAGTATATTGTTTATAGAAAAATATAATAAACCTGTCAGGAATGGATTTCTAATTTGATTAAAATAATCCCTTGTGATAAAAAAAAGAAGAAAGGTTGAGAATATACAATTGAGATACTATGACTCTAGAGAGACCAAAACGTGAGCACTGAAAGAAAAAATCAAGCATTAGAAAGTATATTTCTTCAGTGGGTCTGAGATATCTAATTTTAGAAGACTCCTCATATTCCTAGCAGATGGTTTTCTGATAGCACAGTATAATAAGAACAACTTGAATGGAGGACCCCCCAACCATGAGATTCAGTCCTGGCTCTGCTATATATGTATGATAGGTACATGACCTGCAAAAGCTACTTATTCTGTCTAAACTCATTTATTCACCTATATAATAGGATTAATAATACTACCTATCTCATAGGATAAGATCAAATGACATCAAATAGACAGAAATTGGTACAATTTCTAGTGTTTACCAATAAATGTTAACTACTGTGTTTTTTAATTTTATTTTTTAATTAACACATAATAATTGTACATATTAATGGGGCCCAGAGTAATATTTTGATATATGTGTATACTGTGTGATGATTAAGTCAGGCTAATTAGAATATCCATCATCACACAAAACAATATTATTTCTTTGTGATAAGAACATTTTAACTCCACTCTTTTAGCCGTTTGAAAACATACAATAAATTGTTAATTATGGACACCTAGCACTACTGTAGAATGCTAGAATTTATTCGTCCCATCTAGTTGTAATTCTGTATCTTTTAACCAACATCTCCCTAACGGCCCTCTCTCCTACCCTTCCCATCCTCTAGTAACCTCGTTTACTTCTACTTCTATGAGCTCACTTGTTTTAGCACTCACATTTGGAGAGCATGTGGTATTGATCTTTCTGTGCCTGACTTATTTCACTTCACATAATCTCTTCCAAGATAATCCATGTTGCTGTGAATTCCGTGACTTCATTCAACAGGTATATGAAAAAGCACTCCACATCACTAATCATCAGGGAAATGCAAATCAAAACCTCAATGAGAAATCATCTCACTCCAATTAGAATGGCTATTATCAAAAAGACAAAAAACAACAAATGCTGGCAAGGATGTGGAGAAAAGAGAGGTCATACACTGTTGTTGGAAATGTAAATTAGTAAAGCCATTATGGAAAACTGTATGGAGGCTACTCAAAAAATTAAAAATAGAACTACCATATGGTCCAGCTATCCCACTGCTGAGCATTTATCCAAAGGAAAGAAAGTATACAAAAGAGACACCTGCACCCCCGTGTTTATTTCAGCACTATTTACAATAGCCAAGATATGGAATCAACGTGTCTATCCCCAGATGAATGGGGAAGAAAATGTGGTACATATACACAGTGAAATACTGCTCAGATATTATTTGTAATATTTTTATAAGCAAGATATCAAAGGAGTTTTGTTTTTCTACTTCTTCCCTTAATCTAATTTTAATTCTAAATTTTCCTGTTTCCTCAACCATCATTTCCACATTCCCATCCCCACTACATGGCAAAGATATTCCTAAGAAATTCCCCTAATATAACACAACTTGGTTCTAAAAACATAATGTAGTGATATCTTGGATGTGGAACTAAAAGCACAGGCACAAAAAGTAGAAATAGACAAGTGAGATTACAACTAACTAAAAAACTTCTCTGCAGCAAAGAAAACAATCAATAAAATAAAAGGAATGTATTTGGAAACCCCAATTTGATAAAGGGTTAATATCCAAAATATATAAGGAACTATTACAACTCAACAGCAAAAAAAGAAGAAAATATGATCAAAAAAATGGGCAAAGGATCTAAACAGACTTTTCTCAAAAGAAGACATATACATGTCTTACACATACATGAAAGGTGCTCAACATCACTAATCACCAGGGAAATTCAAATCAAAACCACAGTGAGAAATCACCTCACATCTGTCAGGATGGCTATTATCAAAAAAAAAAAAAAAAAAAAAAAAAGTAAGCATTGGTAAGGATGTGGAAAAAATAGTACCCTTGTACACTGTTAATAGGAATTCCTCAAAACATTAAAAATGGAACTACCATATAATCCTGCAATCCCATTTCTAGGTCCATACCCAAAGAAATTCAAATCACTATCTCGAAGAGATGTCTGAGCTACCATGTTCATCGCAGCATTATCACAATAGCCAAGATATGAAAACAACCTAAGGATCTGTTAATGAACAAATAAAATGTTATCTATAGAAATAGATATAGATAGACACACCCATAATGAAATATTATTCAGCCCTCCCCCCAAAAAGGAAATGCTGCCATTTGCAAAACAAGAATGAATCTGTAGGACATTATAGTAAGTTAAATAAGCCAAACACAGAAGGACAATCACTACCTGATACAACTTATAGAAGGAATCTGATATAGTCAAACTCATAGAAGCAGAGAGTAGAAAGGTGATTTCCAGGGTCTGGGGAAGGGAAAAATGGGGAGATCTTAGCCAAAGTACACAGAGTTCAATTATGCAAGGTGAATATGTCCTAGAGATCTACTGTACAGCATAGTATATCTATAGTAAGCAATACTATCCTTAATACTTTCTTATTCGAAAATCTGCCAAGAGGATAGATCTTATGCTGTGTTTTTCTCACAAAATAATAATAACAATAACAACAAAGAAGGTTGGGAGAAACTTTTGGAGGTGATAGATAAGTTTACACAATAGATTATGGTGATGGTTTCAAGGGTGTATACTCATCTCCAAACTCATTAAGTTGTATTTATTAAATATGTACAGCTTTTTGCATGTTAATTTCATCTCAATAAAGTAGTTAAAAAAAAAGACCATCAACAAATTAAAATGTTGAGTAAAAATAAATGAATTAATTAATTGAATTAAAAAAATAAAAACACAAAATAGCTGAGAACTATTTTGTCCATATGCTACAGTAGTTTGATTGGGGTCCTCAGTTATTTATTCTCTAAAATCACAGCACAAGATTTAAGAGCTGACCATTTACATAATAAATGACTTATAATCATGTGTGTTTGCAAGCCAGTGGGACCATCAGCCAGCGTCCCTCTGCCCAAAGGCTGAATTTCTGTCAAGCAACTAGATTCAATATCATGCCTGGCCAATATATTTGGTACCGACAGCACCAAGAGAGAGCTATCAGTGGTGTAGACATGGCTTTTTATTGTCAACAAATGAGGACAGACAACAGTTTGCCCCATATATACAGCATATTTCTGTGAGCTCCAGATGATCAGTTTATCCTCCTCAATTCTGACATTTGCTTGCCTTCATTATCTGCTGTCATGAAAAGGTTGTTATGACATGAAATTGTCCAGTCAGTTTTTAAGACGGGAGACAATATTTATTTGACAGTGATAAGAAACGCTGAAGGTTGATGGCAGATTTCAACATGTGGTATTTCCTTACACTTGGGTTAAATACACTGATGTATTAAATATCACATGGACTGCAGTTGTTTTAGTGCAGGATTACGGACTAGAATTTAAAGGAAAATCCAACTGGTTAATGGCAAATTTATGGGTTGTATTTGCCAAGCAATTATCTACCTCAAATTGACCACATTGTTGCTTTCTACTCCCTTATTACCAAGGCTTTTTTTTTTTTTTTTTTCCATTTTCAAATCAGCTTCAACTATCCCAGCACATCACTAAATGGTTTATGCTTTCCCTAGCAGAAACTAATTCTTCAACCAAATCAAATTAATCCATTGATTCAGACTTATGAATGTTCAGTCTTTGACCTGGGATTAAATGTGTACTGCACAATCATCCATAGCCACGAGATACTTAGACAATGCTTGAGTGGTTGTCAGGGAAACTGTGCATATCCAATCTGCTGCAATGTTGAGCTATGTGCACACACACAGAGGCCCAAAAAGCTGTCAATCAGTTTGTTAAATATGTGTCAAGTAGAGAGGAGGAGATCTTTTTTCTCTTCAAGGACATTAATTATATGTGCATGGGTATAAATGTGTGTGTGTGTGAACACATACTACGTTTGCATTAAATTCACAGTAATCTTTCTGTTCACAGTAATCATATTTTATGCTTTAATAGTATTTTTCACTATAGAGACCACTGAGTCCAAAAATTTTCCCTGAAGTGTGTACCAGATATTATTATTGAATATATTTACTCTGATGATAATCTTGGCAGAAACCCTTATAAAGGGATTCAAAGAGACGGGAAGGGTGATAGATATTTTACATGTATTATCCCATTTAAGCCTCCCAATCGGCAATAGCGCTGTCATGTAGGTATTGTCTCCATTTACATATAAGAAAAATAAATCACAGAAATGAAGCAACTTGTATATGGGCACATAAGTATCAATTGCGCCAAAGTATTAAGAACTAAGTACACAAGAATTAACATTTGTTTCCCAGTCCTTTCTCTGAGTCAAACCGTTAATCACTATAATATACTGTTTTATTTAAGATTCTGGCTTCCCTGATTTGTTTTCTGGATATTTCCCGTCACATCCTTCAAGCTGGAAAAGGACTTAACAAAGAAGTTCTGAAAACCAGATCAAGAGCAAAGGATTCTACAGAAAATTTAAAACATCAACCACCACAAACACCTTGCCTGATTACAGTATAGATTCAAATCTTCTGGTTCTAGTTCTCTCTATGCCTGTTTCACTTGTTTTTCTAAAAGTCTCCTACTCCCTCAAGTTTTCTCTTGACACACTATAATTTTACATATTTAGAGTACAATTTGATGTTTCTGTACATGTATTTGTTGTATAAGGATCAAATCAGGATAGTTAGCATATCTGTCACCTCATGTATTTAGCACTGCATTGTGAAAAAGACCATTTAAAAATCTCTCTTCTAGCTATTTTGTAATATACAATACCTTATTATTAACCATAGTCACCCTACTGTGCAATAGAACACCAAAAATTATTCCTCGTATCTAACTGTAATTTTTTACCTATTGACCAACCACTCCCCTTTCTCCCTTACTTGCTCCCTTCCCCACTCTCTGGTCTACTTTCTACTCCTGTATCAACTTTTTTTTTTTTTTTATTGCACATATGAGTGAGATTATGCAGTATTTGTTTTCTTGTGTCTGGCTTATTTATTTAACATGATGCCCTCCAGGTTCTTCTGTGTAGTCTCAAGTAACAGGATTTCATTTTTTTTTTTTTTTTATGGCTGAATAGTATTCCATTGTGTATACATACCACATTTCTTTATCCATTCATCCATTGTTGGACACAAGTTGATTTTATATCTGGGCTATTGTAAATAGTGTTGCAATAAAGCATGGGAGTACAGATACTTCTTCAGCATACTGATTTTATTTCCTTTGGATATACATCAAGCAGTGAGGATGCTGAATCATACGGTAGTCTATCTTTAATTTTTTGAAAAACCTCCATAATGGCTGTACTAATTTACAATTCCTTTACAGTGTGTAAGTGTTCCCTTTTCTTGCCAACACTTATTTTCTCTTGTCTTTTTGATAATAGTCATTCCAAGTGGAGTGAGTTGATAATTAATTGTGGTTTTGATTTGCATTTACTTGATGATTAGTGACGTTGAACATTCTTTCATATACCTGTTGGCTATTTGTATATATTCTTTGGAAAAAATGTTTATTTAGCTCTTTTGCCCATTTTTTAAATTGGTTGTTTGTTTATTTGTTTTGCTATTGAGTTGTTAAAGTACTTTGTATAGTCTGGACATTAACCCATTGTCAGATATATAGTTTGCAAATATTTTTTCCCATTCTGTTATTTGTCTCTTCACTCTGTTAATTGTTTCCTTTGCTAAGCAAAAGCTTTTTCAATTGATATAATCCCATTTGTCTATTTTTGCTTATGTTGCCTGTGCTTTTGAGGCCTTATTTAAAAAATCCTTGCCCAGCCAAATGTCATAAAGCATTTTCTCTTCATTTTCTTCTAGTAATTTTATAGTTTTGAATTTTACACTTATGTCTTTAGTTCATTTTGAGTTTATTTTTGTATATGGTGAGAGGTAGGGGTCTCGTCTCATTCTTCTGCATGTGGATATCCAATTTTCTCAGCACTATTTATTGAAGAGACTGTCTTTTCCTCAATGTGTGTTCTTGACACCTTTGTGAAAAATCAGCTGTCTCTAGGTGCGTGAATTTATTTCTGGGCTCTCTATTCTGTTCCTTCGGTCCATGTGTCTGTTTCTGAGCCAGTACCACATTGTTCTGGTAATGCATGCATAGCTTTGCAGTATATTTTGAAGTCAGGTAATGTCATGCTTTAGGCTTTGTAATTTTTGCTCAAAATTCTTTTAGCATTCTGGGTCTTTTGTGGTTTCGTATAAATAAGAAGATTTTTTTTCTTTCTGTGAATCATATCATTCATGTTTTGATAGGGATTACAAAATTAGTGGAAGGAAATAATAAAGCTCAGAGTAGAAATAGACAAAACAGAGGGAAAAAAATTCAAAAGTTGAATGAAATGAAGAAATAGTTTTTCAGAAAGGTAAACAAAATCAATAAACCTTTAGGTAGATTAAGAAAAAAGAAGAATCAAATAATATAAAAACAGAGATGAAACAGCAGGTATTACAACTGATACCACAAAAATAAAAAGGATCATAAGAGACTATGTGCCAAAAATCAACTAAAACTCAATATTTTGATAGAGATTGCATTAAATCTGTAGATCACTTTGATAATGTAGATGATATGCATAAGTTCCTGGACAAATATAACCTACCAAGATTAAATTATGAAGAAATACGTAATTTCTTGAGATCAATAATGAGTGAGGAAATTAATCAGTAATAAAAAGTCTGTCAGAGAAAAGACCTGGCCCTGCCTGATGACTTCACTGCTAAATTCTACCAAACATTTAAAAAAGGACTAGTATCAATTCTCCTCAAACTATTCCAGAAAATTTAAGAGTGAGGAATACTTCCAAACTTATTTTATGTGGCCAGGATATCTCAGATATCAAAGCCAGACAGATCCAGCAAAAAAAGAAAACTACAGGCCAATATCCCTGATGAACATAGAAGCCAAAACTCTCAACAAGATACTAGAAAGCCAAGTTCAACAGCACAATAACACGTTAAAAAGATTATTAAGCTAGCTGGTTAGCTCAGTTGGTTACAGCATGTAACACCAAGGTCAAAGGTTCAGATCCCATACTGGCCAGCAGCAACAAACAAAAACAAAAATAAAATAAAAAGATTATTCACTATTATTGAGTAGGATTCATCCCAAGGATTTAAGAATGGTTCAGCATACCAAAATCAATAAATGCAATATATCACATTAACAAAAAGAAAGACAAAATCCTTACGACCATTTCAATAGACAGAGAAAAAATATTTGACAGAATTCAACATCCCTTCACGAGTTTATATATACCTAACCACAATAAAGGTCATATATGACAAACCAACAGCTAACAACATACTGAAAGGGGAAAAAATGGCTGCAAATTTTTCCTCTGAGATGAGGAACAAGACAAGGATGCCCACCTTCACCACTTCTAGTCATGGAAAGGAGAAAGTCAAATTGTCCCTGTTTGTAGATGACATGATCTTAAATATAGAAAACCCTAAAGACTACACTAAAAATCTCCTAGAACTGATAAACAGATATAGTAAAAATTCAGGATACAAAATCAGCATACGAAATTCAGTAGCATTTCTATACCCCAACAGTGAATGATCTGAAAAAGTAGAAAAAAAAATCATTAACGATAACTAGCAAAAAATAATATGCACAGGAACAAACTTAACCAAAGAGGTAAATGATCTACACTGAAAACTATAAAACATTGATAAAAGAAACTGAATAGGACATAAATAAATGGAAATATATTTCATCATTTATGGACTAGAAGAATTAATCTTGTTTAAATCGTCATACTACCCAAAGTAATCTACAGATTTAATGCAATCTCTATCAAAATATTGAGTTTTAATTGAAGCATACCATCTTTTGTGGAGCCTTTTTTGATCTTCAAAGAGAAAGAGATTATTTTTCCCTTTATATAAACCTTGTATCTTGCACATGGCTTCCCTGAAACATCAATGCTTTCACAATTATTATCTTAATAGTCCATAAATTCTATGAGGAGTGTGAGAGGCAATTTTTAATCTACATAACACAGTGGTTCTATAACTTCAGCTGACATCAGGATTATCCAGAAGGCTCATAAAAACAGATTACTGAGCCCTAACCTCAGAGATTTTGATTTAGTAGCTCTGGGGTGGGGCCCACACATTTCCATTTCCAAGTTTCCAGTGGATGTTGATACTGGTGGCCTGGAATTATGATTTGAGAACCACTCCTGAATCAACTGACACATAAAAATGTGTTAAATAAACATCTTATCCTAGACTGAACTTTGTTCCTTAGAACAAATTACTGTAATTAAATGTTTTCAGTATGAAGGTGATGAACTGGTAGTCGTCTGATATAAGACTGATTCCCCCACACGCAGAAGAAGAGATTATGAAAATATATTCCAGATTTGTCTTCCTTTTCAATCTTCCTAACCAGTTACTTAGAACTGAGAGTGGGAAGTAGAAAAGCAGACTTTCAGCTTTGAAAAAAAAAAGGAACATCCAATTCCTGTGTCTTCTGCTTTGAGTCTTCAGATACTTTGATGCATTTATTAAAAACACAAAAACTAACTTCAGTTTGGACTATTTTGGTGGGAGTAGATACCGCACAATAAGAATTAGGTGTGGATTTTAAGCTTTTTATATAAACTATAAGATTTAAAATAGTTTTCTGGGCCTACATAACACCTAATTAATTAATCAGTGTTCTCCAATAAAATAATTTCATATTTTGTTTTTGTTGTTGTTGTTTTGTTTTTGTTTTTGTTTTGGCAGCCAGTAGAGGGATTGAACGCTGGACCTTGGTTACCCTCTAGTCAACTGAGCTAAACAGCCAACGCTTTGATTTTGTTTTGTATTTTGTATTATAATTGAATTGGTATGGCTTATTTAAATGGCCAAAATGACTGATTATATAGATACTATATAGAGACAGTAGGATGTTGCTCTCCTCAAACTTTGTGTTAGGGTCTCCTACAATTTCCATACCCACCTCTACATATCTTTAAGGTAACTTAGTGCTTCATGTTTTTGTCTCCTGTCCTGTCCAAATTGGTTTTTAGAGAAGATTTTGATGTTAGAATTTTTAAATTTGATACAACTTCAAGTCATACTGCCTCTCTTAGTATTTGAAGTTTAATTCTGTTTGTGTAATAGTTGAATGAGTCAATGGCTTTTTTTACCTGTTAAACATCTGTCAGTAAAAAAAAAAAAAAAAAAAAAAAGCAACACATGCACGTGCACATCTTTTATTTCTAACTTGATATATGTATGAATCTCAAATTTATGTCAGACTTTCCTTGAATTCCACTAAAGCAATTGTGTCAGTATATATATGCTGGAATCAGTTATAGCATAAGCATGGTTTTTGTGCCTCCTATTTACTCCTGTGTCCTTTCACAGTGAAGGAATGTGATCAGAATCATTAAGTCTAATTTGGAAGGGATTGCAAGGGATACTTTTGGTTATATAACTAAAAGGATGAATGACAATACAGTCATTGAACAATACGTGTAATGACACATTCACTACTCCACAAGGCTATCCAATCTATGGTAAATAATCAATTCTACAAAGATATTTTTTAACTATTTTAAAATTTACCTTACCCATTGATGGTAGTTTTGCTTCACAGAAACACATTTAACATCCACATCACAAACACTATCTTTTAAAAGATAAGCGTCAGTATTAATAACTCACTTTTGGAATGATCCCCACATGGTCCCATGCCTACAAGACAAAAAGTCATTATTTAATTGTTCTTGGAAATAATAATTTTTGATCAGGTACTGAAACTATTCTTATGATAATTTTCTGTGATTACTCCTGAAGGGTTTCCATGATGACATTCTTACCAGAGAAACCAAGTACCCAAGTGAATCAGGTAAAATAAGTCAATTTATTAAACACCCCCCAAAAATCCAAAAATCAATTCTTGTATTTATCTTGCATGAATTTATTTACTTGTATATTATCTGAATTGATCTGCTTTATAATGGGTTGTCTAGCTTTAAAGTTTGGTACCCTACCGAGTGAATTCAGAGTATAATGCTCAAGAACCTAACAGGCCCAGATTAACAACAACATCTATTCTTATTTACTGAGTTTATTACCTGTCATGGAAAGTCTAATACTCCATCAGATTTTCATACTTCACATTACAGCAGCATTTCTAAACCACATTGACATTTTGCACTGAATAATTCTTTGTTTTGAGAAGCTGTCTTCTGTATTGTGGAATGTTTAAAAGTATCACCAGCCTCTACTCACTAGATGCTAGTAGCATTCCTTCAATTGTAATAACTAAAAATGTTTCCAGACATTAACAAAGTCTCCTAAGGAGGCAAAATTGTCCCTGGTAGAGAACTACCATGTTAAATAATGGGGTATCCTCTTATTTTCTTTCCTCTCATAAAGTTTGCAGATTTTTATTTTTATGATTTATTCATTCTCCCTAAGAACCTTTAGGATGTGTATATCAGAATTTCTCCCAAAAAGGAAAAAAAAAATAATATTCTAACATGTAGACTCTTCCAATGCAGAAAAAGACAGACAGACTCAAATCACTAAAATAAGAACTAAGAATTTGAAAGTAATCAAACTTAGTATCCTTCCTTATTCTCCACCTCACCAAAATGAAACAAAAGTTGATATGATAATATAACTAATATATGGCCCACAGAGAAATGTACATCAACATAGAGAACAAGCAAATAACCCAAACATGGGTGGGGAAAATATTGTTCATGGCATGAATTTATCAACAGCTCACAAAGTACAAATAATTGGTTTCTTCATAATGATATGCACTATATAACACATATCATTGTCATCACTATTATCAAATAATGAGCTGCATCTTTTTCCAATGGAATAGTTAGTGACATGGAAAGATACCAGACAAGAATGGAAATAAGAGCCTCCAGTGCACGATTACTGTGTGATATTAGTCTTTGCTAAGAATTTTCAAATAAATACTCTGTTGCTGGCCTAAAAGATCATCAACTCTAGCCCAAAGCCATGATTTGAATGACCTCTTCTATTTTCCATTCTGTGCCTTCTCATTGGCTTTTATTCTCATTGGCTTCTCTTATGCTATGCTATTTACAAAACATTAGACACATGGTAAGGGTTTGTAAATGTTGTTTTGGAAGTAAGATCTCTTAATGAATATAAATTAAAGTATGTTCAGTGGTTACAGGCATTAATTTTAGGGAAAGAAATCATGAGCTAAGCTACTTTGCATATGAGTAGGGAGCCCTTTCTAAGCATGTATTTGTTCTGTTCCTCTGGGAGTTTCCTGATTTTCTCCTGCAGCTCCTTCCTTAGCTACAAGTTTGTATTGAAAGATAGTGTATGGATATAGACCACTATGTAGTTAGAAGACATATTTAACTCCCCAACCCCAGACACACACACACACACACGCACACTGAAATGCTCACACTATCCCTGTTTTTGTCTCTAGGTGTGAAGGAACACTTGCAAATTCCTATGCTCACTTCAAAGTTGGTAACTTCATCAAGTCTATATATGCCAAGCACTGGGCTAAAGCATCTGGCTATAAAGCTGTTTAATCTCTCTGGGAGTTTACTGGTTGAAATCCCTGAATAACAATCACATAAAAAATATGGCAAAACCAGATGTCTTTAAACTCCTATAGTTTTTTGAACCCGACGTACATTTCTCTCCAGTTTCTCAACTTTTCTCATATTCCAAAAAAATTCAGATTTCCTCTTTGCTCTGCTTGACTCCTTTCTGCATTTCCATATAAAAACGCCAATGAATCAGATCTATAGGATATGGACTCAGTTTGTTGACCTGGAAAACTCCTAAAAAGTTACTGTGCTTGAGGCTGTTAACTACAGCTCCATTTCAACCTTGGAAACACTAACAAGAGGGATTATCATGAGTGGATGTATTATTTTAATTTTGATTTTCTGAATCTCTTAAACTTTGGCTATACGGATAAAACATATTTGTAAAAAAAAGTGAATATGAAAAGTAAAAAATGACAAAACATATTCTTAATTATCCTTATCATATTATGGATAATTGGTAAATGTCTCTCTTTCCTGCATAAGAGTAGTAGTTGGTAACAGTACCAGGTATACTCAACAACCTCTTAGAACTGTCCTGAAAACACTAAGTAAATTAAATAACTCAAGTTTAAATGGCACTCTAGGTAATTACTTATATTGTTCCCATTTTATAGGTAACTGAAGCACCTAGAGATTAAGTGACTTGACAAATGTTCCTAGCTAGGAAGTGAAGACTGGGATGTGAAACCAGGCTTGCTGGCTGTGTGTTCACTACCAGTGGTTGGTCAGTTCAGTGAGAACAGGAGGTGTGTCTGTCTGTTTCTTTGTGTACATGTGTGTCCATCTGTGCGTGTTGTTATATGTGGTCAAGTGAAAGACGAAGATTATCCCAGAAACTTTACATAATCACAGTGTGGTCACAATAAAATATTTTGTCTTAAATACTACACCTTCATTAGAACTTGCTGTACATTTGGCGGCTTGACTTTTCATATCCACCTGGCTCTAGTCTGGTGGGATGTCACAAAATGTCACACCTTGGCAAAACTATTGCCTTTTACTAAGAGTAAATCCAGTGCTTCTCATACGGAAAAGACCAAGTTTTTAAACTAACTCTGTGACTGCACTTATGTCATCCAAATACTGTCAAGTGTCAGGGAGGCCTTATCGATTTCTACTTTGTCATTATTCCTCTCCAGCTCTTAAAGAGAAGGTTCATTTTCTACCTTGGTTAGATCTTAAAATTACCCAAGAACTTATGTATCTGGAGTGTGCTACCTCTATTTCATTTATAGAGAGTACTTCAGTGTAATTACTGCTGTTGAGGGAAGGATATTGAAACCTGTTTGCCCGTGTTATTTTTCCCCTTCCAAGATGATATGTTGGTAATAAAATGGAAAATGTGCTACCATGTATGACTACAGAGCCTTAAAGTTAATATTTAATAACTCATTCAGCTATATGGCTTAAAAACCAATCTGTTACCTTGATTCTATTACCAGAAAATTCTGTTCAACTAGAAACTATCTTAGAAATCTCAGGGGAGCCATAGGAATACAACCACAATTTTTAAAAAATTAACATAAAAAGAGTGTAAAGAGTTTAAACATAGTTGTTTGCCAACTGTGTGACCTCAGACATTTCGCTTAGCCTCCTTACGCTTCAGGTTTTCTCACTTGTAAAATGAGGGCATTAAAGAAGTGATCTCAAAGTATTTGGGGTTTTATTTTCCCCTCATCATTAAAATTCAAAGAATGTTGAAATGCGTTGCCTGATGATAAACAAGGCACTTAGGAAGGTAAATATAGTCCCCTGATTAATAACATGGTAGCACTTTGTACAGGATGGAGAGGAATCTTAGAACTGGCAAATTTCTTCCTTTCTGATTCTCCTGCTTTCTTCTAAACTCCTAAGACAGAATATCTGGAATCTCAGAGTAGAATAAGATAAGAGTGCTGAAGAACCTGATAAAAAACCTGAAACCTTTATTCTTCTCCAGAATTTTGTTTTTGTTTTGTTTTTGCTAATATCCCCTCTGTTTTCCTGGCACATGTTAGGTATTCAATCATGATGATTATTAAATTCTTATGATATGTATCTATGTGGACAACATTGAAGTCAGAAAGAAACAAATTGTTAATTCCATAAGCAACTTATTCCTGAGCACAGGAACTATAACCATTTTTTATTCGTTTCTGTATCTTCAGAGTCTGATACAGTACCTCGTACTGAAGAGGAATGCATACTGAATGAGCGAATAATTCTACCTATGAGGGTCAGGAAAGGTGTAACAATAGCAACCATAACCACACCACCACAACCACAACAGTGAATATCTATTTAGCAACTTTTGTGTCCCAGGCTGCATACTAAGCATTTTTTATTTACTATTACAAAATGGTTGTATGATTCTCATTCCCATCAGCAATGAGTGAGAAGTATTCTTGGTCCATCTCTCACCATTGCTTGTTGTTAAATTTTATAATTTTTGGCAATCTTGTTAAGGGGTGATGATATACCCTTTCAGTTTCATTTTAATTTTCCTGGATGCTAATTATTAGAGCATAAATTTATTGGTTGTTTGCATTATTTTTTCTTTTAGAAAATTCTTCTTAAATTCATTGTTCATTTTCTATGGAGTCTTTTTATCTACTGATTGTGGAAAAGTTTTTATTATATTCTGCATATTAATTCTTTCTCGATTACATATGCTGCAAATGTCTTCTCTCATTTTATCACGTGATTATCACTCACTTTATGATGAGAACTTTTTAAATTTTAGTCATTAAATTGCTCAAATTTTACTTTATGGTTAATGCTTCTTGTACCTAGTTTGATAAGGTATCATATCCTACCTCAAGGTCATAAGAATATTTTTCTATATTATCTTACAAATGCTTTACCATTTTCCTCTCAAATGTGGATCTCTATATAAAAGAGATTAATAATTAATTTTGTATACGTGGACACCCACTTGTCTTTGCCCCCTTTATCAAAAGATCTCTTCTTTTATTGGAAGTCAAACATGCGCATAGGGAAAACTAGCATGCCGTTACCCAACACGGTGGTCCTTCATTCACAAATAATAATTACACATATACTGTAACAGCCATGATTGGCTAGGTTATTCAATCTTCTGTAATTTTAGAAAATCCCAAATTCTCTGGCTTAAAACTAATTTATTATGCATCAGCAGGGAGTCTGTGCTAGAACTAGTCATATGCCCTACCCAGTCACACCAGATCCAGATATTTGAACCCACCATGTGGTCAAAGTCCAGCAATGTTTGGCAAACAGACTTAATGATAAAACAGTCTACTTTTCTGATGACTAAACATTCAGCTCACTGTCCCTGCTGCTAGCAACATGTACTTTCTCTCTCTCCCCAAGGGAGATAATCCAAAATTCCCACCCAGGCATGGCATCAAGCACAAAGTCCAGGACTCTTGGTGTGGTAGATTGAATGTATTCTATCTGCCTAGCCCTACCTCACCCTGCCCTAACCTCTGGAACGTGTGATCAAGTTATGTTACATGGCAAAAGGGACTTTGCAAATGTATTAATATTGCAAACCTTAAAGTAAAAAGAATATCCTGGATTACCAAAATGGGTCCAATCTAATCTCAGAAGCCTTTAAAAGTAAAGAACAGTCTTCAGCTAGAAGCGGAAGAGTGGTGATCCAGAGAAGGCTTGTGTATTTCTCTGCCAGATGCCCATTATGGGGCAGGCAGAAATTGAAATCCCATTGGACAGATGATGAGAAGGCCCCTAATAACCTTTAATTAGGCCCGGATATTGCTGAATGACTAGAGCTCTTGTCTATGCTCCTGTTCCCCACAGAGCTCTTCTTTCTCTGTTATTTTCCACAATCATATCAGAAATGGGCATTGAAAAATTTGACCTCCTTGGGGATTGATCAGCTCTTCAGTCTGTTTCCTACTGTTTGGATCCTAAGGTTTGTTGCATGCCTTAGTCACAGACATTTTTAGTCCAGGTTGGCAGTTTCTTTGACAGTACAATCTATTTAATCCCCTGACTTTTGATCTCATGAGCCAAAAGTCGCAGCCATGGTTCTTTACAATATATGCTTCTTAGATTTCCAGACATACTTCTAAAACATACTGCTATATTTCTATGTTTCTTAATTCCATACCCCCATCTACCTATATACCTAATTATGAATTCTATGAGCCTGTCAGTCATAAATGAAATAACAATATTTTCCTCAGAGATGTTTTCCAGTTGGGAGCCTCACCCTTCATTGTGTCTTTGTTCTAATTCACTTATGCTTCAATATTCCCACAGCATTTTGCATATACATCTATCCTAGCACTGATTATATTTTTACATTTCTCTGCAAATTTCTCTGAGGCAGAGGCTTTGTCTAATTCATCTCATATATTCATTTTCTACCACATAGCCTGGCAAATAGTCGTTGGCTCAGTAGGGGCTTATTAAACCCATGATTGTATCTGAAAGGGTTAAGGTTCCCAATGCTTATTTAACTCAGTTGCAAAACCAAGAGTCCACCATGGTCTATAATCATTTACACTCTGATTAGAGATTTAGGCAATTGAGAGGCTATAGTAAATGAATTGATCATTAAACTCATATATGGTTACTTGGGCCAAAGCTGCAATGTCATACCTCTGGATCTGAAGGAATCTGTCTTGCCAACAGAATCGTCAGAAATGTACAAAGTGTAGTGTGGAGACCTTCCTTATTTGCAAAGAGCCATCTCCTCAACTTGCAGAACAGATATGTCAAAAGCTTATATTACTCCAGCTGGAAAAGCTTGAATGGAAGGAAACTGCAGTTCATGATACTGAGGAATTACTTGTAATTTAAAAAATAAAAAAAGAAAAGAAAAGAAAAGCTCAGGTGCAATTGTCTATGGAATATTTAAATTAAAAAGTAAGCAGTATGAAAACTAATAATTCTATTCTTCAATGTTTTGGAGAAAAGTGCTTATAATTTGAGTGGTGGGGTTTTAAAAAATTTTTTTTCATTGATGTCTTTGTGATCTAGCAAGCAGCACTTATGCAAAAATGAGTGTCTCTGTGTCTGAGGGTTGTATTTAGACAAGATGCTTCAAAAAGTCAATGTACAGTAGCAATTAAATATGACTCATTCCATGTTAAAACTTTGCAAAGGATTTGCTAAAGTGAGCTTACAAAAGATCCATTTAAAGAGGTAGGCCTATAAAAATCCTTAATAACTGCAGTGAATTGAAAATAATTTTTTTTTTTTTTTTGTATTTTTGGAAATGTTTTGGATGATTTTATTTTATTTTGGAAACAGTTTTCCATCTCTTGGAAAATAAACGCTTGATGAGCAGTGCATAAACTTTCTTGTTCTCTTTTAAACCCCAAGCTAGGATGATTTGAATAAAATGTTTTACTAAAACATTTTCCAGCTTTATTTTACCTGTAGTTCATTAGTGTGAGCTGACAGAAGCCCTCTCGGTATGTTACTTTGATTTTCTGTTCCTGGGTCTGTGAATCACAGCTTGATGACCTTGAGTCTTGATAGGCTGGTCTGGTTTTGAGGGCCTTGCTATTCTTATTGCATATTGTCGAGATCATTTACAAGATGTATTAAGTAAAGGCATAATTGTTGTTATTGTTTTTTACTTTCCCCCCCTCCACACACACACCTTATTAATCTAATTTCTGAGGGTTGGCTTCACTATAGAACTTACTCAAAATAACACTTTTCCAAGCATCAGACCTCATGAGGATGCAAGGAACCTACAGTACCATCTGTAGTAGGGGATTCTGTGAATGTTTTAGGTGTTGCAGAAAGTGTTTAGGTCTCTGCCCTGGGCATTAGGTTGGCATTTTGCATGCTGTGTGCCAGTTCCCAGCTGGCCAGCACTAGTGAGTCTGAGAACTATACTGGCTGGCTCTGTCTGCACAGTTGTTGAATTCAGTGGGCCTCTTAGGCTCAGCAAGCCAATAAAATCCCCCAAATCCTTATTCAGGAATAAGAATTCTAAAGAGAATTTCTTTTATAATTTTTTTCTTGCAGATGCAAGTATTCTTAGGACCAACAAAGTGCCATTCTATCTTAAAATAATTTTTTCTGCTTCTCTCTACAAAAAAAAAAAAAAAAAAAAGGAAATAACCTGATCAATATGGAGTGCCCATAAAACATTCAGCAAGTCTGCCACTTTTTTTTCTTTTCCTGTTTGATATGTATATCTTGCTTTACACTGAAATTTTGGAGATAACTTTTGGGTTTTTGCTTCCTCTGCTTAACCATTCTGACATCTACTTAAAAACTAGTAGACTTTAAGTGTTCTCACCACACACAAAATATGATCAGTATGTGAGATAATGCATATGTTAATTAGCTTGATCTAGATACTTGAAAATGTATACATATTTTTCTAAAACATTAGATACATACAATTTTATTTGTCAATTAAAAGATAATTTAAAAAACACTGCAGAAGAAAATGGGATCCTAAGAGAAAAGAAAATATTGTAAAGAGAAGCTTGAGCCCTTAATGTTCACTGCTCCCTAGCAGGGAGCAATTCCATAGCAGGAGACAGCGCTGATTCCAACCTCTATCTTCATATAATTCTAGTTTGGAGTCAACTGCTTCTAACCTTGGTGACAGGTACATAATAGTTTGTCAATAGCTGTATATTGAATGAAAGTAGTAAATAACAGCCCACTGCCTTTATCTTATTATGCATTAACCATTATCTCATTAGCCCTTTTATGAGTCTTCATCTACTTGCTAAGACACTATAGATACTTTATTTACAACACATAATTAACTTTACAGCATCCCTTGACGTAGGCATTGCAGATTAGAAAGTTGAGGCTCAGAGAGGCTCAAAGACTTGCCCAAGGTGAATTGTTAAATGATAGAATACGGATTTGAAACCTGGTTTGTCTGCAAAGCCCATGAGACAGCTATACCATTCACACTAGTGCTATCAAGGACAAACTTACCTATGTAGAGCAAAATACCACCTTATAGAAAGCTTGTATTTTCCCAGAACAGAAACCCACTTAGTCTAGCTTATGGAAAAACAAACAAATGAACAAATTGCATCATAAGAATGAAGAATTATGTCCTAAGCCCAAGCATAGGCATGCAAACATACCTCAAGTGGGGCTGAAATCAAGAATTGGGAGCCCCCAGGAACTGAGATCATTCTCATAAAAACTTTCAGTCTAGTGGGCATAAGGACATTAGTTGAATAACCGTACAAATACATGTAAAGTGTCCCTGTATTAAGCGCATCATGAAAAGGTTCATGGTGTTATAAGAAAAATTGATTCGAGCTCCCACAGCAGATCTCATGTGACTTCATCTGAACATTGAGGAGTCATTAACTAAGATTAAAAGAAATAAAAAGTAAGAAGACCTTTTTTTATTTTTCTTCTTGGATTCACATATAAGTGAGATCGTGCAATATTTTTCTTTCTGTGTCTGGCTTATTTCACTTAGCATAATGTCCTCTAGTTCTGTCTCATTGTGGCAAATGGTGGAATCTCCTCCTTTTTTAATGCTGAATAATATTCCACAAAACAGTAGTTATCAGGGTTGGAGGGGGTGGAAAGCTGGAGTTGTAGGTCAAAGGATACAAAGTAGCAAATGTGTAGGATAAATAAATTAAAAGATTCCATGTAAAACATGAGGACTGTAGTTAATAATAATGTATTATATTTAGGATTTTTACTAAATGATTTGATTATAACTGCTCTTACCACAGGGAGAAAAATAATGGTACCTATGTGAGATGATGGATATGTTCATTTGTTCCATTACAGTAATCAGTTTACTATATATGTATTTTATGACATCATGTTGTATACCTTAAATATACACAATAAAATTTATTTTTAAAAAATAAGAGCATTCCAAGTCAATATCCTTTTATCTTTCAAGACTCTACTCAATTTACTATACTGAGATAGACTTTGATCTTCCAAAAGTAAATTGTATCCTCACCATTATTCTCTCCTAACCTGTACTTTTATTTATTTCTCTTTATTGCAATTTAAAATTATCTATTTACATGTCCTGATTTTTAAAATACCTATTTCTCCCACTCTACCCTATAATTAATATAAATATCTGGGTCACCTTTAAGGCCATCTTGAAAATATGTTTCACCAAAAAGTTGAAGAAAGTAACAACACAGACATGTGGATATCTAAGTTATCAAAAAGAGGAGGTTCATGACTTAGAAGACATCCAAAGAACTTTATATATGGTATTTTGGCTTCTTCAGTCTCTTCTTCTCATGTTTCCCCTTCTAGCTAATTCCACTTGTCTTTTTTTCTCTTGTCGCTTATCCATATTGCCAGCATGGCCCCAATGCATTTCATTGTGATAAAATAAGACAGAGACGATGATGATAGTTTCTCAAAAAACATTAGTGCAGCATCAAAATGGTGTGCATTATACAATTTGGTGGTAGAATCCTCTATTAATATCTGTATGTGGAATAACAATTTAAAAAGTTTCCATCAGATGAATCAGATAAAATAGGAAAATAAGTAAGTGTATTTGAACTGGTATGTGTTTGTGTCGTCTACAGCAGTAGAAGAAAATAGTCAACAAAGCTTCAAATACGGTACAGGTTAACTCATGCATTTATCCACTCATCATTTAAATAAGAAGGTAAATTAATATCTGCAATGTGCTTGCCTCTGTGCTAAGCACTGGAAACACAATAGCAGACAAGATAGACATGGTTGCAACATAAATGTAGATAAAACATATAGTGAGAATGCAGGTATTAAATAAACATTTGTTGCATCAAATGTTTCAAATGTTTCACAAACAAGATTAGATTCTCCCTCTGAAAGGAGTTGTGTTTCTCTGTATGTCAGAAACAGATGTAGTGCAGTAATCAGAGTGGGTACTAACTCAACTCAGATGGCCATATGGAATGATAGAACTAGCACTGATATTAAAACTCATCTAGTCTACCTACCTCCCACCACAGTATTTATAGCTAACAAAACTGAGACATGTAAAGAGACTTGCATAAGATTAGAGACCTACTTATCTGCAGTATTTGGACCTGAAATGAGAACATCTGGGTGCTATTTCTACCACATCATACCACTGCATCTGTCTTCCTTTTCTTTCTCCTCATTAAAATGGCTTAGTTGAGAAATGTGTATGGATGTATATAGATGCTGTATATTTATAACATTTAAATTTGTCTCAGCATATGAGAATACATATATATAGCTATATACACACTATATATATATATACGCATGCACATATACATACACATTTATATAAGCCTTATCTATTTATATGCATAATATGGATAAATATTATTTTTTTAAAGTTTTTCTCTGAAATTTTATCATCTCCCTGATACACATTCTCACAATATCCTCAGTATAATATCATTCTTCCTACAAATTCTATTCTGAATCTCAACTTCTTTGTAAAGCTATTCCTGAAATGTTAGTCGACAGTATCTCTCCAGAAATTTAAGTCTATTCTAATTGTTTCAAGCACCAAACCTGGTACCTCGCACATAATATGTGCACAGTAACTAATTCTGAGTTAGATGTTATGTATACAGTTCATTACCCAAGTACACCATAATTTCCTCAAGACTAGGAAGCATATGTTATACTGTTTGTCCACAGCTTCTGGTACAATTGTGAATACACAGACATATACAGGAGTTTATAACTGGAAATGACTTTAAGAACAATCTAATTTAATCTTTTCATTTTACAGAAGATAAAATATATTTCTAAAAATGAAATAAGCCTTTTTCTAAGTAATGGAGCCACTTGGTTGTGTTGAGATTAAAATGTGTTGGTCTCATGACATTCTGATACATCATATTGAATCTCTCAATTTATATTCAATACATATTTGTTGAACTGACTGAACTGAATTTTGTAGTGTGTGCATGAGAGTATATGTAATGTGTATTCTCATATCCGGAAGCAAACTGAAAATATTACTGATAGTATGTATTGGCTTTCAAAGTCAGAATAAGTAAGATGGAGATGGGTCTATACCTCATACAACCCACTCAGGTACTTTAAATATAATAAATATTTGAAAAAAATCACAGTGACAATGAAGTTAATTGTTCTTACTATGTCAAGATTGGCATTTTTGTTCTGAATCATGAATATCTGACAATCATCAGCTTGAGTCACCACCCATGACATTTAATTCTTCTCTTAACATACTATTGTTTAAAAAAAAAAAAAAGGTTTATCCCTCACCCCTTCAATGATTAACACATCTTCCTGCTTAAAACCTTCTCTGAGGCCCTCCAAGCTCACCTTCAGTTTCCCTTTAAAATCCAAGTGACAGGAGTTTCCCAAGAAGAGACATTAGGAATGATAAATATCACAGGGCACAAGAACCACAGAATTTAATGAAGGCTAACATATTTCATTTACACATGAGTTGTGGAGGCACAGAATGAGAAAGCAACTAAGGTTACATAGTTGGTAGCAGAATTGGAAAAAGAACTCAGGCCCCTAACTTCATGGTTTTAGTATACATCCCACCTAGAAATGAAATCAGGAAAAATGTAGGATGATTAACATTATAGTTGAAATCTCCTATACCTTTACATCATACTTTAAGTATATATGTTTGACATATCACAATGCTTTAAAACAGTCAATTAAATATTAAAGACCTTTTAAAGAAATCTTTTAAACTTCTCCACATATATACCATTCCCTGTATGTTCCAATCCTTTGTGTAGATCCAGATTTCCATATGGTACAAGTTTCCTGCTGCCTGAAGTGTTCCTTTTAACACCTCTATGGTGCCTATCTGATAGTGATGAATACTCTTAGGTCTTGTATTTCCAAAAATGGTGTTATTTTATCTTATTTTGGAAACATAATTTTGTTGGATATAGGATACTAGGTTAATGAGTTTTTTTATGTGTGTGTATATTATTTGTATCAGTACTTTGTTGATATTGTCCCATTTTCTTTTGACTTGAATTTTTCCCAGTAAGAAGTTTCTTATCTTTGTTTTTCTTTTCTAATCTTTTGCTTCTGTCTAGGAAATGGGTCTCTTTTCTTTGGCTGTGTAGGACATTTATCACTAGTTTTAAGCAATAGAATTATGATGTGTCTTTGTGGGGTTTTTAAAAATATTTTTCTGGATTTATTAAGCTTCTTCAATCAATGGGTTTATAGTTTTCATTGCATTTTGAAAATTTTGGGTCCTTGTTTCTTCAAACAATTTTTTTGAACCAGTCAGATGTTTTATAATTTATGCTCTGTTCTGCTTTTTTTTTTTTTGGAATCTTTTTAATGCTGATTTTATTCTAGATACTTTCTACGTCTGCAAGTTATATTTACTTCTGCAATGTCTAATCCATTTTTAATTCAATCCAGTATATTTTTTGTCTGAGGTTTAATTTGCATCATTTTTATATTTTCTATAGCTCATAACACATTCATGCTTTTTCTCTACCTTCTTGAGCATATGGAGTGTATCAATAATAGTGGTTTAATATCTTTGTGTATTATTTGTTTCATCTAGACCAGCTCGGGGTCGGTTTCTGTTCACTGATTTTTCTTCCCATTATAGGTTGTATTTTCCTGCTTCTTCACATGTCTGGTAATTTTTTATTGGATGCCAGGCATTGTAAACTTTATGTTAGTGGTTGCTGGACTTTTTTTGTTATTTCTTCCAATATTCTGGTCTTTGTTTTATTATAGATTACATGGTAGTCTTTTGTATCTTTTGAAGCTTTTTTTTTTTTTTTCAGTTTTATTCGGTGGATACAGGGCATTAATTCATCTAGATTTCATACCCTCTGAGGTCCCTATTCAGAACCCCATTTGTCAGTAAATCTTTTCATTTTGGCTGGTAGAAACATGAACTTTTCCTGTTCTTGTGTGAGCAACAGGATTTTTTCCCACCTGTTCCTTTCTGCTGATTCTTTTTCCGGACTTGGTCATTTCCTCAAATTCATGTGCTAATTAGTACTTATCAAATGATTTGTAGTGAAACCTCAGCAAATCTCTTAAATCTCTCTATACTAGTTTCCCCTCTCTAGTATTCTGCCATTTTTGCCTCTCTAAACATTAAACACTCTCTCCTCAACTCAGGGAGCTGGCTTGGTTTGGGCTCCTTCTTTCTGCACCGTGGCCTGGAATCTCTCTCCAAGTGGTCAGTTAGGATAGTCGTGTGATCATCTCAATTGTTTACCTTCTTTCAGAGAGTGTCCTACACTGCCTGTGGTCCAATGTCTGAAAACCACTGTTTCATATATTTTCTTCATGTTTCATTTACTGAATTTTCTTAATTTTTTATGGATACATGCAATATTTAAGACCGAATCATGTTTTAAATATCTGTGCTTAAATCTAGAGAGTAGCCAACTTAATTTTTAGCAATCAATGCTTTATTTTTTTTTTCTTTTTAGAGTGAAATTTTTTTTTTTCTTTTTAAATCTGGATGTGAATTTTTTTTTTTCTCTCTCTGAATCTTATAGGCATTATAGTATCAGACTGGTAAATATTCTTTTAATTCTGACTTTGATTTTTAACCAGACAAGTTACAGATGGCTAAAGTTTCATGGAAATGAAGTAGGAGAGATAAGGCCAGTCTGGCTGCGTTAATTCAGATTGTTTACAGCTTTTAGGGCTATGTTAAAGAACTTGGATTATATCTTATAGCAGGTGGGAATCCAAGAGATTTTGAAGCAGGAAGATGTTCTCACGAAAGCTGCACATAAGAGGATTAATATGGTCATAGAAGAAATTGAGATGGGAGATTAGAGGCAAGGATACTTAGATGGTATAGCTTATTCTAGTCAGTAGATATGGACCAGAAGTAGCATTATGATGTTTTGTATACACATCCCAACTAAATTAAGAGATGTGCTTAACTGACAAGCAGTAAAATTAACACTGAGTTTTCATTGCAAATAATGATGGCTTTGGGGGGAAAAAGCTCTCTCTACTTAGGAAGCTGAACTCACAGTATTGGGAAGTTCAAAATGATATGATAGCTTATTTCCCAAGCAACCAGGATGTGACATGCACTCCTAGCACCTGGATCTGTTCCAGAGGTTTGCTCTGTATCCAGATGTTTGTTTTGCACTGTGTGCTGGCTTGTGATTCTAACGAAGGCCACTTAGTGGTGCTGAGCTTTTGAGATGTGCACACATATCTCAACCATTTGTCAATAAGGAATTACTCCTCTTTATCACCTGCCAGAATCTTTTCTTAAACCTACCCAACACATTATCTAGGGGAGAAACACCAGCTTTACTTTGTTTCCTAAACATTTTATCAGATTAACTCGTTTTCAATTAAACAGAAGGAGATTAATTAAATTGGCTCTTTAAACTGATAAAAATCATTAGCATGAAGTAAACTATTTATGGTTGTGTAGGAAGAAGGATGAGCAGGAGAATCAGTAGAAACCCAAACCAACCACCAGCTCATATTTGGGAGCTTTTGTTAAAAAAAAATAAAATAAAGGAATTTCTTCCTTGGTGGTTTTCTAAGGTCAGGTTTCAAAGGGTGATCACTATCAAAAATAGAAATATAGAATATTTTCTGAAAGGGAAGGGGAAATATTTGCATGTCAAAACAAGAAGATGACCAATGATTTTCTACAGGGAAAGAGTTGGTTGATAAGCACGCAAGGAGACCAGCCTGTGGGACCACAGCAATGATCAATATTTAAGCAGTCAACCTGGTATAGGAGAGAGGAGAGAAAGCTATATTAAGTGCTGTAGGAGGCAGGCTGGATTTAATTTCAAAATACTCATTAACTACCTGCATGGACCCAAGATGCTCACCTCACCTCAGCTCTCCAAGCCTCTCTCCTCTTGTCATTTAAATGAGAAGACTGAAATTAATTTGAGCTAAGGTCCCTTCTATTTCTAATTTGGTGTGATTTTTTTTTTTTTCATGTCCAGGATGTTATGACCTGACAAGCATAAGGAGGGGGATGTTTTGGGGGCTTTGTAGAACTCAGGGGGCAGGCTGGTTGTGTGGATACACTGTGAATTTGTCTCCATGGCTCTGTGCATATGAAGAGGGAGATGGGTTTTCCATTTTTGGTGAGATATCCATTTGTTAAGAAACTCCATTATTTTATTTTATTTTATTTTTTCTGGGTAATGGAGTTTTACAGAAGGAAATAAATGATTTGTGTCTATTAAAGAAGCAAGAGCAGCAACTGTACATTTTTGAGAGCCCCATTAAATGTGTTCTGTTTCCTGTACTGTCTTTGTTCATTTGGGTGAGAATTGATGAGCCCAATAAAAGGCTGAAGTAAGTGAAGGGCTAAATGAACCAATTAATTCTTTTTTTCCCAAAACAATGAAGATACCAAGCAGAATGCAGAATAGCCCAGAATTGAAATTGACCCTCGCATATCTCCTAATGCGACTTCTCTGACAAGCACAGAAAACAAATCCCTGTTACTCTTCAATTTCACAGCTATATACATACTCAGAAGGGATTTTGACAATAAAATATAACTATATTCTTAATAAAGTAGCAGTCATACTGAGTATATGAATTTCCCCCACTCCCCTATTTTTGGCCCAAATTTGATCTTTAAAATTCTTCCCTTTCCTACCCCCAAAAGTTTCAGTGTTAACCTTAAATTTCTTAACAATATTTTCACCTCTAAAGAGCAAAATTGATACTACATTTTTAACAACTTTTATGAATTTGAGGAACAGCAGTAGAGTGTACATGTTTACAGTGTACCCATAGACGTTGGATTCAAACAGAACTGATGCTTAATAACAGCTTTGTGACCCTGAGCAAGTTACTTAACATTTCTGAGCTTTTGTTTCCTTACCTGCACAAGAAAACATAACCATTCTTCCTCTAAGTGTTGCTGTCATTGCATGAGGTAACTCAAGTCAAGCGATTAACCAAACATCAAGCACATACTAAACACTTGGGCAATGGAAGTTGTCATTATTTTCTGTCCCATTCTTGGGAATGCATAATAATATGGTTTCCTCCTGGCATAATGTGATAAATAATTTACCCCCAAGGCAATAGAAAAATTCCTGGGACCAAGGGACCCTCTACACCTAATATGGGCATTTCACTGTATGCTGTCTTACCAGGATTATCTATGCTTCTTTCACCCTGCTATCAAGGACAGTCAAATTCCTGCATAGGCACAATGGTATGCAGTGCTTTGATGAGCCAGGCAAGAAGACAGCATGAGGGGGCCGATTGTTCAAGTCTCACCTACTCAAGGCTAGCTTTTCTTCACAGCCAGACACTGAAGCTCTTTCTACCTCATTAACCTCCCTTGAAATAGAGATAATAATAATACCAGCCTCACAGAGTAATTGTGAGGACAAATGCTTAATATAGTGCATACTAGGTCGCAGGCTCTCCTCTAAGTGCTTATAATACTAATTTCTTTAATCATCATAGCAACAGGGGTATACTGGAGCTGGGTCATGAGAGCCAGTTACTAAGTATTCAAGAAATGTGTGAGCTGTTTGTTAAAATGTTGAAGGCTTGCAGTAGGCATTGGTAGGAGTGTTTACACCACTGACATTGGCAGACCCCACATCACTGAATAACCCTGTGAAGCACATGCTATTATCAACCCCATGTTACAGCTGAGACACTGAAAAAATAAGCAACTTGCCCAAGGCTCATAGTTAATGAGTGCCAGAGCTGAGTTTCAAACCCATTCAGTCTGGCTTCTAAGTTTATGTGTTTAAACTCTATACTAGGATCCTATGTGCTTAAAACACTACAGAATAAGTGCTCAATAAATGCTGGCTATTATTACCATTAAAAAGGCATTTCCCTCACTGCTTAACTGTCTTCCTCTGTTCTTTCACTATTCTCTCTCATCTCTCACATAATCTCAGGTCTTGACCCTCTGTGTTGAGGAAGGAACCATGTTTTTTTAATTATTAGCATTTTCATCACACTTGAAATCATTAGAAGGAGCTACAGATTTGGATCAAGTCCCTTAGTATGCAGGTTTTGATGGAGGAGAAAATAGTATAGCTGCATCCTGGCTGTTGTCTAAGCTGCTGGGAGCAGGGGTGGTCATGCTGGTTGTGAGAATGTCCCTGACCCTGCTGCAAATGAAAAGAAGTCTATAAAGAGGAAGAGTTCCAGCAGTAGTGGAACCATGTGCTGGTGCCATTTCTTCCTCGAGTTTACACTACTTGGCTGTGGTTCTGAATTTCAGCCAGGCCACTTGTGAGATGTGGACCATGTGGGAAAGTAAATACATTTAGTGTTTCTTCAACAGAAAAATGTGAATAGTGGTAATACTTATTTTTCTGGCTTGAGGTGATACTTAAAGGAGATAATGCAACATAAGAGTTATAAACTAGAAAGTGAGATATACATATCAAGGCAGTGTTGTTAGCAAAGACCATGAAGGCTACACTCCCATAGAAGTCTTCACTCTCTTGCTGAAGTCAGGAATCATGCACAGTATCAACAAGTACTAAGCTCTTATGTACCAGGTTTCGCAATAAGCTGGGGACTTCAACATGTCCCTCACGAAGTCCTTTACTTCAAGGTATTCAGAGACTGTAAAGGTAAACAGTCAAAAATAGATAACTTTAGTAAGTGCTACAACAACCCAGACTATGGAAGAAGTAATTCTTCCCTGAAGTGTCAGAAATGGAGTTATCAGTGAGGAAGATACATCAGAGTGCCTAATATAAAAGGGAATATGAATGTTCTAGATAGAGAAACTAGCTAAGCATAAGTCCGGAGAATTAAAAGAGCTTAGCTTATTTGGGGAGGTAGTCTAGCATGAGTAAACTGTAAGGTTCTAGCATAAAATAGCTAAATTTGAACTTCTTACTCCACATCTCACTTAATATTTATCTTCTAAGTTCACCTGCCTTATTAAGGAATTTCTTTTAGTATCTTGGCTGGCAGTCTTTTTTCTTTTAGTATTTTGAATATATCATTCTGCTTTCTTCTGGCCTGTAGGGTTTCAGTTGAGAAGTCTGCTGTTAGTTTGATAGGGGTTCCCCTATAAGTGACCTGATGCTTTTCTCTTGCTGCTTGTAGAATTCTCTCTTTGTCTTTGAGCTTTGCAAATTTAACATAATATGTCCTGGGGAGGATCTTTATAAGTTGAATCTGTTTGGGGACCTTTGAGCTTCCTGGATCTGAAGGCCTGTATCCCACCCGACACCTGGGAAGTTTTCTGTTACTATTTCCTTGAGTAGGTTGTCAATACCTTCTCCTTTCTCCTCCCCTTCAGGAATACCCACAATTTGGATGTTAGAGTGCTTGAGGTTGTCTGCTCTCTCTCTTAGATTTTCCTAACTATTTTTAATTCTTTTTCCTTTTTTTTTTTTGTCTGCCTGAGCTATTTCAAAAAGTCCATCTTCAAGCTCTAAAATTCTTTCTTCTATTTGCTCTACCCTGTACCACCTCACTCCGGCTAGACTGGCTATAATCAAAAACACAGTGAATAACAAATGCTGTCAAGGGTGTGAAGAGAAGGGAAGACTACTGCACTGTTGGTGGAACTGTAAATTAGTACAACCACTATAGAAATCAATATGGAAGTTTCTCAAACAACTACAGATAGATCTTCCATATGATCCAGGAATCCCTCTTCTGGCTATATATCCAGAGGAATGGAAAACATCATGTCGAAGAGATACCTGCACTCCCATGTTTGTCGCAGCTCTGTTTATAATACCCAAGATATGCAACGAAACTAAATGTCCATCAGTAGATGATTGGGTAAGGAAACTGTGGTATATGTACACTATGGAATACTACTCTGCCATAAAAAGCAATGAAATACTCCCATTTGCAACAATGTGGATGAACCTGGAGAAACTTATTTTGAGTAAAACAAGCAAAGCAGAGAGGGATAAATACCACATGTGCTCACTCATATGCAGGAGCTAAGAGAGAAAGGAAGGAAGGAAAGAAAGACCAAAGTAGTGTCGTGATCCAACAGAGGGAGGGAACATTCCTAGGGCTACAAATTGGAGTTGAGGGGAGAGTGGGAGAGGGAGGGAGGTTGGGGGATAATTGGGTGGGGACAAAGGGTACAAAAATAATTTCTGGAAATGGGTATGCCCCCAGTATGACTCTGGCCTTCACATCATGGGCAGGAGGGGTGACAATTAGCTTCGTATCTCATGAATATTTTTAACAAATAAATAAACAAACAAACAAACAAGCAACAAACAAACAAATAAGCAAATAAATAAATAAATAAATAAATAAAATAAAGAATTTCTTTTTATTTCTAAAGTATCAACAGATGGACACATTCAAAATCTACTAATCCTGGGTTTTTATGTATAATAAAGACTTAAATTATTTCCCTGTAATTTTTTTGATTACAAAGTTATATGAGAATACAACCTCATTATTAAAATGTTCAAGCCTACATAACATAAAGAAAACATGAAAGCCTTCCCTGTCAGCCCAATGACTACTTCTGAAAATTAATTATTTTAATGGACCTTATTTCAGTACCTCTCTGTACTTTAGCAAATATTTATATCTAGACATTTAGGATCTATACATGTGTTTTATTTCTTTACTTTCTTGCCGCATTTTACTTAAGTAAAATTTTTTCTATAACTTGCTTTTTACTTTTTTTTACTTAGAATATACATATTGAGATATATTTTATAATAGCAATGTAGGTCTATATCATACATTTTTCAGGTGTTGTTTTATTGTTATCTGCAACATCATTAGAAAGACACCACATAGACATATTAACACATTCAAACGGTACCAAAAAAGTCCAAAATGAAAAATGGGTCTCTTTTTCACACCTTACTCAACCTCACACTTTCCAAATGTAACTGTTATCTGTATTTTTTATTTCAGAAATTTCCAACAATCATACATATATCTACAGGCACGTGTATGTATAAAATGTTATATACATATATGTACATTTTAAACAAATATGAGTATTATAGACAAACTGTGCTGTATTTTGCCTTAAAAAACTAAGCAATAGAACTTGGAGATCTTAAATATCACTCCTTATGTATAACCACATAAGAAAGATAGATAGATAAATGTAAAGGGAAATTACATCGTATGATTAGTAATATATAATATGATTAGTAATATAGAGAATGTAGGTGGCATAATAGAATGGACTGTAACTGGCAGAAGGGTTCCACTTTAAATACAAGTGGTCGCTTTTTAACTAAAGCTTTAGTAATCACATCAAAAAGTAATCACGTCGGAGGAGGAGTCAAGATGGCAGAGTAGTCGGTTCCTGGTGTCGCTCTCTCCCAAAGAGCGACTAATTTGCAGCTTTTGAGGAGCAGCGACAGAGGACCTGAAATCTGTGCTGGAACGGACAGGAGCCGCCCACTGTGGGACCCCAGTTCGGGTTGCTCCCCATGTCGTAGAGAGACTTTAGAGCCTTTGGGCTCAAACACCCCAAACCTGCCGGCCAGTGAAGGCATTTGGGGCCGGGGTGGGACTTCCAGCGCAGGCTGTCCCATCTCCATGAGTGATCTGAGAGGCACAGGTGCCCAAGCCCTCCGTCAGACGAACTGGTGAAGGCTGACAGTATGGGAATTTCAGCCCAGGCCATCCTGTCTCCCTGAATGGCCCGAGAGGCTCTGGGATCCTAAGCCCGGAGTCAGACAAGCTGGTGAATGAAGGCAGGGTGGGACTTCCGGCCCAGGCTGTCTGTCTCCGTGAGTGACTTGAGAGGCTCTGGATTCCCACTCCACCGGACAAGCCAGTGAAGGCAGGTGGGCTGAGACTTCCGGTCCAGGCTATTGCCTGCTGTCCAGAAGCAGCAGACCCTTCAGAATCCAAGCCAGACCACAGGGTGAAAGGAGTGAACTGAGATACCCCTGGCCACAATGACAAAACACCAAAGGAAAGAAACCAGAAATATGAAAAATCAAGAAAGTACATCACCACCAAAGGAAATTAATAACTTGCAAGTGCTAGATGCTATAGAACAGGAAGTCTTTGAAATGACAGACAAGGAATTTAGAGTAACTATTCTAAGGACACTAAATGAGAGAATGGACAAAAAGAAACAACACATCTAAACAAAAATCAGTATAATGCTAGGAGTAAATCAACACCTTTCAATAATAACTCTGAATGTAAAGGGACTAAATTCCCCATTCAAAAGACACAGACAGACTGACTGGATTAAAAAGACGGACCCAACAATATGCCTTCTCCAAGAGACTCACTTGACCTGTAAAGACACACATAGACTAAGAGTGAAAGGATGGAAAAAGATAAATTATGCAAGTAGAAATGAAGAACGAGCTGGAACAGCTATTCTTATATCAGATAAAATAGACTTTAAAGCAAAAACCATTAAAAGAGATAAAGAAGGCCAATATATAATGATAAAAGTATCTATCCATCAAGAAGACATAACAATCAAAAATATATATGCACCTAATGTCGGAGCAGCTAGACTTACAAAGCAAACACTATTAGATCTCAGAAAAGAAATAGACACTAACACCCAAATAGTGGGGGATGTGAACACCCTTCTCTCATCATTGGACAGATCATCTAGGCAAAAACTCAACACAGAAACACAAGATGTAAACAATACTTTAGGCCAATTGGATTTGGCAGATATCTACAGAACATTCCACCCAACAACCTCAGAATATTCATTCTTCTCATCAGCACATGGAACATTCTCCAGGATAGACCACATGTTAGGTCACAAAGCAAGTCTTAACAAATTCAAAAATATTGGAATTATCCCATGTATTTTTTCTGATCATAATGTATTAGAATTAGAAATCAATAATAAACAAAACTCTGAAAACTATACAAACTCATGGAAATTAAACAACATTCTACTTAATGACATGTGGGTCCAGGAAGAAATTTAACAGGAAATCAAAAAATTTCTTGAAACTAATGAAAATAATGACACATCATACCAAAACCTGTGGGATACTGCAAAAGAAGTTTTAGGGAGAAATTTACTGAATTAAATGCTTACATCGGAAGAATGAAAAGATGGCAAATCAATAACCTCACACTTCACCTTAAAGATCTAGAAAAACAAGAACAATCCAAACCTAAAGTTAGTAGATGGAAGGAAATAATTAAGATCAGAGCAGAACTAAATGAAATAGAAACACTAAAAACAGTACAAAAGATCAATGAAACAAAAAGTTGGCTCTTTGAAAAGATTAACAAAATTGACAAACCTTTAACAAGACTAAGGAAAGAAGAGAGAAGACCCAAATAACAAAAATTAGGAATGAAAAATGTGATATTACAACTGACACCTCAGAAATACAAGGAATCATTAGAGACTACTATAAACATCTATATGCCAACAAATTTGATAATCTGGAGGAAATGGATAAATTTCTGGATGCATACAAATTAACAAAACCAAGCCAAGAAGATATAGAAAATTTTAACAGACCAATAACAATAAAAGAGATTGAAGCTGTTATCAGAAGGCTCCCAACAAAGAAAAACCCAGGACTAGATGGGTTCACTGCAGAGTTCTACCAAATCTTCAAAGAGGAACTGATACCAATTCTCTACAAACTGTCCCGAAAGACTGAAACAGAGGCAAATCTCCCAAACTCATTCTATGAGGCAAATATCACCCTGATACCAAAACCAGACAAAAATTCATCAAAAATAGAAAACTACAGGCCAATATCCTTGATGAATATAGATGCAAAAATCCTCGATACTATACTAGCTAACAGAATACAGCAACACATACAGAAAATTATACACCACAAACAAGTGGGATTCATCCCAGGGATGAAAGGTTGGATCAACATATGTAAATCAATAAATGTGATACATCACGTTAATAAAAGCAAAGACAAAAACCACATGATCATCTCTATTGACGCTGAAAAAGCATTCGAGAAAATTCAACATCCTTTCATGATAAAGACTCTCTACAAGTCAGGAATAGACAGAAAGTATCTCAACATAATTAAAGCCATATATGATAAACCCACCACCAAAATCTTCCTGAATGGGGAAAAGCTGAAAGCTTTTCCCTTAAAAACAGGAACTAGACAATGATGCCCACTTTCACCAGTCCTATTCAACATAGTGTTGGAAGTACTAGCCAAAGCATTCAGAGAAGAGAAGGAAGTAAAGGGCATCCAGATTGGAAAGGATGAAGTCAAGCTGTCCCTTTTTGCAGATGATATGATCCTATACATTGAACAGCCTAAAGCTTCTATAAAAAACTCCTAGAGTTGATAAATGATTTCAGTAAAGTTGCAGGATACAAAATCAACACACAAAAATCAGTGGCATTTCTACACCCCACGAGTGTACGTGCAGAAAAAGAAATCAAGAAAGCTAACCCATTTACAATACCCACCAAAAAAATAAAATATTTAGGAATAAAGCTGACCAAGGATGTGAAAAATCTCTACGAAGAGAAATACAAACCACTGTTGAGAGAAATTAAAAAGGACACAAGAAGATGGAAAGATATCCCATGCTCTTGGATTGGAAGAATTAACATTTTGAAAATGTCCATATTGCTCAAAGTGATCTACAAATTCAATGCAATCCCCAATAAAATTCCAATGACATTTTTCTCTGAGATGGAAAAAGCTATCCAGACAGTTCTATGGAACAACAAAAGACCATGCATAGCCAAAGCAATCCTGAGCAAAAAAAATAAAGCTGATGGCATAACACTACCTGACTTTAAACTATATTACAAAGCTATAATAACCAAAACAGCATGGTGCTGGCATAAAAACAGACACCCAGAACAATGGAACAGAATAGAGAACCCAGAAATCAACCCATATGCCTGCAGCCATCTGATCTTTGACAAAGGCAGCAAGTCTACTTACTAGGGAAGAGACTGCCTTTTCAACAAATGGTGCTGGGAAAATTGGATACTCATATGTAGGTGAATGAAACTAGACCTGTACCTTTCATCATATACCAAAGTCAACTCAAAATGGATTAAAGAATTCAATATACACCCTGAAACAATAAAACTCCTTAAAGAAAACATACAGGAAACACTCCACAGAATTCATGAATAGGGCCCAAAAAGCACAGGCAACTAAAGGTAAAATAAACAAATGGGATTATATCAATCTAAAAAGCTTCTGCACAGCAAAAGAAACAATCAACAGAGTAAAAACTCAACCAACAGAGTGGGAGAAAATATTTGCTAAATATACATCTGACAAAGGATTAATATCCAGAATATACAAGGAACTCAAACAACTTTACCAAAAAACAAATAACCCAATTATAAAATGGGCAAAGGAGCTGAACAGACATTTCTCAAAGGAAGATATACAAATGGCCAACAGACACATGAAGAAGTGCTCAATATCACTCAGCATCCAGGAAATACAAATCAAAACCACACTAAGATACCATCTCACTCTAGTTAGGATAGCTAACATCCAAAATAGTGAGAATGATAAGTGTTGGAGAGGTTGCAGAGAAAAAAGAGCTCTTATCCAGTGTTGGTGGGGCTGCAAAATGGTGCAGCCTTCATGGAAAATCATATAGAGTTTCCTCAAATAATTACAGATAGATTTACCATATGACCCAGCTATCCCACTGCTGGGAATATACCCAGAAGAATGGAAATCATCATGCTGAAGGGATACCTGTACTCCAATGTTTATTACAGCTCTATATACAATAGCCAAGAGCTGGAACTAGCCAAAATGTCCATCATCTAATGAGTGGATAAGGAAACTGTGGTACATCTACTCAATGGAATACTACTCTGCTATAAAAAAAGAAAGAAATACTAACATTTGCAGCAACATGGATGGACTTAGAGAAAATTATATTAAATTAAACAAGTCAGGCACAGAAAGAGAAATACTACATGTTCTCACTTATTTGTGGGAGCTAAAAATTAACAAGTAAATAAACATACAAACAAATAGAGGGTGAGGGTAAGAAGACAGAATAACCACAAAAATTCCTTGAACTATTTAAGCCAGGTGCACAGATATGATTTAGTGCGGGGGGGTGGGGGGAGAAAAAAGATAAAGGGGAATGAAGATCAAGCACAATGTATTTTGAGAAGTAAAATAAAATAATAATTAAAAAGGTAATAACATCAAAAAGAAATTTACAAAATTACATCAAAAAGGAAAAAAAAAGATAAATGAAGCCAGTATATCAATATTTGTTTCTTTAAAGTAGTTATGTTGCATAATTTTTTATCAGTTTTTGAACAATTTGTCTTTATTTTATCAAATTTTCTCCATGTTCTTCACCTATTTTATGTTGAGTTACTGATATTTTCCTCATTGATTTATAAGGTATGAGCCTTTACTTTTTTAAATGCTTAAACTGAATTGTCAAAATTTGTTTGCTCCAAATTTATGCATTAATATGTTAGGAAAGAAACTAAAGATGGTTAATTATTCATAATAATGCTCTTGAATTTTACAATAATATGGCTTAGATACAGATAAGCCTTGCTATATTTTATTTAGAATGATTTGTCTCGCCTTAACAAAATGCAAGTAACATAATCTCTATCAAAATCCAAAGCATAACCCTGAGCTGTAATTTACAAAGAAAACCTCACAGAAAAATCTATATTAAGTAGCAAATATTCAATGCCATTCCTATATTTTCCAAGCCCAAGAAACATCAATTTGTATTTTTTTTTACAATTGAACTCCAACCTTGCCACTCACTCAGGAAAAGGCAAGATGAGATATGAAAATTGATGTATCAACTGTGATGACTGTCTTTGCTTCTGTCTTTTGAACTCTGCAAGGAGATAAGGCAAATAAATTAAGATAAATTTAAAAGTTTTTTAGAGTTCATATAGTTTAAGTGAGGAAAGAAATCAGAAACATCAGGCATCACTTGATTTTAGGGCTTTTGACAGTTGAGACTCCAGCAGCCTTTGATGTTCTGACACCAGCAGACAACCTGCAATGATGGACTCTTGGCAAGTTCAAGGTTTCCTTAGACTGTGTTGCATCCACCACCTGAGTTTGATTTCTAACAGAAATAAATGGATTCCAAGGTCATCCCTACTGGTAGAATCTTGACCTTCAACTATTCTCCCATCATAGATAAGTCACCATATGGGCTTAATTTTTGATTTTTACTGTTTAAAATTTATTCCCTTCCTTTGTTCTTCCGTATTTACAAAAACGAATCTCATTTGTCCTTAGTGAAGGGGAACCAAAATAAACAGTCCTGAGATTTAACTTCAGCTCTGTCATTTAGCAGCATCATTCTATTACACAAGTTGGTTAACTTCTCTAATCTACGATTTTTCTATTTTTGTAAACTAGAGATAAAATTCCTATATTGTAGAATTGTGAGAATTAAATGAAATAATGTTGCAGTACACCTGTTGGTACCTGCACATAATAAGCCAACAACAAAGATTATTATTACCATGTGTATGGTTTTTATTGTATTTTATATTATAATGAAGATAATCAAAAAAATTTAGGTTTCCAAATCTCTCTATATATCTACTATCCTCACTCCCCTAGCCCCACCACACATACTTTCCTCAATCACAGTGTATTTAGAGAATGACAATTTTCTACAAGCTAAGTGGCTAAAAATAGGTGTGCGATTACATCCTAATCCAACACTGTTAGTTTCCTATTTTTCTCCCTGTTTCCTATATAAAAATAAAATGCAAAAATTACTAAGCAAGACTTGAACTCTGTACTGGCCCATTGGTGAATTTCTCATGTTGCTGGCCATGGGGACAAAAGATAAATCAAAATTTCATATTCATTGCTTTCTTGTTGTCGTTTGTTTTTGTTTTGTTTTATTTTTAGCTAATAGTTTCACATGTTAAAAAATAAGATGTGAAGTAGAAATAACTACGTGCCTGGGCAGGATGGAAAAGAAGATGAAATAGAGTTACTCAGGAAATTTAGAATCCACTAGAGTAATAGAATATATAAGCAAATTTTAATGAAATCGCTTTTCAAGTAAAATTTCCAATTATTCATTTTAAAACACCATAAGGGAGAGTGATAAAAAGCCATATACACATGAAGTCTTTAGAGTTTTACTCTCTTAGAACCACATATGCCAAATTTCCAAGTAAATGTCAGTTTTCTTTTTATGCAAAGTATTAAAATATCTTTAAATTTTATGGTTATACAAAAACATGGAGTTAATCTTCATTATTAATTTTTGGAAAAAGTTCATGAAGTAAATGGGAGAAGAATTTAATATTATTATGATTGACAAGGTCTTTTCAACTGTCCAGCTGTTCGCCTTAAACATGTCCAGTATTAAAAATAGTACTTCATGATAAATAAAAATTTTCTGCCAAAAACCATGTCGTGTCACTGGTGAACTTATTTATATTGGGGCCTGTAGTAAAAAGAGCTTTAGTATACTACGTATGTTCAATCTATACAATTAGAAATATATTGGCTGCCTACTTTATGCAAGGTACTTCTCAAGGCATTGGGGAAGGACAGAGAACAATCTGGTCAATTTACCTGCTCTCCTGGACTCATATTCTAGAATATTACAAAGTTTGAACCACATTAATTTGCACAACATCCCCACGAAGGAGGTCAATTGTTATTATTATTTCTTTCCCATTTCAAAGATGAAATAATAGGCCTACGTTAAGTACTTTGTCCAACTAACACATTTGGAATTTGAGGTGTTTTTTATCCCAAAACCCACACTATTTTATTATATTGTAGAAAGATAAGAAATTCTATATTTTGGCATGACCACTATAGACTGTTCGAATAAAATATAGAATACCTGATTATAACCTTCTTTTCTGGGTAATGCTGAACTGCTGATGGCCAAGTGGTATCTATCAATCCTGAATCAATCTAAATTAAAGTCTCCAGCTCCTAGAGAGTTAGATAATAATCTCCTGGGAGGACTCCAGCATGCTGAAACACTACCTGTCACAGTCAGGCTGTGAAGTCTACCTTAACAAAGAGGAGAAAAGGTGTGAAAACACCCTCTTGTGCTTTGTAATCGGTTACTCATCTTGAAACAGGGATAAGAAAAGGGTGAACACATGTACCCAGCAAACGCTATTCATCTGTCGCTTCCTGGAGGCCTCCAAGTGATAGGGTGAGTCATCTCTGTTATATTATAAATCTCTACCATCAGGAGCCTCTTCCTCTCTGTACAGTCTAGTGGCCAGAAAAAGTATCAGACTTTTTCCTACCAGACTTCCCCAAATTTTAGTTTTAATGAAGATAACTCTGAATAGATGAGATTCATGGGCATTCTACTCAGACCTCTGGAGAAAGTTTAGATAATATCAATTAACAATTTCCCTAGCATCATTTCCATTTAAAAAATTACTCTTCAGATGGTTTTATCATGAGAATATCACCAAAAGAATTTTGTCTGAGGAGTAAGATTATTGTAGCTGTGCAAGTTGAGAGGTACTTCTCAGATTCGCGGCAATACTGAATTATCATTTTGGTCATGTAGGTTGCTGTTTTGGGATTACATCAGATTAAAATTTACCGAAAACTACTGTCCTCCAGAAGTCAGTAGCATGTATTCAGCAGATTTCTAGTCCCTCGAAATATTCTGAAAGAGAAAAAAAAAAGGCCAGGGGATTGCAGTGGGGGCAGGGCGTGGGGGGAGGGGTGGGCTTCTGTAGTCAATTGTGTGATAAACACACCAAATATTATCTCACCTCATAAAGAGCCATAATGCATAAAAGCATGCTAAATTCTCTAATCTGCCCTGAGGATATGATTAAATTTATTTAGTTCTATTATTCCAAAACATAGTTGACTACAAAACCCTTTTTCACATCAAACTTATTTATTACTTTTAGAACATGTTCTTTGGAGATCACAACTCAATTATGATGATAGAAAGAAGTCAAGCTAACTTTCTAAATTGCCACATCTTTCTATGGAGAATATAGTCAATAGTTAAGTTGTATGAAGTCCATGTAAAAAGAAACTTAAGAAGAATTTAGAAAAGTATCAATTGCAAAAATTCAAAATAGATGTGACAGAATGCAAGGGTAGGAAATAAAAACAAGATTTCTACAGTTTGATGAATTATACAATAGCGCAATGCCCAGCTTTAGGAAGGTAAGAGTGATGGACAGAGTATCTAGAGAACGATGTCTAAATCTGGTTGAATTTAAGAACGATGGTGTCAAACTCAAGTGCTTCTGGGAGAGGCATAAATAGGATGGTGAATAATCTATGAACTTTTGGATATGATAAATGGACCAAAGATCAAGGGAGCAAAAACATTGCCATGAGAAGGCCTGGGCTACCATTTTTGTTTTTTTCAAGTCTACTTTAATAGCTTTATAAATGATATTTCAACTTCCATTCATCCCCTAGCCCATCTTCTGTATAAGAGCTAGAGTGATTATTTTAAAATTTAAACTAACATTGTGTCATTTCCTTACTGAGAATATTCCAGTAAAATCCACAGTCATTACCTTTTTTTGTGAAGCTCCCTGGTCTGTCCTCTGATTGCCTTTGAGCTCATTTCCTACTCAACTCCAGCCCACGCCAGTTTTCTTATGAAGTTTTACAAATTCCATGCACACTTCCACATCAGGGTCTTTGCTGCTGGGATTCCCTTTGCCTAAAGTGCTCTTTGACTGGCTGTACACGTGTTTTCTACCTTGTTTTACTCAAGTCTCCCTTCAGATGTCCCCTTCTCAGGGAGGATGTCCTTGACCTGGCTCTTGCACTCTCTCCTCCCTTGTCCTGCTTCACTTTTCTGCCGAGCACTTAGCACTAGTTACTCATTTGTTTACTTCCTCTCTTCATATTGATGGAAGTAATGCTAAATGCTGTAAGAGATAAGCCTAGAAATTTTAGCAGCATGATATGAGAGGATAGTTTTCCTATCGGTATGCGCTCCTTCTGTTGATGGCAGCAGGGAGATGAGGGTGGGGGTCTGCCCCATATAGTCACTCAGGAACCAAGACCAACAGCTTTAGTCTGTGGCTTCCAAGCTGGTCTTGGCATCTTCATATAGTCAGTGGGCGAGGGAAGAGAGTGGACGGCATGTGGGAAATATTTATGAGCCAGGCCTGAAAATAGCATATATCAGTCTTCCTTCCACAATCCTTTGGCCAGAACTCAGTCCTGCGGACATACATCCCTGTGGAGAAGACTTGGATATGCAGTTCAGCTCTCTGTCAAAAAGAAGGTGAGACGTTTGGTGAATAGCTACCTAGGTGTTGTCATAGTCATTCAAGTTAAAAGGTAAATTTCATAAGGGCAGGGATTTTGTTTTGACTGCCATTTATTCCCATCACCTAGGACAATACCTGGCACATAGTGTTCTACTAAAATACGTATATACACATACACATACATATATACAATCACACATATGTGTATATATACAACCATATATACACATATGTGTGATTGTATATATATACACACACGCACACTCTCAAATTAAAAAAATAAATATAAAAACCCGATGTTTGTATAATGTTTAATGTGTATCAGGAATGATCTCTGTGCTTGACAAAGAGCACTCTACAAATCAAGACCATGCAGTAGGTGCTATTAGTGTTCACATTTTACATATAAAGTTAATGGAGTGAAGAGATGAAAAACACTCCTGACGTCATAGAGCTAATAAAAGTTGGAGTAGAGATTGGAATCCAGTTTGTCTGGATGCAGAACTCACATTCACTTTACACGGTGCTACCCTAGATATGTATTGAATAAGTAACCACATAAATAAGAAATTTCAAAAGGTTAGACAAATTCATTCTCTTTGAGATGGGCAGCTTCATAAAAAGTGAATTTTTGCGGTGGGTATACAATCAGAAGCAAGACAGTATCATTGAAAAGAAGTCCTTCTCTGGATGGACATCTGAATTAGGCATATCCAGTAATTATCCTAACTATAATTCTAAGATTTTCTGCTTTTCTGTTCTGGTCGTATAATATATTTTTCATGACGTAGCAAAGTAAATACAATTAGAATCCATTCCACTTTTATTAAAAGACTTATTCTTTATTTTCTATTGTTTTGGCTATTTCATTTAGAATGGTGCTTGAGAAACCCTTTAATAAGAAAGTTCACCTTCTGTCTTTCATCTCAATAAGACAGGACTTATGTGTAGGATTTACAGACCGAAGGAGAAATGTTAAGCCTAAATTCTAACTCAAAAATCTATTTTAGTGACATGCCTTTAAATGCCATCCCCAGAAACCCACCTCTTTCTTGATATAATAAAAATATGTGTAACTTACACCTTCTCCTAGCACAGACACAAGTCACACCCTAGCTTCTGCACACACGGTAATGGTTTCTGAACCTAAAAGAGTGTAACACAGGAAACAGGGCAATTATGAGACACTACAATGTATAAAACTTTTTAATTTAGAAAGGTCCTGGATTTTTTGTTTGTATATTTAAAAAATAATATCAAATGTTATTTATAAGTGAAAAATCTATAGTTCCCTTGTGATTTTAAAAGTTATGAACACATGGGGTTTCATAGATCAACCAGGTACTGGTTAACTAACTGATTAAGATTTCCCATTGAGTATTGATAATGACCAGGCCAATGATTTCAGTGATTTCAATTGATTTCCAGTGGCCAGATTACTGTTATCCGGTGTGATTTTGTTGCTGTTTTGGTTTTGTTGTTTGGATTGTAGAAGGACTTTGGGCTGTTGAAATATATGCCACTAATATTGAGTCTTTTGAAAGTTCTGGGTTTAAAAGGAGATCCAATTCATTCAAAACTGGGGGGCAAGGAAAAATACTTTCACTAGTAATTCCATGAACCTGTCATTGGCCAAGATGTAAATTACCCATTAAGAAAAGGAGCCATCTGCTGATGAGTGAGCACAGAGTTAAAGAGGGAAGGAAGAAAGGAAGGAAGGAAGGAAGGGAGGGAAAAAAATAAAGTAAATATTTGAGGTAGGTATTGCCAGTTGTTTGTTATCATACATCACTCTCTTCTGAGTGGCTGGATAGCTTGCTTATTTATGTATATTTATGCATATGTACATACATATGTAAGCACATATGTATTTATCTAGTGACTTCAGCATTCTGCTTAATACTCTGTTGGTTAATGTGCTTATAATTGCTGGATTCTTGCAAGTAACCACAAAACAATTATGAGTGCACACTCCCAATGAGATAGCACGTAGATAGCAAAATAAAATGTAATTACCTTCCTCCCCTACTCACACTTGGTGGTGTAGTACTGTGAAGCACTGATATAAACTGCTCTTAAAATGTTTTATGATGTCCTCAACTTATTTTCCTAAACTGTAGCCTACTGTCCTCCTGGATAATAGTACACAGAGGCATGCTGTTCTTGTCCATGTCTTCTGAAGTCATTATTAAAAGTTTCACTAAAATGTTTCAACTGTGTCCTTGGTAATAAGCAAATGTTCCCAATAGCCGTAGACTTAATATTTAGAAATCACGTAACAGTCTTACCAAAGACCTTTAAAAGCATGATAGGTGCTCCCTAATACAAAATGGAAAAGGTTCTCCAGTGGCATTCTCTCTGTACACACTAAAACACAGAGAGCACAAATACCAAGTTAGATTTCTCCATCTTGAGCACCAAGGACTCCAGTAATTACATCAGCTAATAAAGTTTATTTTTCTTGGTTTATTTTATAATTACATATACATATATTTATGTGTGTATTATAATTAAATAATATGAGTGGGTATATAATGATGATTCATCAGAATAATTCTATTTACCTACTAAAAACAAATGAGCTTAGGAAGTAAGAATTGCCTTATATACTGTTTTGTTACAGCAAAAGGAGGAGGTCACAAATATATTGTTTGAAAGGTGAAATATTTCTGCATTCTTCTGGCTACAACTATTTTCATTTTACTGTCCAGCGCTCCTCAGACATTCAGATTTTTTTAAACACTAGCATGGGTCATCAGTCCACCTATCGATTCAGTCATCCATTAGTCCATGATTTATTCAATAAATACTTATGTATGATAAACATGATATCTCCTTTTATATTTTTATATTTTTATTTATTTTTTAGTTTTATTTAAATTTTATTTTATTTTGTCAGTATACAATGTGGTTGATTATTGTGGCCCTTTACTGAAACCTCCCTCCCTCCTCCCTCTCCCCTCTCCCTCCCAAAAACATCATATCTGTTCGCTTGTCTTATCAACTTCAAGGAATTATAATTAGTATGTCTTCTTCCCCCCCCCCAGGTTATTTGTGTATTTGTTAATTTATTTTTAGCTCCCACAAATAAGTGAGAACATGTGATATTTCTTTTTCTCTGCCTGACCCATTTCACTTAATATAATTCTCTCTAGGTCCATCCATGCTGTTGCAAATGGCAGTATTTCATTCTTTTTTATAGCAGAGTAGTATTCCATTGTGTAGATATACCACATTTTCCATATCCACTCATCTGATGATGGACATCTGGGCTGGTTCCAACTCTTAGCTATTATAAAGAGTGCTGCAATGAGCATTGGAGAACAAGTATACCTTCGACTTGATGATTTCCATTCCTCTGGATATATTCCCAGCAGTGGGAGAGCTGGGTCATATGGTAGACCTATCTGCAATTGTTTGAGGAACCTCCATACCATTTTCTATAGAAGCCGCACTATTTTTCAGTCCCTCCAACAATGTCTGAGAGCTCCTTTTTCTCCATAAGCTGGCCAGCATTTATCATTCACAGTCTTTTGGATATTAGCCATCCTAACTGGGGTGAGATGGTATCTCAGTGTGGTTTTGATTTGCATTTCCTGAATGCTGAGTGATGTTGAGCATTTTTTCATATGTCTGTTGGCCATTCATATATCTTCCTTTGAGAAATGCCTATTTAGCTCTTTTGCACATTTTTCAATTGGGTTACTTTTTTTGTTGTAAAGTTGTTTGAGTAACTTGTATATTCTGGATATTAATCTTTTGTCAGATGTATATTTTGCAAATATTTTCTCCTACTCTATTGGTTGTCTTTTAACTGTTAATTGTTTCTTTTGCTGTGCAGAAACTTTTTAGTTTGATGTAATCCCCTTTGTTTATATTTCCTTTGGTTGCCCATGCTTTTGGGGTCGTATGCATGAAGTCTGTGCCCTGTCCTACTTCCTGAAGTGTTTCTCCTATGTTTTCTTTAAGAAGTTTTATTGTTTCAGGGTGTATATTGAATTCTTTAATCCATTTTGACATGATTTTAGTATATGGTGAGAGGTATGGGTCTGATTTCATTCTTCTGCATATAGATATCCAGTTATCCCAGCACCAATTGCTAAAGAGGCAGTCTCTTCCCCAGTATATAAGCTTGGTGACTTTGTCAAAGTTCAGATGGCTATAGGCGTGTGGGTTGACTTCTGGATTCTCTATTCTATTCCATTGATCTATGTGTCTGTTTTTATGCCAGTACCATGCTATTTGGGTTATTACAGCTTTGTAATATAGTTTAAAGTCAGATAGTGTTTTGCCTCCAGCTTTATTTTTTTGCTCAGAATTGCTTTGGCTATGCATGGTCTTTTGTTATTCCATATAAATGTCTGGATAGTTTTTTTCCATTTCTGAAAAAATGTCATTGGAATTTTAGTGGGGATTGCATTGAGTTTGTATATCACTTTGGGTAGTATGGACATTTTCACAATGTTTATTCTTCCAATCCAAGAGCATGGTATATCTCTCCAACTTCTTGTGTCCTCTTTAATTTCTCTAAGCAGTGGTTTGTAGTTCTCATTATTGAGATTTTTCACATCCTTGGTTAACTGTATTTCTAAGTATTTTATTTTTGGGGGTGGCTATTGTAAATGGGTTAGCTTTCTTGATTTCTTTTTCTGCATGTACACTGGTGGAGTATAAAAATGCTACCAATTTTTGTGTGTTAATTTTGTATCCTGCAACTTTGCTGAAGTCATTTATCAGCTCCAAATTTTTTTTGAGGCTTTAGGCTGTTCGATATATAGGACCATGTCATCTGCAAACAGGGACAGTTTGACTTCATCTTTTCCAATCTGCATGCCCTTTATTTCCTTCTCTTCTCTGATTGCTCTGGCTAGTTCTTCCAATACTATATTGAATAAGAGTGGTAAGAGTGGGCATCCTTGTCTAGTTCCTTTTCTTAAGTGAACAGCTTTCAGCTCTTCCCCATCCAGGATGATATTGGCAGTGGGCTTATCATATATGCCTTTAATTATGTTGAGATACTTTCTGTCTATACCTAAATTGTAGAAAGTCTTTATCATGAACAAGTGTTGAATTTTTAGAACACTTTTTCAGTGTCTGTAGAGATGATCATATGGTCCTTCTGTTTGATTTTATTGATATGGTGTATCACATTTATTGATTTGCATGTGTTGAACCAAACTTGCATCCCTGGGATGAATCCCACTTGATCGTGGTGAATAATTTTATGTATGTGTTGCTGTATTCTGTTAGCTAGTATTTTAGTGAGGATTTTTGCATCTATATTCATCAAGGATATCGGCCTGTAGTTTTCATTTTTAGTTGTATTTTTACCTGGTTTTGGTATCAGGATGATGTTTGCTTCATAGAATGAGTTTGAGAGAATTGCCTCTGTTTCAATCTTTTGGAACAGTTTGTAGAGAATTGGTGTCAATTCTTCTTTGACTGGTAGAATTCTGCTGTGAATCCATATGGTTCTGGGCTTTTCTTTGTTGGGAGCATTCTGATAACAGCTTCAATCTCCTTTATTGTTATTGGTCTGTTCAGATTTTCTACATCTTCTTGGCTCAGTTTTGGTAGTTTGTGTGTGTCCAGAAATTTATCCATTTCCTTCAGATTTTCAAATTTTGGGGCATATATAGTTGTTTACAGTAGTCTAATGATTCCGTGTATTTCAGAGGTATCAGTTGTAATATTACCTTTTTCATTCCTAATATTTTTTATTTGGGTCTTCTCTCTTCTTTTTGTAGTTAGCCATGCTAACGGTTTGTCAATTTTATTTATCTTTTCAATAAACTAACATTTGATTCATTGATCTTTTTTGTCATTTTGGTGGTTTTAATTTCATTAATTTCTGCTCTGATCTTAATGATTTCTTTCCATCTGCTAACTTTGGGTTTGGATTCTTCTTGTTTTTCTAGTTCTTTAAGATGAAGTATTAGGCTGTTCACTTGCCATCTTTCCATTCTTCTGAAGTAAGCATTTAATGTGATAAATTTCCCCCTTAGTACTGCTTTTGCAGTATCTCACAGGTTTTGGTATGATGTATCATTATTTTCATTAGTTTCAATAAATTTTTTGATTTCCTGTTTGATTTCTTCTTGGACCCATATGTCATTAAGTAGAATGCTGTTTAATTTCCATGTGTTTGTATAGTTTCCAGAATTTCATTTGTTATTGATTTCTAATTTTAATCCATTGTGGTCTGAAAAAGTACATGGGATAATTCCAATTTTTTTGAATTCATTGAGACTTGATTTGTGACCTAACATGTGACCTATCCTGAAGAACATTCATGTGCTGATGAGAATAATGAATATTATGAGGTTGTTGGATGTAATTTTTTGTAGATATCTTCCAAGTCTAATTGGTCTAGAGTGTTGTTTAGATCTTGTGTTTCTTTATTGATTCTTTGCCTAGATGATCTGTCCAATATTGATAGTGGAGGATTCAGGTCCCCTGCTATTATGATATGAGTATGTATTTCCTTTTTTAGGTCTAATAGAATTTTCTTTATAAATCTGGCTGTTCTGACAATGGGTGCGTATATACTTATGATTGTTATGTCTTCTTGATGGATGAATCCTTTTATCATTATGTAGTGGCTCTCATTATCTCTTTTTATGGCTTTTGGCTTAAAGTCTATTTTTTCAGATATAAGAATAGCTACTCCAGCTCATTTTTCATTTCTGTTTGCATGGTAAATCTTTTTCCATCCTTTCACTCTTAGTCTATGTGAGTCATCATAGGTGAGGTAGGTCTCTTGAAGGCAACATATAGTTGGGTCCACCTTTTTAATCCAGTCAGTCAGTCTGTGTCTTTTAATTGGGGAATTTAATCCTTTTACATTGAGTTGTTATTGAAAAGTGTTGATTTACTTCTAGCATTTAATTGATTTTTGTTTGGATGTCTTAAGTGTCTTGTTTCTTTCTGATTTACTGTTTGTTTACTGTACTTGTTGGTTTCTTGGGTTGTAGATAAACATTTTTTTTTTCTCTTCATTGTTGGCATTTTTATTTTGCCAGTGGGTTTTGATTTTTCTTGAGTTTTTATGGCCCTGGTAGTTATTTTTCAGGTACCAAACTCATTACTCTGTTGAGAATTTCTTCTAAGGGTGGTCATGTGGTAGTGAACTCCCACAGTTTTTGTTTGTCTGAGAAATATACTATTTTCCCTTCATTTCAGAAAGAAAGCCTTGCAGGATAGAGTATTCTTGGGAGACAATTTCTGTCTTTTAGTATTTTGAATATATCATCCTATTCCTTCCTGGCTTTGAGGGTTTGTGATGAAAAGTCTGATGTTAGTCTGATTGTGGCTCCCTTAGAGGTGATTTAATGCTTCTCTCTTGCAGCTTTTAAGATTCTCTCTTCGTCCTTGAGTTTTGCCAATTTGACTATAACATGCCTTGGAGAGGACCTTTTTGGGTTGAATACAGTCAGGGATCTTTGAGCTTCCTGAATCTGAAGATCTGTGTCTTTTCCTATACCTGGGAATTTTTCTGCCACTATTTTGTTGAATATGTTTTCAATGCAATCTCCTTTTTCCTCCCCTTCTGGAATACCCATGACTCAGATATTTGAGTGCTTAAGGTTGTGTAATATCTCTCTTAGATTTTCTTCAATGTTTTTAATTCTTTCTTCTTCTTCTTCTTTTTTTTTTTTTTTTTTTTTTTGTCTGCTTGTGTTATTTCAAACAGCCCATCTTCAAGGTCAGAAGTTCTTTCTTCTGCTTCTGCAAGCCTGCTTGTTAAACTTTCCATCGTGTTTTTTATTTCATTGAATAAATTCTTCAGCTCGGCAAGCTCTGCTACATTCTTTTTCAGGGCAATGATTTCCTTGTACATTTCTTCTTTCAGGTCCTGTGTACTATTCCTCATTACATCATGTTGTCTAGCTGAGTTTTCTTGTATCTCATTTAGTTTCCTTAGGATTATCACTTGAAATTGCTTTTCAGACATTTCAAGGGCTTCTTGTTATATAGGATCTAGAGCTTGAGAGTTATTACCCTTTGGTGGTGTACTTTCTTGATTTTTCATATTTCTGGTGTCTTTCCTTTGATGTTTTGTCATTGTGGCAAGGGATTTCACAGTGCACTGGTTTGAGACTATTGTCTGGCTAGTATGCTGCTGGGGCTGCCAATTTGGCACAGCTGCCTCAGTGTCTGCTCAGTCACCCACTGGTGTCTCAGGATCATAGTCCCCTCAGGTCTTGGGCCTCTCTGGGGAGGCACCTCTCTGGTCAGCGTGCACTTGGCTGGGCTGGGGATGCGGTCCAGTGGCCACAAGGCCTACCTGCTCGGTTGTACGCTGGCACCACAGGGTGCATGGTCTCCGTGGGACTTGGGCCTCTCCAGTGGGGCACCTCTCCAGGTTTTTAATAAGACTTTGTCTCCCAGCTGGAAAGGGTGCAAAGTCTCATCAGGTGGAACAGGGAACCTGGTCTGCTGTGCCGCTACCCTCTCAGGTCTCCTCAGTCCTCCTCTGCTGTTGCTCCTGCTGCTGCTACTGCTACATCACCCCATGCTCCAGTCCGCCATGATCTTTGCTTTTAAATAACCTCCAGTTTCATAGACAGTGAGAAATGTAAACAAATGCTAATGATATGGTTTGATAATTGGCATAGTGGAGATATATGTACATGGTATAGTAAGAACAAAGGATAAAGGAGACTCTGTTTTGTCTAAGAGGTATAAGAAAGTAATGATGGAGCTAAAATTTGAAAAATGACTAGGCAGTGGTCAGATGGACAGAGCAGAACACCCAAGTCCAGGAAAAATCATGTGAGAAAAGATGATATAGTCAGGGAATTAGATGTGCTTGTCAGACTGAAAAGTAAAAGGGACAAGATGTTGGCACTTATGGCCCAGGAAAGGAAAAACATTAAAAAGAAAAATCAGATACCTTAATTCACACTTACGTGTTGATGACGAAAGATATAATATGGCTCATTGTGGGTTAAATTGTGTTTCACAACAAATATTATGTTGATGTGTTAATTCCTAGTAGCTGTGAATGCGATTTCATTTGTAAATAGGGTCTTCACAGATGTAATCAGGTTAAAATGAGATTAGGATTTAGGTGAGCCCTAAATCCAGTGATTGGTGTCTTTAAAAGAACAGAGAAATTTGGAAATACAGAGAAGACAAACACAGAGAATAGAAGGTCATCTGAAGATGGAAATAGAGACTGGAGTAATGGTGCCATAAGCCAAGGAACATCTGGAGCTACTAAAAGCTAGAAGGGACAAAGAAGGATTCCCCCGTAGAGTCTGAAGGGGTTGTGTCCTGGCCACATCTTTTTTTTTTTTTTTTTTTTTGTCGTTTTTTCGTGACCGGCACTCAGCCAGTGAGTGCACCGGTCAGTCCTATATAGGATCCGAACCCGCGGTGGGAGCGTCGCCGCGCTGCCAGCGCAGCACTCTACCAAGTGCTCCACGGGCTCGGCCCTCCTGGCCACATCTTGATTTTGGTCTTCTGACCTCCAAAACTTGAGAGGATATATTTCTGTTGCTTTAAGATACCCTATTTATCATGCTTTTTTATGGTAGCCTTAGGAAACTAATATCCTGCTAGAGTATGTTTAATTTTTAAAGGACACATAATGTAGAGAAAGCTCCATCAGAAAAACTGCTTTTCAAGTGTTAGTTTATACATTGTGACATTTGGGCCAATACTGATAATCCCACCTGTGTTGTTAGTCAGGGTTGTTTGGAGAAATAGAATTGAAAGGTATGGAAGCTGGGCAGTCCCACAATATATTACACGCAAGCTGGAGAACCAGAAAAGCCGACGGAATAATTCAGTCTGAATCCAGAGGATGGTAGGGATTGGAGAAGTGGTGCACTTGTCTAAGTCCCAGAGACTGAATATCCAAGAACCAGGAGCTCTGATGTCTGAGGGCAGGAAAGATGGACATCCTCATTCAAGGACAGAGAGAGAATTGAACCTTCTTCTACCGTTCTGTTCTATTCCTAATAGAACATGGATTGGATGATGCCTGCCCATGTTGGTGAGGGCAGATTTTCTTTACAGTCTACAGATTCAAATGCTAATCGTTTCCAGAAACACCATCGTAGACACATCCAGAAATGATGTCCAGCTATCTGAGCATCTCTTAACCCAGTCAAGCTGGCAGATAAAATTAACCATCACACTGCCTCAAAATCTACCACATAAGCAACTGCAATTCATATGTATTCATCATTCGACTGCCCATCTTCATTACATTAATACCAAAGTGTCACAACTCGTTGAATTCTGAGAAAGATACTATTCAAGTTAGAAAGTGAGTGCCAAATGGCTGGGCAGCTTATACTTGAATACTTCAAATGATAATAAACTCACTTCCTTCAAAGGCAGTCTATTCCATCCTCGGATAGTTTCAATAGCTAGAAATTTTTTATGTGGAACTGATATTGCTTTCCTTGTCATTGTCAACTTTGGTTTTTGTTATGCAGGCACACAAAGTAAATTTAATCATACTTTGCTAGAACAACCCAGAAACACTGATTCCTGCCCAGTGTCCCCAAAATCTGTGTGCTTTTTCCAGACTGAACAGCCTTATGTCCTTCTAGCGTGGCTCAGGTAATATGGTTCCATGCACAGCTCTGTTCCAGTTGCTCCCCTCGTCTGGTTTACATTAGCCATGTGCACTGGCATTTCAGCTACATGTCTTTTTTGCTGCTAGTCTTCAAAGGGTTGGGCTCTGTTCTTCTGTGACGTCACTACATGACTAGCTTGCCCAAGTAAAACAAGGTTTAATTAAATCTTAATGTTTCTCCCAGTTCTTTACAGAACTAACTGTTATTTTCACTCCCTTGTGCTATTAGCAGAATACATAATGAGAGCATATGGAGCACAGAATCAGCTTCACTTACAAAGAGTGGCATTTGTCCTCTCCCTAAGCTTACCTTTTGGCTCACGACGGAAGTGTCACTTTTTGCCCCTGCAGACCCCTAGACCTATATTGTGGTAATGTTTGTTCTTCTTGAGTCACAAAAGTGTCACCATACAAATTTTAAAATATATTAATATACCTAAGTGAAAAAGAAGCCATATTTAGTGCAGAAAGTTTTGGGGTTTCCCCTACATGCTGCTAGTATCTGGTTACATTTTCACATTCATGCATTGTCTTCATTGAAACCGCTGGTCTTCTGAGCACTCCAAAAGCAAATAACCTATAAAATATTCTGCATTCAAACAGCTATAATTTCTCTTTGGTTGTTAAGTTATGACAGAATACTCTTCAAGATTACTACTCCCTGGATGAAAAATACTAAGTGATATCACCTAGGGACTACTGGGATTGCTAATTTTTCTGACCTACTCCTAAATCTTCTCATAAATCCTCAGGAAATGTACCGTACCTCAATTATTAAATGTTGATCCAATAATAGCTATCCTGATGGTTCACAATTATTATCTGCCTTAAGAGAAGTACAAGAGAAAATATGATTATATGGGTTGATATATACATGCTACTTGTCAACAAATCTAGCTGTCTCTGACAGCTAAAGGCAAATAAGAAAAAATAAATCACAACATGTGATCTTATTGTACTGTACCATTGAACTGATAATGATGCAAATACATTCTTTTGAGCAATTCAGCTCTTGCTTTCTGAACTTTTTACTGCAGATAACAGTAATGACATGCTCTCTTTATTTTGGCAAAAACAAACAAACAAACAAACAAAAAAGAGCCTAGAAGACTTCCTAGACCCAGAGATCCTAATTCCCATATTAAATAAGAATGGTTAAAAGTAGCTACATAGAATTAACTCCACTTTAGATAAAAATACTATGGCACAGAATGTTGAGGTGTCTCTTTTCAAAGCTACACAGGCCATGGAAAGTAAAATATCAAGTTTGGATGTAAATGTTCTCATTATAGTTCTTCCTGTGCAAACCAAATTCTTGAAAAATGCATGTGAAAAGATTACAGTTTGAGTAGTATCTGTCTATGAACCCAGTCAGTGTCTGTGTTACCTACACATTAAAACATATAAAGGTCACAACATTATTTTTACATAATGAAAGATCCCATTCTTTTAAAAAAAATTTAAGCACATCCACAATTAGAATTTGGAAGCATAAAATTAAAAAGAATAATTTTTATTTGGTAAAGGATATAAAGTTTTCACAGATCAAACATAAAAGTAATTGACTTTATTATTTGCGTAGCCCTTAGTTTTTGCAATTCTCCCAGAGTCAATGTAGAGTGTACTCAAGTCAGTGTTTTGAATTGCACTTGATGTTTTCTTTTCTTTTCTTTCTTTTTTTTTTTTTTTTTTTTTTTGGTGTTTAATAGATCAAATATCTAGGAAATGTATAGGCAGATGAGACTCATTACAAGAGACTCATCACCAATACCTGGCCCAGTATATGGCTGATTCATAGTAAATGTTTATTAAGTGAATGGCTGACTGACAGATGGGCAGACTACCTGATTAAATCAATGACTGTAAGTACATATCCATACACTGAACTCAGAGTTGAGGATTATTGTGAAGCTGCATAGCTTTGGATGAATATTATCTTCTCTATGATATCTAATAGTGATAGAAGCCCTTTTCGTGGTCATTTATTTTCCACAAGGAAACAGCAAGTCTCAATGAATTTGAAATATACCTGAAACACTGAAATTTCCCATTTAGATCTTCCCATTTACTCATGAAAAAGCGGTCTCCGTGTGCGAACAAGGCATCTCACATGACCCCAAAGGGCATGTGCTGATCCACAGGTAGTCTCTGTTGAAAGCTGTCACTGGAATCAGCAGCTTTCTGAATGGCTGCATGGAGAATTCAGCAGAAGGCTACCATTTCTTCCTCTGCCATTTCTAGAGTAAGAGTGAAATAAGCTTTGTATCTTACTTCTTAGCGGTCAGAGTGATTCTCGACCCTCAAAACCTAACCACCTCTACTCACAACATTCAGCATTAAGATTTCCTAATAGCTGTCCCTGTCCTAAGAATCTTTCCTTGTTATATTTTTCACTTTTAATCTGCAAGCAAATCCTATTGGTATTTCTTCCAAAGTACATTTCAAAATCCATCCACATTTCTCAATGTGCATTTCGATCACTGTGGTTGGAGTCTTCTTCACTCTTTCCTGCACTTCTTTAATGTTCCTAAACTTTCCTTCCTGCACTCAACCTTACCTTTGTAATCCATTTTCTGCACATTGGCTATTATCATCTTTAAACAGATCAGTGGCACTCTCTGCTTATATTTTAGAGGAATCCCGTTGCGATGAGATCCAACAGTGCTATCAGGAGCTGCAAGTCCTATCCTCCTCTCCAGTTTCCATTTCTAGCAGTGTCTTTCTTATCACATTCCGGAGGCAATAGTTTCTTGCTTGCTCTTTGGACATGTTAAGTATTGCAAACTGATCTAAGCTGTTTGTCCTCCATGACACATAGGCACGTAGACTCTTTTGCTAAATGTTAATTGACAAAGAAGCCTGAGCTGGGTGAGGGTTAGCTCACATCAGTAGCAGGTTATAGTAAAGAAAGTCATTAACCTGCTTTTTCAAAATACAAAGATGCTTATGAGACAAACTTGCCTGCTATAGTGAGCAAGCACAAAAGGGTTTCTTTTTGTTCACCTGTTCTGAAGGTGCAATACAATTCCATCTTGTTTTTTTTTTTTTTTTGGTTCTCTGACTCCTTCTTTCCTGGAGTCAAAGCTTAAGCAGGAATTCATACAAGGGTGCTTCAAAAAGTTCTTGGAAAGATTTGTATTATCTTTTGATTCTATTCCACAACCTTTTGAAGTACACTTGTATAATATACTGTTTACACTGAAGTAGTTTCAAGTATATTGAAGGCATTTTCACATTAAGGTCACTTCAGGAATTGTGCACTGCTGGTGATTCTAAGAGATGCTGTGAACATCCCTCCTGATTCTCTTCCCATGCCTTGCTCTTCCACATTCTCCAGGCCTCATGCCCAAATTTTGTTCAAAGGGACTTCCCTAACCAAGCTATCCATAGAATAGTAATAATTATAATAGTTACCACAATTTTAGCTAGTAATTTTGATTATTTCTAGATGCCAAGTACTGTGCCAATCACTGTGTAGGAGGGTATGCTAAAAAGTTCATGAGTATATATTCCCTTTCCATTCTGTTTTTCCATGAACTTTTAGAAGTACCCTCATATTTATTAACTCATTTAATCCTCACAGCAAGCCTGTGAAGTAGAATATTTATCTTCTGTTGACAGATGAGGAAACTGGGGGACAGGATCTTACCAACATAAAATAATCAGGAAATGACAGAGCTGGGATAGGAATCTAGTGATTCCCAGTCCAACGTGCACCTGCTTCACCATTCAACAACCCTGAGAGACCCCATCCTGGTTACCTATCACATCAGTCTATTTCTTAATAGTTTTTACTATAATCTGTAAGTATTTTTATTTACTTAGTTGTTCTTTCTCTTATCTCACAAAATGCACATTTCTTGAGGACAGAAACCACACCTCTCTTTTCATTATTCTTTCACAGGATCTAATTCTGGAACATTATTGACACTCAATGAATTGTTTTTGCAAAAATAGTTGAGGTAGAACTACCTGAGGTAAATAGTTTCTGCAAAAATAGTTGAGGTAGAACCCAGGGGCAGCATTGCTAATTCTAGTCTCTTATTGCCCCTTTTCACTCCACGGTCAAAGGAAAGCTATGAAAGCTGGAATTGCTAAGTGTCTCAGTCATTCATCACTACCTGTTTCTTGCATCTGGTATCATATAAACTCAACCATGGACTTACTAGGGCCTATTTTGATAGCTGACAATGTTATGGAGAAAGGATTGCTCACCTTCCATCTATTCTCTGTACTATTACCATAGTAAAATTCCTTAAATCAAGCCCACTTACAACCCAGCAGAACCTCTGCATCTGCATCATTTTAAGTATGCTATCTAAACTTTTGAGCATGGCATATGCAATTGCTCATGATCTTGTTTTTTCCTAATCATAATTTGTTACACCCACACTTGTATGTGTGCATGTGTACATGTACACACTTGACACACACACACTTGACACCTTTCATGCTATTATTCTGAATTTTTTGTTCACGGCAGGGAAGGTGTCAGTCTCTTTATAGGGTCACCCCTCTGATGCTGAGATCTGCTCTTTCTTTTTTTTTTTTTTAATTTTATTATGTCGATATACATTGTGGCTGATTATTGTTGCCCATCACCAAAACCTCCTGCTCTTTTTTAATTGACTAATGCCTACTTGTCTTTAAAGCCTCGTTTTTCCAGAGAACTGTTCGTGATTCTCCTCCAGTCTTATTCAGGTGCCTCTGATAGTACCTAGTGTGTACCTTCTTTTATAATAGAATATGTCATATTATTCTATAATTGTTTATATACATGACTGTGTCCTTCAATAGACTATGAGTTCCTTGAAGGAGGATCTGTGTTGTTTTACTACGGTTCTCTGTTCAGAGTAGATGCACTAGAAATGTTTGTTGAGTAAAATGTATTGGGAAAAAAGGAGTGAGCTCTGATCTTAAAATTTTCCCAGTCCTGATAATTTATGGCAAACTGCCCTGCAGGGAAAGTGTGTGTAGTTGCTGGGAGCATTTTACATCTTTAGTGAATAGGGCCAACTGCATTCCCTGGTGATGTCAATATGGCACCTTTCATCAGCCTGAAAATCCTCTGGCACTGAAAATGCATAAAGTCTGGAAACTGTTTATGAGACTTAGAAGGTGAGTCAATAGACTCTGTTCCAAGTTGGCAAGAAGGGACATAGTCCTAAACATCTAAAGCTCTATAATTCATGTTGAGCTTCTCATTAACTTAAATGTTAATGTAAATTTAAAACATGTTGTATTGATTTGGAACTATTTTTGTATGAATATTGCATAACTGATCTCCCTAACAGTAGAATCCAAATGGACATCCCTTCTTATCAACTTATGATTAAGAACAAAAGTGAGGCTTTCTATTTTTTCGTGTCATGTAAAATTACTTGTTTTAATTACAAGGTCTAGCAATGAGAATCTGGGAGAACCTCTGCCTTTGAGTGCAATTGCTTTGAACAGTTCTGAGCAAGATGATCGATTTCAAATATGTATAGAGATTAGTGTCTTTCCCATTTTACTGGTGAGAAAAATAAATATTATATTTATTTAAAAGGAGAACATGATTTACAAAAGATATTTCATTGCATTAGACCCACATAAGAGAAATGATGATGATAATGACAACAACGACAATATTTGGACATTTTTCTATGTGCTTACTCTGGGCCAGACCCTGATGCAGCATTCTTTGTAAAAATTTCCTCATTTAATCCTCAAAGCAGCACAGAGAGGGGCTGCTCTTATTATCCTGTTTTATAAATTAGGATCCTGGTCCATAGAGAGATTAAGCAACTTTCCTCAAGTTCCAAAACCAGAAGTAACATCCCTTGACTGGTCTGACTCCAAGGTCTTTTTTATAACCACTGGGTCTTAAACTGCACAATATAACTGACACCTGCAAGACTAGAATAGTGAATTTCTTTTAAGAAATGCATGTAAACATACAATTGAGGATTCAATGCTACTATTGACAAACTGGGTGGATGAATAAAATCTGAAACCTGGTTTCTCGTTTGGGAACATTTTGTATCTTATTTCTTTCACCTGCACAGTGTGGAATTTGAGCTAATTGATTAGTGTGGCCTCTTCCAGACCCATATTTTATAAATCTGTAATATGACATAATTTCAATGTTCTGGTCACCAAGCCCTCTGCCTAGTTGTCTCTTCACAACCACCCATCTCGGTGCTGTCTTTTCTGAGGCCTCTTTCCCTGCAGACAGCCCCACCTAGCTCAGTTCTCTGTACCAAGATATGTACAAAGTAAGCATCCTGCTATCAACACATTTCTTTGAAACATGCTAAATACCAGGCAGAAAACTCAAGCTAAAAGACAGAAGAGGCATCCTTTTGTTTCCCTGAGCATAGAAATAAAATACAAAAATCAGAATTCTGAGAAAAAGTCAGACAAGGCCTTCATATATTAAAGGATGAATATTAACCAATTCAGAGGCACAGGTAATATACGCCTGAAAGAACTTACTGAAATTGAATATGTACTGGCTTAGGCGTAGCCATCAAGGTTTGTAGTGCCAGGATATACTCGTATAGCATAGTGCATAGTAAGGAGGGCTTTGGGATCAAAACAACCTGTTAACTCTGCCACTTATTTCTTTCTGGGAAACTGACTTAAACCTCTATGCCTCAGTTTCTTCATCCATAAAGTGGGAATCATAATTCAAAATTTTCATAGAGTAACTATGAGGCTTAATTTATAAAATAATATAGAGAGTTTAGCCCACTGTGAACATATAACACAGGCTTAAATTAATCTCCATCACTGGAATAAAAACAACAAACAAATATGATATATCAGTTTTAAAATTATGCTTGTAAATAGTGATTTTAGTTATCACTCAACTCTTAATTTTAGGAATTGTTCTTGTTTTTTTTCCAGGCAGCAGCATATGAACATCAATTAGATATGAATATTTCACCTGAAAATATTTTTTGGAAGATATGTGAGAAAAAAATCATAGTATCATACTAAATTCTGTAAACTGTCTTACACATCACCTGCCATTTCCTTGCACTTCAGAATTCCAACTTCTTCTGCTCAACAGCAGGTAGCTGAATAGATAGCTAAACCACTAGTCATTAGGTCCTAAAAGATTATTAATCTGGTGAGTTAAAAATCAGATCTTTTTAACTTCCTTCAGGTAGATAATTGATTTTTCAAATCAATAAGTGTACCTCAAATTAATTGGCCACAATCATGTTAGTATCATTTATCTACAAGTAACTAATTGCCCAGCTAGAGAGAAACCAGTAATTGGATACACATAAGTTTTAAAAGTTAAGGCTTTATCTAAACTTGAGGGTTTTGCTCATGCAAATTCTTTCTGATCATTCTATATACATCAAACCATGTTCTTACAAGAAAAGTTATCACAGAACTTGACAGGTGGAAAGGCTTTATGGACAATTTTGTACAAAGCCCTTCATTTTACATGTAGAGAGATTAAGACTCAGCAAATTTCGGATACTTGCCCAAAATTGCCGGGCTAATTACTGTAGGGTTATGAATTGAATTCAGTGCTGATTCTCAATCCAATGCATATATTTACTTATTTTCTTCATTGCTATATCAAACTGAGAAATCTGTAAATTATGGTGTATGCTTTCTTTTTTTTTTTTTTTTAATATCTGTTTGGCTATTACAGTTCAAATAAATAAATAAATATCTGTATTATTTTGAGCTCATGGCCAGATGGATGAAATAAGAGCAAGAAGTCTCTCAAATTTATGTGCAAAAAAGTAATTTATAGGTAAAAAGCTTCCCCAATGAAATTCATATAACACATTATAAAATGCAGTGATCATTGACAAAGAAATTAAAAACTAACAAATCTAGAGATAGATAAACTCTCTCTCTCTCTCTCTCTCTCGCTCGCTCTTTAATGAACTAAGGTAAATCCATACTAACAATATTCAAATAGTTATATATTTGCTTTAGTTTACTCTTCTCTAGATTTGTTAGTCATATAACACACACATGAGAGATGAATATTCTGCCATTTTAAATTACTAAATTCTACTGAAGAAATGTAGCAGTCAGAAATGTGGAACCCTAATTTTTCCACTTGTATAGTATAATTTTGAAAATATGATATTTGTGTTGTCTTCCTCCAGGTATAAAGAAACATCATCTGCTCAAATCCAGAGTATTTATTTAAATTCTTTGGATTTTCTCAGGAAGATCAGGACCTGCTGAAGAGATTTTGATAAGGTAAGTTTCAAGTACCATGATCATGTTATTTTGGGGCTTCCATTCTAGCTGCCCAATTTCAGAACAGGGTGAGGTTCAGTAAGTCAAATGCATAGGCATATGGAGAGCAGATTTGGGAATATCGTTTCTGCGTGTGACAGAAATAGGCTTCCTAGCATTTAACACCAGCATTACGCAGATTTACCCATCCAGCCCCAGGAAGTTCTCAGCAACTGTGGGTTCTCTCAGCATGGCAGTCTGCCTTATGAAATGTCCAGTGTGGAGTAGTAAACATGAATACAACTTCCTGTAAGCAGCCCACTCTAAGGATGAAGGGGAAGAGAATGAATTAAATGATAGTTGACAAGATCTTGCTCTGAAGTTCACCAGTCAAATGAGCAACTCCACTGACCAAGGAGAAGACAGGAAAGGGGGTAAAGAGAGGCCACAGGTGCTACTATAATGGAGTTTCCTTTACATGAAAAAAAAGAAAATTCAAAATGGGGAATAAGCATTCTTCCCTATCACCAGTGAAAAATGGGGAAGATCTGCCAACAAGAAGAAGAGTTTTTCAGAGAGTGCATTGCAATTTACTTAACCTAGTAGTACACTAAAATAATTCCCCCTGGGTCATGGAGGCAACCACAGCACTGAAATTTCCCCTGCTTTAAGAAGAAAGCCAGATTCTAGGCAAAATCTTTGCTACTTCCCATTAGAAGTCATGTATTTTCATAATCCAAATGGGCATGTTGTCTGTGTTATCATAGAGCAGATGACTGACTATATGGTAGACCACTACCAAATAGTGTTTTTAACATTTAAAAGAAACCCCTCATTAGATATAGTAATTTTTAATTTTTGAAGAATACTATTGAGCTATTCTGTAAGAGCATGCAGAAGAGACAGTTTATCTAGGTAGTAAGTTAGCTTAGCTACCTCCTCAGTGTACTTGTCTCAATAAGGATTTGTAATTCTAATTTAGTAAATCATCTATGTACTTGGATTTATTTTGTTCATAAAAACAAAACAAAGGAAAAAGAATTTATTGAAAGTACAGAAAAGGAATTGTAAGCTTGAAGCAAAGTAAAAGAATGGACTTGGTACAGAACTATGAATCCAGCCGAGGATCTGTAGATGATATCAAGACCTACTTAATATTCTCAGCTGGATGCTGCTTGTAGAATAAATAAGCCCTGTTCCTTTCATATTTGTGTTTCATCACCTGAGATTTAAGGTCATTCAAGAAAATGTTTGGTTTATTTTGGTAATTGGATTTGGTCAAATTTGGGGGTTTTGACCTCTTGGCTAAATTGGAGTAGCCAAGGAAAAAATCTAATAAATAAGACCATTTTGGCTTTCATAATGGAAGGGTAGGTATTTGGATTTACCACTCCATGGAAAATACATATCATGGGAAAGAATTAATCATCAAAAACAAGATAGGGCTACTGTCAGGAAGGTGGGATCTATACCTGGTATTTATCACTCACCACCTTTTGGCACTGATGATGTATCACCTATTAACATGAGTAATCTACCAAAAAAATGGGTATAGTGACATTTAGAAAGCTATTCTCAAAGTTCTCTTAAGTGTATCATTCAAGAATATCAAAGGTCTACTACATTGATCAGTCTTTTAAATCTGACCCTCAAAACTTATACTTCTGCAAGCTAATATTTAAGTTTAAAAGTATCATTACATTTATGAAGGTCCTGATGCTAACTTCTGCTCCCTTTTTTTTTAAAAAAAGGGACTAATCCTTGTTACAAGACCTCTGTTCCTACAAGGAATAAGCACTTCTGGTATTTAAAAGAGGAGACTGGTTTCTCCTATCTCATTTTATTCAATTATGGAATGGAGATACTTTAGATTTAAAATATACTACTAGCTACATTTTACCAAAAAACAGCATAGTGTTGTAATCTTAGGTAATGAGTAGCTAAAACCCTGCTTGAATTAATGAAACCATGAAAGAAAAAAAGTTAATACATTCATTGAGAAGGTGATCTCAGGAAGAGACATGTAGAGTAGACCAAAGACATTTTGGTGTCTAAACAAAATATAAGGAAAGGTTTGGGAGTCAGAAAGTCTGGCCACAGAAGCACACTTTGAGGAACTTGCTGGCATGTCTACTATTGTCAGTGAAGTACAAATTGAAGAAAAGTGAGACTTTTCTTCTGTTGTCAGCTCCACAATTTGGAGCCATAGCTTCCTTCTGCTGGGATGCCAATCTAGATACCCAGTTATAATTAGATACAATAAGGAAATTACAGCCCATTGAGTAAAGGGAAATCTCCTAGTCCCAGTAAATAAAATTAAAAATATTGTGCTGAAAGAAAGACAAGGAATAGCAAAAAAAAAAAAAAAAAGAAAAGAAAAAGGGATTGCCCTGGGAGAGCCAAACCTAAAAATCCTTCATAAACAAAGACCTTTAAAGAGGAATGAAGTGGTCCTAGGTCAGTAGAATGTCCTGCTTCAGAAAGAAACAAATGTAAATACTAATTTAAGTTTTTAAGGCCCCAGGATTTCTCCAGATTAAGATTTAACAAAGATGTGCTCATTGTTGATATTTAATAAATGGTAGTTGAATAAATGATTGAATGGTTAGATTAATTATTAATTTACGAGAACTTTTTCCAAAATATACACATTTGCCCTTCGAAATTGGAATGACAAATCTCAGTTTTCCCCCTTTTCTCCATATTCCCAAAGTTTTTATAACATCATTCTTTTAGCTTTTTAGGAAACCAAATATTAAAAAAAATCCTGGTGACAAGTGAAACCTGTATCCATCCCCAGTAGATCTATCCTAAGGAATTTATCTTAGAAGTTCAAGGTTATCTAGTTCGTGGGCATCAATTAATCAAAGCAAAATAAAATCAGATCATAGTGAGAGCACTCTAACTTTAATTTTTTCTTGAGATTTATGAAGTTCCTAATTATATTTAGAATCAGTAAAATAAATGCATAACAAGTTCTACAGGAGTATTTAGATATTCAGATAAATTTTCCAAAAACCCTCTGCAAACCTTATTAAAATCCTCGAGGAGATCAGAAGATACAACCACTTGTTTTATTAACTATCATAGCTCTTCCTCTTCTGTTGTGTATAAACACTAGCATGCAGATTTTTGTCCCACATGGAATTGTTATCGTAATAGGAATTGGCCCTATCAGTACTGAAGCTTATTTCTGACTTCTCCCTACTATTAGAGGGACTGAGAATTATTGTCTTTTGAAAGGGTGTTAAATGGACAGAGCAACAGATTGGAACAAGTTCCAAACAGCCTTGTCAGGTTCCTGATTCATATACAAAAAGTAGACATCTACATGAGTAATTTGCAGCATCTATACTTTATGATTGACATTTTTATTTAGAAACAAATAGAGTTCCACTTATTTCCGGAAACATATCTATAAATTAGATCCCTCAATGTCTAAAATGAGATAGGTAATTTCAAGTGAAACAATATTATTGCCCCAATCTAAAGAGAACTAAAAGGATATTTGCTATTATCACTTCCAGGGGAATTTTTATGATAAAAAATATATAGCTTTTTCCAGTTTGGGTTGTCTCTGAAATGTGGCTGTATTGGTCGTGACTGAAAATAGTTATTAGATCTGATTCATAGAGTTCTTGGTAATAGAGCGAACATGCCTACATTCCCATGACTCAGGCCCTGGTTAACAAATCTTTTTACCATAAATCTGATGTGGCCCTACTCTGAGAGATCTGAAGCCCTATGGAATACCTCCTCCTTGCTTTTTAAATTAAAAACTAAGTTAAAACTCCCAGTAGTGGCAAGAGTATAAAGAACACTTTTATAAACTGCTGTTGAGAGTGTAATTTGGTATAACCCTTCTGGAGATGAATGTGGCATGTATATCAAAAGTCTTTAAAATGTGCCTGCCCCTCACCTAACATTTCCTTTCCTAAAATTTATCTTAAGGAAATCAGTGACAAATGGATGAAGATGTATGTACATGCATGATCACTGGAGGATTGTAAACATTGGAAACAACCTAAGTACCTAAAAATAAATGACATAATATGATCTATCAATTTAATAGAAATACTATGTAGTCACTCATAATGATGCCGCTTCTCTGAATAGAGATGAAAATATATTCACAATATATTATTAATTTAAAAATTCTTATTACAAGAAATTATGTAAATGTGACATCGATCATTTTATGTATTACATATATGAGTACTTCAAAAAGTTTGTGGAAAGATTTCTGTTATCTTTAATTTCTATTTTTCCACAAACTGTTTGAAGTATACTTGTATATATTATGCATTTATATGTGTAGAAAATATATATCTAAGTAATAGTATTATGGGATTTTTTTTTTACATTTTCTATTTTTTTTAAGAAATAAATATGTATGTAGGTAGGTACATAAACCAGGAGAATAAAATAAATTGCAAACTAAGGAGATGTTATTCAAAGGGTAAAAGATAAATATCTTCCTTCATTAAAAGACACACACACATGTGCACAACTGTACACACACAAACACGAGCTCTTTATAATCCACATTGTTTCCACCTCAGAAACATGGAGTTGGCCCTGTGAACATATTGTGTTTTGCTGGGAATGAGGCTAAGCAGTGACTCCTATGTCTTAGTTTGTAACAGTGATAATAACTCCTGCCTGTTGTTATAATTCATAAAATTGAGAGGCTATAGCCACTAGCAACATGGTAAAAGGCATGGGGCTTGGGGACGATCAATTACAAATAGGACTAAACAAAAAAAAAAAATGTGAGATGTAATATCCGGGGCTAGGATGAGGATGGTGAAAGGGGAAGGCAGTAACATATTTGGCACTCACCAGGGAAGTAAAGCTGAGACTGCTTCTGGTGTGGTAGACATCTGGGTCTCAGGGAAAGGAATGGAGGATTTGCAGAAAGTGGCTGAAATGACAGATGCACAATTCTGCAAGCCTGTAAAGTGCGATAGAGAGGGCAGCTGGTCAGGGAAGCTGCCAGGGTGCTGCTTGGGAGAACTTGAGCCCTCATATAGCTACTATTGAACCTTTGGAAGCCACTAAATGCTCAAGTAAATGCTCTTCAAGTTAACCAATGCCACTCCCCCTTTCATCCAGATTGTTGGCACTACCCGTTCTTGAATATTGAAACCACCACCATACTGCATTCATGGAGCAGTTCCCTGGAATTTGCCTTCCATTTAGTATTCTTGGATGGATCTGTGTCAGTGTTGCAAAAGATTAGGAATCCCTCTTTTAGGAGGTTTTGAAGGCATTTGTTTATGGAGGAGTCTACTTATCCCTGTCTACTAATAGTTATCATTACTATAAAAATAATGCCAGGTAACAAGAGGGACTTCCTATGCATATGACTGTAACTAAGCCCAGTTATATGAATTATTTTATTGAATCCCAACACCCTTTTCACCTTCATTTCAAAGATAAAGACACTGAGGGGGACAGAAGCTAAATAACTCATTTGTTCAAGATTATTCAAAATAGAAAGGAGGCAGAAATGGGATTAAAATCTAGGTAGTATGACTCAAATCTTCTTAAGCACTGGTGGCTCTTATAGAACAGAACACATTATATTGTTTATTTATGATCACTGCTGTTGTTTAAAGTAATAACAATAATTCAAAAAAAGACTGACATCAGGTGTAACCACATAAGAGTCTCACAAGACTCAGAATTTCAACTTGGCAAATATTTTTTCTCATAACAAAAGAGGGGAGTTAGTGAGTTAGAACTTTATTGTTCAATTTTAGTTCTTTTCTTTTGCCCTAACCCAAGGAATATATCCACGATAAATAACATGACATGAATGGACCCCATAGCTTTAAGAGGGAAAGACATACAAAAGAATACAGCATTGTATTATACCTAAAGAGGGGAAAAGCACACTTTATAAGTGTGGTGTATTTGGTAAGTGGTAACCATTTGGAAAACAGAGGTGAAATGAAAATTACTTGCTAAGTCTCAGCCTTTCCACAGCACATTTCAGCTGAGAATGCTTGAAAATAAAATACCTGAGAAGGCAAGCTATTTGCAGTTACGTTTGTACATGATCTTATTTTCTCTGTGTGCAAGGAGAGATTTTCTTTCAAGGTTGTCACTGTCATCACTGAGCATTCACTCACTTATTCGATGTTTATTAAACATGTACATCATGCCACGGAGCTAGGCACCGGGGTTACCCTGGTGAAAAAATGTCTTTTTCTGTGGTGGGAAACAAAGACAGACCCTGGGAGCTTAACATCTTAATAGTATATGCTAGAGATGAAAGGAACAGATGTACATTAACATAAAGATATATACGCTTGCCCACATATACACATATGCTATCTTGCCACACTGCGGGTGAGAAATATCAATCACACTGAAGATATTAACAGAATGTCTGGGTGGCTTCCGCCTCAATCACAGAAGATTTCATGGATGAGTTGAGTTTTGAAAAGTTTGGGAATAAATGACAGGATGAAGTATGGTGGCACAGAACATGGAGACATTTTCTGTTTTGGCAGAGATAATGACACAAAGGATCTGAAGAGTTCTCAGTATCTTTAAGGACTATAATTTGAATTAAGAACCAGCTCAGTTGAGGTGTTCAGTGGGAGACCAAACTCAGAATTCATGCCTGTGTTTTGCTGAATAGTTTCAAATGGAACCTAAACCACACAAAACAGAAAAAAACAAAACACCCTCCAGATCCTTTTTTAGGACCTAAAGTCTTTGAATATGAAATGATATGTGATTATTATACTTAATTATAATAAAATAAAAAAGTAAACCAAAATCCTTTTGAAAGACTTTGACTTTGAATCAAACTAGCTTACAGTCCTAGATTTGCAAATGACTTTTTCAATGTAAAGTTTCTTACTTCTCTTGCCCTTGGATTCTTTATAGGGGTTGGACAGGGTGTTGTGAGTCAATGCATTTTAATGCATATGAAGAGCTTAGCACCCTGTCTGACACATAGTACATGTTCATTAAGTGTTAACTAGATTAGTATCAGTAATACTTCTCTCTTTTCTTTATATTTATAGCAGTTTTAGTTTTGCAGAGAAATTGAACAGGAAGTACAGACAGTTCCCATACTCTCTACCCACCCACATGTACTGTTTCCCTTATTATTGACATGTTACATGAGTGTGTTATATTAGAGTCCCCTCTTTGTATTGTACAATTCTATGGGTTTTGCCTAGTGCATAATGTCATGGATTAATAATTACAGTATCACACAGAATAGTTTTGCTTCCCTAAAAATCCTCTATTCTACACCTATTCATTCCTCTTTCCCTCTCTCATCCCCTGAAAACCTGGCAACCACTGATTTTTTTTTTCATTACCTCATACATTTATTATTTCTTTGTGTTAGAAACATTCAAAATCCTCTCTTCTAGCTAATTGAAATGATACAATAAATTGTTATTTATAGTCACCCAGTATCAATGATACTTCTGTTCCTTTACTAAAGATGATTGAAGAATGTAACATGCAAATCGTACACACACTGATTGAAGTACAGTTCAGTTTTTGGTTCAACAAAATAGATTCATCTACATGTTCCCATATCCTATAAGTTGTAACAGGCAATAAGATAAACTCCTACCTCAAAGGTCATTGGAGTCTTCTAGGACCCATTTTCAACTAACCACAATAGCCAGTTGAAGGTCTGATTTGTTCCTTATTTGCCTTTCAATTTCTAAGAAATTCAGAGATCCCTAAAGTAATTTTCTGTCATTAGAAACCATTTTAAAATGCCTCTACCACATTGCACTATTTGAAACATTGTTATACTTTGAAAAATATGTTATGGTTTTTAAACTACTTTTACCTTCATTAAGATATGATTTTCACAATGGGTTGTATGAGGTAAGAATGTGGCTGGAGGGGATGAATGGAGAGGTGGGAGAATGACAGAAGGAAACTGACATCTAATGACTTAAGTGAATTAAATGACTTCCCCCAAGCTAACAGGGCTAGTGAGTAAGAAGGCAGGACTTTTTTTCTGCATTAGATTGCCTCTGTATAGATTGAATGAGTCACCTGTTATTCCTTTGACATCAGGCAGGGCCAGCCACAGGAAAGCAGACAGGTCTCTGACAGAATTCCAGAAAATTTTCAGCTTCCTTCCTCAAGCATCCTTTCCCTTCTCTAGTCAAATATACCTCCCTGCTGCTCCTGGGGCCTGGGTCACCATTAAGATCACCTATCTGCTTCTTCCTTATCCCTTCGTTCACTCAAGGATATTCTATCTTGGGGCTGATTTGGGTATCTCAGTTGGTTAGAGCATAGTCCTGATAACACCAAGATCCAGGGTTCATTCCCTGTAACAACTAACTGCAGAAAAATAAATAAATAAATAAAAATTTTAAAAGAAAAGAAATTCTATCCTGCAATAATAGTAACTGGAGCAAAGTGCAGTGTGGTGCAACATTATTTGTCAGTGAAAAGGAATGAAGTATTGATATATGCTATGACATTGACGAACCTTAAAAACATTATGCTGAGTAAAAATAAAAAGACCACATGTGATATGGTTTCATTTATATGAGATGTTGCATATGAGTATGATATGAATACAGATCTATATCAAAATGAGCAAATCTATAGAAATAGAAACTAGATTAGTAGTGGCTGAAAGCAGGGTGAGGGCTTAGAGAATGACTGCTATTGAGCGCAATGTTCCCTTTAGGGGTGGCAAAACATTCTGAAAGGGAGAATGCAGATGCTTTCACAACTGTGAATATGCTAAAAAAATATTGCATTTACATTTACATAAGTGAGTTGCATAGTACATGGATTATATCTCAATAAAATTGTAAAAATATTAATAATAATTTAACTAAAATTTATTGTATTAACTATGTCATGTTTGCATGTGCCAAATATATTGCATATATCAACTTTCATGTATTAATTTCACATTTATAGTCAACCCTCAGAAAGACACTTCAAGGCTGGCTTTATTTTTATTCCCATTCTATATATGAGAAAACTGAGGAAGAAAAGTTAATTTTTCAAGGTTGCACAGCTAGTAAATGGCAGAGTTAGGATCTGGTCTCAGGACATCTGGCTTCAGAACTCTGTTCTCTTAACTACTTTAGTTACATGCTATTCACAGTCCTCCTCCACTCTTGTACTCCCTGTGCTCTGTACACATGGAAGTAGTTACCATGCTCAGATCCAAGCCTGTGTTGTCCCTTGAATTTATTCATATATTGCTATGGTGCGAATGTTTGTGTCCTCCCAAATTCATATGTTAAAATTTCAGTCCCCAAAGTGATGGTATTAGGGGTTGGAGCCTTTGGGAAATGATCAGAACATGAGAGCAGAGTTTTCATGGAGTTTAGTGACTTATAAAACAGCCTCAAGAGAATTCATTTGCCTTTTCTACCGTGTAAGGACAGAGCAAGAAGGCACCATCTATGAACCAGAAAGGAGGTTCTCACCAGACACTGAATCTGCTGGTGCCTTATCTTTGGATTTTCCAGCCTGCAATGCTGTGAGAAATAAATTTCTGTTGTTTATAAACTACCCAGTTTTATGGTATTTTGTTAAAGCAACCCAAATAAACTAAGACAGAAAATTGGTACTGGGAGTGGGATTCAGCTGTATCTAATACCTAAAATGTGAATATGGCTTTGGAACCGGGTAATGAGTATGGCTGGAAGAGTTTCGAAGTGCATGCTAAACAAAAGCCACCCACAGTGGATTTGATCTCTGCAACCCCAGCAGAAGTGGTTCCCCATCCAGTGTCAGTAGCATCCCCATCCCCAGTGGTAGTGGCCTCCATACCCACAGTGGTGTTGGCTTAATCCTCTGAGTAAACCTCTGAATAATGTTGGCTTAATCTTCTGAATGGGCTTGGATTAATCCTCTGAGGGGATTAATTCTGTATTGCCTGAAGAAGCTGTAATGGCTTCACCGGAGGCAGTTGCCAGCAAGACAACGCTGGTTCTCCTCAGCGCCCACCCCCACCACCCGTCTTTGCTTCTAGGCCTATAACTAGACTCTAGTTCTAGAAGGCCCCCAAAGGAGTGGGATGGTGTGACCCATGCAGACATGAACTATACTCCAAAAGAACTATTTAAATTTTCTAATTTATACATGCAGAAAACCAGAGGTCATGTGTGAGAATGAACACCAAGGATGTGGGATAATAATGGAAGAAGCATAAAGTAGGATTGAGCCAAATTTATTGATACGGACTCACTAAACAAAGATTCTATATTTCATGATATAGCTTAGGGAGTTACAAAGCACTTTAAGAGTTTATTTGGTTTGTTGGCTAAAATATGGACCAAAACATGGCCCACCATGAGCCAAGTTGAAATTGCCTATCCTCCCTTTGTTCAACATAGAAGAAGGAATTCAAAGACTTAGAGATATTAGAATGTTACAGTAGATTTGTCATTTAAGACCTACTCACCCACACTAGGAAGGGTCCAGAAAACATACTTTTCACTGATACATTGAGAAATAAATTGTGAGAAGAGCTGCAGTATCCTTGAGGAGTTCTTTGATTGCTCTTATGTGTAGGCTTGGCATTACATTGGGAAGAGCAGCCACTTGATTAGAAAAATTAAATGCAATGAGACTAACTGGGTCCCGAGCTGGCAGGAGCCAAGTGGCAGCACTCAACCACTAAAGGGAAGGTGGGCAAAGTGCTGTAATGAATAGCAGAGTCAAGACAGCAGTCAGAATAGTCTGACTCACACAGACCTATGGTGTTGGCTAATTAATCACAGTGTTCCTAGAAATGAAATAGATAGGAAGTCTCCTAAATTCTTGCTTAATTTGTACAAGTAAAAATTGATACTGGAAAATGGGTATGCTTCTGTAATGATTAGCTAAAATGTGGAAGTAGTTTTGTATCTGGGGAATGGGTAAAGGCTGGAAAACTTTTGAAGTGCATACTAACAAAGGCCTATATCACAGTGGACAGACCATAGAGGGTGATTCTGGAGAGGGCTCAGAAGGAGAGAAAGTCAGCTACCGAGAAAGTCTCAATCTCCTTATAGAATACCTAAGTGGTTGTGAACAGAATGTCTTAGAAATATGGATAGTAAAGGCCATTTTGTTGGGGTCTCAACTGGATATGAGGAACATATTATTGGATAATAGAGGAAAGGCCATCCTTATTGTAAAGCAGCAAAGAACCTGGGTAAATTGTGTTAGAGTCCCAGTGTTTCATGGAATGTAGAATTCATGAATGATGAAATTAGATATTTGGCTGAGGAAATACCTAAACAAAGTGTTGAGGAATCCTGATTCCACTTACAGTAAAATGCAAGGAGACAGAAATGAGTCAAAAATGAAACTGTAAATCAAAAGTAAAGCAGAATTAAAAGATTTAGAAAATTCTCAGCCTGCCCTTATTGTAAAGAATGAGAAAAGATGTTCAGGAGAGAACACCAATGGTGTGGCTAAATGATCACCTGATAAGGAGATTAGCCAGCCATCTAAGCAGAAGTCAAGATTTATTCTTGGAGACAATGGAAGAATAGCCCCAAAGGCATTTTTATGATAATTGGGCTGCCCCTACTTTCACAGTCCCAGAGCATAAAGATCTGCAGGGAAAAATGATTCCAATGGGTGCTGCCTGGCACCCCTTCAAAGGGCAGGCTTCACTCCTTGCACTCCTTGGCCTTCCCACATGTAACTCCTGTGGGATCTGGTGTGGTGTGCCCTGTACCCACCAAGCTGTGGGGTATGGCTGTCTTCAGCCAGGTTTCAAAGGATGAAACCACCTGGAGCTGCAGGTGTGTAGCCCAGGCAGAGAATGACTGCAAAGGAAGAGCCAGCATAGAGACCCCTACCAGGACTCTGCCCAGTGGAGCAGTGGGGGCAGGGCTGCAGAGCCATCAGTATGCAATTGCAGTCCAAGAGGACTGCAGGCCCATGACTGTAACTCATGGGCTGCACCCTGCCAAGCTGTGGGGGCAGGGATGCCCAGAGCCTCAAGGGCTTAACCATTGAATGGCAAAGTTGTCAAACTCAAGATCCTTAAAATTTTTTCCTATGTTTCCTCTTAGAAGTTTTATAATTTTATATTTTTCAATTAGTTCTATGATCTATTTTGAGTTAATTTTCATATATGGCATGTGGCACAAACCTAAGTTCATAATGTTGCATATTAATATCTGATTGTTTAAGCATCTTTTGTCAAAAGGACTATTGTTTTTCTACTGAATTATCTTTGCACTTTGTCAAAAATCAATTGTCTATATATGTATGGATTGCTATCTTTTTCTCTTTGCCTATCAAAATTCCACTTATCCTTCAAGATCAAGTTTAGATGGCTCACTCTCTAAAAACCTTCCCTGAATTCTCCTGTTTATTACACTTTGCATTCCTGGTCAAGTGAAAAAATAAATAAAAAAATAAGCATTCATCTATTACTAATGACTATCTCCAGTTGTGGGATTCGGAATGATTTATATTTTTGCAAATGTACTTTGTCAGTGTTGATCTGAATTTTCTACAATCAGCATTTACATATCACAGAGGAGAAAAATTTATTTTATATATTGAGTATATATTCTGTACCACATACTTTCACATATATTTTATGATTTTTTGTTTTTCTTCCTTTCTTTTTTGGTGTCTGGCCAGTATGGGGATCTGAACTTTTGACCTTGGTGTTATCAGCACCACATTCCAACCAACAGACTTCTGTTCTGAGTAAATAAAATCTACTATAACTAGCTTATCAAATATATATATATACACACACACACACATATATTTGATATATTTGATATTTATTCACACACATATTTTATTGGCTCATGTAACCAAAAAAATCTCATAACAGGGTAGCTTCCGGCATAGCTAGATACAGATGCTAGTACTAGCTAGTAAGCTAGTACATGGAACCTACCACCCTTAAACTCATCGCTCTACTAACTGCTGGCATTTTCTCTGGCAGGCTTTCCTACATGGTGGCAAAAAAATCCCCAAACAACTGCAGGTTTACACTCTGTCACTGTGGCCTCCTCAGTGGATCAAGGGTGCCTCCTTTCTCATAGTTCTTGAAAAAAGGTGTGTGGTTAGCCTACTTTGAAACCAGTTATGTTGACTGACAGGCCAAGTTCTTTGTCACTCTGCCTTCCTTTTCTAAGGACCCTGGGATTACATTGAACCCACCTCGGTAATGCAGGATAATTTCCCCATCTCAAAATCTTTACCTTAATCACCCCCACAAGATCCCTTTGCTACGTAAAGTCACATATCCACAGATTCCAGGGATTAGAATATGGACATCTTTGGGAGCCATCATTCAACCTAACATAGTTACAGTGCTGTTCATGTTGGGTCTTTAATCCATGTTTCCTAAATTGAAGATCAGTGTCTTTTTGTACTTTATCAAAACTGCATCATGTAACAGTGGCTGTGTATAAGCTTGTTTCGATTTCAAACTCTTGCAGAACAGGCAATTTTACCTACCATAGCAAACAAGTGTGTCTGTGGGTAGAGAGAGTGTTTGATTTTTTTTCTAAAACTACAGGGAGAGATGGGGAAAAAAGTTCAATTTTTGCTTACATCCTTCCACATTGGCAGTTGCCTCAAGTTTCTTGATTAATCAAGCAATAATGTATATCGGAGAAGAATACAAATTCCATCAACAGGCAAATCACTTAGTTTTCAAATGAAAACTAGAATTCTTTCTCAGCTGCTCCTACATGTGCAAAGAGAAATAAAGAACTAAGCAAGTTGTATGAATAATTTAAATAATAAGCCTCTATTGGCTCAATTATCTGACTATTTCAACAAGCAGCTGTATACAATTTCAATTTTTTACTCTAACTTTTGTTTAGTATACTTTAACATATGTAGTCATTGCCCTATAATAAGTCATTTATTTCTTTTGTGTCCTAAATTCAATGTAACAAACGTTTAATGAGCAACTAATACATGCCAGAAACTGCTCGCATTTGTGCTGGCTAAACAGACGTAAAGCAAAGAATTTCATTCTCATGGAGTTTTCAGTTCCAGCAGGAGAGATAATACAATTACACAAATAACTATCCAATATGGCAGAAGGCAAAGGTCATCACTGAGCTACAAAAATGTATTTTAAAGTATGTAGAGGGAGAAATACCATGTAGTTGAAAAGAACTAGAAGAAACTAGGAAAATAATTCTGGAGAATTATAGAAGTTTGCAAGGTAGGTGTGGAGTGGGAGAGTGTTGCAGTGAAAAGAAAAAACAAGAAGGCAGGAAAACCTAGGACTAATGTTGGGAGCTTCCAGTCCTCTGGTTATGCTGGGGAACAGGGAATGTACAAGTAGCTCTCAAGAACTAAAAGACAGAAAGGGACAGTATATGTCCCGTATCGAAAAGTACCTAATTTAACTATCCCAATGGCCTAGTAGTTTTCAGTGAGGTGGTGGAGAGAAGAGGATTGGACAATGTCTGTAGACATTTTTTTAAAAAAATTTTATTTTATCAACATACAATGTAGTTGATTTTCATGTCCCTTTACCGAATCCTCCCTCCCCCCTCCCTCATCCCCCCCCCCGCCCATCAACATCATATCTGTTTGATTGTCTTAACAAGTTCAAGGAATTGTGATTGTTGTGTCTTCTTTCCTGCCCCCCCCCCGTTTGTTTATCTATTTATTTATTTATTTTTACTTCCAACAAATAAGTGAGAACATGTGGTATTTCTCTTTCTGTGCCTGACTTGTTTCACTTAATATAATTTTTTTAAGTCCATCCATGTTGCTGCGAATGGTAGTATTTCATTCTTTTTTATAGCAGAGTAGAATTCCATTATGTAGATATACCACATTTTCTGGATCCACTCATCTGGTGATGGACATTAGGGATGGTTCCAACTCTTGGCTATTGTGAATAGTGCTGCAACAAACATTGGAGTACAGGTATACCTTCAACATGATGATTTCCAGCAGTGGAATAGCTGGGTCATATGGTAGATCTATCTGTAATTGAGGAACCTCCATACCATTTTCTATAAAGTCTTCAGGGGTCATTTCTATAGTTTGTAGACATTTTTGATCAGCTGAATGGGTGTGAGAGTGTGGGTGGGTAGGGGAAAAAAGAGGGTGCTACTGCCATCTAGTGGGTGGAGGCCAGGGATGCTTCTAAACATCCTACAATGCATAGTGCATCGCCCACAAACAAAAAAGCATTTGACCTAACATACCAATTGTGCCACAGATAAGAAAACCTGAGCTAACCTCATGAGGTTGTACTATTATTGTCCTTATTTTGCAGATGAGGAAACTGAGGCTTTTTGAGATGACATATCTTGCCCAAGATCATTAAATAGCAAATGTCAGTGAGAGGCTAAGGCCGTGTTATAAGGGTAATGGATGTGGATATAATCAAGTAGCTGATGAGAGTCTCTGAATGTGGGCATGACTATCATTGCAGCTGTAATTAAATAACAGTGTATGTGGAGTGCCTGACACTGGGTAAGCACTCCATCAATGTGGCTTGCTGCTTTGCGTGTTAGCTGATGCTTGCAGCTGTGTATCAGTGAGAGTGGGATGGGGTGGAAGAGAGGCAGGCTAGGGACTCAGAGAAGGTCTGGGACTAGGAGCAGAGCGTTCAGGATCTCAACTGGAGTAAAAGTAGGTGAAATGTAAAGGAAAAGACGCATGAAAAAAAAAATGTTGCCCACAGGGGAACTAGAGAACCTGGCAATTGAATGAATGTGTGGGTGTGTGTTGGGGGGAGTTTCGAAGGTGACTCTGGTTTTGAAGATGAGAAACTAATTTTCACCTCACTACCATGAAGTGAGCAGCTGCCACTAGGCATTATTATACTTACTTGAAACAGACAAACTGAGACACAGAAAGGGAAAGCAATTAGTTCAAGGTCACACCATATTTTGAGATTTTTTTGACAGGTGGGGAGAGGAAAAGGCTGACTTTTCTGAAGATACAATAACTAAATCTATATAGGAGAGATAAGGAAAAAATGGCATTTTCTTTAATATGCTTCCAAAAACAGTTTTAACATTCATTTCACTATATATTTATATAGAAGAAAGTAATTTTAACCTCTAGTGAGGCAGTCTGGCGGAAAGAGATAGGTAGAGACACAAAGGAAAAGTCACCCAAACAACATGGGGACAAGGTTCTATTTTCTTTGTCACAGTTGTTGCATTATTAAGGAGAAGCCAAAAAAATGACCTGGCTGGTCAAGTAACAAGAAGTGAGAGAGAGGACCCACCGTAACTGACAACTTGATGTAATATATTTATTAATAACAGCAAATACACTATTAAGTGCTCATTAGATGCCAGCAACTGTGATGACTATTGCAGGTGCATTATTACATTTTAATCATTGTAACTTTGTGAAATAGACCTGACCTGTTATGGATGAGGTCTTTGGGGCTTAGAGAGATGAAGTAACTTACTGAAGGTCGCACAGCTAGGAAGTAGTGGAGCCAATATTGAAACCTCAGGTGTTGGATTTAAGAGTTTAAGCTTTTATTCAATATTATATATGTATGGCTGGAAGTTAGCAACATGCATCCTTTTCTCTTTTTTTGTATTTGACAGAATCCAAATAAGACTGGAAGCATAGTCATCATTCAATTAAGCCTTACCTAAGGTTGACCAGAAAATATTTGCTAAAGGAACAGAGTACCTCCTTCTCAAATACCTTTACCCTTTACCCTTTATCAGTGCTGTACAGTTGGCTTCCAGATCTCACTTTTACTGTTCTAGCTATTCTTTCAAAATTTTGAATTCAGTACCTTCTCTGAGCCAGATACCATTCTGCAAGTAGAGGACATAACTAGGAACAAGAAAGTCAATGTTTGTACTTCTATGGACAACACTTTCCAGCAGAGGTAGACAAACAAATAAAAGCAAACATCAGATAAGCACTCTGTGGAAAATTAAAACGCGGTGCTCTAATAGATGTTGGCTTGTTACATGGAAGAAATGACCTGTCTTTGAAAATCAAAAAGATGCATGCCTGTGAAGAGCAGAAGGGAAATGTTCCAGGCAGAAGGGACAGCCAGTACCAAGACCCTATTGGGGCACAGAAAGAGGCCTATATGCCCAGAGAGGCCAAAGTGCCAAAGAAGGTGATGTGGGATAAGGTTGAAGAAAGGCTGAGAAGAGGTTGAAGCCAGGTAAAACAGGATTTTATAAGCTGATACAGAAAATTTTAATTTTATTCCTGATACAGTGAGATGCCTGTGGATGGATCTTACACTCTTTCACTAGGGACTATTGTCCCAAGGGGGTAGCTTTGCGGGTAGAGAAGAAGCTAAATTACCAAGAAAAAGTAATTTTACCTTTATTTTATCAGTTAGTATTTCGTATGAGTACGAGAGAGTGAGAAAGCCCCCAAACTCTTCCAATAGCTTCATTTGTATCTGCAAGGTGTGTTTTTGACATTTCAATCAATCAGTGTGTGCCATTAATCTGCATATTGTGTTACAAGAAGCTGCCTTTCTTCTTGACTTTCCTTTTCTTTTTGTTCTTCTTAGGAAATTAATTCATGTCATTTCCATTTTAAATCCCGTGGCATTTAACTGCACAGGTACTTAAAGGCACCTTTCTATGACTTGAAGCTTAGTTTAAATGCACTGCTTATCAGCAGCACCTTAAGGAAGAGCCAGGACTGCCAAATCCCCCAGGACCCTGAAGTTACACATGGAAAATGACTTGACACAGCTTCATAAGTCTGTATGGAGGGGACTCTGAAATAGTTGACTTTGGTGAGTGATGCTGGCAATTTGGTTCTTAACATTTTCCCAGTGTTGTATTTTGCTGTGAAAGAAGTGTTTGAGCAAGTGTTTGTAAGATGTCATCAATTTCACTTTAGAATTTGCTTTTGAAAAAGGCTGTACTGGAAATTTGGGGAACGTTTTCTGCAGTTATAGTTTGAGACAGCTGATTTGTTTTATGAAAGGCTGAATTCTGTCAATCACACTGTTCTGCTGATCTACATGAAAGCACTTCTTCAGGCAGAAATATTCTCATAAAAGCATAAAACCCAAGAGTCCAAAGGGTCCTCAAAGGCCACTAGTCCCGCGAGTCCCAGACCTTAGCGACTTTCATGTCATTAAAATGAATAAATATACAGTGGTGCAATATAGTGTTTCCAACTTTTAATTCTGCCAGCTGTTTACATTTTAAAACAAAACTAAGTAAAAATAAGAAAAAAGAACTTGTGAATTGTAAAAGCATAGGAAAAGATCACAAATTTAAGATTTTTGCTTTAAATCCAACTAGTTAATAGGATAATCTGACTACATCGCCCTTACTCTTCTTGTTTTGGTGTAGTGAACCAGTGAAACTTTAATCAGGGATAATGTTTAGGAACTGCTGACTTAGTGTAACCTTGCCTTAAAGACCCAATCACTACTTGCAGCCTATGCTTAAACAATTCCAATGGCAGGAAAATCACCACCTTACAAGGCAGCTCATTCCATGTTCAAAGAGCATCATTGCTAGGAAGTACTTTATTATATTGAATGGGAGTTATGCATCGCTTCCAAATAGAATGCAACATGTACAACCCATGTGCACAAACAACAAATATGCAAATTAATATGAATCTGTGGAGTCTAACACTTCACATTTTTTATACCCACATCTGTCTCTTCATCCCCAAAGTTGTGTTCTTTTGTTTGGATCCTCCTAACCTCCAGTAGTTTCCTAATTGCTCTTCTGCATCTAGTTTTTCCTCCTCCCCAATTCATGTGCGTACTGCCTCTGGGATGTGTTTTGTAAACCACAAACTTATGTCACTCCTTAACTTAATGTCCTTCGATGGTGGCCCTCTACCTTTCAGACAAACTCCTTCAACAGAAAAATAAAGTAAAATAAAAAGAATGACTCCTTAATCTGGCTGTGACATGCAGGTTCATTTCTTGGCATTTTATCTCCTTCCCTGCCACACATTTCTCTTAAGCTCCAGCCCTAAATATTTGCAGTTCTCCTCAAACACAAACAATGAATGTTTGTCAAATTCAAATTCAGGTCTAAGAAATTCCCAACTTGCTGCTCTTGGAAATATTCCATGCTGTTCCCTTGGATCATGCATATCCCGTTCCTGAAAATAGACTAATCCTTTCTAAAAATATAAGCATCTTTGGGAGATAATGAAAAGTTACTGATACTTTATGCAGGCATAATAAATACAGAACCCACTGAAATTGGTACTCAATAAATATTTATTCAATATATGAATGGAGTAGAATGAATCGAACTAAATTGTTAGCAGCTACATGCAAATTTGCTTATTTAGTATCTTTCACCATAGAGAAGAATAATGCCTAAGGTTGAGGCCTAAAGCTTACTTAAAGGAAAACAAAAAAGACAGAAAAGGAGGGTGAGCTTCTTTAAAGAAGCTTTGTTCTGTCATAACTTTGACATCCTTTAACAATAGAAGTAAAAGAAGCAAAATTGAAGATAGAATAAGAAATTCTTGTGGCCTTTTTTATGTAGTCCCTAAAATCAATAAGAACAGCAACAATAACAAAGTTGAGAAACCATTCATTACAATTAAACTATGACATTGAATTTCAATGTGGCATAATTATTATCCTAGTGAAAATGTGAACTTCTATAAAAATTCTTAAAATTTTATTTAAAATCCTTTTGGAAGATTGTCAACTGAAGTTTGTAGTAAAAGGTCATTACAATTAAAAAAAGAAATGGGCAAAAAATAATAATAATAATTTGGTGACCTTAAAAATAAACAAATAAAATTCTTAAAAAAAAAATGTTAAATACTCAGTCACTTCACAGTTACCCAGTGTTCACTCTGTGCAAAGAGACCACAACTCTAGAAAAACACCACACTGTCCTTATCTGCCCTAAGGCTATTTATTTAATCTCTCATTGCCCCTATAAAACTAAACACAGTTGTTGATGGATTAAAAAGACCCGTGTAGTAAGTCAAACGATTCCCAAGCTCCTCACATTTTGAAAGTCTGTATTTCTTTACATATGCTTTTTTTCAGCATTTGGAGTATTTTTTTCATTTAAGTGACAAAAATGTTGTCTTTTTCATTGTAAACACAGTAGATTATTTTTTCACAAATCTGAAGCATCTCCTAGACAGTTATTTTCTTCCCTCAAAAATGTTGTGCATGTTAGAAACCTGGACATTTAAAAATGCAGATAGTTTAACATTCTTTGAATGATGTGCTACTAAATCGGCCAGAGGCCTGGAATCACAGATGTGCTAATGAATCTTCAATGTGAAGAGAACTGAATTTGGAAATCTATTCACTTCATTTTCTGAAAGCACAATAGTAATGTGGTGGGAAAAACAAGGCTATCGTTTCTTGAATCTGCACCGCATGGCTGATGCGAAATAAAGTGACATTCTCAGGAGTTGTTTAGTATCAAGTGCTGATTTAGCTAGATAAAATGCAGCTGTCTTCCCAAATTACACAACTGGATTCACACCATCTTCTAATTCCTGGTGGAGTTTTAAAGATACCTTTAAGGGTAATTTTCTTCCTGGTGCAAAGATTCCTAATTTAGATGGTACAAAAATATCACCATGTAGTATCTTTGCACAAATATATCTCCCTTAAAAATATTTTATAAAAGAGATTGTGTTTTACAAGTGCTTGGGTCATCATTTACAAAGGATTTTAAAAATATAATTGGCTCTAAATCAATTCAGTATTATTTCCGAATTGTCATACAGTTGTTTCTTTCAGTTTTCTTCTCATAACTTAGTCCTTCCTAGAATGTGTCATGCTGCCTAATTGGTCTGAAAAAGGAAGAATCCTCCCTCAAGATGTTCCCATTCACAAATGCCCTTCCTTTCCAGATCTCTTTTGTAATTAATATCTTTCTAGAAAGAATATTTAAAACTTCTTTCAATATCTGGACTCTCTGGATCATGCATCTAATAGTCGATCACCTCTCCTATAGCTGTGTATGTAAGTTAGCTAAGCTTTAACTATGCTAATCTGTGGGCAGCAAATTATTTTTTCTTAGAATGCAATTTATCCTCTGTCCTTTGGCTGCAAAATGGGCAATCCTGCATCCATCAGCTGTATGTTCACATTCATGAAGCTCCTAACACATTAGGTTTTGTTTGTGAAGTTCTCGTGGACTGCCCCGCTCTCCTCCCCTTCCCCCACCCCATGCCTCCCACCGCCCCACCCATGCCCATAGAGTTAGCTACTGCCTCCTCTGCCCCCCACCCCCACCTCTTTACACTGATTTTTGGTAAAATTCTAATCATATTACATCACTATCACGTGTAGTTAACTTAACTACTACCCACTTTCCTCCCTAAACCAAGTGGACATTTCATTCATCAAGTCAGTCAAAATTTATTAACTGGCCAAAGGGCCAGGCACTATTCTAAGCAACATGAGTACCAACAAACGTTAATATAACCAGTTCTTTGAATTGACAATTCATGTATTTTTTTTCCCATTCATCTTAGCTATTTCTAAGAACTATTTATGTATCTAGAGTATGAATCTTCTGTTCTATGCATTCCAAATAGTTTTCCCAATGTTGTGGTTTCTTGTTATTGTACACATGAAACAGATTTTTCTTTTATTGTTTCTTCCTTTCAACTTCCCTATCTGCTTTTCTTTTTCATAAGCTAACTGAAACTAGAGATGGGATAGAATAAAGAAGAGGAAAGACTAGAGAGAAGAGTCCACAGAGGAAACTGAGAGTGGTCTTTGTAATGTAATAAAAAGAAATGGGTAGATGCATGAGCCATTTCTGAAACAGCATCAACAGTTGTCAACAGGAAAGTGGAGGTAACAGAGGAGCTGGTGATGACTTCCATAATCCAGGCACATAATGGGAGATTATTACACATCTGTTAAAAATAAGTAACTGACTGAATGGCCCCTAATGTGAAGAATTGTCTTTCTGGTAAATTCCAGTAATCACTAAGGAAATTTGTTATTTGTAAGAGAGAGGTTGTGGCTGATTGCCATGATCACCCTGATTCTTCACTTTCTTTTGTTATAGAACTTTGCAGTGCCCTCCCATTGCAAGTAGGATGACGTGCCCCATTCCTTGACAATGGGCTCAACAAAATGATTTGCTTTGGCTAATGGGGAGTAAGCAGATTTGATTCACACAGAAGCTTGAAAAAGTACTCTTGCCTTTCTGCTTGCTCCCTTGGACTTCTGCCATTGCCAAGAAATATGCTTGGGCCAAACTGATGAAGGGAGAGAGAAAAACACATGGAGTAAAGCCAAGTTGCCCCAGTGACCCTAGTTGAGACCCCTCTAGATCAGGAAACAGTGACCCCAGCCAAGATCAGAAGAGCCACTTAACCAATCTCTGACTGGCCTTCAGACTCATGAGAAAAAATAAATGATTGTTTGCAGCTACCAAGATTTGGGATAGTTTATGATGCATCAATTGCTAACTGATTCAGAAGTCATACTTCTCTGATGAAATCATCTTATCTGTGGCATCGTCTCTTAGTTTTTCTATTTTATTAATCGTAATACGTATCTTATTTTTGTAGTGTTTTGCATACCACAGTGAAAAGACTATTGGGTGAGAGACAAAAGACAGGTCCTTTCATTTCATAATGTCATAATCTTCTACATTTATTCACTTAACAACGTGCAAAGCATTAGAAATACAAAAAGAAAAGATGCGCTTGTGAAATCAATCATGGTTTAGGGAGGAGTATAGACATGAGCAAAGCATTTCCATCCAGTGCAATAAGTAATAATAGAAAATATTTGTTATGAATGCAATTTCTGAAACAAAGTAACCTGAGTTAAAAAGCGTGTTTCCTTTGTCACTTCCTAACTGGGTTCCCTTATTTAACCTAAACTTCAATTTCATCTTCTATAAAATAGGATTGTAATGATACCTGCTTCATAATGTTGTTGGGAAGATCGCATGAGTTGAAATCTGTTAACATACTTAAAACTATACTTGGCACTCATAAGCTCTCATTAAATGCTAGTTATTAGTACAAATTTTAAAGTTCAAGAGCACAGAAAAATAAGACTATGTAGGATGAAGGCTGGGTGGAGGGGTAGCCATCATAGAGGGGTTACCTTGAAAAAAGCAGAAATTTGCAAATCTACTTGAACTTTAGGATCTTCATCTATATTTCAAGGAATAAAGAATAGATGATTGTTATGAAATCTTCTAGTTCTGAAATATGACATCCCTGGAATATTGTCTAGTGTAACACATGTAGTAAGCTCCCATTAAACATGGTATTTTAACATCAAATGGTTTTTTAAAAAGAAGTTGGTTTAATGAAGTTAACTCCTATTGCCATTCATTATGTGTGACTGCAGAGGCAAGCTCAATATGATTGACTATTCCACAGGATATTCTGGGCCTTGTATAGGAGTTCCGGATAGTATTTGGAAGTGAAAAGGAAGTATCTATATCCAGTATTTGTAACATGGAATAAAAACTCAAACCTTCAGTATGTATTATGTTTCAAAAGAGTAGCCTACAGCCTGTTAAATCCAATTAATTACACAAAAAACACATTCATAGTTTCTTTATTTTTAAGCAAAGTTACTGAATTCATTCCATTTGTTATTTTGTATTTCTGATTACAAGATGCTGTCCCCTGCTGTTTGCTAAAGATTACACCAGCTAGAGTCACTAAAATGAGGTGAAATAACATGATAATTTTGTTTCAACACCTAAATGTCTACAGATCGGAGAACGAAGATAGATCTCTGTATGTCCATAGAACAAACCCTGCATGGTAGCACTGTACCCCCTCTTCTCCCAAGTCATCTCATTTCAATAGCATTTTGTCCTATTCATGATTTTGGCAACTAGATGGGCTAATGGGGAGTGTGGTGATGTGACAAATTCCTCATCAGGCAATTTTCTCCTCTAAAAGAATTTTTATAAGGAATTTTACTTGAACACATATCCTGTCACTGTTGACAGTACCTGGAAACCTCAAATGCATAAATATTTATATTCGTGTTATTATTTAGGTTGCATGTGTATTTTTGTGACAGCCTGTTTACCACTTACTTTAATTCTCTTTGAGTAAGGTCATTCAGTGACAAATGTGGCAGTGCCATCCCCCTACCACACACACACAGGGTTACAAATTAGCCTCTGGGATTTGGTGCTGAAAATGACAGCCTATGTGTTCAGATGGTCTTAGAGATGTTCCCCATGTTTCCAAAACCTAGAAGTTATGGCAAAACTGGAAGAACTGAAATCGAGTAGATCTGGGTTCAAAACTTGGCCATGTCATTTACTAAGTATGTGACTTAAAGCTTCACTTTCCCCAACTTCAAAATTTTTCAATGGGTTATTTTGAGAATGAAATAAGGTGGTGTATATGAGAAGTCTAGCGAAAGACCGTGTCATATGGATGCTCAATAATTACTGGTTCAATCTGAAGCTAAAAATGAAAACCAAATGACTAATTCAAGGTTGTACGGTGTGAATGACTAGCTGATGTGGGCAAAATGCAGAGGTCAATGGGAATGGGAAGGGTTTCATTTTTCCTTTTGGCTAAATAGCACGGATCCTTCCCTGCTGCTTTAATAGATTAATTCATTCTGAAAGGCCTTATAGATGTTGGGTAGATAGCTAATAATCAGCTTAGAAAAAACAAATCATTGGCCTTTTTCTTGCTGTCAAAGTCCCTAAAAAGAAAATTTTTATTTCAAATGGCTTTTAGCTTACTTCAGAACCACGGGGTAGACTCCTTTGAAGCTATCTAGAGCAGCCAGTGAATATACTTTTTTAATGGCTTATTACTTGATAAACCATAATTGGCATATAATGGTAAGAAGCTTCAAAACACAAATTAAAGTTTTAGTCAACTGCCCACTAGTGTTTTGAATCAATCAATACAGCATTCATTTAAAAATAGAAGCAACACCATTACCCCTCAACTAATTCACATTTTGATGTAATTCATAACTACATCAAAGCTCTCCAAAAAGATAAAAAAATATATAATAAATCACAATCCATGTGTAATGAATGGCCTTTCTCCTTGCAGGTGCTGACATCTGAGATCCACATTACAGCATGTCTTGAGTAACCAAAGAAATTTATAGATGTAAATTTTTTTAATTCGAAGCAAGAAAATTTATATATACTATAAAGGGAACAGAAAAAAAAAAAAAAAAGAACATTTGGTGTGAACTTGGATATGCCTCTGATGTTTCCTTAGCGAAAATTTTCTCCTTTTTGTCTGATGCCTCTTCTCATTATGACTTACTCACTGTGTTTAAAATTGTGTTTAAACCAAGTACATATTCTGATCTCTCAAAAATAAAGAAAATCAGACTAAAAACTACTACTTGGGGAACACGAAATGGTTATATATTTATTTACCCTCCTGTCCCACATATACAGTTTTTTATTGCTTAAATTATCATGTCTAATTTTATCCATTTCATATCTCAGGGTCACATATTTGAATAACATAAAATGAATAACCATAGCTTACAGAAGGTCCTTATGATAATTGAATAGTAGAGGAAGAAAACAATATAAATACAGTATTGATATCAGAATTTTGTGGGCCGGGTCCCTCTTTCTAGGGAGACCCACTGGAGCTGAAATGTGCCAGCAGCTCCCCTAAGACCATTTGATGGAAAAGCCCACATCCAGGAGCGAGGGCTGTTGAAATTGAGTTGTCAAGCTGTCCTGGATGTCTTGTACAAACTGAACAGGCCAATTTACTGCAACATTGCATAGGCCGAAGGCTCCTATCTCCCCCTTCCAGTTGCTTCCTCCTGGTGAGATTATCCTGCCCTCCACATGTCCCTCCCCAGTAGCTTTTGAGCTACTCCTGATTCTTTCTGATGAGCCTATTGTAAGTAATAGTCCTGTATTAACCCTTACCTTGGGGCCAACCTGTTTGACTACGGAGGGGAGAGGCTCTTCTTCCCTGCAATCTGAAAGCAACAGCTTTGTGTATTTGGTGATACTTTTGAATCCTAGTGGTGATGTGATTTCAATGTCTTCCTCTTTGTAGCACAAAACTCCTGGCTTTCTGGATGAAAACAGGCAAGCTTTGCGAGAAAAAAAAAAAAAAAAAAAAATTGACAACTTCTCCCACACAGAGCCTGAATGTCTTTGCCTATTACTAACCTCCTCGCGTGGGGGGTGGCTTTGAAACTCAAGTGTTCCGGCTCTGCCCTCCAGGTGGCAGCAGTGCCACATCTCAGAGGCTCCAATCCCCTCTTCCCTGACTTCAAGTGTTAATGCAATTGACCAATCAGTGCTAAGATGATGGGAGGTAATTGGGTAATTGTATTTTACTGATCACAAGCAGAGAAAGGGAAAGGGAAAAGGGAAAAGAAAAGAGGGGCAGGGAACGAAAGAGGACCGCAGTCCGCGAGGAGCTTTCCGGAGCTGGGACCCTACACGTCAGGACGTGGCATGGGTCGAGAGCGCGCCTAGACTGGCAGCAGCTGCTGCCGGCGCAGGGAGCGCATTTATTTACTTGGGAGAGAAGGAGGGGAGAGAGGCGAGGGCGGGGGAGGCAGAGAGTTCGAGCCCAAGTGGATGGAAGGGGACCGGGGACTCTGCCGCGCGGGGAGCCGCGAGCCAGGGCCATGGCGCTGAGGGCCGCGCGGAGCAGTTGCGCCCCGGGGACGCGTCCCCTCGCGGAGGAGCAGCCGGCGTCAAGGTCTGCGCGCGGAGGAACCAACTTGTGGCCCCGAAATGTGCCCAACGCAGCTGCAGATGAGATCAGAGCTGCGGTCTGATTTCAGCAGGATGAGGAAAGCCACCGATTAGGGATTTTATTTAAATCCCCTTCTTTCCTTTATTTTTTTCTTTTTCTTCTTCTTTTTAATTTGCTTCACATCCCGTCGATCCCATCACTTTGTCATCCCCGTTTGAAATAAAAGCCGCGTCCGAACTTCCATCGTCGCGGCGTCCCGGGATCCGCTGCCCGCTGATGGAGCAGAGCGGGCCCCGGGGGCCGGCAGGGGCCACCGCAGAGGGACCGTGTCGCGCTTCTGCCCGGTGATCCCGGCTCTGATCGCCGAGTTCTGCAACACCTGCAAGGATCTGGACCGGGTGACAGGGGTGGGGGGCGGGGACAGAGGAAGCGAAAGCCACCCCGAGCCTTAAAAAAAAAAAAAAAAAAGTAGCGGGGTGCGGGGGGCAGGAATGGGTTTCTTCTTGAGGGCTGATGGAGCCTTGAAATTTTCCTCCGCTCCCCCCGCCCCCGCCCCCCGCCCTCCATTTAACGTGAGGTTATGAAATTGCAGAGGCGGTGGAGGGACGGAGACAGGGTATAACCGGAGTTTGGAGGGACAGGGGCAGGTGGCTGGCCGCGCGGCTGAAATAAAAGATCCAGTTGCGCACTGGGTTGTGATGAGAAACCTAATCAGATCTTGGGCTGGAAGGGTGGCGAGTGGGGGCGCTTGGTCCCCAAATTATTCGAGGGAGGGGACAGGGGAGAGGAATTGACAATGTAAAAGGGGACCTTTTTTTTTTTTTTTTTTTTTTTTTTTTTGGTGGCGGCGGTGGCTGTTGGGTGCCTTAAAAAAAATGAAGGATGCGGGACGCAGCTCTGTTTTGGAGCCGAACGCGCTGGATAAACTGATCGTGCAAGAGAGAAGGAAGAACGAAGCTTCTTCTCGTGAGACCTGGATCTTAACACAAATGTGTCTATGTGCACACAGGGAGCATTAAAAAAAAAAAAAAAAAATGAAATAAACCCGTGTCAGACCCTCGGGGGTTGGTGTGTTCTGACAAAAATAAATAATAATAAAACATCTGCCCCCCCTCCCTTCCCTCCCCAAAAGGATGATTGGAAATGGAGAACCGCGGATCCACAGGGGAAAAGTATGCTCATTTTTCTCTATAAAGGAGAAAGTAAGCCAAGGAGTTATTTTTGGAATGAAAAGTTTGGGGCTTTTTTAAGGAAAGTAAAGACCTGATGTGGTGGTGTTTTCTTTTTCTTTTTGAATTTCCCACAAGAGGAGAGGAAATTAATAATAGATCTGCAAAGAAATTTCGGAGAAGAAAAGTTGACCGTGGCAGAAAGAGGCATTGATTGGGGGAGAGAAACCAGCAGAGCACAGTTGGATTTGTGCCTATGTTGACTAAAATTGACGGATAATTGCAGTTGGATTTTTCATCAACCTCCTTTTTTTTTTTTTTTTTTTTTTCATTTTGGTGTCAAGATCATGCGTTTTCTCTTGTTCTTTAACCACCTGGATTTCCATCTGGATGTTGCTGTGATCAGTCAGAAATACAGTGAGTGATCCTTATTTTCTTATTTATTGGTGAAGAAAATGTCCATTAATGAAGTGTTCTTGGTCTTTTTAATGTGGTTTTTTAAAGACCTGGCTATTGGGGACCAGAAACTAAGGGAAGGGTGGCCCATGCCTTTGCTCCATGAGCTGTGCTCACCGATAAGCCGGTTTGTTATATGTTATAATGATGCAGGTTGCTGCATCCCGGGCAAACGCCTTTGCAAATGTTCACCAGGAAAAAAAAAAAGAAAAGAAAAGCTCCCCCAAGAAAGCCACTGCAGTGTGGGGTGCCTGTGTTGTGTGATTGACACTCAAGAATGCATTTAAGTTGCATGGCAGCTCCAGAGTTAGGTGCACAGATGTTTAGCTATTGGAAATCGAAGGGACCCAATTTAAATTTAATTATCCAACCTGACATTGCAGATCAACGCGATGTATTAACACAAAAATATGATAATAAACCAAGCAGATGAAGGATGGCTTGTGGCTGGTGGGTGGGTTGAGGGAGGGAGAGTGGATATGGAGAGGGATCTGGGAAAGAAAGGTGGCTGCACTTTTCACAATCCCTCTGGCATACACGTGCCCAGATGTGGTCTTCAGATGACCCGGCTTCTCATCAACGCTAAGAATGAAACAAGAAGGACCCACTTCTCTTCAACCCCACCCCTTTCTAACTAACACTTCGGGTAACAGAGAGGCTGTACATATATTATAGAGGATTTAGGTAGTTGACGTGGCTTTTGCCAGAGACCTTTCTAACATCACGAGGATGCAGCTCTTTAGAAAAAGGCAGAAATACAGTGTCCTGAGGTAACTTAGAGAAAAAAAGCTAAAGAAAAGGTCTGTGTGTTGAGTACCATTGCTTCTCATGTGCCAGCTTTGTTTTGGGGGGGAAAAAGGCAATAAAGAAAACTCAAAGAAAAGGTTCAAAAGGCTGAGGAGTCTGAGGGCCTATGGGATCACCTCCTGCCTCCCCCAGAGCTACCAAAGTCATGGAGCTAGTCTTTTTTAAGGAACTCTTTCTTTTCACTTTTCTGTACTCCTCTCTGGGGCCTTCTGTCAGTATCAGGGACTCATATAACTTTAGAGCCAGAAGACTCCTCAGAGATCTCATGACAATAAAAGAGGAAACTGAGGCCTAGAGAAGCTATAACTCTTTGGTTAATGGCCAAACGGTATGGGATAGGTGACTCACACAAGCCTCAGAACAGTAGACAAAAGTCAGTTTGGGATCCAGATTGGACAGGAATTAGCCATATATAGCATAGCTACCTCTGTATCCACAGCTGCCATTTTTATCAGAAAGGGTAGAGGAATACTAGTCCTGAGAGCTTGAAATAAACTTCTGCCAGACCTCAAGGGCTACAAATTCCAACAATCATTCCCCTTCTTCTCTCTCTTCTTTCCTTCCTTCCTTCTTTCCTTCCTTCCTTCCTTCCTTCCTTCCTTCCTTCCTTCCTTCCTTCCTTCCTTCCTTCCTTCCTTCCTTCCTTCCTTCCTTCCTTCCTTCCTTCCTTTTCCTTCCTTCCTTCCTTCCTTCCTCTTTTAAAATAGCATAGTTCAGATGACCTGGCTTTAACACTATTTTTAAAAAAGATCCACAACTCTGGCATATCCCAAAGGAGATGAGTGGTGGTCCCAAGAGAGTCATTAAAGAACCATGGAGTTAGATTTATATTACAGAGGTGATAATAGAAACCAGAAACACCCAGCTAAAAGCATCTGTCTGTTGTTTCACTCACATCCTCTATTGTTATCCTTTTCATTACTCCTTAACTAAACTAGCCTACAGCTGAGCACTTCTCTAATTTATTTTTCTGGGCACATGTTTCCTGTTGGGACATAGATCAGGCAATAAATTTACCAACCTATGAAAGTAATTGTGAAGGATTCTTTTTTTTTTTCCGCCCTGAACTCCCTATAGGCTTCTGCAAATCTTCTAATTCTCTGCAGGTTTGTTTGTTTGTTTGTTTGTTTGCTTGCTTACTTATTTATTTATTTTTTTACATGACCATAGTTAAGTCACCATTTGTGGTCATGGAATGACTCAAGTTATGTTAAGTTCCTGCTCAGCTGCAACTTAGCACAACTGACAAAAATGCAAGAAGAAAAAAATGTGCTTTGATGCTTTTTACTTTGTAGTCCAGCTCTGGGCTTCACGTGGGAAACCCAGCCTTGTAATTAGGTTGGGTCGGCCAATTGGGGGAAATTTTGTTTTTTCTTCACCTTTTTTTGACATCAAAATTTCTTCAGTCCTACCCCTATTAGACCACAGAGTATTCTCCTTGTCAGTGTCACCGCCTTCAAGTACCTTCCATGCTTACACACACATGCAAACTTTCCTGAGAGAGAGGAAGGGAGGGAAGGCATGAGCAGGATAGAGTTTGTTTAAAGTGGGCTGAAATGTTTCCTCCCACCCACCTCCACTTAAATGTGCTCAGATCTCGAGAAGATGGGGCATCTAAGGATGTCATTGTTTTTCACACTGGTGAATCATTTTCCAGCACTACAGTTAGAAAGTCGCACAGCCCAGCTTGGGGTTTAGCTCCTTCGGTTTGGCAGTGAGAGTTGGCCCTGCATTTGGGGCAAGTTGTGCACAGACGGATGAAAGAATTATGGCCATGGCAGAGCTGGAACTTACCTCATCAATTTATTTCAGGGCCAAAGTTGGTGCCCACTGAGTAGCATTTGTGAATAGGTAGTTGTATACCAAAATCTGCTGAGCACCACAGGCCTTAGTAGCTTCTGGGTTTTATAAATTTTCAAGTTCCTTTTTCAAATGTCTTCCTCCTTTAATTTGATAGTTGTGCCCTTAGGGCAATACTTTAAATTTCCCTTGCCCTCAATTTTCTTATCTGTGGTATGGGAATGACAATATGTAATTTGTTGAATTGTTTTGTGAATTACAAGTAATGCTATGCAAAGCCCCAAGCATAATAGGCCCTCTAAGGATGGCTGTTTGTCGTAGTTATTCTTGGATTAATTTGGATTAACTTCCTGAGAATGAAAACAGTCTGGCCAAGCACTTTACAAATTCTAGTGGCAACACTTGAGAACTAGGGATTGTGCAACTGACTTTATAGTAGTTGCCAGATTTCTCTTTTGAGGTTTTATCAGGGCAGATTGGCTGCAAAATATCATTTTAGATATAAAATGCTTTTTCAGACAGAAACATTAAATCACGATTTTCTCCTAAAATTACAGAAAAATAAATCTCAACAAAAATAATACTTAAATGAGTTTTTTTAGGGGAAAATAATATTATTATGTCATGCATACTTTTGGTTTAAAAGTTGCATAAAATATCTCCTGTATTTTAAATTTATCATTTTTGCTTCATATTATATAGTATGGACCTGAAATATACAAAATAAAGGTAAATGTCTATGCAATTACATAGTTTAAATTAGATGGTGTAAAATTCCATTACTAATATTAAAGCCTCAAAGTCTACAATTTGGATTCACAGTCCTTCTGGCCGTAGTGAATTCTATGTTAGTTAAACCATTTCTTTACTTTGTGGTAGGCTAAAGTCCCGATAGACTGTGTAGGATCAAGAAGATTCAATGCAGACATACATATTTTCTGTATGTACAAATCTTCCAACACCAACTTGCCAGTGGTTTTTGAAGGCAGCCAGTCATGGTCATTGCTCATAATTTCATTCTCTACGGTAGCAACCCCTGTGCTCTATCCATTTCCTTGAAAATGCTTCCGGGGACCTGTTCTCCCATTAAGGGAAAGGAGTTCTGCTGATGTAATTGTTGTTATTTTTGATGTCGTATCTGTGAATGATAATAGTACAGTCAGACTGGGTAGTTGCCCATTGGATTTTTATACTGTTTCTTTTCAATGAAAACAATTTGAAATCTGTGTAAATTTTGGCTAAGCATCCTAAAGATAACTATTTTCATCAGTCTTGAGAAGAGATGAAAATTGTCTATGCCTTACCATAGACAATTTGTCTAAGTTCTTACCATTTGATAAATTTTACTTTTTTTGTGTGCTTCCTAAAATTTGCTAAAACATACACTCTAGCACCGTAAGTGAATTAAAATACTCAGCTTTCCACTGGGTCATGTGTGTTACTTATGCCATTTACCCTCTCTGAGCCTGTTTGCTTATCTGTAAGATAGAAGTAAGTAACTGCATGGGACTTACAGCCATGAGGACCAAATTAGATTGCATTTTTCATGCACAGTAAGCATTTAATAAATGCACATTTAAATTGATCATCTCTGATTTTAATTTAGGTAATGCACAATTTGCAAAAAAGCAGATATGGTCTTTGTTGGGGGGGAAGCTGTTAATCCAAGTTTACGTTGGCATAGGTAAAAAAGAAGAAAGAGATAAACACAGTTAAGTTTGGGGTAACACATAAATAAATACAGCCATTTTTAGTAAGGTCCTTCACAGTTTTAAAACTGATTTAGAAGCAACTTAGTGAATGCCATTCCCTCAGTGAAGATGAAAATATACTTTGTAAATTGTGGAAAATATTGTCAAGTACTTTATTACACAAGCATAGAAAACTAATGATTTGTAAATGTTGTCTTAGAAGACTGTCTAAGGGGATGGAGAATCTATCCCATCTTTCTTTTTTTCAAAATGATTTCTCTGGAGAAATGTAAATTTGACAGTTAAAATTTGGTGGGGCAGATCTTGTGGCTGAGACAATGGGCTTGTAGCACTCTTTGAGGGCAAGGTCTTCATTCTTTTCTGTTACGTCCTCAGCACCTGACCATAGTATACATGCAATAAATATTCCTTGAATGCCTAACTGAGCTTAGTTTAAGAAACACCCCTCTAAAGGGCTCAAATAAATGCAATACCTGTGTGTGTGCACACACCTGCAGGCACACACACCTATACAAGAAGCCTGGGAAACTGTCAAAGCTTACTGAAAAATACCAAAGTGTATACTGACTGTACACCGCCCCATCCCCCTGCCCACACACACACTAATCACCACTGAGTGGCTTTCTTATGTTGAAAAAGCTGAGGTCTGAAAGTTAGGTGATGTAGTATGTTTTTCTTATTCTTTGTGTTGTCATTAATGGACTGTGGCATTTTGTACAAGTCGCCTCCCTTCTCTAGGTCTTATCTTCTCCTGTTAGATAAAGGTAAAAGCTAAGATTGCTTCAAGCACTAAGACTTTAAGATTGTGTTCATAATTGACTACCTAGGAATTCAGAATTGCTAGGAATTAAAAATATTTAATCTCTGATCCCCAAAAACGACTTATTCAAACGTGGAAGGAAACAGCACAGGGTTCTATGAAAAACTTGGAATTAGTGTTCCAATGGCAGATATGTGGGCAGAAAGGTGAAAGAAATGCCATGAAGGTTAGTAGGGAAAATACAATGAGATTTGGAATAGACAAGCATTGGATTCCCACTTTGTTTCACCACCTGTTGGCCCATTAACTTTGCTAAGCCTCAGTTTCCTCAATTGTAAAATTGGAGATTTTATATATATATATATATATATATATATATCTTGCAGTTATTTTGGAGGTATTAAGATATCCACATATCTGGCACATGATTAGTACTCAATAATTGCTAGCTCACTTTGTTTTCTTTGAAATCTTTAGTTATTTTCTATAGAAATGGGAACATTTAACTGATAGTGTTTTGTTTACATTTATTGAGTATGTTAATAAAGTTTTTTTTGCCAACTTTGTCATTAAAGTTGGTAATGTTATTTTTGATGGTGTTTTCCAATGTTAATCGAATTCATAATGAAGTTTAAAAACTGATGAAACATTCACGTAAGGTTAATGTAGTTTTATTTCAACTTTGATACATGCTTATAGCAGCTTTCTATGCTTATAGAAGCTTTCAACACTTATGGGCGTTACAGGTACAATTTGATAATAACAATGGCAACTACCATTGATTGAGCATTTGATATGTACAGGCACTATGCTGAGAATATAACATATATTTTACTTTTCAATCCTTACTAATGGGAACAGAAACACAAAGAGGCTAAGTAATTCGTTTAAGGTTATATAGCAACTAAATGGTGGTGCTGGAAATAGAAGCTATGTATTTCCTGACTTTAAAACCTGAGACTGGAATCAATAAACTCAAAACTTGTTGACTTGGTAACAAACATGGAAGTTTATTGTATAACCTGGTACTGTACTCAATCTGAATATTTTAATTGAAACTGAGATGTCTACAATTTCCTTTCCCCCAGTTTCCTAAAATGAAAGTTCTCCAGCTGCTTAGATCACTTATACCTTGTATATTTTTGTCAGTCCTCCATAATATCTAAGTGTGCCCCTACGTAAGGAAATGAGAACTTTTTAAAGACTTAGGAAGAATTGTCCTAACTAACTCAACTTGACTATCGAACAGAAAGGTTTCTGCAAAATGCTATGAGATCATCTACAAATTCAGAATTACATGAGAAATAAGATCAGTGCTAATAATAAGTTTAGAGTTTAGGTTGAGTATTCTGTAAGCCAGGTGGGCTTCTAGTGCTGGGCACTGAAAACCTGATTGCAGTTCTTCTTTGTCTGACTTCTCTGAAGCAACTGACACTATTACCCACCTCTGGATTCTGAAACTTTTCCAGGACTTTGAGATGCTGCTCATTGATCACTTCCTTAACTCATTTCACTCATCCTCCTCCTGTTTTCCTGCTCTGCTCCTTAAATGGTGAGGTGTGGGAGCACATAGGCTTGACAAAGAACAGGGAGTGCACCAAGGGCAAAAGTCCTAAATGCACTTATGCATGACCTAAGTGCTGAAAACAGCACATTCTGGAAACAGCAAATAGTTTCTGCTACATTAGTAAGAACATTAAGTAATTTCTTATCCAGCTTCACTCCCTTTCCTTTGTTTCTCAAGATGTTTTCCAGAGAATTCCCCATAGCCAATTTCTTTACATTCCTGGGATAAATGATTGTTTCTTCTCTTATATTTCCTTGCCTTTACAATCAAAGCTGAAGTAAATGCCAACTCGGGGCTGTGCCTTGTTTCTCCCTTCTCGAGGGAGTTTTCTTGGTGCAGTCCCTTCAGGCTTCTCATTGCTCTTAATATTTGGGCTCTGGGTAATCTTTGCATCTCTGTCACACAGTAGGACGTGACAGTGAGGCCTTTCACCTTTGGGTCTCTTTTATTGCCAGCCTCTTTGCATTCCTGACAGCAGCTCTGTTTTGAGTGATGAAACTCAAATCCTAGCCACCTTGTGTATGCGGAATACTCCTAAATGTTCATCCTGGGCAAGATCCCAGTTACTTACCAGGGTCTCCTGCAGGCCTTGCAAACTTCACACACCGACTGTGACTGATTATTTTCTCTTCAGAAGCCTACATATTTATAGTTTTGAATAATATTATTTTTTTTACCACCTCTCCTATCCAACCAGTCATCAAATCCAATCTACTCACTATCTTAAACTCAGGTTTTGACTGTCCTGTTGCTTCCTCAGTCCAGATTCCATAGTTTTTCTCCTAGATATCTCAGTTAGTCTTTCTGATAATGCCAGCTTTTCTTCAGTATAGTGTAATATGAGGATACTTCAAAAAGTTCATGGAAAAATAGAATATAATACACATCTTTCCACGAACTTATTGAAAGTACTCTTATATATGTTCTTCCTCCAGAGGTATTATCCTAGGAATAAAGCTGACCATCCACTTCTTTATTTTCTAAAATATATTTCTAGAATAAAATCCTGATTCTCTTCTTGACAATACAGGCTGGCAAGCCTATCCATGCCCTCTCTTGTGTGCCTGCTGTATTAATGTTTTATTCCTCTGGAGATATGCCAGGTTAGTTTTGACTAAAATTTTGTGAGAGCTGTTCCATTTGCCTAGGATATACTCTTCATCTGTCAAATCTCAGAGTAAGTTACCTCTTGCAGGAAAACCCTTCCCAGCTCCCCTAAGCCCATGGAGTCTCCCTGTCCTCTACGTATGAACATTTTGTTTGCATACCTGTGATAGCTCTACATCATTATCACATATCTGCTTAACTTAGCTAAAACCCGCTAGACTATGACTTCTTTTAGAATATGGACCTAATCTTATTTGCCTTGTCATTTCCCACATCTGACTCACATAGTGCACAGAAGTTTTCAGTATATTTTGGTAGAACCAATAAATGAGTAGACTGATCTAACACATCTTTAGAGTGAAGAGATTCTTTCAATTCAGTTTATGACATAGGCCATTATTTTTCAAATATTTTTACCATTAATATTGACTTTTATTATTTTTCCTCTAATGACCCATGTTTCAAAACTTCTTTGTGTAACAAATACGTTGCAATTTCTCTATTTTTACTAATAGAAAACATATGCCTGCCAACCATCACATTTTGAAAGGCACTAGGTAAACATTCTTACCAAGAATTGATATAAATTGCACCAGAAACAAAGGTAATTTAATTACTTTATGTGATTGTATGTGTACATGTATGATTTTCAAGTTAGCTTTTTGAAATATTGATAATAGCTCTCCTTAAGGATCTCATTTTTAAAAATAGTGCTGTAAATATACTTTATTTTAGTGCTAATTTTATGCTCCAATTTATAGCTGCTAATTGGCTTGCTTTAGGTTTAGCAAAATACAGTTCTCACTGATATTGTTCACAAAGACCATTGTTCACGAAAATCATGGTGGACCTTAGAGTTGTTCATTGCACAATCTTCATGGTGCTATGAAGTGGGCCTTCCTACTCATGAATGAGTATCAGAAACAGACTATGACTTTCAAGTTTGAGAAATGCCCATAAATGGACTCAAGCAAGGAGAGATTGATAAAAGGTTTTCTTCTTAGTAAAAGTGGCTTGATTAAAAACAAAAAAAACAAATGGTGAACTGCAGCATATAAACATCTGATTTTATGGGAGCCAGGTATACATTGTCAGATATATTGCTTTGGCTCATGGTATGGAATGCCACTGCCTCCCTTCTCTCTTGAGCAGCAGCAAGCACTGAATTAGATGAAGAAAAATGCTCTATGGTGGGATGTTATTTAATTATGGTTTAATGTTATTTTGAAATCTTTGCCAATGTCTTGAATATGTTGAATTGTAGTATTTGTTGTTGTTGTTTTCCCTAGCTTTAGATTATTTCTTTCCAGCTCAGAGAATACGATTACTCTCTGGTAAAAGTAGACGATAGAGCATTAATAGTAATGCTTCATAGTGCTTTTAAAATCTAGCTATCTCTTTGAGTCCTCTTTCAATAAGTTTTAGTCCCAGAACTTCCAAAGCCATTATTTCCTGACTCCACATCCCTTGTATTAGAGCGTGAGGAGTTGGGAAGATGTGCAAGAGAAGATTTATTTAGAAGAGCCAGTGATGAATTTGGTCCCTGTTTCTTGCCAAACTACAAACTGCCGAGACTACACTGTTTCCTCAGGAGGAACACATTTGTTTTATGTCAGCAATTTTGACCAGTTTACAATAGGGATTGTAGGAGAATTTAGCTGTCTGATTATATTTTTGTATTTGTTGCTAAAGTAGATATAGAGGCAAAGCATGGGGGATCACAGATTTAAAAAGGATAAGGTTTTTTTTTTTTTTGATGACTAATACAGTTTCTAATTATTAAAATCGTCCATTATTGTAGATGTGGTCCTACCTAGAAAAAGTTGATTGATTTATTTGTGATGCTTTAATACATATTCTATTATGAATGCAGCTGATCATCTGTATGTTGTTTGTTTGTTTGTCCTATTAGCCTAAGAAACATACTCCTAAGAAATTCATTTTCAGTACAATGGACATATTTTCTTTGAACTAAGGGCTTAATAATGATGGTGGAAACTTCAATAACTAAAACATAAAGTTTCTAAAAAAGGTATATGATATTTGTAAATGTAAAGATGTGCTTCTCGTGAATGGTTTATAGTTGAATTTGAGCCAGATCTCAGCGTGTGCTGATTTTTATAACCTTAAGATGAGAGAGGCGGTCGGGGATGGGGATGGGACAGAGAGATTCAGAGAGATCTCACCCACCCTGGCTGTTCTTGTCTGGGCAAAGACAATGCTGATAATATAGCTGATCTGTAGAGCGAATCATCTCAGCAGGAGCCAGAGCATGTGTGTGGGTGCATGAAGTCAAGACATTATGGGGACAGATCCAGGGAACTCTGATTTTTACTATCTGAAAAGGCAGAAAGTCAGGAGCCACCCTAAAAGAGTTAACATCTCCACAGTGGTGTTCAGGAAGGCAAGAATGGAACTATGAAGGCTTTCACTGTATTGTTTGAGCGTTGCCATGGCAATAGGTTCCAGCCAAAGTTACATGTTTTTCAATTCCCCAAAGCAGCAAGCTGCCTTTCTCTCTCCTTCTCACACTGCCTGCCTCCCTCCCTCATCTGCCTTCATCCTTAGTCCTTCTCTATCCCTTCTTTTCTTTGTCTGTCCTTTCTTTTATGCTCACTTTCCTTAACCATTTCCTATTAACATCCAAAATATTCCAACTCCAAGACATCGCTTTTAGGCAGAAAGTGAGTCAGACATATAGTCTTCTATCCGGGTTTCTGTTTTCCCCGTCTGTTTACGTATTAAAGACCTAATTAGATGGAAGCTGCGGATGGAAGCAGGGTTGGGGCTTTCCCTTGTTGGTAGGACACAGAACATATTATAATGGTTGGTGTTGTGGTGATATGTTAATTGGATCGCTCCAGGCAAGTGCAGAGCAGCAGTCTCTGACAATTAGAAAGAACAATGACTTTACTATGAGGGAGTCCACTCTCTTAACCAGTAGAAGGATTAGCATGCATTGCAGGTCTCTGGAAGGTTCCTGTAGACCCCAAGAGAGCTCTGCAGTTGGAAATGCCTCCTGTATCTTTAAAGCAAGGTTGCTCATTTAGCTTATTTTCCTGCCAAGGAAAGAGGAGGGAGAGGACAGTGAGTGATCTGGTTTAGCGGACTTGGGGGTCGGGGGTGTCCTGTTGCAGACCTGAGCCATAGGATATATTTCAGGGATGTTAGGAAGAAATCTTTGCCTGCTTAATGCACGTGGACAGTGAATTGTGAAATGGGTCTCATTAGAGCCTTTCATATCCCGGCATGTGCCAAAGTGCTTTGCCGGCACAGCGCCATCACTTCAGGTCCAACCCTGCTGCTCTTCGCTGCAGCCAAGAAGGGACAGAGGCTCTGTCTGTACTAAAGTCTTCAGTTCCATTGCTCTCTGTCTACTGTTCATTGTAAGGATCCTCTGGGCCTTTCAGTCCAGCCAGGCATGAGGCACAGCACATCCCCTAGGTGTTTGCAGAGAGGAAATATTAAGAATTTTGAGCATTGCTGATGGGTTTGAGGCAGCCACAAAAAAAAAAAAAAAAAAAAAAAAAAAAAGGGCCGAGCCCGTGGCGCACTTGGTAGAGTGCAGCGCTGGGAGCACGGCGACACTCCCGCCGCGGGTTCGGATCCTATATAGGACTGACCGGGGCACTCACTGGCTGAGTGCCGGTCACGAAAAAACGACAAAAAAAAAAAAAAAAAAAAAAAAAAAAGCCAGTGGTTTCTGACAACCAGATGTTCTGCCTTTTTCCCAGGGCTGGCATTTCTAGGCTTCCCTGCTAATATGCCCACATACTCACCTGAAAGACAGAATAGGTGGTTCAGGGCCAAAGAAGTCATCAGGGACCTTTGTGTTTTTAGATACAGAGGAGCTCTTCACTTTTTCTCAGATTCATACACTAAGGGTTTTAGAATGAAATTATATCTCCCAAGGCATAAGCCCATCAGTAATACTAATAATTGTCTGATACTGAGTAAGTATGTGTCAGGCACTGTGCCTGTCTCTTATTTAGAACACCCCGTGTTTCTGTAAGGTTGATATAAAAGCATTGACAAAGAAGCCAGACCAACATGAGCCCTGACACTTCTTAGATCCATGGGTTTGGGCAACTTATTCACCCTTCTGAACCTCAACTTTCTCATTTGCAACATGGGAATAACTATAGCACAGTGTTGTGGTGAATTATAATTGAAATAATGCATGTAAAGTTTTTAGTGAAGTAGTTGGCACAGGAAAATACTCAAGCTATTATTTGTAAAAGTATAAGAGGCATTTTCTTACAACAATATTGTGAAATAATCACTAGGCATATGCCTCTGAAAGAAAGGAATTAAGGGAATTAAGGGCAGACTGCTTAATGAAAAAGGGAAAGTGGGATTAGAATATGAATTTCTAAATTTGGAATGGTGAAATTCCTGATGTTTTCTGTATAGCTTTATAGTTTGGAAAATGGAATTGATGGGATCAATGGAGTAAACTTTTGTTGCATTCATTCTGTATGGATGATATTTATCTGTCCATTTTAGGGTTTTCTTGTGGAATTGATCTCTTTGGCTGGAGTCAGTTGTGAAGCCCTAGATTGGAAATATAAAGAGTAAACATGTAATTAGGCTAAGCAAAAAAGAGAATTTATGGGCACATGTAATTAAAAAGTGCTGCAGTACATGGAGTTCAGGTATAGTTTGATCCAGGTGTTCACAATATCACAGAAACTCCTACTCTATTTTCTTTGTACTTTTCTTGACTTAGTTCTCTTCCCGTGAGCCATCTCCATCATCAGGCCATTGTTTTGCATTTCCTCAGCCACCCGCCAAAGACAAATCCACAGTTTGGTGCAAGCATTCACAGAGAACATCCTGAGATCTAAGCTGAGAGTTCAGCTGAGGTCATATGCCCACTCATGGACCATCACTGGCTTCAAGGAAATGCAGTTCAAGGTTAAATGCATCTCCATATGGGATTCAGAGGCTATTGAGAGACAAGAGGAATTAGGTACTAGAGAGAAAACCACAAATATCTACCATACGCCTGGTGGTGGAGAGTGGACAGGATCAGTTGCCATATTTCACAATGTAACTTGCTATAAGGTTTAATTTTGTTTGTACATCTCTAGAGTGCTACCTTGTATATAGGTATTGAAGTTTTAATAGCTATCTAAGGAGTTTTGTTCTCCCTGAAAATCATCTGGCTGTAACTATCCATTTTTCAGTGGCGTAACTCATCTGCATTCATGCTATTTTTACATTGTTCCTCTTATTTCTTTGGAACAGGTCCTTGTATTTGAAAGGGAATTTACAAGGTTTTCTAGAAATCAAACAAAAACAAGGACAAAATAATTGCTCTTCCGTCAATAACAGTTCACTGGTAGAAGTTTTAAAAACTGTTTTAAACACCCACAGTCCTGGTCACCTGCACCAGCAATAGGTGTGCTTCCATCCAGCTTTGGCTTCATCTGCTTTGTGATTGCAAAGGTCTCAGCAGTGACATCGTCTATTCCTGATCCTTCCATTCTGCCTACCCAGGGATGATGATCCAGGCAAAGTGGACAAAATCCTTTGCTTCTTCAAGGGTGGGGTGGAGGAAATAATTATCTGGGTTTTAGGTAGAAATATTTGTTAAGAAGGTCTGCTCACCAATTTCAAGGATTGGGAATTATCTCTTTTGCAGTGCTCAGAATTGAGACTCAAACCAAGTTCATATGCTTCTGATAAACGCTATCAGAAATAAATGACTGGTTTTTCCTAGAAAGTTGAAACAAGGAAAAAGACTGCTATTTTTGACCCTCTGTTATATGGTAGAAATTGTAATGGGTTGTTTTACATATTTTATCTCATTTTACCCTTATGAGAACAACAATAATAATAATATGAAAAAATATCAGTAACAAGTAACATTTCTTGAGTGATTACTGTGTGTGGGCATTGTTGTAAGTATTTTACCTTTGTAAGGACATTGAATCCACAAGCAAATAAGCACCTTTGTTAAAGGCGAGGAAAGGGAAGCTCAGAGGGGCTCAATGACTGTGCCCATCACAGAGTCAGTAAACAGAAGAACTCTGCTTTCAACCTCTGGTCAACCCAGTGGATTTTCTGCTATCCTCTGCTACCTCTACCTCTCACATGGGATTACTTAATTAAAAATTAAAAACAAAACAAAGCAAAACAAAAAAACAGTTGTAACTTGATTTCTTCAAATTTAAAGAAATTGAAACACAGAATACCTGTAACTCTGTCCTTTCACCTCATTGCCTTTTATTCTTCTCTTTTCTTTTCCCAGGTGTTCTCAGCTTTGACAATTTATGACAGTGTTTTAGCACCTCGAATTTGGCCTGGGCAGCTGCCCAGCCACAGCTCTGGATATTTGGAAGTAAAGCTTTTCATGCACCATTTGAAAAAATATATATCAACTGTTTGAGATCACCACAAATAAACCAGAAGGGTCTTTTAGGAGGTCCTCTTGTTTGTCTTACATTGGGAAGAGTGAAGAAACATTTCATATCCAATTGGTCCCTGACAACCAAACTTCTAATACCTGAACAGATACTAGGAGTTAGCAGGTCTTCTTCCTTAAGATGTGATGAGACTAATAGTCACAAGCTTAGCTGCATAAGGCTGTGCCACATACTTCTTTTCTCAGTTGTAACCATCAGAAGATGTCCTCCTCCATTATATAGAAAAAGGAGAATGGGCCCTTTCCTCTGTAGCTCTTATGACACTTTACTCTTTCCCCACCAGGATGATACACAAGAGAGGCAGAAGGAGATAGAGCCTGGGGCACTGTTGTTGCTGTCTTTCCCAAGAAGGTACTAAACAAAATTGCCATTCTCAGCTCATCTGGGCATTGGGCCAGATAGGAGGCAGTGCCCCTAATCAGTTTGCTTACTCCTTCAGCATATCACCCTCTATTTTGCTTGTGACGCAGACACTGCAACAGCAGGGAAAGCAGGCACAACTTAGCATGATCACAGGATCTACAGACACAAGCACTTACTCCCTTATATACACACACACATGCGTGTGCACGCACGCGCGCGCACACACACACATGCAACAGGTGCTCGATCCCCACCTATTTATTTTGGTGTCCCAAATTCCCTCATGAATTCTCCTGAAGGGCCTTCTAGAGACATGTGCTACTTACCTTTCTCTGCTATTTAAAATACAAGGAGAAAGAACTGCATATTAAGGCAAAACTCTATTGATTCAGGTTCAACATCTGAGAATTATTCTCCTCATTGGTTACTACATATCTGACCCAACACCTTCTGTACAAAGAATATAAAGTGACTTTAATATCAGTTGTGGCCTTTTATCCCCAAACCTAAGGCTTTTTTTTTTTCCCTAATGGAAGAGGCTTTGTGCTGCTAACTATTTTATAGTATCTGAACCACTGCTTTCTGTCTCTTGTGGCTGCCAAGACAGAGTAGATCCTTGCTTCTTATTGTCACCAGGATATGCTGCTTTCCTACCCTAACTCAGGTTTTTAGCACTTAGCCCCAAATAACTATAATCATGCCCCGGTTTTCCCTACTCTTCCCAGTCCATCTTTATCACCAGTTATTTATCTTCAGAGGCACCGCTTTCATGCTGTTCTACTAGCAGCACACACTCACATGTTAAAGAAATGCAGGACCCTGTATCTGTAATCTGGCTTTCCTCCTAGGGGGCCTCTATATCTTCAATCCTCCTCTTCTCTCAATTCCAGTGTATATTTTCTGGCTATGCCATATTATTTCTATTTCCTATATTCTATTGTAGATGGGTTATTGTTCTATGCTCTTTATCATTTGCTTTCCCACCTAGCATGAAGGCTCTTTGAGGTCAGCCCTTCAACTTAACTTCTGGGTCCTCTCCTCCATGCCTTACATATAGTGGACGCTCAATATATGCTTCATAAATGAAAAGAATGTTCTACTTCACATGCTTGCAACTGCTGATCTTGTTTTGTTTTGTTTTTTGCAACTGGCTAGTAAGGGGCTATGAACCCTTGACCTTGGTGTTACCAGCACCACGCTCTCCCAAGTGACCTAATTGGCCAGCTCCAACTGCTGATCTTAATCAGAAAATTTTTAAAAAATAATATAAAAGTATTGCTTTGTTTTTAATTAGATTTTCATTTATCTTTCTAACAGAGTGCCTCATAGACTCTACTTGGGGCCCGGCAACTTTGTCCATTAGGGGCAGCCACCTAGCTGTGTGTCATCTTTGAAGCAAAAAGAGCTCTCTTCTGCTGAGTTTCCTATGGGGTCCCTTTAGAGAGCTTCTATTACAAGAGCAGTGATTCAGAGCTTTAGCTTCCCTGCATCTGCTTGCTTAGCAGAGATGTGGAGCTCTCCAGTCAAAGCAACATGCTTCTGGCAGTTCAGATGTGCTTGTCTTCCTCACAGGGCCACCTGCTTTTGTTGCTCTGTAGTGCTGACAGGATGGGGAGATTTCCCAGGATTCTCCAAGGGAAATGCTCAGGTGCACAAGCTGTTTCTTTTTTCCAACTTTCCATTCTATTAAAGTGACAGGGAGCATAATGAAGTTATCATTTAATTGGGGTTAAATGCCCTTTTCTTAAAGGTGAGTGATTAGGATAGTAGGTGGCATTTACATTTTTTTTCCCAAATGTCATTACTTAGCAAGATAAGTCATATGTGTGTGTACATATATGAGTGTGTTCATATATATATATGTATGTGTGTGCATATGTATATATATACAAATATGTATATATACAAGTATATATGCCTATATATATATATATATATATATAATCTGACAAGTCTGTGACAAATGACCACTGTGTCTATCATCCACTTCAATAGTCTAGGACACCGCCATAAGATATAAACATTAGAGCTCTTGGGAAGAACCTTGAGCAGGTGGTTGTGAGTAAAATAGGAAATATGGGCCCATGTCACCTTAGATTCCTCAGGAGCATCTTTGTAATGACCGTGTCCTGCTGAATGCCATTGGCAAAGACAACACTTCAGTGCTGATGCTGCTACCCTCTGGCCGTAGGACTCTAAGCAAGTTACGTCTCTTTTCTGAGCCTTCTGTTGCTGTGAAATGAGAGGTTTGATGTAGATGCTCTCCCATATTCTTTTTAGCCATCTAAGATTCTGAAGCATTTCACAGAACTATTTGCAGATAGCAGTTCTATCTTTGCTAGAGAGAATGAGAATGCATCTTCCTGTTCCACTTAGATATTCTGGAGGGCTTGTTTCCTTCCTTTACATCTTTTTATCCTCCTCTGTCTCCTTTTTCATCATGCTCGTTAAAGGTATTTTTTTCCTCTACTACGTCTATCTAGCCAAGTCCTTCTACATATTGCAGTTACCTGTGTGTGTATGTGTGTGTGTGTCTATTCCGCAGGGTAATCACTTAATTTCAGACTTGCTTCCACTAATTAACTACGAAATTAAGTAGGTGAATTCATTGATTCAGCACTTGGTTTGATGTTTATATTAACTCATTAAAAGGGAAGCCCTAGATGTGGCCAGAGGCTTGATGGGAATCTTTATCTCTCCCTCCCCAAAATCTCCTTTGACTTCCCACACTAGATATCTATCTTGCTATTTCTCAGAAGTATTCATGCATGTGGGGAGTAGCCAAATGACCAAAGCTGCATCCGATAGGAATTCCATCCTTTGTGACTGCGGAAACAATCACTTCTTGTCCTTCTTTTTCCCTGGCTTACCTGCCACAGCTTCAGTTCTACTTTTGATACACCTGGAGAACTCTCTTTGGATGCCTACCAAGATTAAAGTGATAGGGTTTCAATGTCAGATGCTCCCACAGCCACTGCCACCTGCTTGCTCCTGGTGGGGAAAATGGGCCTATCCACCTGCTTGAAATCCTCATCTCATTCCTATCAGAAAGAACTTAGGTAAACAGATGTTAACAGGATCCCACACCCCACACCACATCCACCAGCTAGTATTCAGAATAAATATTGATGTAAAATCTATTTTCATTTCTACTTCCCACAATTGCATCCTATTTCATCCTTCTTTGCCTTAGCATATAATGACCACAAATGAATGACATGTATGGTGGCCATTTGCCACAGAATTGTGTTGACATTTTTTTGGACATTTTTTCCCTTTTTTGTAGGGATTCATGGCTTCTTTCAAACCCCTGCAAATAGCATCCAGCTCATAAAATACGTTTTATGATAAAATAGAGTGGAACATGGTTTGTAATAGAGTAGCAGCCATCGTAAAGAGGCCTTTTCTTGGAGCCTATCCAAGCAGTATAGTTACTTGTCTAAAGTAATTGGATTAAAAGAAAAATGTTGTACTAAATATATGCTCTCACTGATTTTCTATATCTTTCTGTACTTTGTGCCTCTCTTAAAAGTCCTGAACTACGTGGCATTGCTTTAAGACACTTTATTTCATTTGTTCTATTTATTGAATTGTATGCACTGATTGTTAGGCTAAATTGGCCTTATTTTCCCAATTACCTTTGTTATTCTCTCCCAGCACTTCATACAGCCCCCTACCATGGCAAATATCACACCATTTAGTAATTATATGTTTATTACTATCTTCCCCAGGTGATTCTGAGCCAGACTTACTTTTCTTTGTATACCTCTTTGATACTTAGTAGATACTAAGTCAATGTTGAAAGAAAATAAATGAAATAGGCAACACTTAAAGCTTGGTATTTGCTTAAACAAGATTTAATTTATCTGATAATCATACAGTTTGAATTTACAATGTTTTGAATTATTGTGTCTAATAATTTATAGATTGTGCCATTAAACAATCTATAAAGTTGTGTTTTAAATTTGTGCCATTAAACAATCTATAAATTTGTGTTTTAAATTTATAAATTTAAATTTATAAGTTTGTGTTTTGTCTTGTATGGACCAAATTAAATTGATAATTGTCAAGCTCCTAACTTCTTACAGTATAAACATAAATATGAAAGTTTTTCCTAATACTTTACATTCATATTTTTAAAAATCTCTTATTTAATAATATAAATTTATATATGTGTATGTATAGTGTGTATATATGTATACCTATATATGTGTGTATACATATTTACATATGATATATATATATACACATTTTCCTCAGCAGATGATAATTTAGAAGTATTGTATTTCACTTTCAGTGTTTTGTTTTCTTTTTCTTTTTTTTTTTTTTTTGATGCAAGAAACAATAGCATTATACTGTCATTAAAAGTATAAGTAAAATTTGGAAGATAAGAGGGTAATGAAGAGCTTTTTTGCATTTGCACAAGAATCACTTATTTTTATTATAAAAGGGATATACTTATAGTTAGAATTAAGTATAATTGTTGCTCATTCAGTAATTTGTGCAAGGAAATATTATTTCAAAATTACATTCCTTTGAAAGCCAAATACTATTATGTTAATTGTTTTGTACAAAGATTATAGCCCAACTAAAAAGTTTTTAAATATGTGTTGTACAAATGTTCACATTGCTTTCCATTCCAGAACTTATTGCTACTAAATTTCAGCTTCTGCCTTCTTTCTTCCAGTGGACTATAATAATTGATTAAAATAAAATAGAATTTCACAAAGTATGGCTGGTTATGGATTCAAAGGATATGGTGCATTTCCCAAAATAAGATCTATGTCTAAGAATAGGAGAAGAGTGCTAGTAAATACTCATATCAATTTTGAGTCAAGGAATTTGAATTTGCACACATAGAACCCTCTCTGAAAGATAAATTATCATCCAGGGATCTTTTTCTCTCTTTAACGCAATAATGCATTTGGTGTCTTTGCAAGAACAGAAGAAAGAGGATGAATTCTAACTTTGCTAAATTTACTCTCTGTCCATGAAGTCTGAATAATTTAATTAATGTTTTTATAATAAGACTTGCTTTCTTCCAAGATGACTTTTGGTCGAGACTTTGAACTAAAAGATTTTTCACTGAAATTATGATTTCTCACTAGCAAATAGTTGATTTTATTTATTTATTTCTTTCTTTTTTTTTTCAATGCACTAAGAGTTAACTGTGCTTGGGGCAATTCTTCTTTCTCTTTAGATGATATACATCTTGGAAATGTAATAAAAGCTGTGGAACTTTTACCCTCACACCTCCACGCATGCTATTTTTTAATCATTTTAAGGAGTTGGCAGAATTCCTTCCATGGATCTTGGTTAAGGGATAGGAGATTCTTGGGACATAAAGCATCTGAGAAGCCAGGACTCACAGCTACCTTATCATATATCTTTCACAGACTTCAATTTTTGAATCAGGCAATCAGAAATGTGTGTATCAAGGAAGGTTTGGGTTCATTTTATTCTCAGACATTGATTTTTTTCTTGTTTCTTGAGTACACAAAATTGGATTTATAGTATTCTACCCTTTGTGAATAAGTTTTGTTTTGGTTTGGTTTGGTTTTGGTTTTTTAGGCCATTGGAGAAAAATGTTGACCATAAAATAGTCACCAAATAGCTCTTTCTCATGTATATCTTAAAATGTTTCCCATTAGTAGTTCCATTTTCTCATGCAACTTCTACTCAAGAAAACCTCTCAGCTTTCTGGAACTTCTGAGTATGCATCTGTGTTTAGTTTCTGTTCAATTTTGAGAGTGTCTATTGTTATATGCAGACATGGATTGATGTGTCATGCCAAGGTTTTTCATATTTTGTAGCTCTGAACTTCAGGTAGAACCTTTTGAAACAGGACCAAATGCCAGCCCAGCTGGAATTATATTAATAACTGATTGAGTGGGAAATAACACAAGTGGTCTGCTCACTGAGGTTCATTCCTATTTTGTCAAATCATAGGATGTGATAGAACAAAATGTAACCACGTAACTCATCCAGGTCTAGGACATAGTTATTAAATGAATCCATTGATGTTACTGGTATGTGTCAGCCACAAAAGGGTCCTTCTCTGAGAGAGACTCATGTACCCTCGCCCACACTGACAAATAGGTGTCCACATTTGGAGCTGACGGAAGTGAAGAATGGTGTGTCATACCCCTAGTGAGGAGTTTTGGGGTGAGCAGAAATACTGCTTTAGTAGCTCCAGGAGGCAGGGAAAACCCAAAGTTCACATTCATTGAGGTTGTTGCAGCCAGAGCCAGGACCTGAGCATATTTGACTTAGTTCGGGTTAGAGCAAGTTATGCTAGCCACTATCAATTTATGCTCGTTTTGAAATCCTCCCTTATTACACAAAGTTTTAAAGTTGTAATAGAAGAAATTTAACTTTCATTCCCAATCTTTGTCTTCTGTGATTTAGGGGAAGTCATTTAAGTCTTCTGAAGCTCTCTTTTCTGATTTGTAAAATGCAGCAGCCCTCCTGTCATTCCCCATTCAGTGTTGTTGAAACAATGGAAATGTGGTAAAGCAAAGGAAACTGCAGACTTTGGGGGCTTAGGGTTTACAGTCTGCTGGAAGGGAAAGAGGCCTTGGGGACTGGTTTTGGAATAGCAGGCCGGTTGCTGTTCCTTAGGTAAAATATACATCTGGGTAACTGGGGTTAGGGATGTTGCTGAAAATTATTTTGGAATACCTAAAGTGCATCCAACCCTTTAATATACGAAAGTCTCATGATTTTAAAAGTGCTACTTAAATCTAGGGTTTACAGCTCTTGTGGCAACACCTGGTTTATAATAGGTGCTCAGATATCACTGTGCTCAGCTTTTCCCCACTAGTCACCTTACTGAGGAAGGAAAAACAGAAAAGGCATAGATCCAGCTTACCCAGATTGTTTGTATACACTACTGTGAGCAAAATCACCAGATATGCACGGTAACTCTCAACATCATTCTGCCTATAAAGAGTCAATGATCTAGTTAGTTGCAGCTGTAGACCCAGTAGTAGCAGAAATCTTTGTTTATTGAATTTCCAGCTTCCAACCAACTATGCAAGAAGCAACTGTGTGAAAATAAAAGGCAATGGTCCCCCTCTTCTCTTCACCTCTGCCTCATTGTAAAGTTTTGAGTTCTTAAATTGGTTGAAAAAATAGAGGTTCTATAAATAAAATAGAAGGGAATATTTCTTTGTTCAGAGAGAGAGAGGGGATGAGAGAGAGTGTTATGGGCCAAATTGTGTCCCCCTAATTAATATATTGAGGTCCTGACCCCAGTACCTAAGAATGTGAATTATTTAGAGATAATGTAATTAAGGAAATAATTAAGTTAAAATGAGGAGTTTAGTGAGGGCCCTAATCCAAAATAACTGGTGTCTTTATAAGAAGAGAAAATTTAGACACAGATATGGGCACACACAGAGGAAAGACAACATGAGAAAACAGCCAGAAGGTGGACATCTTCAAGCCAAGGAGAAGACGAAATGGAACTTGCTGACACCTTGATCTTGGACTTCTAGCCTCCAGAACTGTGAGAAAATAAAGTTCTGTTGTTTAAGCCACGTGGACTGTGGTATTTTGTTATGGCAGCCCTAGAAAACCAATACAGTGATGGTGTAGTGTTTCCCTTAACTGGACTAGAGAGCTGTGGCTATCATAACAAAAAAAAAAAATAATCTGATTTACGTATCCACATAAAAGAATACAGTCCCCTCCTCTCCTCCAACAAGCATGAGCCATCAGCTTGGCTGTTCACCAGAAGTGAAGATGGAGGGATACAAGAGTTGCTTTTTCAAGAGAAGCCTTGGATTAACCCCAGGAACCCCACACGTGGATCAGTTTCATATGTCTCGGGTAATCTATCTTTTTTTTATCCTGCACTTCTTTCAGTAGCAATAGATTCTAAGAAGGAATTTCGGGTTCCTATAAGTGATATCATTAGCCGGATGTTCCAGGATGTGCCTCAGATATAAGGATTACCCATTCCCCTTTTTGAGCTACTAAATTTGCTAGTGATCTTCTACTCTTGGAGAGGGGCAGGAATAAGAAATTTACGTCTCTCTGAATACATACAACCAAGATTGTATGTCACTATCCAAAGATTTGTACAACATTATTATTCATGGTATAATATTTAATGAAACAGACCTCAGGTTAAATGAGGTAGAATGAAAAGGTGAAATTTTGTTAGTTTGATTATTTGTTGTAGAGTAGAGGTGATTGTCAGTTTGGAGTGGTATAGTAGGGTATTCAAGGGCAAGTTTGAGGTAAGATAGACCTTGAATCTGGTCATGGTTGTATGCTATCATGATGGCCTCCTGTAAGATTGAATTTCCTAAATATTGCTTTCCTCACCGTAAATAGGGATAATAGTAAACAGGAATAGTAATAGTCACTGTGTATTATTACTATGTATGTATCACTAAATAAAAATGAGTACTAAGCACCTGTTTGGCACATAGTGAAAACTCGTAAATATTAACTTATTATTCTTTATGATATTTACTTTTAACATATTCTTTGTAGTGGACCAGAGTTTGGGCTAAACAGATTTTATGCTGACTCGATTGTTGGGCACATTGGTATTTGCCTCTCATTATAAAAATATCACATTTGTAGCATGAGGGGTACAGCTGGATTGGGACTCTCAAAACTCTCTAAAATAGCAACATCAGCTGTAGCTTTTAAATAAATTCAAAATAATCCTATTTGAAGCCTGTAAGCTATGGCTCTATCTAAAACACAGAGCCTTTAAGTACCAATATTAGCTTCTTCCTTCAGAAAGTGAAAGCCGAAAAGGACATAATTCAAAACAGCTTTAAAAGGGGGTAAAACAACAGGCTTGGGGAAGGAAGATAATTAAGTGATTCTACCTGGAGGCTCTTAACCAGTGGCTCTAAATTTCAGAATGCATTGGGAGCTCCGGAGGAAATTTAATATTATCAATTCGGGTGTCCCACCTGCTAATTCAGACTCTCCAGGGATTGGCCTGCATATAAGCATGTTTTCAAAAGCTCCACAAGTGACATATACAGTCTGTGTTGAGGATTATGGGTCTATACTGACTCTCCATATGTGTCCCAATATGTCATGTGTTAAAAGTCATATTTTTTAACTTTTTTTTTCCTGCTGATTTTTTTTTACCAGTGCTCCAGTTTGATGTTATTACAAGTTCTAATCCAGTCTCTGAAAATTATAGGGTTTTCCTAAAGAGTGCTTATGTATGTTTTAATATCTCTGCATGTTCTCTTTTTTAAAAATATAATATCATTTAAAATAATGTAATTTCATGATGATTTTCAAAGCTCTCTATAAAGTTATATGCAATCTTTTCCTCATATAAACTCAGAATCACACATTTTCTTTGTATTTAATTTAGGAAGCATCATGATTTTTTTCAAGTCTTCTAGTACTGAAAGTCTTTGTGTCATGTGATCTTATGATCCTCTTGTATCTCACTTTCAATGGTCCTTGGCTACAATAGTTAATGATATTAGATTCTCGATGTGAAAAAATCATGTACTGAGTGCTTTTGCAAGTCAAACAACCAAACAGAAAACCTGGTTGTGCTTTAAGGACCTCACCATCTGGTAAGAAAAGGCTTAAGATATAGACTGCACCCCACTCCCAGAAAATCATTCCTCTTCTTTCCTGTACCATGTGGAAAATTGGTTATACAACAAGGGTACAGGGTCTTTTGCTAAAGAGGGAGCTCCCTTCCATTCTCATAAAAAAAATTGTATTTTTTTCCTCCCATTGACTTGCTGTCAATATACAATTTTATATCCAGAAGGAAAGGAACAGAGAAAGCAATCAAGGTTGGAAGTAGGGAGTTTATGAAGCAGAAAGCCAATAATTGCAGAAAGTTAAATATGTTTCTACAGATAGCAGAGAGTCTATCACACTTTCTTGTATACAAATCTAACATTATTTCATTCAACTTTATTCTGTGTTTTCCTACCTACTTTTTAGCTTACAGGTTCACCCCATTTGAAGCAACCCTAATATTTGAAAATTCAAACTTGAACATAACTAAAGTACAATTATTATGCACTAAAAGGTGCCCAAAAGATCTCTTTAAGCACTTCACTTAAGCACATGAGGCATAAAAAACATATTTAGACTCAGCTACTTTGAAGCAGCTTTAATATGTAAAATAGATTACAACTCACTAATATCATATAATAATTCAGTTATGACTTAGTAAATTAACAAGTTTTCATTAAATACTTTTTAGAAACCAAGATTATGTATGCCACTGAGAATTTAAATAAAAGTTTGACATATTTCTTAGGTTAAAAATTGTTATTTTATTCTGAGGACACAAAACTAGTTCCAAGAAAGAATTAATTCCCCATTATCACCCTTTCCAATGACAGTGTATTCGTAAGAAGAGAATTGTATAACAAGCAGTATATGCCACTGAAGATAAAAAAAGAGAGAGAGAAGGATTTAGGGATGAAGGAAAATCTCAAAATGGACCTTGTTGGAAAGGAGAAAAGAGTGGTGTGTGTGTGTGTGTGTGCGTGTGTGTGTGTGTGCGTGTGCGTGTGCGTGTGCGTGTGCGTGCGTGCGTGTGTGCGTGCGTGTGTGCGTGTGTGTGTGTGTGTGCGCGTGTGTGTGTGCGTGTGTGTGTGCGCGCGTGTGTGTGTGTGCGCGTGTGCGTGTGTAAGTGTGTGTAACAGAGAGGAGGTATTTCATGCTCTGAAATCTAAAATTCTGAAAGTGAATTTTATATCAACCAGTGTGAGGCAATGGAAGAAACATAGAAATTAGAGTCAGCACAATCTCAGGCTGACTACTGTTTTCACTATTTACCAACTATATTCCATTGGGCAAGATATGAATTCTTAGTCAGTTTCTCACCTTTAAATGCAATTAGTAAACATGCTTTCAAGAGTTGTTGTAAGGATTTTATATGATACCCATGCACAGGATTCAATAAACGTCTGTTCCTTCCTTTCCCATTCAGGTTACTTAGTACAATACTGTATTCAGTATAATACACGATAGACTTGCCAAAGAATTTAGAAGAAACTTTGAGAATGATTGGAATAAGACTTGACTGTAACAGTTTAATTCTTCTTTTTTTAACAAAGACACATTGGTAAATGTGCTCCATATTTTTACTGAAATTCTGTATTAACCATTCTATAAATGTAGAAATGAATTGTCTGTATATGTTTAAAATCTGTCAAATTTTTCACTCTCATCCTGCAAACAAACAAATTATGTTTAGATTTGCTGTTGCCCCCGCAGCAACTCAAATCACCAGGAATTGAGCAGACTTCTAGCGGGTGGATTTTAATGATTTATTTACCTATGCATATAATCCCTCCATTGAATGCAGACCACATACTTGTCTGCCTGAGCTGAATTTTATTGACTTTTTTTTCTTACTCCTGACTCTACTGTTCAGATTTTAATTCCTGACAACACATTAGTGCCAATTGGCACCATTAGTGCTGTTAGAACTTGAGTTTTGCTGAAATATTCAATACCTGCTGCGTGTATCCTCCAGAAAAGAAAACAATCCAATCTTCCTCACTGGTTGTGACTTCATTTGAAGTGTGATTTTTAATTTGAGACACATTGGAGTTGTGAAAGAGATAATGGAGTATTTAGGCTATTGAGGATTTAGAAAGCAGGGCACAATTGAAGCCTTTTTTTAATGTCTCAAACTGTGATGTTCACCTTTAAAAATAAGTTTCCCAACATTATGTATATTCTCAAAGCACATTTAAATTACTTCAACAGCTGTAAAAATAAAATGACACTGGAAAATGCAAACATGGAATACAGGAGGGAAAGTAAAAGAGCAAGTAATGAGATCAATTATGCCAGCAGGACAATGAAAGACAGACCTACTGAGCCTCTTCAGGGAGCACAGGGGAGCAGATATTTATAACACAATGGAGGCAACGTTGATAGAATGTTGCACAAGGTGCTATAGGAAAATGGAAGGAGGAAACAGTTCTGCTAGAGATGGGAGAGGGTCGAGGAGAAGAGGAGGCTTTATTTAAATCTATGTTGCCTTCAAAACAGCAGATTCCCCAGTGAAACAAAAAACACCTAGCCTGACCTTTTAAATGTGTTATATGAGACCCTTACCTTCTGCCCTTTAATTCAGCATTGTAAAGCAATACTGGACAATGTGTTTGTCTATTTCCCTAAAGTAGCGCATTAGTCATGCCATATATGTGGAAGTGGATGATCTGTGTATGTTACAGTGTGTGAAATTCCAAAGAAATGCACAGACTGGGACAGCTGGATGTCTGGAAGAAAATGTGGGAAAAGTCCCCACTCTTCCCTGGCACTGGATGGAGAATGAGAACAGGCTCTGAAATAGCAAGCACAATGTATGCTGAGGACAAAATTCCTCTTCTTGTCAGTTTAGCCCAGGGTGAGTGCTGAGAGAAGAGAAAGAATAATAACAGAGGAATCCCATCCAAATCAGGTTGCAGATGTGTCTTTTCAAGGAGAGCCTAGATATACTTATCAGCACAGAGAAAAAATTATGCCCAAAGGATGCAAGTTTTTTTACATCTAACAGTGAGAGAGAATTCAGCTTAAAAATATGCAGGTAGTTCTCTTTTAGCCCTTCTTTTTCTCACTTGCACTGTGTTTTATGGGGTGACTGAAGTCAGAAGTACAAGTGTCAGAGAATTTATAATTATTCACCAAGTTAACTTCAAAACAAATACTGTTTTAAAATCATGATTTTGAATTGAGAATAGTTTTAAAAATTGGGCGATATGGAAAAAGAAAACCCATTTACTATAAGGAATTTTTGAGTGTTGGCAACTGATATGCTTCCAGCAAATAGCTCTGTTTTTTCTGTTTGTTAATGTTAGAGGCAGCATTCCCTTCTGGAAAGGAAAGGCACACAATGCTCTCTGTTTTCAAATACTGGCTCTTTCACTTATTGAGTTGGTAGCTAACATTTAATGAGAGCTTACTATTTGCCAAGCCCTGTTCTAGTTCATTACACATAGGTATTAAGTAGGAAACAGACCAAGCTATTCTAATACGGAGATCTAAAGTACAGTAGATCCAGCAAGCTCTAGAATTTCTTTCTCTCTAATCTAACAGCACATAGGTGGGTGGACTGGGCAGGGGGTTATTAACTTCTCCACAGCGTCCTCCAGAAACCCAGGTTCCTTCCATGCTGTTGTTCTGCATTCTGTCTGATTTGATCTTCATCTGTGCAATATGGCTCTCCAAAACCATGGCCACATATCAGACTGTAGGATAAGCCACTTTGTCTTAAAGAATGTGAACTTGAAGTAGCACACACATTTGTGCTCACATTCTGTCATCCAGAGCTTAGTGACATGAGTGGCCTTTCTTGCTGTGGAGGATGGGGAACCTAGTGTTTAGTTGGGTAGCCGTGGCCTCTGCTAAAATGTGGGGATGGAGCCACCACATTCCATGATTCCCAGGATTTCCATTCCTATAGGTTACAATGTGAATGGTGACCCCTGAGGTTGAGCAACAGAGCTGCCCCCAAAATACTAAAAGGAAGAAGTGGAGAATAGATATGGGAAGACAATGGGCAGTTTCTATCATGTCTAATGACAAATTATTTAACCCTCAAAATCCTACCAGTATTATCTTCATTTCTATAGGCAACTCACTCACACAGTTGTTAAAATCAGTGGGACCCTGATGTGTCCCATGTTTCAAAAAAGTGTGGAACTCAGACAGTTTGACTCATAATTTGTGCTGTTAATCACTACTGTGTTTCCCCACAGTACTAATATTGTAGTTACTGTTTTAGGAATTAAGTCCAATCAATACCTTATATGGATTAAGATCCTACTCTATTCAGGGAGCTGTGTAGTACCTTGATTGTCTCACTTTTGTTTGTTTGTTTGAGTTGTGAATTGGGGTTGCTTAATCCATTAAGTATCTGCTGCAGATTTCAAGCTCTGGACAAAAAGTCCCTTTCTTCAACTTTATCACTGTATGCAATTTTTGTTTCTAGTGCTATGTGATGATGGTCTTTTGTCAAAATATGTTTCCCGTAGTTGAACCTGACTTCTTGTATCACACCCTTCCTATATTTCATAACTTCTGACACTCATTTTTATGACCCAGATTTATAATCTTGCTAAATGTTGGTTAGGCAAGATGAAAATAGTTTCCATAGCCTTTCTATAAAGCCACACATGTTTTCTACCCCACAGAAATATGCCCTAGGCTGCCTTCTCCTGCACACTGGAAAATATATCAACCATAACAAACCATCTTCCCTTCTGATGAAACAGAACTTCTACCTAAATATTTTTGGATACTTTATTATAATAAAGGAGAAATCCTACTAAACTTTAATTTGTTCTTCTCTTTTACCAATAACATTTAGTGTTCCTCTTTTTAAACATTTACTACATGATATTTTCAAAGAATTATTTCCTTTATGTATTTTATTATAATTTGGCATATGCACGCATTTTGCATTTCTTCTAGTCGTCTTTTGGAAAGAGGCAGAATTAATCATAAAAATAATGGTATATGGGGAAAAGAAGGCAAATGTCAAAAGTTGCTTATTAGTGGGCTGTTTTACTCCTACATATTGATTTCAGATGACAATTTGGTTATACATGTGATGGTCTTTGATGCTGGTTTCCGTCCTCTCTCAGGAAAGCTTCTTTGACAGCTATTTCCATTACTTTTATAGTTCTCTCACCTACATGGAGAACAGGACACTTTGGGGGAATGGGTATTTTTAGTGTGCTGTCTGAGATGCACCTGCTTCCCTGAATTCTGGCTCCAATACTCCACTTGTTAGCTGGGAGACCTTGGGGAAGTTGGTATACTTTGTGTTGATTACCTCACTTGCAAAATAAGTATAAAAATTGATGAAACTTTGGGAGTTGTTATGAGGATTGAAGAAGTTCATGGATAGTGCCTGGCACATGGTAAGTGACTGATACTGTTTAACTATCATAATTTTTCTCATCATCTTCTTCAAGTGGACTTTTTAATAATAATTCTGCACTTCTCATAGTGATATATTGGTTCTAGATATATTGGTTTCTTGATACAGAGAAGTTCAAGTGTAGCAAGTGAACTATTTCTTTCTGCTGTGTGCCTCATCTATGTAGGTTTGTGATGGGCAGCAGAATTTTAAATAAAGAACAATTTGAAACATCCAGAGTTTTTCACTCCTCCCATTCAGAACAGATTTAGGTTAGAGTCAAATGCAATTGTAGGCTTAATAAAAGAGAAGCTTAAAATCTCAGGTTAGAATGAAAAAAATGTTTTAGTGCTTTTATTATTTTTTATATGTGTTCAGTAAGTTAACTGGTCAGAAAATATGACTGTATGACTGGACATTTTCTCTGTAAGTAGCTTTTTGCTAGAGCCTGCCAATGATATAATAAAAACATAGGAATTGCTTCTGGGGATCTTAAATTCTATTTGGTGAAAAAAGACTAATACACATAAAATAAATTTTATATATATACACACACACACACACATATAAACAATATACATATACCTAGTACTGCAATTGAATTGTTCCAATAATTACTACTCTTAAAATGTATATTGAGAAAATTGAGAAACCGATATGATTTGGAGGAATTGGAGAGTCTAGGCAGAAATGGTTTTTGAGGTGGATTTTTTTTTTTTTTTTATTTCCAAAACTCTCAGCCATGGCTAAGGCAAGTTCATACAAGTATCTGAGCATTTGCTTTGGGTCCAAATCCAAACTTGAGGACTAGAGAGTTGAGTGCATCACTGTAGAAGGCTTTCCTTGCTATAATTGTACATGGGGATGAAAGATTCAACTAGATAGTATACAAAATGAACAGAGTGATCAATTTTGTTATTTTAGGAGATAGGCTCATTGCTATAATATTTAACTATGCAGAGCAGCTCACTTTCTAATTACAGAATGTTTGAGTGGTTAATTTTATTACAGAACCATATGCTCTATAGTCCACCCAAGGCCTATTATAGCCTTTAGTGATAGGTATATCTACTAGCTTTTAAAAAGTAAATATATATATATACATATATATTTTTTTTTCACATGGAACAAGTCAGGGGGAGAGTGCTTCTATCACTAGTGCAATAGCAGCATCAAGGAGAAACATCTTTTCAGCATTTTTCTCCACTGTTTTCAGCTTGTCACATTCGTCTTTAGAGAAACTTCTGCCACCCTCACTAGAGGTAATGGCAATTGCAGGCATCATGTCCAGCCATAACAAAGGCCAGGTCAAAAGGGTCTATGTTTTCCTTAAGTCTTTTAAGAATGAGGAAAACTTTCTCAGAAATGTCCACTACCCCTTCCTTAATGTTTCCTTGGCTAGAAATGTATGCCCAGATCAATCACCAGAAAAGGAAATGAGATAACCATGATGGTCTCAGATGAGGAAGGACCCCCTCATCTGACTTCATCGAAAACCTTCCTTCTCAGAAGAATACGACAACGTGGAGGAGGGTAGACACTTGAATAAAATTGGGGTTTACTTAGGAGCTGGAAAGAGTGGGGATAGGGCTACATGTTTTTAGGGATCAATATTGTCTATCACACTTGTCATATAGTCAATACTCTTATGTTTCTATGTTTTTATACTTGACATAGAGTATACATACTTATACTTTTGTGGAAGGAAGAAAGAAAGGAAGGAAAAAAAAAGATAATACTTTCATGATATGTTTTGTTTAGTTTTCTTTACTCAGCCAATAGAATTCATCTGATTTGCTTCTGTCGATTCCAGCTAGAGCACAATCAACGTGTCATTGGGCCGAACATAGAATCATATTGTCAGAAACTCATTAGAATTGGGTGGCCATTGCTGCTTATTTTGGCAAGGGGTCAACTTATTGCAGTAATGTATTAAATAGGCCTTCAAAAGACAAAATCCAAAAAGCAATGTCCGTTGGAACTAACTCTCTTAAACAGTATCCAAATTAATGGAAAGTGCCTTCACTAATGAAATAAAACATCAGGACTTTGGCAGGAGATGACTGGCAGAGACACCCGATGCCTTGATACATCTGTCTCCTGAAGACATAAATGGATTCCTCCTTGTAAAAGAGATGAATAACTGTGACTGAAGCTAAAGCACTAGTCTGAAGAAAATGACTTCCTGCCTTCTGCCAGAGTACCTAGGAGTACATTTCTAAGCCTGATGTCTTTGTGCCTACTAAATTAAGATCCCGGCTATAAAGGTAAGATTCTATATCTGCAGTCATGAATACTACAGCATTTAGTATTCAGTGACAGAAGATATGATAAAGGGGTATTGTATCTTCCCTCTTGATTTGTAAGGATTCAGAGCAGTGATTGTGAAGTTAATGGACGAGTTAATTTACAAATTTCTTTATTTGTTCATTCATTCATCCACTCAAATATTCATGCAATTACTTAAGAGTATCTGGGGCTGGCTGGTTAGTTCAATTGGTTAGAGCACAGTGTTCAGATCCCCATATCCCCATACTGGCAAAAAAAAAAAAAAAACACACACACACACAAAAAAACTATCTGCTTTTTTCCAGGCACAGTTATGTGCTGGACACTTTGAGGTTTGCAGGGGCCAAGGTCCTGTATTTGAGCCATGTGTACGGCAGTGAAGGGAGCTATGCCTTGCACTGTACCAAGACCTCTGCATGCTTTCTTTTTTAACACTCCCCACATCCCTGTAGGACTGTTATCATTACCTCCAGACCAAGAACAGAAAAACGAGTAGGCTCAGAGATTAGGTAAACTGTTCAACGTGACTGTAATTGTTGGTGGTGCTCTTGGCCTTTGAACCCAGGATTATGTAATTCCAAAACTGGGATCTTTCCACCACCAGGCAGACTGTTTTCTATCCAGTCACAGATGCACCCTTATGTCTAGATACCCAGAGAACTTTGCTATCAAATCCCTATGCTAGTTGTTAAATCTGGCTTGCAGGATGTGTGAGCAGATCCAAACCAAACCAACGCTGCTAAAATAGTCATACATCTCCAAGCTGATGTCAACCAGTGGCAGTACTAGAAAACCCTGTAGTTGAGAAGATTAGAATTGTGTTAAGGAATGAATAAATGGACTCTGGGTGAGAGCGTTTGTAGTATGCTAGAAGTAAAATATAGTAGTTTGGTGTATTGATGATGCAATATCAAATTTGTTTCCTAGAGGATATTTTTGGCTTCTCCTTACTTAGCTTTCTTGTAGATAAGTGAGGTTGACATGATCAATGACCTTGGTATAAATGAAGTTTTACCAAAATATATTGCATTTTGTGTGTCAAGTGATTCTTCATCAAGTATTTTCCAACCTGAGGCTAGAACAACTTGGAGATATGCATGGAGCAGATTCTACTCTTCCCATTGTGTGCATGAAGAGGCTGAGGTTCAGAGAGGTCACGTAGCCTGCACAAAGTCACACAGCCCCAGAGCAGATGCATTGAGAATTTCTCTCCTATGCCTAAACACTGTTTGGGTTAGCAACTTATTGGATGGAACAAATTACTCTGCATAACTTTTTAAAAATAGGTCTCTCAGAGATTATAAATAATTTGGGGGTAGATTTTATGTGTACTGAGTAGGGGACAGATATATTGGAATATGAAGTATTTATCACTCTTACTATGTTGATACTTTGGAGCAATAGCCAGAATTATTATGAAAGTTTTCAGAAATTTCCAGTGTTTCTTAAACATGTCAGTCCTGCTCCACTTAGGATTTTTGCACGTCTTGTTTCCTTGGCCTGAAACGCTCTATGGCAGGTGGCTTTATGGTATGCCCCAGACTGCCTCAGGGTTTAACTCAAATGTCACTTTGTCAGGGAGTTGTTGCTTGACTGCAGTGTAAAAGTACAATCCAATTGTCACACTCTCTACCCTTTCTCCCTGTTTACTTTTGTCCAAAGCATTTATTATCATCTTAGATACAATAAAATTTACTCATTTATTCAATTGTCTGTTTCTTCCTCTAGAGTGTAAACTCTAAGAAGTAAGACATTTTGTTTATTGTATTCACTATTATATCCTCAGTGCTCAGAACAAGACACATAATAGGCACTCAACAAACATCATTGAATAAAGATTAAAAAGATTCATATTCTGCATACATGCCATATGCACATGTTGTATAATTCAAGAAGTTTTATGATGTATATTATACACTGAAAAAGGGAGCATTGCATAGCTAAATATAAAAATAATAAATCACAAAAGCAATAAAATATTGAAACATTGATCTGTAATTTTCTTTATCAGCCTGGGCAATATGGAATATGGGCACATGCAGAGAAATGTGGAAGTGAGCAACAGTTGGCTTAAACCTGCCTGTCCAGCTTTCCTAATGTTCTCCCTCTCCAATCCATGGCATCACCAGGCTTCAGCCAGAGCCTCAGTGCCCTTGTGCTCTCTTCCCCACCTTCCATCAAAGTCTGTTTTTGAACACTCACTTTAACTAAATTGTAAATGACTAACATCATTGTATTTCATCAGTCCTTTCAATCTTTGACAGGAGTTAGGACAAAAATCTGAGCAATAAAGATTTCTTCTTAACATTAGCTAACAGTTTGGGGCTTTGTAGTCATTGCCCCTTATGTCCAAGAACACTACTGGGACCCAACTGTCACCTGCAAGAGTACAAGGAAGATCAGAAAAAAGTGGGAACTGGAATCAGGCTTGCTGGCCAGATAACTGTTCACACCATCAACTTTAAACTGAATTTGTCTCAGAATTTGATAATCTACTTTCAGGATTAATGTGAGAATGAAGAGGGCATCATTTTTTTACTATAAAAAATTGTACAGTGGGAATAAACTCTTTATAATGTTAAGGATACCTCAACGTAATAACATAGCATGATAGGAACATCACAGGTATTCACTTATTTAATTCTTTCACCACCACAATGAGATGTCTCATTGTTATTTCATATTATTGTCCAGAAAACTGAGGTAGAGGATGTTTAAATGACTCATACAAGGTCCCTCAGCTGGTTTATTTCAAAGCTAGGATTTGGACCCAAGGCAATGGGTAGCTATCGGGCTGTAGTACATTTTGAGGGTTAAGCTTAATAATCCATAAATCAGTGTATTGACTTCACCTTCCTTTCTAGGAATGAAGAATGTGTTCACCCTAATCCTTTAAAGAGAAGTGAGAGCAGGTAACAGAGGAAGCCGTTTACATTGATTATCACATTTAATTGTCACAAGTATTTTTGTGAGGTAGTTACTGTTATTCTCATTTTATCAATAATGAAGTCTTACTGAGATTGGGTAGCAAGTCTTAGGTTCCTCAGCTCGAAAGTGTTACATCTGGGGTTCAAAACAAGATCTGTCTGCTTCCGCAACAGCTCTGTGTACCAACCTGCTTTTTTGCTTGGTATTAAGCCAAAAACACTAAGTAAACAAACAAGAAAAAGAGGTTTTTTAAATATTGTCCTAGTATGCACTATTTTATAAGAATACCATTGTATAATCAAACATATTCCAGAGACTTAAACTCTTTTGTAACTCTTATTAAATTTCCTAGTCCAGAAGTAGCCATAAATATTTGGACATAAAAGTATAGATTGAGAACCTAGGTGAATAATAACTTTGGAATTAAGCATAGAATACTTCTGCAGTCATAGTAAAGATATATAGGAATTACTACCATCTACATAAATGCCAAGTGGGATGATAATTTGAGGATTAAGTGAAATTTTCTCTGGTCCAAAATTTTTTTCTTTCCAGTGTCACAGACATCTCTAAAATTTTACTCAGATATCATTAATGTGTCTGTGCAAACACTTTATTTGGTAGCAGGGAGGGACTTAACAGCCTGGGAAGATGACCCTAAAGTCTCCTATTTCTCAAAAAGAGAGTGTTGATGTTTTATACAGTGATATGTCTACATGAAAGTGCTTTTATAAATCATATTATTTATGTGAATAAACATAAAATATGCCACATATCTTATGGATTACATAAAGCTTTTGTTTGCTTTATTTTCATTTCTCATGTTTTCTCATTTGCAACTATATAGGAATTTTCTGTTTTGTGTATTAAAAGTCAGAGGAACAAGGAAAATCAATGTTAACACCACATTGATAAGCTGGGCCATTTTATCTTTGCCATCTTGTGGGTTTCAAACCATCTCTGCTCCACACAGAAACCCTGAATAAAAGCAGAATGTAGTAAATATTTTCAGAAAGGACTTTTTATTTTTTGCCTTCTCTTGAAAACCTAAATCAATACTTGACCTTTTCACACCCCTGTCAAGATAAAATGGAGCCTTTCTGTGTTGAATTAGATCTATAAAGTGTGTGGTAAGATCCATTTGTCTTGAGAGATTGAAAGCTCTCTGTTCTTTGGGACACTGTGTGTGTGTATGTGTAAATGTGTGTACGTTAGGTGGGTGTATGTATGTATATGTATATATATGTGATTTAGGGGTGTGTTTGTGTGTGTGTGTACACTACTGCTTGAGCTGATCAGTCTGTTCCTGGTGAGCAATGTCACCACCATCACTGAATGCGAATAATATTGCATGCTTTACACAATGCTTTCACCTGTATCATGTCACCGGAGTCTTCTGATTCCATTAAATACATAGAATATACGTATGGAGGTAGATAAGTACACAGAATATAAGTATAAATAATTCACTGAAGCTCAGAGAAGTTAGGTCCATTTAGCAGGTTACAAGCTGGGTTCGAATGTCAAACAGGCCTCCTAACACTAGACTCTAAAAAGGGCCTTCCAAGGTCCACCTAAAAAGTCACATCCAGATAAACATGTGGTGTTTGTTGTGTGACAACACAAAATGCTACAGTGAGAAAAACAGGAAATGACTTGTCAATGCAACCTAAGGACCGAAATTTGTGTAAGGAATGAGGGAATTAAAGGAATTTATTGGAATCAACAAGTTTCTTTAAACTGCAATCAGAGAAAAGAAGACACTGTGGCGTAAAATGAGGAGATACAAGTGCTGTTTCTTGGTTTGTTTCTTATCTCAGGTGTGCAGGCCCCTTGACCTCTGAATCGGACTATTCTACAAATGCATACTGCTTTGCATTTTTTTTTTTTTTTTTTAAGTATTTTTACTTTCCTTTAAGCAAGGCTTTGGATCCTGGGGCTGGGGGAAGGGTCAGGGGGTGTGAAGGTTTGGAAATACCTCTGTTTGTAGGTTTGAATTTAAGTGTGGCATTTGGAGGAGGAGTGGGAATGAAAGGCACTGCTGTGTACTTGGAGGGCTGGTTGCACCTTAGATTTGTATCAGAGAAGAAATGGGATGAATTTTGCCTCACTGAAGAGTTTGATGACATCACCTAATTTCTTAGTTGTCCTGATATGTAATTACCTCCTCTTCATAGGAACAAGAATGATCCCTGTCTCGTAGTATTATAATGAAAAGTATAATTAACATATCTAATACTGAAAGAGACAACCAATCAAATGTGGCTGCTGACATCCTTTACAATTTGTAAGAGATTATGCATATTGCTTCTGAGAGACCTCCTTTCTGACTGTTTAGGAGGGGCTGTTCTTCCTTTTCCCTGCTTTCTTGCAAAGTTGTCTAGATTCACTAAATACACTGCTACTGCTTGTAACATCCCAATGAGAGTAACAGATTTTCATGGATTTAAAACTACCTAAACATGAAAGGACAAATCTATCTCACTTTTAGAACTTTAATTAAAACCTCAGGTCAAAAAATAAATGGAGATGTGAAGATCCAGTTCACTTCTCCGTTAAGAAAAAGTCTTTCATCACAAGTTGGTATTAAGATCATTGGAGTTCTGGTTTTCAGTCCAAATAAATGGTTAAGTAGTCTACAGAAATAAGCAAAGTCAGCTGACTTTATTCTGCACTAAATTAGGAAGAGATGAATATCTTATCAGGAAAAAAGGCAATATCATACTGTTTGTGCTTCTTTATTTAATCAACTTCCTCTGATTCTGAAATTTCAAAATAAGCATTACATTTTTCATGAATGGATCTTGTGGGGGGAAAAGAGCTAGATATTCATGGCCTTTTTCACTGAACAGAGTGTTTAGGTATGGTGTATTTAGATATATCAGATTACTTTTATCCAGTTGTCTGAATGCAGTTTCCCAGTGAAGGTCATTATTTATGTGGATGCCATGTCTGTGTTTGTGTATGTGTATGCACCAGTACATGTATACTCACACACACGCACGTGCGCGCACACACACGCACGTGCACACACACACGTGTGTGTGTAGGAGCAGAGAGAAAGAAGTTTTACTGAAATGACTGACAATAGACAAATTAATACGAAAAAAACAATAACAAATTTATTCCATGCATATGAACATGGAAGTTTTATAAATACATGACTCAAAGAAGAGTGAAATGGTTGAGGCTTAAATACACTTTTCATAGGAAAGTGGGGGGGGGGGCTGTAGGCAATGGTGAGGGATAGTACATATTTTCAGAGAAAGTGAATGAGCCCAAAGAACAATGTCCTGGAACAAAGTTCTTCAGAGCTCTGGGGGAAGTAGTGGGAAGGTGAGGGGCAGAACTTTATTGTGAACAGAGGTTGTCTTATTACACAGATAAAGTCTCCCAAGATAGTCTCTCAGAGCTCCCCTGAGAAGAACAGATGAAACATCTGTTTGGGCTTGGTGACAAAGTCCCATTCTCTTCTTTTCTCTTGTGGTTAATCTTTCCTAGTTATTTGGTGAGATTCCTAGGAAGAGGGTCTTAAGACAATTGCATTCCTTTTGGAAAAAAAGCTTCCCTAGTCAGATAAGGAAATTTCAGAGAGAGTCCCTCCTGGTACTTTGGGAAAGAAATAGGATGAGAGAGAGAGGAAGGGCAGAAGAAATTCAGAGTGATGTTGGTTCTGAGGCTTATTTCTGAGGCCTTTTGTTTTATTTAATTCAAAGCTCATATTGAAAAAGCACCATTTTTCCCCGCATTTTTTTTTTAACATTTACTTGTATGTGTTTGTGGGGTACTGTATGTTGTTCCAATATACACATATATTGCACCATGATTCACATAGGATAAGTAGCATAGTTTCATGCCCGTTAGTTCACCACTTCACTTCCCCCCTACCGACTCTTGTCCCGACCTTATTCTACTCTCTACTTCTATGAAAACCACTTTCTTTTTTTTTTTTTTAGATTCCGCGTGTGATCGAGATCATGAGGTATGTCTTTTTATGGCTAACTTCACTTAACACAATGGTTTCCAGTTCCATCTACGTTGCTGCAAATGATTGGATATAATTTATATATATATATGCCTGAGTAGTATTCCATTGTGTGTATGTAGCATGTTTTTTTTTAATCCATTCATCTATTGATGGACATTTAGGTTGCTTGCATCTCTTAGCTATTGTGAATACTGCTGTGATGAACATGGGAATGTAGGTGTCTTTTTGATATACTGATTTCATTTCCTTTGGGTATATACCCAGTAATGGAATAACTGGGTCATAAGGTAGATCTATTTTCCCTTCTCTGAGAAATCTCCATACTGTTTTCCATAATGGCTATGCCAATTTATGTTCCCTCCAGCAACATATGAGGCTCCCTTTTCTCCACATCCTCACCAGCATTTGTCATTTTCTGTTTTATTGGTAATAGCCATTCTAACTGGAGTGAGATGATATTTCCTTGTGGTGTTTAATTTGTATTTCCCTGATGACTGGAGATTTTGAGCATGTTTTTCATGTGATTTTCAGCCATTTGTATGTCTTCTTTTGAGAAATGTCTGTTCAGGTCCTTTGCTCTTTTGTAAGTTAGATTACTTGTTTTTGTTTGCTTGCTTTTTATTTTTATTTTTTTGCTTTTGAGTTGTTTGAATTCCTTATATATTTCGGATATTAACCTCTTGTCTGATATGTAGCTTGCAAAGACTTCTCCCATTCTGTAGGCTGTCTCTTCACTTTGCTGATAGTGTCCCTTGCTATGCAGAAGCCTTTCTGTTTTATGTAGTCCTGTTTGCATAGTTTTGCTTTAGTTTCCTGTGCCTTTTTAATCTCACTTTAAAAAGTGCTGCACACTCCCATTTCACATAGTGCTTCGCCTATATTTTCTTCTAGTAGTTTGATAGTTTTAGGTCTTAAGTTTAGGTCGTTGATCCATTTTGAGTTGATTTTTGCTTATGATGAGAGCTAGAGATATAGTTTCAATCTTCTTCATATGGATTCTAATGTTCCCAGCACCATTTATTGAAGAAACTGTCCTTTCCCCGATGTATATTCTTAGCAACTCTGTCAAAAATCAGTTGGGTATAAGTTATGTTGGGCTTACTTCTGGGCTTCTTATTTTGTTCCATTGATCTATTTGTCTATTTTCATGCCAGTACCATGATGCTTGGTTACTATAGCTTTATAGCATATTTGAAGTCAGGAAGTGGATGCATCTGATTTTGTTCCTTTTGTTGAAGATTGCTTTAGCTACACTGAGTATTTTATGGTTCCATACAAATTTTAGGATTGTTTTTTTCTATATCTGTGAAGAATGTCATTGGTATTTTGATAGGGATTGCATTGAATGTGCAGATTTTGTTGGGCATTTCTTTGGACAATATGCGTGTTTTGATGATGTCAATTCCTCCAACCCATGAACATGGGATGTCTTTCTACTTATTGGTGTCCTCCTCAATTTTTTTCACCAATGTTTTATAGTTTTCATTGTAGAGGTCTTTCACCTCCTTGGTTAAATTTACTCCTAGGTATTTCATTTTTTTGGTAGCTGTTGTGAATGGAATTACTTTCTTGATTTATTCTTCAGCTATTTCATTATTGGTGTATAGGGAGGCTATGAATTTTTGTATGTTGATTTTGTATCCTGCCACCATACTGAATTTATTTATTAGTTCCAGTAATTTTGGGGTGGAGTCTTTAGGGTTTGCATGTACAGGATCATGTCATCTGCAAATAGGGATAGTTTGACTTCCTCCTTTCCAATTAAGATACACTTTATTACTTTTTCTTGCCTTATTGTGCTGGCTGCAACTTCTGGTAACATGTTGAATAAGAGTGGGGAAAGTGGGCATCCTTATCTTGTTCTAGATCTTAAAGGAAAAGTCTCTTATTTTTGTCCATTCAGGATGATATTAGCTATGGTTTTGTCTTATATGGCCTTTATTGTGTTGAAGTACATTTCTTCTATTCCTGCTTTGTTGAATGTTTTTATCATGAAGGATTGCTGGATTTTATCAAACACTTTTTCTCATCTATTGAAATAGTCTTTTTTTTTTTTTTTTTTTTTTACTTAATTGTGTTGGTGTGGTGTATCATGTTTATTGATTTGAGTATGTTGAACCATCCTTGCATACCTGGGACAAATCCCACTTGCTTATGGGGAATAATCTTCTTAATGTGCTGTTATATTCTGTTTGCTAGTATTTTATTGAGAATTTTTTCATCTGTGTTCATTAGGAATATCAGTCTGTAGTTTTCTTTTTTTTTTTTTTTTTTTGTTATGTCTTTTTCCAGTTTGGGTATGAGGTTAATGTTGTACTCATAGAATGAGTTTGGAAGTATTCCCTCCTCTTCAATTTTCTGGAAAAGTTTGAGAAGAATTGGTATAAGTTATTTTTAAAATGTTAGGTGGAATTCAGGAGTTAAGCCATTTGCTCCTGGTGTTTTCTTTGTTGGGAGACTTTTTATTACTGCTTCAATTCCACTACCTGTTATTAGTCTGTTTAGGCTTTCTGGTTCTTCATGATTCAATCTTGTTAAGTTTTATGTGTCTAGGAATTTATCCATTTTTGCTAGATTTCCAGTTTGTTTGCATATAGTTGTTAATAGTAGTCTTTTATGATGCTTTGAATTTTTGTGGTATCAGTTGAAATGTCTCCTTTTTAATTTCTAATTTCATTTACTTGAATCTTCTCTTTTTTTCTTTGTTAGTCTAGCTAAAAGTTTATCAGTTTTGTTTATCTTTTCAAAAAATCAGTTCTTTATTTCAAAGATATTTTGTACTGCTTTTTAAATCTCTAAGTCATTTATTTCTCATCTGATCTTTGTTATTTCTCTCCTTCTACTAATTTGCGTTTGGTTTGTTCTTATTTTTCCAGCTGCTTGAGGTGTAATCTTAGGTTATTTATTTGAAGCTTTCTTCTTTTTTGATGTAGGCATTTACTGCTATAAACTTGTCTCTTGGAATTACTTTTGCTTTATCCCATATGTTCTGGTATGATGTGTTTTAATTTTCATTTATTTGCAGGAATTTTTTAATTTAATTTTTGATTTCTTCTTTGACTGATTCATTGTATAGGAGCATGTTTTTAATTTCCATGTATTTGTTTGCTTTCTAGTGTTTCTTTTGTTATTGATTTCTAGTGTTATTCCACTGCAGTGGGATGAGGTAGTTCATATGATATCAATTTTTTCAAATTTCTTCAGACTTATGTGACCTAACAGATGAGAATGTGTATTCTGGTCTATTCTTGAGAATGTTCCATGTGCTGCTGAGAAGAATGTATATTCTGCAACTGTTTGATGAAATGTTCTATGTATGTCCATTAGGTCCAGTTGGCCTAGAATAGAGATTTAAAAAAAAAAAAAAATTTGGGGGGGTGAATTAATTTTTTTTTACTGAAACATAATTTATTATACATATTTGTGGGGTACAGGGTTGACTGTCGATACTTATGAACAATATATAATGATCAAATCAGGATAATTAGCATATTCATCATTACAAAATGTAATGTTAGCTCAGTTGGTTAGAGCATGGTGTTATAACACCAAGGTCAAAGTTAGGATCCTCATGCTGGCCAACAGCCTAAATAAATAAATAGAGATTAATTCTGATGTTTCCTGGATAACTTTCTGTCCAGTTGATCTGTCCTTTCCTGAAAGTGGGTTATTAAAGTCTCCAGCTATTCTTGTGTTGGAGTCTATTTATCTTGTTAGATTTCATAGTAATTGCTTTATGTAACTGGGTGCTCTGGAGTTGGGTGCATATATATTTAGAATTGTTATATCCTCTTGTTGAATTGATCCCTTTATCATTATATGATGACCTTCCTCACCCTTTTTTCTTTCTTTGGCTCAAAGTCTTTTTATCTGAGGTAAGTATAGCTACTCCTGCTCTTTTGTAGTTTCCATTGGCATGAAATATCCTTTTCCATCCCTTTTGAAGACGGTGTGCATATTTACCTATTAAGTGAGTTTCTTGTAGGCAGCATATTGTTGATTCTTGTTTTAAGAACCTCTGTTGAGCCCTCTGTGTCTTTTAATTGGGACATTTAATTCAATTACATTTAGAATTATTGATATACAGAGACTTGTTACTGCCATTTTTTCTGTTTTTCTTCTTGTTGTTGATCCTTTTTCCTTTTTTCCAGTCTTACTGCCTTCTTTGGTGATTGAATGATTTTTCTCTAGTAGTATATTTTGATTTCTCACTATTTATTTTTAGTATGTCTCATAAGTTTTTGTGTCATAATTATAATGCTTACAAAAAATGTTTTCATTATAACAGATTATTTTAATAACAACTTAACTTTAATATCTAAGAAAAAAGAAAAAAAAAACAAAGGCAACTCTATGCTTTGGTATCACTGCTTCCCACTTTTTGACAATTTGTTGTTTCAAGTTACATCTTTTAATATTGCCTGTCTCTTATATGGTTTTTGCATATGTTAGTGCCTTGTTAGCTTTGTCCTTTCATCTTCATACTAGGGTGTAAGTAGTTTATTCACCAACCTTATGACATTGGAATATTCTGAGGTTGCCTGTGAACTTAATTTACTAACAAATTATGTACCTTCAAGTGTTTTCTCGATGCTCCTTAGAGCCGTCTTTTTTCACACTGAAGAACTCCCCTTAGCGTGTCTTGTAAGGCAGGTCTAGTGTTGATGAAATCTCTTAGCTTTTGTTTGTCTTGGAAAGATGTTATTTCTCCTTCATGTTTGGAGGTTAGTTCTGCCGGATAGAGAATTCTTGGCTGACAGTCTTTTTCCTTCAGCACTGTGAATATATGACCCCATCCTCTTCTGGCCTGTAGGGTTTCTACTGAGAAATCTACTGAGAGACGTGTTGGGGCTCTGTCGAATGTTATGTGTTTCCTTTATCTTGCTACTTTCAGTGTTCCTTCTTTGTCTTTGGTTTTTGATAATTTAATTATGATGTGCTTTGAAGTGTTCCTCCTTGGATTGAATTTGAAAGGCAACCTCTGCGATCCCTGTTCCTGTATGCTGTCATCTTTCTCCATACTTGGGAAATTTTCAGGCATTATTTTCCTGAATATGCTTTCTATATGTCTTCCTTTACTCTCCTTTGGGTATGACAGTTATGCAGAAGTTATTTTACTTGAGGGATTTCCTTATTTGTTGTATTTCTGTTTTTTTTTTTAATTCTTTTTTCTTTTTGCTCATCTGATATGATAATTCCATATGTTCTATCTTCAAGCTTGCTGATTCTTTCCTCTGTTTGATTAAGTCTGCTTTTGGAGCTTTCAATCAGGTTGTTCAGTTCAGATAATATATTCTTTACTTCTAGAATTTCTGTTTTTTTTAATATTGATTCAATTCCTTTGTCAAATTTCTCATTCTGTTCCTAGATGGTTTTCCAGATATTATTTAATTTTCCGTCTGTATTTTTTTGTGACTCCCTGAACATCTTTAAAAAGATCACTCTGAATTCACTGTCAGACATTTCAAAATTCCACTGTTCCTCTGGGTCCATTGCTAGTGCTTCATTTGTTTCCTTTGTTGGTTTCACATTCTTCTGTTCTTTTTTGATCTTTGTGTGTTTACATTGATGCGTGGACATTTGAGAAGACTTTTACCTCTTCTAGGTTTTATAGGTGTTCTTTGATGGTGTCAAACCTTTACTGGTTAATATCAAAGCTTTGTCTCTGGTCTGTGGTTTTGGTTAATTCTAAAATTGGGGGAACTTCCTGTGGGGACCAATACTTTAGCTCTGTGTTTACACTAAATTGCTGCTTTGCTACTGATTCTCTGGAGAAGGCTTTTTGTTTGAGCCAGATTTTAATTGTTGGTCTTTTAATCATTTCCAGGTCTTGTGAGGTTAGTAACACCTTGGTGTGTGGCAATTCTGGCCCAGGACTGGATCTTTCCAGCAAACTGAATCCCTTATAGTTCTATGACCCAGACCAATCTTCACTGAGAGGGCCTGTGCTGATCAGAAGGCAGATCAACTGCCCAAGAATCACCCCAATGTTCTCACAGCAGGCCAGCCTCCCTCCCACACTCCAAACCTTCCATGGGGTGGGCCATGCACGGGTCCCTCGCAATGACTCCCTAGCCTCTGGGTGGTTCCTTAGTTAGGTTGGCTGTGGCTTCTCACTCCTGTGTGGGTCAACAGGAATCTGTCAGTGGCCTTGCTGGCCTGGAGGCTGGTGTGGTGCACTCCAAAGCCCTCTTCTCCCCTGCAGACTCCATGCAACTTCATGCAAGGGCTCATCTGTGGCTTTTGCTGCCTCCTGCTGTGTGTGCTGCAGTTTCCTCCCACTTCTCACAGGGCTGGCCCTGACAGGGCCAGGGCTTGAAATGGTTAGAGTGGTTTCTTCTTCCTCTTGCTGTGGCTTCTCCTGCCTTCAAGCCTCTCCTGTTCCCTAGAGCTCCTACAGTCCCAGGTTAAGACTGTAAATAGCTGTAAATTGGTTGATTGTGAGGGAGAGTGATGCTGAGGACTATCTATTCTGCAGTCTTGATTATGTCACCCAGCACCATATTTTGGGGCATCATTTACTGAGCCCCAACACACACACAGACACACACCCACGTGTGTGTGTCTATACATATACATACACACAAAAAATTATATACGGTATATATATAATTATATGTGGTGTATATATATTTTTTAAATACAGAAAGAATATTTTTTTCACTCTGACATCTAATGACTTTTGATCTCACTTTCTTTGAATCCATAGTGTAAGGTACCAGTCTCTTGCTTTGCTTTTGAATGAAGTGTGAATCCAGTGCATTTTGTAATACTGTATGTTGTTGGGAAATGAGTCTAATTTAACTCCAACCAATAGATTTTAATTGACAGCTGTGTGCCTGATACTCTCGGGTGAATAGGAAGGAAAAAAACAGTCACTGCCCTTGGTCCCTCTGATCTCAAGCAGTGTTTCTTAACTTGGGGCAATTTTTCCTTCCTAGGGGAGGCGCTACTGTTATCCAATGGGTAGGGAACAGAGATGCTGCTAAACATCCCACAACACACCAGCCAGCCCTACAAAAAAAAAAAAAAAAAATATATATATATATATATATATATTTTTTTATATACACACACACACACACACACACACACACACACACACACACACATACATACATATATCCCCAAAAGTCAACAGACTTGAGGTTGAAAAACCTGTCTTTAGGTGAGAAATATATAATGCACTGTGGTAAGTGCTATTCTAGCAACATGAATAAAGTGCTGGGGGACCTCAAAGAACAGAGAACTGGGGGTGGGGAGGTATTGAAAAAAGCTTTGTGGGGAAAGTGACATTGGGGCTTGACCCAGAATTTTGAGCCTGGGTTAGCTAGGGGAGGGTATAAAGACAGAGGGGCATTCTGGGTAGAAGTGCAAAGACAGGACAGCATAGAAAACTAATCATGCCACGTGGCTTCTACTATATGTATTTACCATGGAGGCAGGCTGCAATTCATGGTTCCATACAAATCATGTTAACATAACTCTACACGCGAGTTTTTCTTAAAGTGGATTTTTAAGCTGCATATGTAAAAACTCCCAAGAGAGGAGACATAAAATCGTTCTCTACTTGGAGGAGGGAGCTTTCCAGCCTCCCTGGCTTCAGTTATCCTACAGAGCAGTCGGTATGTCTACAGATGGACTGTTAATTCTTCCAGGCTTTTCTAGAACTGGAACTCAGGGAGGGGGCTTTAAAGCTAGAACCAGACAACAATGGAGAATATTGATACCTTCAAAGGCCTCACTGATAGGAAAAAAAAAAAAAAAAAAATGAAGCATGGACTCTGGGAATCCCACCTGAAGAACTTACCCTTTGTGTGATTTTTCATAAATGATAGAATTTCTTTTTGCTTTCCTTTTCTTTTTGGGGGTGGCGGTTGGCTGGTGGGTACAGGGATCAAAACCTGGACCTTGGTGTTATTAGCACCACGTTCTAACCAGCTGTGCTAACTGGCCAGCCCCTCATCTTCTTCTTCTTTAAATGGGTAAAATTATATCCATATTATAGGATTGTTTTGAAAATTAAATATAATACCATTTATAGCCTGACATGCAGTAGGTGCTCAATATTAATTCTTTTTACTTTCCTGATTGCAGTCTGAAAACATGGAGGTTTGTTTAAAGACCAGCCAGTACTGTTTTGGGAGACACTCTGAGCAAGATTCTAGCCTTCCTGGTAGGCAGAGAAGACACTGCAAAAGATAGCTTTATAATAGGAAAATGCTAAGTGCTGTGGGCAAATAAAGAGGTTGTTTAAGAAGCATTCAATTAACAAAATGAAACAAGTGCGGTATACTCAGTGGGTGCGCTGAAGGTGTCTTTTGAAATGTTGATGCCTATGGCAGACGTGGTGATTAAAAATGGTCCATATTCAAATTAGTAAAAAAAAAAAATGAACTTAGGAAAGAGTTATAGGCTTGGGGGTGGGGGTGGGGGGTAAAATTGAAAGCAAGCAAGAATAATGTAGATTGAAGAAAAATTCAGTCTCTTGAGTGATTAAATGACAACCATAAACTCCACCTGGGGAAACAGCATCACTTTATCTCCCGCTGAGCAGTTGGTATTATTTCTCTCCGCTCTAGTGGGTTTTTTTTTTGTTTTGTTTTGTTTTGTTTTTCATTTTGTTTTGTGTTTTTGGTGGCTGGTTGGTACAGGGATCTGAACCCTTGACCTTGGGCTTATAACACTGTGCTCTCTAAACAACTGAGCTAACCAGCCAGTCCTCCTTTGCTGTTGCATTTGAACATGCTCAGATTCCTGTTATGTCATGGCAGAAACAGTAAACAAATTATTTTATGTTTCCTATGAGCATAAATACTACAAAGAATATAGATATATATCTCATGCACACATACCTTTTATTTCTACTGCTTATTTTTTCATTTAAAATTTCATTAATCATGAATTTTATCGTTAAGGAACCTGGTTTTATAATCAAAAAATAGTGGAAATAAATACATGATGCTTTTACCTGTAGCCTCTTATGTAATAACAGTGATTTGACAATTCAAACCAGAATTATTAAAAAATCAGAAGATATATGAGTATTTCGGTTTCTTTTAGTTAGTATCTTTCTCTCTGGTACAAATATTAGGGATGAGGGAAACCACATGCTTCTGTTCATATTTCTCCTACTAATAGAAGATGAGATGACTTGCATCACAGTTAAGTTAGAAGAATGAATCTGTCATATATGTCACCTCATGGAAACATCTAAATGAAATGCCAGTGTTATTTTCCACCTCCCTTAATCGCTACAGAGATTAAGTACTAAATCAAAAGTCTTCAGAGCTAACCAAAAACAAAATAACATTAAATATTTGATGTCTGGAAAGTGTGGACCAATTCTGTTCATTGTCTTTTTTTCTTTTCCTCTGGCAATTGATAAAAAGCTAGAAATTTTACAATCTATGTCATGTATATAAGGATTTCAATGTAAATTAACAGTTTTCAAATACCTAAAGTAGAATTTATAATAGCAATAAAAGAATAATGATACTTAAAATAACAATATCTATAAAAATAGTATACCTGTATTGAACACTAAGCCCCAAGCATAGTACTAGCGATGGTATTATATTTAATACCAAAAACAACCCTATGAAACAGATACTATTGCTATCCACATTCTACATATGAAGAAAATAATCTTTAAAATAGGTTAATAACATGTTTGAATTTATGCACCAGAGACAATGATGAAATCAATTTGATTGTTCAGCAAACCTGCATTTCTTAAAATGAAATAGATTGAAATGGAGTAGAATAGAATAAAAAACTATTAAAGTATCACGTGTTCTTAGGTTTAATTGGTGAAACTTTTTCTTTCAGTTTTGGGGGGGGCAGGTTGTGTGGTACTGTAAAACGGATTTCTTACCAAGAGACATGATACAAACATTAAATATTTTGGAGCAACTGCACTAGAGAATACTCTATCCTGCCGCACCCACATATTGCTATTGCAAACAAAATAAATATATAATCCAAACAAAATAAATATAAATTTCTTATTTTGTGTGTTCCTGGTTGACTTAGAGTATTTAAAGTCCTGAAAGAATGAATCTTGCTCGGCATCTCAACCAATACTATTGGGTTATGTATGAAGAAATAGAAGACTGAATAGAACGGCATCCTAATTCAAGATGGTACAGCTAATTAGTGGCATATTTGGGAGGAGAATATGGGTAGCCTACTACTGTTACGTGTTGTGCTTTTCACTCTTTTTGTTTGCTTGTTTCTTTTTTCTCCTAGAAGTTGAGGATCATGTTAATAAAGCATCAGAAATAACACACTGCAGGCTGTCAACACCTACTCACTGACTAGTAATACACGTGTAACACGTGTGGGCATTTCCATTACAATCAAATGACAGCAGTGACGATTAACTGCCTCTTTTGAAAACAGTATATTTAGGTATAAGCCACGCTTCTTATTGTCTTGGGCTTCTAATATAGATGAAAAGAAAAGGTATTTATTCATAAATAATAACATATATAAATAATAGATTAATAAAAAACTGAAAGAGTAAGTGAAATGTACAGAGTTACATTGTTCAGAGGAGGAAGAAGTAACTTTGTCTTGGGTGAGAATTAAGTAAGGGAATTGTGAAAAAGATGAACTTGAGTACACCTCTTAAGAGGTCTCAGAAAATAGCCGACATTGATGAAGATCTGGTCAGTTTTAAAATCCTTTCTGGGTTAATGGATGAAAAATCAGAATAGTCACAACAAAAGTCGCACACAAAGTAGCTGAAGAATGAATTGCTCAACTGCTGAATGATCTTTAAAGGCCTATTGATATTATAATGAAATTTTGTCCTCGTTGTTCATGAGCTATTAATTGGAAAAAATCTGTTTATACAATTATTCCAATACACTTACAGTGGAATATGCTGATGTCTCCAGTATAGTATAAATGATAATAGTAAATACTTCAAGGTCAAATTCTGCCTCTTCCTCGAAGCCTATTCCGTTGCTTAATGTCAGCCCACAATGAGCTCTCTCTCTTTTTGAGAATCTCTCTAACATATACATTGCTGCATTATACTTAGCACTTAGGTATTGTCCTGACTTTCTAAAACCAGTTTCTTACTTTTGCATCTTTACTACTTAAACAGATTATAATGTCTAGCTGCTCTTAACTTTTTCAAATCCCATTCCCAGTTCTTTGCCCATGCTACAAGATGGGTGCAAATTGGATGATTGGTTAATAGAGAGAAGTTTTCTATGTATGGCTAGTAAATGATTAAATTAACTCTTATCTAATTCTCTTGCTTTCCTATGTTATTAAGTACATTCTACCAATTACTATAGCTAACTCTCTCCTTACTTCTTAAACATTTCAGCATAATGTACTAAATACACTGCCTGCACTTAGTAGATATTAAACAAATATTTTTCAAATGGAAATTGAATACATTTGAGAATAATAATAAAGATGGTATACATAGGAAACCTAAGTACAGAATGAGCACATGGAGGGCTCTCATTAAATATCAGCTGACTGAGTGATCCGGCCAGGAATTCTAATTCTAACTTTTGCCACTAACTAGTGAGACAAGGTCAAATCACTTCTCCTTTTGGAGACTCAGCTTTTTCATCAATAATGTAAGTGTTTGGATTTTCAGGACAGTTTTCTAACTACTTTTCAGATTCTACAAAGATACTTCCAGTGTTTTCTTAGCCAATGATAGATATTTAAAGTGCCTTAGCATATGTTGGGCCCAAGATGTTCTTTAAAAAGAAGAGCTCCATTGCAAACATTGTTTGAAAAATATTAGTGTAGATTAGTGTAGAAATTTGTCTTTTTCAAATGAATGTGAACACATAATAAAGTCCATCTTGCTGTCGATATACTACCTTACAAGAAATGGTCAAGAGGTCCTGCTATTCCAGAAGCCACATTTGAATGAATTTGACATTGATTTCATAGGAATATTGGCAACAAAGCTTATTAACTGCAAAGGCATGTGACAGTTCCTTTGTTACAGAAAGAGGGAAATGTATGTTCATTTGTCATGCATGCCATGAGGAACTTCAGAGAATATTTTTTTTTCCAGAGTGAAATAAAAACAATTCTTTTTCTTTTTTCCTCATTTTGTATTCTCTTTTTAGTTAAAAGAGGAGCATATTGAAGACATTTTATTGAATTTCTTCTTTGATGAATGCTTGGGTGGTTTAGGCTTGTTTCCTTCTCCCCAAGACAATTTAGATTGGCAGCTTGGCAGGTAAAATTTTGCTGCTTTGATCGTTCAATTGGAATGTAAATATGGCTATTGATTGGTGTTTATTAGACTCTAAAGTCAAAGATGCTGAGCATGAGACATTTATCTGAAATTTAGTAACAGTCATAATAATGATGGTAGTAAAAATAATAGTAACAACAATAATTATTGAGAGCTTTAGTTAATTTTATTTGTTGCTTACTAGTGCCAGACACTGGGCTAAATTCTTGACATATACACTCTAATTTAATTTCTCACGACCACCTTGTATGACAGGTTCCATTATTAGAGGAAAGGAAGATGATAATTTTTCCAAGATTAATAATATGTGATGATTCAGGATTCTATGAATTTACAATCTAATAGGAATGAAAATGCTGCTGAGGATGTAGAGAAAGGGGAATTCTCCTGCACTGTTGGTGGGACTGTAAATTAGTGCTGCCATTATGGAAAATGGTATGGAGTTTCCTCAAACAACTACAGATAGAAGTTCCATATGACTCAGCAATCCCACTGCTGGGAATATACCCAAAGGAGAGGAAATCATCATGTCAAAGGGACACCTGTACTCCCATGTTTATTGTGGCTCTGTTTACTATAGCCAATCATAGGAACCAACCTAAATGTCCATCGTCAGATGACTGGATAAGGAAAATGTGGTATGTTTACACAATGGAATACTACTCTGCCATAAAAAAAAAAAAAAATGAAATTCTGCCATTTGCAGCAACATGGATGAACTTAGAGAAAAGTATATTAAGTGAAATAAGCCAGGCAAAGAAAGAGAAATACCACATGTCTTCACTCATAAGTAGGAGCTAAAATAAAGAAACAATCACAATAATACAGTGAACTTTCAAAAAAGAAGAGAACAGAACTGTGTGGTCATTAGAGGTGAGAAGTGGGGGGGGGGTTGGCAAGAGGCTGGTTGAGGGTCGTGAGAACTGATTATATTTTGTAAACGTAAATGTACTGATTATCCTGATTTGATCACCACATATTGTACATATGTACTGATATTCGGTCTGTACCCTACAAATATACATAATAAATTATCTCAATGAAAAAACTGTCAAAAAATAAATAAATAAAGGACACAAAAATTGCACACAAGATAAAATATAATGAGTACTATAAGAGACATGAGTATAATTCTCTAAGATTGTTCATTCACTTATTAATTCATTTGTTTGTGCAGCTATACTTGTAATGTTCACAATATTCCTTTTTACCAAAATTCCAGTAGTAGCTCTTAATATTCTTAAGAGCTCTTCCAGTACTTTCATCCATTGTTGGAATCCCTTTCTACAGCATCTGCGAAAGCTAGACACAGAGCCTGTTGCTGAGTACCTTTAGTGATAAATGTGTTTTGTATCGTCAAGGGATGTTTGCTGCTTGGTTCTTGTAGATGGATGTAGAGCCGATCTTGGTTTCCCTGTGCCATCCATTCTTGGTTTTACCTAATATAACCAATTAAAAATTCATGATCATCTTTTTCCAACAAGTTAATCCTTCTCTTAGGCCACTATTCAGCTCCTTCTTATTTTTTAGGGTTAACATTGCAATGTTTCTATAAGTAATCATGTAAAGTGTGTAGTACAGTGCCCGCACATAATAAGCACTCTATAAATAAGAGATGACAATAATAATGATACTAATGATAACATAGTTGTTACTTATTGAGTGATACATTTTTTTCTAGAATTCTTATCCTTCTGGTTGACCAGAATACAATAATTTGTGCACAATTATTTAGGTATAGATACTAGCTTTCTTTAAATCTGCTAATGCTAGTAGGACACAGCATTTCAGATTCACTTGTGTACAGCATATCATAAAAATAAGCCCAATCAATTAAACTCTGTTTTAATGGCTGTCTTAATTAGTAAGGACATTGGAAGTACCCTTTTGCATACATAATATCTGGATTCTGCTTTATTGAGTTGTTATATTTAAATCTTTTAAAAACCTAAGCTATCTCCTGACTTTCTGATTTCCCAGTAGAATATAGTAATAATGAATACAAGAAGAAGGGAAAGATAGAACCCATTAAAGGAAACAGAAGCTCTTTCAAAGATACCACCCAATACAAGAATGAGGAATGAAAGATAAATTCTGTGGTTAAAGCATGATCAATGATCATGACACAGCCTGCATTCAAAGGCTGAGTTTGCTTTTTTTTTTTCTTATGCATACCAATTCTTTGTTTATTAACATAATAAAATCTAAAATTGTAATAAAATAAAAAAAGTTTCACAGAAGACCAGACGAGGCCAGACAGCTGATTAAAAGATGCTAAAATCTGCAGCTCCCTGGAGCCTAGAGTCCCTTTAAAGTTGATTTTGAATGACTTGTCCAGGCAGGGAGTTTTCCGGGAGCAAGTGTATCTTTGTCCAGGGTTAGGTCAAGGGCTAGACTCCCAGGGCTCCAGTGGACCCTGAATAGAAATTCTTGAGGCAGGGCCCAGACAAAGGGAGTCACCAGATCCTCAGAAGGGAGAGTAGAAGATTTATCATCACTCTGGGCTGGTTTTCAGTTACAGCACCTCTCAGGAAGAGTATACCAGTAGCCTTTCTCTCCTGATTTGCTTGTCTGTGGTGGGTACCAGCAGCCTGTATGGTTCTGAAGTATCAAGCTGAGATTAAATATCAACACGCTGGTACATCAACAGTGCTAAGTGCCATTTTAAAATCTTTTCCTCTTCTTGTATGTTGCTTTTGGAGAAGGGATGTTCTAGGAGGTGCTTCTAGTATGGAAGAATAATAGCATTTTTAGGCTTTATGAGCCTTATGTCATCCAGTTCAATCACCTCATTTTTCAGATCAAGAAACTGAGTCTGAGAGAGAAGGGACTTTCCCAAAGTTACTCAGCTAGTCAGTGACAGACAGCAGTGGAACTTGTGGTAAGTTGCGTGGCCTCTTTGGGCTTTTCTTTCCAAATCTATAAAATGGAAATGGGTGATATATCTAGATGATCTCTCTAAGGTTCCTTCTTGTTCTAATATTTTACTTCTGTGGTTTTTAAATTTTAGACATCTGTCCATTCTGCAATGACCAAGGGGCTTTTGTGCCTAAATGGCAGTGTTTAAGTATTTTGATAAAGGCTAAAGTTCTAGTTAATATTTTGCATTGTTTTTACTTCAGACTGTGACCTAGATTTAAATTAAACATTTTGAAAATGCACCCTGGTTTTGAACATGGCTGCAAATTTACTCTACTCCATCAATAAACACCTTCTGAATGAGACGATAAGACATGTTTACTATTATTGCCTGTGTTGTTTTACTCATTGCTGAAAAGTTTAGATCACATGAATGATAAAGCCATAAAAGCCATGTTATATAGAAAAGAAATAGCCTAGTAGGTTTTAGTTAGTTAAAAACTCTATTACTTATAAAAAAAAAAAAAAAAAAAAAAACTCTATTACTTATAAGAATGGATTGGATTTTTTTTATATATTTTTTATTTATTTAAAAAAATTTTTTTTTGGCAGCTGGCCAGTATGGAGATCTGAACCTTTGACCTTGGTGTTATCAACTCCACGCTCTAACCAGCTGAGTTAACCGGCCAGCTGTGTACTTCATTTCTTTAGCATGCACATTTTAGACAAACTGACAGCAAATCCATTACGTAATGACTACTATAAAAGCTTTCATAAAGAGTGTGCATGTTTAGTGCTTCTGTGTGGGATAAGCTGAGTTATGGTCGTTGAAAGGGCAAAAGATTCAAGAGTAAGATAGACCTGGGCTTTTAAGTTCTTGGCTGCATGGATAATGCAATTAGAATTCTCTAATTCTGAGGATGAAAAGTTGGTCGATTATAAGGGGAAGGCGTCTGTATTTTCCAGCCATCGGAAATGTGGGTTCTCAGACATTCATTACATAGGTGACATGTGACAGGTTATGTATGATAATATTTACAGAGCTATTATTAGGATAAATGATATAATGTACTATATGTGAAATAAAAGTGTACATTCTAAACACTATAGAAATCTTTTGTCTTTTTGTACTGCCTATTAAAACAAAGCAAGAGATGCATAGAAAGCCTTGAGGGGTAGAGAAGCAGAGGGTATGGGAAGCAAATACTTTATTTTGCCAATAAAATTATGGCTTAGAGCAAGGAGTTGTCTAGGAATCAAATGAAATATTGCAGCTAGAACAAATAATGCCCATGCTTTTTAAAGTATTACCTACATATGAGTCACTTGGAGAGAGTGTTAAAATGCAAATTCTCATTCAGGATGTAAGGAGTGAGCTCTGCGATTCTGCATTTCTAAAAAGCTCCTAGGTGATGCTGCTGCTGGTGGTCTCAGACACTTTGAGTAGCAAGATAATATGGGTTCAGATTAATAGGTGTAACCAAGGGTCAACTAAGTATCTTACCAAGAAAGAAACGCATATATGTTGGGGTTTTCAAGGGAGTACCACCCAGCCTGGCTAACACCCACATTGCCAGACCATAAAGGAGATTTCTACATTTTCTGTTTTTAGTATTACATGTTAAGAAATCACTCAGCTTCTACTGCTTGGCTGGAGTTTATTGCTAACAGATAGCAATAAAGTAGGGGGTTATATGTAATAGAATTAGGAATAAACAGGATCTAGAGAGATTACCCTTTGCTAAGGCAGTAGAGTTGCTTCTTGTTCCTTTACAAGGAAAGTCTTACCTGATGGAGGTCTTTGAATGCTGCGTTAAGAATTGCGGATATGTGGTTGGATCATTCACTTTCCTAATATGGGTAAATATAAACTGAAAGAAACCATGTGACATTTCCTCCTCTTTTTCAAATTTTAAATTCAATCCAACAAATGTTTACCAATTGCTAGGTTACAAAGTAGGGGACTGGGCAATGTGTGGGAGATAAGGATCAGGAAGGTAGATTTCAGGTATTTTCAATTTGTCTTTAGAGGATACAGACATAAAAAAAAAAAAAAAAGGCTGTCTGAGCTTAAAAGATACTAGATTTGGAAATAACTTACCTAGAGATCTAAGAGAAATTGAAATCAGTTCTGCCAGGGAGTTAGGAAGACTTTATGAAGGAGGAAGAATTTGAGCAGGGATTTGGAACAGGGTCATTTCCACATGGAGACAGAAAATAGCTTGAGACAGTCTTTGCCATATTATAGGTATATAAACGGAGAGCAAAAGCAAAGAGACACAGGTTAGTGCAATTCAACTAGCACTGTGCTGGGATGAAAATATCATTCTTTGGAATTCAGCCTAAAGCCTTGATCTTGTGTGAGATTGTTAAGTAAAAGATGCCATAGCAGGAAAATCAATGATTTTGCTGCTTCTCTCAAACTTTGGTTTTTCCCATTGGGGTGACTTCCTTGGACCTTGAAGAGGAAAGATTAGCTTTTATTAAATATTTCCCATTAGCATATGGAACACAACACTTCACTAGGTACATGCATCAGTAGGGGAGAGAGAGAAATGATTCCAAATCCCCTTAAAAAAGGATTTCCACACTAACTCATTTACTCTCATTTACTCATTAGATGTTCCATCTTTACAACTCTTGATACTCAGATGTGATAAAGGTTTTCATTTCTCTAACTTAAATTCATTTAAATTCTTTTTCAAATAAATTTTTGTTTTTCAGCTTCAAACAAGCAAGACATTGAAAGGAGACATGGGAGAGGGTAGACAAGAGGGGGTATCCAAATAAGAGAAAGGGAGTGAGGAAATGAAACCAACATTTATTGGGTGACAACATAAGCCAAACACTTTGCTGGATTCTTTACATACATGATACTACTTAGTCCTTGCCATGACCTTGCATTAGGGTTGTTGTTGGGCCCACTTCATCAGTGAGCAAATAGAGAGTCAGAGATTCTAACCAGAGATGGAAGTCCTGCAGGCGAACACCTGCAGAGCCGAGGCAAAAGTCCGGGTCTCTAACTGTTCTCTACTATGCAGCCAAAAACCGCGCATGGCGGTAGCTGCACTGCAAGTACCATCCTCTGTTTTTCACAAAATGGTTTGAACTATGCCAAGAAAAGCAATTTAGATAAAAGGCAGGAGAGGGATGAGAACTGAGTAAAAGTTATAGATCCACTCCTTTCCAGCTAGATTACTCCCTTCCTTCACTTCGAACTTAACATAGATGAGCTGCTTTATAAGGTGGAGTCTTTTTACATGAAGATGACCTGTCTGTGCCTTAGTCAGCACTATGCAATTGTGCTGGGTACTCCCTGAGCTGTTACACCATTGATATATAGTCCATAAGTGCTTAATATGCATAATTAGATCTTTTGAAATAAATCAAGGTGACTGTTTTTTCCTTTGGAATCTATATCTAGACTTTGCTGTTACTAGTAAATAGTGTTCTCAGCTCTGCACGTTTGTTCTTTAAAGAGCTACATATTAAGTACTTACTACAGACTAGAAACTGCAAAGAGCTATATGAGTCAGGACTGTACTGTGGTAACAAATCAACTCTGAAATCTCAGTGGATTAACACAGCAAAATTTTATTTTTTGTGCATGCAAAGTCTACTGTGGGCCTTGCTGCTCTTTAGGGCAGCTCCCTCTCAAGTGATATGTCAAGGGCCCATTTGCTTCTAACCTATGAGGAAATGAAACCAACATTTATTGGGTGACAACATATACCAAACACTTTGCTCAGTTTTTTTTTTTTTGGCAGCTGGCCTGTATGAGGATACAAACCCTTGACATTGGTACTATAACACTGTGCTCTAACCAACCGAGCTACCAGCTAGGTGCTTTATGTACATGGTGCTGCTTAATTTTTTGCCTTCTTAACATGTGGCTTCCAGATTGTTCTCATAAGGGGAAGAGAGAGCTGCAAGTGCCTCAGGGGCTTTTCTGTCTTACCCTAGAAGTGACATAGCTGCACTTTGTTCTCAATCCATTTATCAGAACATCTGATAAGTCATCTGGCCTCAACAAATTGTGATGGTGGTGGTGGGGAGGGTACTGGAAGTATAGACTTCTCCATGCCCATGAAGGAAAGAATTAGCAGATATCAGTAAGTGCTGTTGACATATCACAAGTTCTTGGGAGAATGAATATTAAATTTTAAAAAGTTATCTCCTCCTATGAGAACTATGCAGTTATGTGAGGAAAAGAATAATTACAGGGGAGTATTTAGGGCTATATTACAATTTGGCAGGGCCTATAGCTCCTTAAGCCAGCAGCTGCTGTTCTCTTTAGAGACTTCCTTTTTCATCTAAAATAATTGACTTGAGTTTTAAAAATGCCTGTCTTCTCTTGTGCTCACGCTGTCTGCTTTGTTTTCTTAAATAGAGGTCAAAGTGTGTTTAAAAACCAAGCCTGGGTCTAGAGCTTTTTTTTCACTTTAGCCAGTAGCCTTGTGGCAGCTGTTTTTTCATAGAACAATGGGAATTTTCCTTGCCCACCATGAGCCGTGACAGAAGAATGAAGCTGTGCACCCTGGTAGCTCTTTCTTTGTTGAGCACTTGTTCTTTAGAATGTTCTAACACTTATGATTGGCATGGGCAAATATTGAGACAGTGTTCTGGCACTAGCCATACAAAACGGCAAAACACTGGCAATTGGAGAGATCTACACCTTGAAGAAAAATAAGAATTAAAAAAAAAAAAAAAAAGGGTCATGCAAATATATTTAGGCTTGAGAGAATGAACTTGAGAGGAGGTCCATGGAGTTGGGTTAAAGATTACATCAGAGCAGAGTGTGTAGACATTTTCTTCTCATGCTTGGTATATAGGTTTCTGATAATACTTTTTTATTAAAAAATAATTGGTAAAGAGCTACTCAATTAGTGAATATCATGTGGATTTGTAAGGCATGGAAGAATAAAAACCTGTGCCATGTTTTGAAAGTTTTCTTATAGTGAGAACAATTTTTACTCTTTGTCTCTTATTTATAACTTTAATGTGTCTTATCCATAGACTTAGTTATTTGAGCTTTCATTGTCAAATGTCTCCTTTCAGTCTTTTCTCATTGTGCCTTGATTTTCAACTTTCATTGACTTTAAGGTTAAATCCTTGCTTAGAATAGTGTTTACCACTTAGAAGCAGCAGGGTTAGCTCCTATTATTTGTTAACCTAATGTTGTTAAGCAAGACAAAATATATACATTAATTTTCAAAGTAACTGATCATCACCCCTTGAAATACCAGCCCTTTGTTTTATTTTAACAATTAGAGTGATGAAGATCACTCTAAAATATTTTTCAAAAATTCTTGCTTATTTAAAAATGAATACTAAATATTCTTTAACATTTTGTTGTCAGGGTCCTTGCCATAATAATATTATTTCTTGTACGGGATTACAATACATGAAGCTCTTAGAACTATTGAAGTATGAGGATTTTACTTACTCTAGGCTGCTGGATTTTTTTATTTTTGTCTCTTTTTAAATGTTGTCTTTGCTTCTTTTGTATCAAAATATCAGCTGTCTGAGTAGTCTCTATCTCACCTTTTCTAAATATTTTCATTTGATCAATTGATCAAAAATATTTATTGAGCATACTATATGCTGTGCTCTTTAAGATATATTAACAACCAAAACAAAATGATCCTTTCGTGGGAATTTCTGTTTAGCAGAGGTAAACATTGAAGACATAATGCTAGTTAAAATAATCATTAATTCAAATGTTATCTATGCTATGACTATGATGCTGCTATACTTAGGGGCAAACCCCTCTAATGTGGGCCATCAGACAGGCCTTCATGGGGAATTCATTGTTAGGGGGCAGTTTGAAATGTGAGCAGGCATGAGCAAGGCAGAGAGTATGAGCCTTGCAAGAAGATGCAGCAGAATGTGTAAAGGTCCTGATTGTGGACAGGGAGGCATTAAATAAAGGAATTTAGATGGCTAGGGACTGAAAAAAAATCCAGGTTTTAATTGATGTTGGCATTGAAGAGGCTAGAAAGATCACCAGGGGCTAACCCATTCATAGCGTTCTAAAGCATTTAAAATATTCCAACTTTATCCTATAGACAATGACAAGTGTCGGAAAGTTTAAGCTTCTCGATGACGTGATAGATTTTTACGTGAAGAATGGCTTGGAAGTAGGAAAGAATGGAGGCAGAGATACTAGTTGGAAAGCTACTGCAATGGTCCAAGCACGATGTGGTGAAAGTGGTTGAAATCATGTCTCTAGTGGAAGCAAACTGTCTCTGAGAAATAAGACCTAAAACCTCTCCTACGAGAGGGGAGGGCTGATATTCAATTCATGAACTTGGAAAGATTTATTTTAACTGTTTTGGTTTTTTATCTTCCACCTTGTTCTTGGCCACATTCCAGAGGATTGCAATTGATGAATAAGCAGCTTCCAAAAGAATGAAAATCCAAATGTAAAGCAATAATAAAAATGAAATTTTATTTTTATGGTACTTAAAAGTGAACTATTATTGCATTTGATCAGCAAATTTTTCTAACAAGTGATTTTTACCTCCTCTGTCCCTAGCAAGACTGTGGTCCAAGTTGATATCTCTTAATTTATTGGCAGTAGGAAGTGCTTACCTCAATAAGCCTTGATGCATAACAGGAAATTTGATTTCTCCTATCTTACCAAGAAAGTTGAAATTGGGTAGAGGTGATTTTGTCCTTTACATTATAGAAAGAGAGATACAAAAATGTTGATTCATCTGTTTCTGTTTTTAACCATTAACCATTAATGCCTCGATTAAAAATACAAAGCTTTAGATGTTTAAATAAGGGCAAAGTTACCCACATCTATGTGTGCAAAACATGTGCTATGTGAAATATGAACTGTGTACACATTAAATATGTGTATATTTATACACACACGGCCAGGGCTTTGAATGTAATATTTAGAAAATTGAGCATTCCGTTTTGAATGTCTATAAAATCTGTTTATATGTCTATTTCTGAAATATGTGTGTGTGTCTAAACCTCTTTTAAAATGGCTATAAAAATGATTTCTCATAAGGTGATTTGGAGAATTAAATGAGATTATTTAGGCAAAGTGTTTGATTTCCACCTGGCACATAATAAGCATTTATGAAATTGTAACTATGTATATATAAATTAAATATAGTTTTCATTTTCAAAAATTGACTATATAAGTTGTTATAAATATATATGTTGGCCTGATATAAGATTATACACAGATGCAAATATTCATATATGCACATATACATACTACATTAGCTGGTGGCTATTATAACAAAAATAGCTGCACAGTGATATTTAAAATGACATATAGTCTTACAGCCACTTTTGGTGAAATTAGTTTGAGTTTGCATTTTATTTTGGTTATTTCTGTCTGGGGAAGGTACTGTAAATCAGAAGATGAATGCTAGCTGTGAAGTTCTGACTTCACACGTGTTGAGATTCAGGCCCATTTTCTGTATTCTGCTTCCTCTCATTTACTCATTCATTTTTTTTATTCATGATTTAAACAAGTATTTACTGGATCTCTATTCTGTGCCAGCCACTCAAGAATCTTACATTCTGGTGGGGAATGACTATGAAGGCAAATAATTACAATAAAAATGGTGTGAACAATGTGCAACATAGTGCCCTTTTAAAGTAAGGAGACACCCACTCCTTTAGATAACATGTGGTTAATTATAATGGTCATATTTTGTTAACCTAAACAGAGAGGAATAGACACTAAGTAGAGAAAACTTAAAGGAGCATCTCTAAGTATCTATACTTTATTCATCCTCTTGTCTTCATCTACCACCTACGTGCTGCTAGTGACATTCAAACGATTATCAGTAATTGCTATTACTTTCACTTACCCCCAAATCCTATTTCCATTTGACTTTTGGAAATCTGTAGGTAGATGTTCCACAGATATTTCCAATTCATTCAACTTAAAATAAAATCATTACATCCCTTCCTCTCACAAAAATTGTTTCTCCTTCTAATATGTCTAATCCCTGTTAAATGTATCATCACCCACAACATCACCCCAACTCAAGTCCTGGAGTCCCGGTCCATGTTTAGCACCTGCCTACATCCCACAGCTAATTGGTCATCAGATCATTCTCATCCCCTGCCAACTGGCTGCTTCTTTCTCCTGGGTAAACACATACATACACATACCCTTATGCCCCAAATTAGTATGATAAGAAAGCAATTTTCAAGTTGCTAGGCAGCAGCAGTAGAAGAGAGCTCAGAAAATTAAGTCAGTGACTTGGTTATCAAGTGCTCTCACAGGGTTGTCTCTTTTTCTGTGAGTGGAAACTGTGTCTCTTTAACGTGGAATAATAATTTTAAATTCTATTGATCTGTAAACTTCAGAATAATTTTCATACACATCTCCGCACTGATGTACTTGCTGAATTTCTCTTTTCTTCCCATCAGTGATATTTTATGCTCCCGTGGGGTGTTCCAGCTTTGAATCCAGAGTTCTTTTCAAATGTTTGACTACTCAGGAAATGGATGGGAGATTAGTATTGCAGTGGAGTACTAATGAAGAAGTATGTTATTTATTGATATTTATGATTGAAAGAAATGATTGACATCACAGACATCACAATAATGAAAAGTATCACAGATTGGCCCTGATAATATTCTGAGTTTCTGAATGTTTTTGGAATTTCCTTCTAGTCTATACTCTTTAAACGCTTGTTTATTAAGTGTAAGTGCAAAACTATCTGGAGCCTAGTAGGTTTATGGTGAGTGGTGTGTCCTACGATCCCTTGTAGGATATCTTAAGAGGAACAACAATAAAAAAAAAAAATCAGTGAACATCTAGGTCCCTAAATCTTAAGAAAATGTTTCTAAATTCCTAAAGAAAATACATTGCAAGAAAAAAGGACAATTTTCTTTTTCTTCCTTCTTTTACTTTTAATGTGTTTTTAAAATAGTTTGATATCCTGACAAATATGTGGGTGGGATTAATATTAAGTATATGTTAAAATAAAAGTTTAAATATGTTTTTAAAGTGTGGTGATTTAAATGGGGTAGTACAGTAGTTACAGAGGAAAAGGCTGAGTGGAGGAGGAGGAATAGATAAAGAAGGCAGTTATTCCTTGAATAGGTAAAAAAAGGAAAGTTTAACTTTGCTTTGAATATTTCTTAAATAAATGGATTATTACTTTCTGAGCTCCCAAGTAACTATTTATTCCTTCTCTTTTTGAAAGAATTAATACTTCTGATGTGCCTTCATATTTCACATTCTTTTTTTTTTTTGACTTTGTATCCTGATCTGGCAAGATAGCCTAGCATTGTTAGCAAACAGTGGTGTCATTGTATATACCTATATATTGGTCCTCAGCTAAATTAGGTTTGCTGAGCAAATAGATTTTGTGCAGCCATCCTAAACAGATTATTTCCCAGAATTCCAAGAGAAAACACTGACTATGGGACTTACTTCATCCTTTATCAACAAGTTATCATATCTACAAAATAAAGAAGGAAAAACTGGACCAAAGGAAGAGCTTGTGATTCACAAACATGAATCTCTTGAGTGCAGATGAAAGTCATACATTTGAAAGGATAATTTGTAAGCATCACCACACAAGCAAAGATCATCGTTAGTGGTTGCTTATAATTCATGGTGGAACACTTAAGAAAAATGTGACTGCTAGTCATTATGTTGTATTTATTCTGCTTTCTGTAAACTGGATAAATGTAGGATTATTTGTATAGCATTGTAGCTTTCAGCATGGAAGTCGAGAGAAAGTTTATTACCTACTTTCTCCCCTCCCCTGAGAGAAATTTGTTTCACTTTGAAGTAAGATTCTCATAAAAAGGCTGCAAGTCACAATGCATGTTTTAGTTTCCCTGGAATGAAGTACAAACTATAGTTCATTCTGATTTGCCAATTTATCTGGAGGTGTAGAAACATGGGCAAAAATGGGGGTATAAATTTTGCCCCACTGGAAGAATGTAACACTTCATAGGTGGAGGTTACTCAGTAAATATAGCCTTTCTGATATTGCCTAGATGAGAGTGGATAATAGGACTCTGTTTAGAAGAGATGATTGAAGGATATGAAAAAAAAAAAAAAAAGGTGAACAAGGAAATAGATAGGAGTGAATGGAAAGAGAAAAAGGTTCTAACAGGAGAATGAAGACTCTGGAGTCAGAAGGACACGGGTTTGAATCTACCCTCTTCTTACTAGTATCACTTCTCAGCCTCGGTTTTCTCTTCTGCAGATCAGCAATCAAAAACTAATATGCAGATTGCTGTCTGGATTACATGTGTTCACATATCACTCACCATGCATTTTCACTGGCAGGCATCAAGTCTGCCCTGAGTGGTGGGCCTTTTTCCCTTTGTAGCATATCTTTTACAAAATCTGAAAAATGAAAAAAAATCCATGTTGTATTTCAGGATTCTTATTTTTCAAATACGCCTGTTTTAGAAATCTGGGATAGTCTGTGGTCCTTTTTCTTTTTCCAATACTCTTGTTCTCTCTCCTTCTCTTTTTAGCACCCATTATTTCTACAGTTTATATAACCATAACCGTCTGCTCTCAACAAGGAATAATTGACCCGACCGGGAATGCAGGGGAGTGATCCTGCATTCAAATGAGAGTTTGCAAACTGTCTAGCAATCAGAGACTTTACACCTCTCTCCCCCCTCCTCTCCTTCCAGAAAACACTTATGCTTCAGCTCTACAATTTTTTGAACCAGATGCATACGTAAACATTTGGGGGAGGGTGAGGGGAATGGTGTCAATAGTAAACTTATTGACCTAATTCTGACTTCAAAAGGAGCTGTGTTTGGAGAAAAAGAAAAGAGAGGTGCAGGCAGCCTAAAAATTGTCATCATCATAATCATCATCTTTAAAGGAGCATTACCTACTTACTTAGATGGAAAAAGATAGAGGATGAGTTTTACATGGTGTTGATAATTTGGTGGGAGGAGAGAAAGGGGAGGAGATACTTGGTTTAATCAACTTTAAAGCCAACTTCATTTGCCGAAGACCCCCACCATCAAAATCACCTACCTCTCCATTCCAGTTTCCCCATTCCATTCATTTGCACAGTATCCTCTGCCCAGCCTCCTTTTCAGAAAGAACACTCCTCCTGTGAGTGGCTAGATTCTCAGTGCGCTGTGTTCCAAAGTTAATATCACGTTATGGCACCATATGGGTGATGACAGAGAATAACAGCCTTTGAGGTCTCACCTTTCAGGAGGGGGAAATGTGAGATTTAATTAACGAATGATGTTAAGATCCTCCAGAATCCTGAGATAAAAGACTGTTTGTAAAATCAGAGAATGGCTATTTCCCTAGTCTTAAATGAATACCTGCTGAGCTAATAGGCATTTAAATAACTATTGAAATGCAAAATGTGCAGCATGTATACATACCTATGTACATACATGACATAAACTGCATTTTAATCCTGGAAGGGAACTTAAGCTGTTCCCTCATGTTACTACATCTTTAAGTACCAACGCTCAGAAATGGATTTTTCCAAGGTCATAGAGCTTATTAGGGCCCAATGCCAAATTAGATCTCGGATTTTTTTAGACCCAGGGCTCTGTGCAACATGCAAGATGGCCTCACTATGGATGTTCTATAATTAATCTATGGAATCTGACCAAGAACTGAAGATGAGAGAGTGTGTGACTGGCCTCAAACCACTGTCAAGCACAAGCATAACTGTTCTGTAAAAGAGCATAAATGACTTTTCATTTCACTGGGTGTAGAAAATATTGGCTCGGAACCAACTCCGTGCTAGCGAAATGTTACTGACAACAAACCATGTCATTTGCCAAGGCAGCAGTTGCCTTCTGTGATAGAGTGGAGTTTAATGTATTATGGTGGTATTGAGGCATTGTTAAAAATTGCTCATAGAAAGTACATAGAGCTTTATCTGCATAGCTGGGAGGAATAAAGACCCAAGAGTGAATTTATTGGCCTAATATTTATCTAACCTGAAATTGTTGCTGATAGGATAGGATAGTAGTCTGAGCTCTAGACTTGGAATTAGGTGACTCATGATGAATATCCAAGCCAACATTTCCATTACTAGCTACATGATTTCTGGCCAATCACTGAGCCTCTCTGAGCCTCAATGTACTCTTTTGTAAAATTGAACTAATAATTTCTAGATCATGTGATTTGAGGGAGAATTATGCAGGTAAAGTTGCATTTCATAGTGCTTATAGTAGACTATCAGTTACAGGTGTAGTATTTCAAATCTAAATCTAAAGAAAGATATCAATAAGGTTTAGGAAGTATGTTTCAGGTTTGTTAGGTAGAGAGCACTCCCACAGAGTCAGAGGAAGAAGTGTTTATACAATCAATTAGAGCATCTATATCTTCCACTAATTATGTAAGTTCATTCAGATGTTATAGTCACTTGCAAATACTACAATCCATTACCTCACATATGTATGGCTAATGCCTCTTGGAAAAGGTGAGATAAAGAGAGAATGATAGAATCTACTGCTTTGGAAATGATTCTTATAGGAAAATTCCATCGTCCCTAGCTTAACTTACTATATGTTTTTGTTTTTTTAAATTTCATTTTTGTATCAAAGTCAGCTCAATCAGTTAATCTTAAAATCTCAAAGAAGCCATATCATCCTGGTCTTCTCCTTTTTTTTTTTTTTTTTTTTTTTTTCCCAATGAGGCTGAGGCTTATTTATGACAAAAGTTTTAGCTATTCAAATAGCTCATGTCTGTTTCACTCAGAATAATGGATTCAGGCCATTGTTTTAGGTACTTTCAACTGTCTGGATAATTCATGATTTTATGCAGGCAGCTTGTTGGTATTGATTTCCACAATGGTTTTTATTGGTTTTATCATATTTTACAATAGTTTTAGTTTTAGTCAATTAATAGTGGTCAATTCAGCAGATTCTTATGGATAATTGTGGTAACTTGATTTTATTTTTAGAGGATGAGTCTAACATTGTCTGGGTGGATTTCTGCCTGCAGAGAATGGGAGAAAAACAGAATAACCTTTGCAGGTATTTCATGTTCATGAAACTATGGAAATAAAATCAATAAAAGTATATGAATAAATATCATGTCTTACTATGTTATTAATAACTCTCATTCTGAATAACTTATTAATTTATTCAGTGCCTATTTTGTATCATATTGTTTCTAGATGATAGAGAGACAAAATGGGTTAAATCTAATTGTTATCTATTGAATACTTACTTCATGCAAGCTAAATATTTTACATACATGATCTCATTTAATCCCAACAACAAATCTATTATTTCAGTTCTGGAGATAAATCAATAAATAAAGGCTTAGAGGAAACACTAGACTATTTTTTCATATACATGTAGATAGTGAATAAAAGAGTTGAGACTAAGAATCTCCTTTATCTGAGTCTAAAAATCACGTTCTTTGGGCTGTGTGCACTGTCTTTGTATTAAATTGCATATGTTATATTGCATTTATTATGAGCACCACAAATCTTGAAAAGTGTAAGTTAGAAAAAGCTGAAAAAGCCAGGTAAACCATGAAAGAATTGGATTCGGGGCATATACCACTAGATTAAAGGTTATTAAATAAAGTCCAAATTATGGAAAGTGGACTTAAACACACATGGGAAAAGATATAAGTGCTAAATGGAACTGGAATTATATGTAACTCAGATCAACATTATATAATTAAGATTTTAATGAATGCAGAGGCTATTGAGTATTTAACCACCTCTGTAGAATAAAAAGCTATTGGAGTTTGAAAGTCACCCCATGGGAAATATTGTAAGCTCAATCTTGAGGACTGTAAAACTAAATTGCATAAAACATATCTCTAATCTCCAAAATGATCTCTCTGTGTAAAATGCATGTACAAACACACATGCCATTCAAAGGTACTTTTAATTATTACAAACTGCATATCTCAGTGTATTTAAATAACAGCCTTAATCTAAGTAGAACACTTAAGATAGAAAACCTTTTTAAAAATTAATTTGCAGGTAGAAGCTAAACTATTGTAGGATAAGTTTTAGAAACTGAAGACTCCTTACGTTGAATAGGAAAAATGCAGTCATTAAAAAATAATTAATTTTGCAAAAGGATACATGAATGGAAGTTTTAGAAAAGAGGCAAATAATTAATTTCCCAAAAAGCACTGCAGATAAAATTGTGGTCTGCACATATCATTCTGCAGATACACCTCTTACTAGTATCTTCTCTGTTCTTTTGGGTGACAATTTGAAATAGGGTACACACTAATGATTGTCCAGTAACACAAATGAGAAAGGAACCTTTCAGACGTTCTACTCTGAACAGACACTCTGAGCCCAGCCTCAGTTGTTCCCATCTTAAGAAATTCTAAAAAGAAATAGCAAAACCCAGAACTTTGTTAAATAGGATCTTCAAGTTCCACAATATCTCTTTATCCTTCTCAAGTCTCCTGTATATTCGTTATTCAACACTGAAGAGATCATGATACAGAGAGGGACCATTTGACACATCTGACTTTTTCCTTTTGTTTGTTTACTATGGATCCCTAGGTCACACTAGCTCTCATGTTCTCTTGCCCCATGTTTACTTAAGTTCTGGTGTCCTTTCTCCTACTGTTTTTTTAGGGTTTCTCTATTATCTCATCTCTGGCACCCCAACCAGTCCAGGCCTCAATGGCTTCTCTGATGACCTGATAAGATGTGATACTATTTTTGCCTTTTTAACTAGTACCCACCAGACTCAGTGAACTCTGCCATGATTTCTCCATTGCAGACATAATAAAGGATGGACTCATTATCCTTCCACTCACAGTCTTTTATGATATGGACACAATGTATACTTCTAACAATGTCTTATATTTCCTTATATTTTTTATATATATTTTTTCACATTTCTTAACCTTTTTCCTTCATGTGCCTTTGCTTCAATCAGACTGTTGACTGATTCACTGTTCCTGAAATTTGACTTAACGCATGGCCACTTTCCAGCTTTCGCTCAATGTGTTCCCTCTGCCTGTACCTCTCTCTCTCCTACTTACTGTGTTCTCTCTGCTCTATTCACATTATGTAACAATTGAAACTCTCTTGTCACCTACTGAAAACAGGTCTTGATCTTCCCCACTATGTGATGCCCTTCTTTGCTTTGAGCCTGCATGGCCTGTGACCTCCCAGTGGACTCATACTAATACACTTTGAGCACTCACTGTGTTACCTGAAGTTTCTATCACAAGGATTTTAACAGAGATGGTGATGGATACATATTTATTAAATATTTCTTTGAAATAAATTTGAATTATTTCTTTGGAATCTATTGCTTTATTCAAGTAAAAATTGAATTTAGAAGAAATGTAAATGCCCACCAGTACAGAAAATGGATAAATGTTTTGCAGCATATCCATACGTGGACCATGCTGTAGTCATTAAAATTAAGTTTCCAAAAGAATTTTAATGTCATGAGAAGATGGTTATGATCATTTTTGTAAATTCTTGACATCTAAGAAGGATTTTTTTTTCCATTCCTTTCAGAAGTCCCTGGATTTTTAATAATAGTGTAGTGATAGTGAATAAGTTTTACTGGATATTTATAATGTGCCAGGAGATCTTGAATTGCCCTGTATCTTATTTAATACAGAAAAATAAATGGAGGCTTAAAACAGTGATGTGGTTTTCCCATGATCAAACACTTGAACAGAAGCAATAAAGTATGCTGGTTAAGAGGAGGATTACTGAAGCTGCAACGCCTGAGTTTGAGTCACAGCTCCATCACTGGCAAAATACTTGCCTTCACTGGTTATCAGTTTTACAACTATACAACAGAGGTAATAAGAGTTGTGAGGATCAAACAAGGTAAGTAGGCAAAGTATTTAGCATAGCACCTGGAATATGGAAAACTCTAGTCAAAATTAGTTCTTCTGTCCAGAAGCAAGTAGCATACCTGGCTGAATAAATATCTATGGACTGAATGAACACATGGAAATGGTACCTGAACCCAGATATAACTGGTGCCCTTCACTGAACTCCCCTGTTTCCCAGTGACATTCTTACCATGAATGTGAATTACTACACACACAGCAATGAATACAAAACAAAAACATCTACATTGAGGTCTAAATTATGAACAACCTAATGGACTCATTCATAAACTTAAACTATACACATTCCCTGCATGATTCAAATTTGTCTCTTTAGAAAAATACAAATTATTACAAGTCAGGGAGTTTTGTAATAAAGCAAAAACAGTTGAACTTGTGAATGCCAAGGACTACTGTAGTGTTAAGAGAAGAAAATTTGAAGTAAATTAGAAATGTATAGGATCTTAAGTATGTATTTAAAAAACAGGAATGGAAATAGATGGAAAAGAACTAGGAAATACAAAAAAATGTAAACAGAAATTGTATTTAGATTGTAAAGTTAAGTGTTATTCTCCTTTTAAATAGTTTAAAGTATTTTTCTGTACTTTCTGATATTCCATTAAGTTTCATTCTGTTTATAGTAAGAAAAAAAATAGGGGTCTTCAAAAGTTAAAAAAAAAATTGAATTCATTGGCTATGAATCTAGAGCTTTTAAAGCTTAGATTCAGTTTGAAAGTATGCATTGCCCAATAACACAGATCTTTAATACATATCAAATGATCCTTTACAGTACTGACATTGATGAATTCAAACTTCAGGAGCACTTTGCATTCCTTGAAAGGTCACCTAGGGAAGGTAATGATCACTCACATTTAGGCCTTCATGCTAATGGATATAATTAGGAATAAAAAATGATTTTTATGAGGCAAATGCATATCTAAGCTTATACAATCAAATAGATTGGCTGATGGTCTTCATTCACCAGTAATATATACGTATCTACTGTAGTGTGGATGTGAAAAGCCTATTCAAATGAAATGCTAAACTCTAAAACTTTTATGATGGTTAACAATTTTGACAGGCTTAGGAGTTGACAGACTGTTTCAGTCACAAATCTTGACACATTTCAGTGATTCTTACTCTGTCACAGTGGACAGATGATTACAGGACACCATAGTCTTAAGAAGTTTATCATTCACAGGTATTTGAACAATTATAAGCAAAAATAAATAGCCCTTGTGAAATGCAGCTGAGGATAATTTGGCAAGGTGAACTTCCCTCCAAGGAGTGGTGATGCAACTATTTTTTATTTACGACTTTTTTAAAAAATAAATTTTATTGTGTATATTTAAGATATACAACATGATGTTACAGGATACATATGGACAGTGCAAAGGTTACTATAGAAGCAAGTTAACATATGCATCATCTCACGGTCACCTATTTCTTGTTTTCATAGCAAGAGCAGCTAAAATCCACTCCTTTAGTATGAATCTCATATACAGTACAGTTTTAATACCTTTGGTCCTCATGTTACGCATTTGGTCTCTAGACTTGTTCATCCTACCCATCTGCTACTTTGTGTCCTCTGACCAACATCTCCCCCTTTCCTCCCCATCTCCCTGCCCCTGGTAATCACGATTTTGTTCTCCATCTCTGTATATTTGGATGTTTTGTTTTGTTTTGTTTTGTTTGATTCCACATATAAGCAAGATCATGCAATATTTTTCTTTTTGTATCTGGCTTATTTCACTTAGCATAATGTACTCCTGGCTCATTCATTTTGCGAATGGCAAGATCTCTGACTTTTTTTAAGAGGAGTAATGAATGGTTCTGTTTTAATCCATTTACTCATTCAACAAATATTTATTGAATATCTACTCTGGGACAAGTACTGTTCTTAGTACTGGGAATAAAGCGGTGAACAAAATAGACAAAAGCCCTGGCCTTTTCAGAGCATGTAATGTAGGGTAGATGTGGGTGGGTTGGTTGAAGGATATACGGAAGAAAACAGATATACAAAATACGTACATGTCAAGAGTAACACTGTCCCATAGAAATTTCTTCAGTGACAGAAATGTTCTATAGCTGTGGCTGTGCTGTTCAATATGATTGCCTCGGGCTACAAGTGGCTACTGATAACTCTTTTTAAAAAAAAATTTTTTTTGGTGACTGGCTGGTACAAGGATCCGAACCATGACCTTGATGTTATAAGACTGTGCTCTAATCAACTGAGCTAACAAGCTGGCTCCCTTAAAAATACTTGAAATAAGCCTAATATAGCTGAATAACTGAATTTTAAGTTTTATTTTATTTGAGCTAATTTAAATTTACATTTAAATAGCCACATGGGCCCGACCTCGTGGCGCACTCAGGAGAGTGCGGCACTGGGAGCGCAGCGACGCTCCCACCGCGGGTTTGGATCCTATATAGGAATGGCCAGTGTGCTCATTGGCTGAGCACGGTGCAGCTAACACCAAGCCAAGGGTTGCGATCCCCTTACTGGTCACGAAAAAGACAAAATAAATAAATAAATAAATAAGATAAATAAATAAATAGCCACATGGCCTGTTGTCTACCATGTTGGAAAGTACAGATCCAGATAGTTATGTTATAACAGCACAGAGGACAGGCAGGGTACAGAGGAGCAGTTGCAGTTAAAAACAGAGTGATCAAAAAAGGCACCCCCTGAGGAGACATTTGGGCATCAAAAAAGGTAAAAGAGCAAGCTCTGCAGATATGTAGAGAAAAATTATCCCTGGCAGAGGAACTGGGAAATGTGCAGACCTTGAGGCGGGTACCACCTGGCATGAAGGCCATTGTGGATGCAACAGAGTGAATATGTGGGCAAATGGTAGAATGAGACAGACAGGCCATGGCCATTGTGAGGAAACAGGAACTCTACACTAGGTCCAGTGGTGTAGTGTACATTCATCTCAAGGTTTACAATTTAGAAACCCCATGAGCCTCTTAGTTTCTCTGAAGCCCCTTTGTTGAGATGGAGGTTAGCTACAATGTTTTATTGGGACATACTTTTATTTCTGATTAATTGGGTCTAGTATTTTAAATATTCTGTGATACTCTAAGCAGCTCTTGGACTAACATTTCCTCACCACACTAGTAACATTTATGACCACAACCCTCCTTGGGCCTCTCCTTGCTTCAGCAAAATTGTTCTTTCCTGCCCTTGGGATTGAGCTCATCTTTAAAATTCAAATGTAGTGGAAACATGGAAGAAAATGTGCCAGTTTTTATAGGCAGACAATTTTATAAAATTAATGAGAATTATAGGTCATGGTACAGAAAGAAATCTGAATTTGAAACATTTTAGAATAAAGAAAATTAGTCATATAAAACTGTACATAATGTTAAGAAAACTTTAAGCATTCAGATTTATCTTGAATTTTATCTCACTGAAATATATGTCACATTTTAAACCTTCTCGACACACATTGACACCTAGCTACCATATAACAGACTTTTATCTTACATGTTGGCTTTATCTATGACTTCATTTTTAAAAGGAATTTGATTTCTTTGTAGAGATAGTCATAATGCCCTCTTTCCAAAGTTTGTATTTTAATTAAGAAAATGCTTAAGCAATGTCATATTTTTCTTCAATTAAACTTCAATATTTTGGAATTGCTGTCCTCTTAATTTACTCATTTTATTTATTTTCTTAGCTAGTTAGGTCATTAGTGAATAGTCCTTATGTAAAGAAAGATGGGAAAGGATGAGAATCACCACTAACATTATTTAAGTGCCCAATATTTGCCAGGGTCTCTAAGAATACTAATTTTGTCTATCATTTATATAGTGATACTCCATGAATTTATTGAGTGGACGAAACAATAAATCATGACTCAACATTATTACTTTATACACACACACACACACACACACACACACACACTATGCGATGTACATGCATTATCCCATTTAATTTGTGTTCCAGACTTGCAAGGTGGCTAGTAATGCTTTCATTTTAAAGATAAGAAAATTAAGGAGATGCAGAAATTTTCCTAAACACACACACACAACTAGTATAAAATCAAACCAGGCCTCAATTCAGAGCCTTTATGACTATAAAATCTATGCTTCTTCTATTACATACTCTCTCTGTAGTTATAATTTACTAATAACTGAAAAATCATATGTTTACATCCTGGCTTTGTCATTTACTAGCTGTATTTACTATTTCTAGCTAAAGTTACTTAATTTTTCTGGGCCTTAATTTTTTGTCTATAAAATGTAGATATTAATATTACCTATGAGAAAAAGTTATTGTATTATATAAAATAATCCATGTAAAACACACAGAAAAATGCTTAGAACAGAGGAAGCACTCCATAAATATTAGCTATTGTTTTATCACTTTATCTAAGTTTTTGTACATGTATAGGGGTAATGGGGAAAAAAAAATCTGTTAGTTCCACGTGGCTCAATAAAATAAATTTTGAAACTTCATGCTCCTTCAGTCTTTCCAACCACGCTACTCTTAAATTTTGGTCTTCCATAATTTACAGATTATGTGCAACCAGATACCATTATTAATGAGCTTAAAGGAAAATTGATTAACCTCCTAATGACTTCCTTCCTCAGACCTGAAAATGATCCTGGATTTCTTCAGATGCTCTGTGATTGCGGCTCTCTGCCTATAGTCACTGTTCTCAAAATGATTGACTTTGGCGTTTTGATGTCCATCCCTGCACTCCCCACCCCTGTAAAGAGCTTGAGGTCTTCTCATGACTCTGCTGACTTGTTAGTGAACTCTGTTCTTTCATGGTGCAGAATATCGCCAGGTATGTTGATACTGCCATGTGTTTTCACGTTCACTTTTTGTTTTGTCTCTGGGGAAATTCACGCAAAGATTTTATGCTTTCTTCCAGTTTCTGGGAATCCCCTGGGTCTTTCTCTTGTAATTCTGTGTTCTTTCTGGACAGTTCTTCTCCTGTCTCTCATCTTCCACTTCTTAGTCTCATTTTGGTAGAGAACTAGCTTGTTCTAATCAAATGATTTAGTCTCATGGAAACCTTGGGGATTTTTTGCCTGGAAGAAATTGTCCAGTAGGAAAAAAGAAAAACTCTAGATCACTGCCTTGTACTGTCTAGGTCAAGACCTGATTTTTCAGACCATAGGGACAGAAAAAAGAGAATCAGTGTTTTGTTAGTGTCTAGGTCTTTTTGACTGGCTAACTTTGAAAACCAAACATGGGAGCGTGTTAGCCCTAAGGAAGTGGAGGACTCAGCTACAAGAATAACCAGATTCTATTACCCATCCCCCATCACAAGTGCAATGGTCAGATTAGTCCTGATTATACACGTATTAGCCGCAAATATCAAAGTCACTGTACGGCTGGGTTTCTAGTCGTAGTGGAAATCTTTAGCTTTAGCAGTTACGTATTTAATTCAAAAAAATAAAAGAAATGCAAGAAAAAGGGAAGGGGAAGAGGACCATGTTTGTTCTTAAACTTACATAAAAACTTTACCCAAAGCAGTGGATGATGAGATTGGCACCCCAAGACGATACATAAAAAGAATCAATGTATGAATAGAAATCTTTTAACAAGGGGGATTTCTTTCCTTATTTGCTCCATTTGTTTCCCAAAAACCAGACTAATCTCATTACCAGCTTTGAACAAAGAAGACCATGTTTCTCAACTCACAGACCTTTTTCCTCTCAGGATTTTTGAATGCTCTGCAAATTTCTCTCTCAGCTCTTTGGCCTTTGGGCTTGCCAAAGAGTACCCAATCTTTGAGCTCTCTCCTTAGGCTTTTTGCCTTCTTTTCAGTTCTTAATTCCTCTCTTTGTTTCTTTCTTGAGCCAGTCCTGAGCTTAATCCTTTCCCAGACTGTCTTTGTGTTTGCACTCCACGCGGAAATTCCATGGGTCCCCTCATATCTATGCAGTCAAGGCCAGGGACATGTTTTTTGTTTATTTCTTGGACTCAGCAGGGGTTTCCTGCCTGTTTTTGTATGTCAGTTTCTAAGTTAATTGGACTAATCAATCTAATGAATATTCCTAAAGTTTTTCAACAGCCATTGTAGCTCCAAGAGCTATCTGGACAACAGTTATTGGAGTGAATTGGTGGCACCCGCAAAGGTTGAATTTAGTTTTGCAGGGTATGATTTGAGAGGCCATTTTATCCACTGGAAATAATTTCTGTCATCCTGCAATTTATTAGGCTTCCAGAAAATATCTTTTTAAAATGATAAAATGGTGGACGTAAAAGTGCTTAGTAGAAAAAGGTGGATAAACAGGCAAGTGTAGACAGTATAAAGCACTGAACCAGGGACCTAACGTTGTGCTTTGCCTTTGCCACTGAGTAGCTCAGTAACTCTCAGACTTCCACCTTTCTCCCCTGTAAAGTGGAGATGATACTTATTCTGTAGGTCTAATGTGAAGAATATCAATGAGAGATATGTTGTGAAAGTGCTTTTTTCTTAAATTGTACTCAAAGTTTGGGTGCTGGTAATGAATGTGGAATAGAAAAATAGAAGGAAGAATAATAATTGTAATAGTTCTGGAGAGTGACAGTTTAAGCATTCGTCAGATTTACTTGATGAGTTGAGGTCAATTATGCAGACTTTAGCAAGGACCACCAGGTCCTCCTATGCTGGCTGTGCAGAGCACAACTCCAGGTGGAACCAGTAACACCTCATCTAAAATATGAGCTTCTTAACTCTTCAATTATTTCTCCATTCATTTTACAGACACCTTTGAATATCCTGACTAGACATGGCTTAATAAAAAGAACAAAAACTGTTGGAATGTATTAGTCTGCCTGGGCTGCCATAACAAAATATCACAGACTGGGTGGCTTAGACAACAGAAATTTGTTTTCTCAAAGTTTTGGAGGCTAGAAGTCTGAGGTCAGGATGCCGGCATGGTTAGGTTCTGGTGAGACTTCTCTTCCTGGCTTGCAGATGGCTACCTTCTTGCCATGTCCTCACGTGACAGAAAGAGAGCGAATTCTCTGGAATCTCTTCTTATAAGGACCCTAAACCTCTTGGATCAGGGCCCTACCCTCATTATGATTCTGATCTCAATAAACTTAAGTATGTCTGTATAGGCCCTCTCTCCAAATACAATCACATTATGAGTTAAGGCTTCAACATATGAATCTTGGGGGAGACACATTTCAGCCCATAACATGGAGTAAGACTGATCTGTGTTTAAGTTCCCTTTATTCTAGTTTACTAACTATTGGATTAAATTTACCTTTTTGCAATTTTCTAGCTGTGCAAGCCCAAGTGAGTACTTTAACTCTCTCTGGGCTCCTTTTCCTTCTTTTCAATTTGGGATTATATTATCTACCATGTAGGTTGTAGTAAGGATTACTAAGTATGAGACACATATGACAGAAAACTTGGCACATGTTAGATGCTTAATCAATAGAGCGATCAGTAGGAAAGAAGGAAACTCATTTTCAATTTATTTAATGCTCCAACCTTATTCTGTCACTTGAGATGAGACCTGCTCATGCTCATAGCTCTCCGAGTAGGGAGATTATCTGATTATCTTTCAGATGTAGCTATATCTACCTCTATCTTACAGATGTATATAGTAGATACCATAGCTACCATCATGATTTTAAGAGAGAAAGCAGATCTTGGGAATCAGAGTGTCTATACAATACCCCTATGTCTTGTCTACCAGGTAAGGGAAGACACCATAATTTGAGGGAATCTACTTAAGATCATCCAGCTACTAAATAGCAATGCCAAGATTCTTGGCCTTTTAACTCCATCTGGTGATCATCAGACTATACCAGTAGTCCCCAGCTTTTTGTCCACCATAAAACACATTCAGCTGATAATGCTCACACAACACATCCCCACAGGGGCCGGCAATGCTTATTTCCCTCACCTTAGCCAAAATGCCATTTCTTTTGCTGTTACTCAGAGAAGAAGATCAAAATGTAATTGACCGTGAAAAACTGTTAATAGGCATAATCTTGAATATCCTCTACTTGTAAGAATGTGAACACTATTTCCAAGCTTTGCTACTCTAACAGTCATTATAAAAAATTACTTGAGACACCCCTCAAAATATTGGTCCATTGGCATTTTGTGAATTGGGCTGAGGATCATTGGCCTAAGCTGAGTTTACATTTAAGGTGTGGTAGTACATTGAGCTTTTGTCCAAAGGGCAGGACGAGAAAGCACTTTCAGTTGGTGCTGGCATTATGGTTCCAAGATGTTTGTCCTACACCTTGAAATTTAAATCCCATTCTCTCTGACATGGGCATCGTTTTCTAGTTTCCTTTAGTTGGCAGTACATCCAATTCAGATATCTCGCTAGAACTTCTCCGTGATTGCTCCAAAGTTATTGTTTCTTCACAGCCTTTGTACAGTGGCAAAAACCCATGATGGCCAAGCACACAGAATCTGGAGCTACCCTACTTGGAATTCAATCCTGACTCCAGTATTTACTAAATTTGAGATCTTGAGCAAGTTACTTAGCATCCTTTCACCTCCATTTTGTCATCTGAACAACAAGAAGGTAATAATAGTTTCCACCTCATAGGACTGCTGTGATGTTTATATGATTTAATACAGGTAAAGAGCTTAGTTGAATGCCACACATAGTGGATACTTCTAGAAGCATTGGCCAAGTTATTATCTTTTCACTGGGAGCAAATCCCCAATCTAATTCTTTGTATAACTGGAAGAGATATAGTAATTCATTTATAATTCCCCAATATTTAGCTACCTAGTAGTTTCAGAAATGTTCTGATACTCCTGCAGTTCTATTACTTTCATTTTGTTTATCTTGCCTGGACCCTCGTAAAAGTTGTGTGTTTTACAAACTACTAAAAGTTTCCAGTCTGAGCATGTAATTACCCTGAGTGCTTTGCTCCTAATCCATAACAACAAGCATTTAGTTTGTTTTTCAGAGCTATTGTGCTTAATTAATATTTATGCAGGACTTAGTGAAACCATGAAAATTAACAGATGTCTTTACCTAAAGCAGGTTGTGAATATATAAACAGTTGTAATAAAGACAGTACAATACTGTGTCTTTAGATCACTCAAAATCACTACTGAGTCCCTGACAAATGTAGTTTCCACATTTACTACCCAATCTGGTAAACACATTGTCAGGCAAATAAATATGATTCTAAGGATATTTTAAGATAGTTACATGATATATGAACTTTAGTGCAAATTACGATATTATGAAATATATTTGGTTTTAGTTCCAAATATTTGATCTTCTAGTTTTAGAAAACAAAAAATAAGAGTGGCATCAGCAAACAAGGTTTATTGTGTCCCAGGGAAATAGTGCAGAGTTGGTATGATAGCTACACGAAATCAACAGGAATTCAGGAATCACCAGGAATATTTCTGTTTTCCAAAATTCTAGCACAAAGCTTTCAGCCTCAAAGTCAAAACCTGATCCACAATAGCTGCTAAAGCCCTAGCCATCGTGTCCACATTCCAGGAAGCAGAAAGAAAAATGGAAAAAGCACATTGTGAGGTCATTTCTAATCTGAATTTACTTCTTTAAAGCATCATTCTTGGAATTCAACATGACTCTTTCTTTGGCTTATATCCCATTTGTTCAGAACTTAGTCGTGTAACTATACCTGAGTACAAGAGATTCTGAAAAAGGAAATCTTTCATGTGGGGCTCAGAGTAGACCCCAAACCAAACCTAAGGTTTTAGTTAAGAAAGGGAAAATGGCCTTTGGTGGGCAACTAGCAAATTTAAGATTAGATTTTTTATTTTGAATCTTGGCTTCTTATTAATTTTCCTTAGCATTTATATTTTTAGATATATTTACTTCCTATGAAGCATTTTTTCATATCCTTTGAAGTCTGCTAACAATTAAATGGTGATTTTTGTTTGTTTTTGTTTTATTCAAGTATGTTAATACACAGCTCTTGCTTTTGAAAAGCTCTAAGTAAACTTCTATATAAGAGGTTTCTTCTTGCATTCATCTATTTAACAAATATTTACTATGTACGTTCTATGTGCCAGGCACCGGTTTAGGTGCCGAGAATAAGTGAGTAAGTAACACAAAGCATCAGCCGATAAGGGACTTACACACTGACTGGAGAAGACTAAAAAAGTCTGTAATGTAATGTCAGATTGAGGCAAATAAAGTATTGTAAGGACTAGAGAGTGTTGGATGACGAGGCATGCTTTTTTAAAAATTTACAAGGTAATGAGGGTTGGCATTCTGGAGCAGAGAGGCCATTAATACAAATGCCCTCAGAGGAATGTTCTTGAAGGGTCTTGGCCTTTCTGTGCTCAGGAAGAGCTAGGAGGGGAAGGAAGTTGTGAGAGATGATTTCCCAACAGAGAGAGGGATCAAAGCCAAGTAGATCATGAGGAGAGATAATTCCAGCACTTTGAAGAATACAGCTAGCATGCTACAACAGCCAAAGCAAAATATAAAGTAAAGATGACCATTCTATATTTTACTGCTTATTTTTCTCTTTTTCAGTTCACCAGTTACTTAATGATCGCCTACTCAGTGTGCGACCCTAGCTCTAGAAGATAAAACATGAATTAATGTTTCCTGAGCTCATAGTGTTTACTCTCTAGAGATCTTAGATCAGCTCAAAAAGCTCATAAGTCCTAAATTTTGTATTTGCATATTCAGGTGATTTTATTGTTTATATCCTCTTTTGCTTAATGGACTCTTTTTTATTTGTTTGCTTTGACAGCTGGCCGGTACAGGGATCAAACCTGGGACCTTGGTGTTATCAGCACCACTTTCTAAGCAACTGACCTAACCAGCCAGCCCCCTCTTAATTGAATCTTTATGCACAAAATAAGCCTTGAAAAACCATAGCTTGACTCTTAAGCATGTTTGTCTTCTTTGTTGAAGACATACAGAAATTTTAATACCTCCATCCTGTTCTTGACCTGTCTTATATCTCTTCCTTTAGGATCCTATATTGTGTAAGCATGGGTACAACTTTGTATATACTGCTTTCTCTGACTAGCATGCGCTCCCTCCTTTCTCTGGCAAAATTGTAGTCTTCCTTTATGGTATCTCCTTTAAACCATTTCCCCAACTCTTTGTTCACAGAGTTAAATGTTTCTGTGTTCAGCCCAGTACTTCTCTTATGACAGGTATCATAGCATACTGTTATGATTCTTACATTATCCTTTCCCAGTAGAATAATAGTTCCTCAGAAACAGAATTTTGTTGTTATATCTCTGAAACCCAGCTAAGTGCCTGGCACATAGTCAGTGTTTGAAAATATTTTTGTTAGATGAAAAAATGTCCCATTAAAGAAGAGGCTAATGTTCACAGTATGGAGTAAATTGAAAATTCACAAATTTTGTTTTGATTATGTAATCTTTTCTCTCCAAAAATCATTATTTGGAAGAAAATTTTTAGCCATCCTTACAAGTTATTATAAAGAAAAATGTGTGTTTTCATATTCCAATTAAATCTTCTACATTGTCTACTATTTATATCTTTTAAAGCATCTATTTATATCTTTTAAAGCAAGCAGGGGAGGACCTTGTGTTCCTGCATATTTCTTGAGTTGAAACCACTTAGACTTAATTCGTTTTATGATGGACAATAGGAACAAGGCTGGTGTGAAGTTATCTTGAGGAAAACATAAACAACCTAACATTTATAAATATGTAAATGTATTTGCTAGACCACAAGCTCTTCACTAGACTGAATTCCTTAAAGACAGGGAATGTAGCTTATTCATCTACACATCTCCCATGCAAATTGCTGGGATAGAGGAGCACAGTCCCTTATGTGAAACCCTTAGGAGCAGTGGTGCGCTGGCAAATGCTTAACTCGGTTTCCGAAAGAAAACGCTCATGCACAATACACGAAAGCCCTGATTTGTAGCACTTGACTATTTTCTTGTGTAAATACAACCCCCTGGCTAATTTTAAGCCACCAAATTGAAGTCACTGAACATGAAATTGGGAAGAGATATACACTATTGGATAAAGAATGAGCTGACGCTGGCACACCATCAATATGGATCTAAATAGGTATTTGAACTCAGTTCTGCTTTTAGGAAACTAATATATGCATATAGTATATATATCACATAACAACTCTGGAGGCATCCATGACAATACTTGTAATAAAACATATTAATATTTATGCAGTAAAATAAAGGTATATTCACATTAAAAGACATAGATAAACATTAAACATAGGAAAATAGCTTTCAGTTTTCAGGGCTTTTTTTGTTGTTGTTGTTCAGCTTAGAATTGAATATAAAATATTAAACCTGTATTTCAATATTAAGAAAAATGTATTACTTCAATAGAAAATATTCATGATCCATATAGCGCACCCATCCAGGATAATCGATTCTAGTCCCGTTCATTGTCTTTGAGTTATTTTGCACCTCTGTGAATTGTAGGGAACTGATTGGTATGTAAATTCTGTCTTGTCCAGCAGAATTTTAATTGGCTTCCCTTCCTCCCAGTGGAAAAACCAGTTTGTCTTCATTTACTACTTACCTCAACATTCTTTTACTCTATGTAATTTTGTAGTGTTTTGACTTTTCCTTTGAACTGGTATAATATCTGCTTGATTCCCTCATATCATATGAGCAAAATAAATTATTGAACACATGTTCACTTTTACATGTGCATAAGAGTCATGATTTTACTTTTTTTCCTGAAAATTTCTTTCAACACAGTATAGGAGAGAGATTAGACAAGTTCTAGAAAGCTTCTGAGGGCAGAACATGGACTGGTGTAGAATTGTCAGTGAGTAGGTTTCCCTGGTGTCCAATAGCATTGTCAGACATGGAGAGCTTGGTAACAGTGGTGGGGCATTCCCTGGGAGTCGGCTCCCTTCACTGGGGTTGCTGCCTGGAGGCTCACTGCCTCTGACTGCTGTATGTAGAGGGTGCTGTAGAACTGAGTAAAACACTATCTTTAAAGTTTAATTTAGGTCTAAATCAATTTTTTTAATGGTTCTAACTCTTCATTTGAGTGTGAATCAAGTGACATAGAAACACTCAATGAATTATTAAATACCTAAGATGATTAGGCGCTTGGATGTATCCATGGCTACATACTTAGTTGCAAAAGTCAGGCCTTCTTTATATCAGGTATGACTAATGAATTGTTAAAATTCTGTAAAATTAAAGTTTTTTTTTTTGTTGTTTGCCTTTTTTTAGGAAAGTAAGAGTGTTTCAATTTTTAGAAAAGTAAGTGCTCACATATCTCTTGGTTCTTTTATCCTTTAAAGCCATGATGTCTGCTTTATGCACAATCGTGCCAGAATTAAACTTTCCCACAGCCTGGAAAGCAGCTATAACTGTGTTTATGTTCCCTCACTCAAACTTTGCATTTCTACCTTCAAATGCATTCATTTGCAAGAATATCAGAGGGGGAAAAAAAGCCATTTCAGCTATATTGACAGTTTTATATAATATATTAAGATTGATCAAGTCTTGGGTAATGAAATGAGTTTATAAACACTGGCTTTTTTCTTGAACTGAAAAGATGTGGGGTCTGAGAGATTGAGTTGTTTGATATTTAGAGGGCTACCACCACTGTTTCTTGCAAGGAAAGGATTTGTCTAGAGTTTTGTTTATTTTTTTGTGTGTTTGTGACTATGAGCAGTATCCCATTCCCCCTAGGTTTATGCCTTTTACCCATTGCCTGTAATGGAGAAGCCATTCTTTCCAGAGTCAAATTCAATGAGCATATGGGTTCTATCTGTTAAGAACAGAGTGAGAGCTAGTGAAGTGCAAATTTGGCCCATTTCCACACACACATACACATATATGTACATTCACACATTAAATCCAACAGTAGCACAATTTAGGTTTGCTCTAGTGTGTACAAATAACCAAAATTAACACAAATCTCCAACAGACATGGACTCAAGGACTCTAGGTAATACTCAAAGTCTTCCCAATTAGATGTATGTTTATTACTCAGGAGTGATGATCTCCCACACCGATCACTGAAAAATCACTTTACCTTCTGGAAAAGTGACAATCAACATTAATTCCATTGTCTGTCCTGTAAGATTGCTGGGATGATTGTATTAATTTTTTCAACTTTTAGACCTTTATATATATATATACTGAGATAGACTAAGTGGCAGGCACTATGCTGGCTATTGTGGGCTAATAAGGTATACCACTTTGCCCTTCAGAAGCTCTGAGCCTGGGAAAATAGGTACTATCATCACTACATCATCCAGTGAAATTATTTCAAAAGTATATTCCATAAGAAAAATCAAAATAAAGTACTTCATAGGTTGTAAAAATATAACTATTACTTTTGAACCTAAGGGGCTTTGGGATGAAGCAACAGAAATTGTGAATATAAACACTTTTTAGAAACGAAAAGCCACTTAATGATCCTGTGATTTCCATCTTTCCTTCAGTGAGAGCCAAGAGTGCTTCTCAGGGTCAAATATTAACACAATTGTAATTTATGGTCATTTGCTGAATGGAAAACCTACTTAATCAAATAATAAAAACACTTGATTACCTACCTACCTGACTGACTAGTTACCCCTTAATTTTGAACCACACCCTGATAGAATGGGACATTGCATAAATGTTTTGATAGGGATGAAAATGTAGAAAAACATTCCAAATGGGGAAATGCCTGGACCCTAAGAAGAGGAAACTTCAAGTAGTGATTGAGGGAGGGTGAATTTAATGAGTACATAGAGCAAAGTCTTCAGATAAAAAAATGAATTTTAAAAACCACAAATTTTATGAACTTTAGAGTTTTCAAAGGCTTGACAGTAGTCTAGGAAAGAATTATAAACTATTATCCTTGTCACCTCCCAAATTAAATGTGTAGTTATCTTTTCTTGATTTTTTTTTTTTTTAAATGTCTTTTTTAGTGACCGGCACTCAGCCAGTGAGTGCACCGGCCATCCCTATTTAGGATCCGAACCCGCGGCGGGAGCATCGCTGCGCTACCAGTGCCGCACTCTCCCGAGTATGCCACGGCTCAGCCCTTCTTGATGGTTTTAGGGAGATAAAAGTATCAGGAAGTCTTGGTATCCTTACCCCAGGCTGCTCAAACCTCAAATAGATTGCTTTTATTTATAGGATTAAAAAAAACAATACTGAAAGCTAAATGCATGTGTAATTCATTCTGATGACTCCTAATCTGTGGGTCATATCTTGAATTATCACACTATAAATTTGTATTTTCCTGAGGTAAAACAAAACTCTTGCAGTTGTCTCTTCCGGACCTGAAGTACTATATCTTCAGGCATTCCCTTAGGGAGATTATTTGACAAAGACAAATCTAAGCCCTAAGGCTCAAAGTCATCTTGGAGGCCCTAGGAAGACTTAACCTGGAGAACAGAAGCTTTCTTTAGATATTTAAAAGATGTGTGAAATACTAGACTTGTTCTATCTGGACCCCAAGGGCAGAACCTGGGTGGGTAGAATTTCTAGAGATGTAGATTATGGCTCCTTGTAAGGGAGAATTGTCTAAGGCAAGGGCTCATCACGGAAGGAATAGCTGCCCAAGAAGGTAGGTGTTAGGGCCCCTGTTTATCATGAGAAAGCTTCAGGATGAACATGTCAGAGCAAAATTGCACTAGCCGAAAACTAAGCAGGCAAGGAAGTTTTACTCAAGGCTATTGCGGTAGGGGACAGAGGCTACCACTATATCTAAACCCAACTCTGCTGAAGAACAGGGTGGGACTGTTTTTCAAAGGGCTGGGGTGAGCTCATGAAAATTCCTGGAGGATAGTACAGGGAAGTCATAGGCCATTTGTATTTACTGATTGTTGTTATTCAAAGGAAAAATAAAATTTTCCTATCTTTCAGATAGGAGGTAGTTTTGTAATGTAGAAAGCACTCACCTATGTTCAGCTCCTACCCTCCCACAAAAAACAGAGAGACAGTGGTGCTATCTCCCTTGTTGATTACATTTCAAAGAGATGATTCCTAGGTCCTTGAGAAATGTTGTAAAACTGGCAAGAAGCTTTTAAGATTTATATGTCAAAAGGGCAGAAAAAAGACTTATAATTACAAGTTTTCTAAAATAAATTCTCTAAGAAGGGGAGGTTAGGGACCTAGAGTCAGGAAGAAGCCTGACTAAGGTTTAGTCAAACCGAGGGAAGGGGTAAGCCTTGCTGGGCCAGACACATAGTAGGGATGTTGTATGTGAAAGTCAAGTGTAGAGTGGGTGATTTAAAAAGATCACTATTCAATTCTCTTCCAACACCAAGGTCAAGGGTTCAATCCCTGTAACCTGCCAGCCACCTGCCCTCCTTCTCACCTGCCCAAAAAATCTCTTCCAAATCTGAGATTTCCTGTGGCCTCACTTTAGCTAAAAGAATAAAGAAATGGGGGATTCACCAGGAATTCCATTCATTTAGATAACTGGCATCCAACCAGCACCTCCACATGGTTTAGAGGAAATGCCTGCATTTTTAGTGAGGAAGTTTGGTTTAAAATCTAGCATCCCATAACTATGTATAATCCATTATGTTTCAGTTCCAAAAATGAATAAATAAATAAAACAGAAAGCTCAGCTGAGGTGATGGAGAAAGAAACTTCCATGACCCCTGTTCCCTCTGAAAAAGTAATAAATAAATAAATAAATAAATAAAATCTAGCATCAGAAGAGTAGAGTTCCCATTTCCAAGTGAGATGTCTTTTTATAATAATTATTATTATTATTTTAATTATGGCTTCTATATGGTTTTCCTCCATGAGTTCCAGTTATTTCTCTTTTTCTATTTGTAGAATTGCAATATTTAAAATTTCCTCCCTTTGCAGTTGTGTTAATCAACATTAGGTAGAAACATTTGGTGGTGCCTCTACTAAAACATTGCTAAAATCCACTTTTAGTAGCAAGCTATCACACTCAGTTAGGGAAAACCCAAGCATTGTGGAACTAATTAAACCTAGTAAACGTCACCCCACCACCACCACCTGCCTTTTTTTTTTTTTTTTTTTTTGCACGTGAGTGGAAGAAGGAAGTATAAAGACCAACAAAGCCTGCAGTGCACTATTGTTTAACAGTCTTGATGATAAGAGAGGAAGAAAATATCACTAGTTCATTCATTCTGCTCTTGAAAGGCTTTTCAGATATGGTTTAGAACTTTTGTTTTTATTATACTGTGTAGTTCTTTATTGTGTATTAACATTAGTAGAGTTGCAGCCACAGAACTCACAGCATATTCATATCATTTTAGACTAGAGTTGAAGTAGGTTAACTCCAGTTTTTATGGGAGCCACAAATAACAATACTCAGCAGCAGAGGGATGATTGAATTTGCCAGCAGTGTCTGTGTAAGGCTTGTTAATTTAGAAGGGCATTTTCAAGTATACAGTGGTGGGGATTTCCTTGGGGAGTTCACTTGGGCAGAGCAACTGAATCAGTGTTTAAATGAGATTATTTTTAGAATGATTTGCAAGGAAGGTCAAAAATGTAAATAGATGATTTTATAATTAATACTGTAAGTACAAATCATACAAGACTCATTTGTCTTTACAGGAGAGGCAGCTGAGTCCTCTCCTATGTCGTGCCCGGCAGGCTGAAGAAATGCTCCTGGAGAAAAACAGTGAATTTGCCTAACAGCTTCCCCAGCAAATGGTCAGGCTTTGATTATTATCCTTAATAGCTTTGCTCCCTTCTTTCAGGCACAGATCCATGCAGGCTGGTTTCTGATTGTTCCTCTACTGGTCCCATAATTACAACTGATAACTGATCATCACACAGAAACTGGGGACATTTGCCAAATACTGTCATTTTTACAGAACTAGAAGTGATTCTTCCCCTATTGGTGAAATTTAGCTCACAGAGTTTTTGAATCTGGGGCCTCTAAAGTTTAGTCTAGCCCATTCGTTCATTTCACACAAAGGGAATGAGGTACAGAAAAGTTATGTGACCTGCCTGTAGTAGCATAATCTGTTGCGCACAGAAGCAGAATTATAACTCCGATGCCCTCTCTTCGCCTGGCTTTGCCTCCAACTGACACTGTTTCTATGTGATTGAGTAATTTTCTCAAGGTTAGGGGATGAGTTGGGGTTGATATGTGAGTGGGAACATAGTCGTTAATCAGCTGTTCTCAAAATACAGCCTTCTTGGGACCCCCTCCCCCTGGCCGGTCCACTGTGGAGTTTCCTTTTTGTTGTGATCAACAGGTGTCCTTAGAGGAAAGCTGTCCAGGTACTGTACTGAATAACTGTTTCCCACACACTGTTTTCCTTAATGACTCCAACCATTCTAATCACCTCTCGCTTCGAACAAAAATCTTCTCTTCGTGATTCTAACCCCTGAGTCTTTAGCTAATATTCTATGCTAATTCAGCCTCATTCTCACCCATACCTAAACAGCTGATTCAAGAGATGATTAAAACTGTTTGGTTTGCAGCGAGGGCCATGTGAGGTTGCATGTAACTTCGGCCCTTTCTACTCCATCCTATTTCTCCAGTATTTCAGCCTAAGTTTGCTTCTTCCCCTTCCCCATGGTCCTGTGGAGACAAACACTTATCCTAAAATCATTGCTCCCTTTGGAATGGATTTGACTTGATGCTTCATTATGAATTGTTAAAGCATTTATTGTTCAAAATGGGCATTTGAGGTCTTTGGTTCATTCTCACATCCATGCTTGTATCAGGTCTGTGGACTTTCCCGACCCTTTGAGAAGGAAGCCACCAGCACACATGGGCGGAGTTGTTGAATAGAAGGCATTCACTTGTACTGCCGAGGGGAAAAACAAGAAAGCCTCTCTACTCCAGTCTGCTTAGGAAGATGAAAGTAAAAGTCTTCATTTCTTTGAAGTAGAGGGAACGATTTGTTTACTTTTATTGCTGTATCCAGTAAGAATGATGAATTTTCTTTTTTTTTTTTTTCAAGAAAAGAAAATGTTGCTTTAAATAAATAGTGAGCAAGGGAGAGAAAAAAAAATGAGAGGTGACTGGAAGAGAAGCAGGGACTCCATGGATTGATGTCTTGAAATATCTCATTTGCAAACTGAACTCTACATAAGATGAGATTGATCTAAAGAAGATGAAATTGGTCTAAAGAAGATGAGATTGGTCATAGTAAGCAATTCCCACTGCCAAATGTGAAAGTTCAATGCTGAATCTGTCAAGTACAGGCTGGTGTGCGCTTTCTGCCTTGAGTGCCTGTGGGATGGGCAACACTTTTGCTCAACTGGAACAAAGACACACACCCCCCCACACACACACACACCTACACATGGGATGTATTGCACGAATACACACACTACACTTCTACCCAGCTTATTGAATAAAGGTTTGTTCAGCTGGCTACTTCTCAGAGCGCTTATATTTTCAGGAGTGGCTATAAGATGGTTCAAGAGCCAAGGAAAAAGTTCTGACCCTCAGGAGTACAGATTTAGCAATTCAGCTTTATCTAACCAACAAAAGTTCACGTGGTATTGATTAAAGCTTATCAACATTATGAAAGACTACTTGCAAAACTAGAATTTTGATTTTTCAAAGTGCAGGGGAGAAAAAGTAATCTTTTTCTCATCTGTCTCAAGGGTCTTAGCTGACACCCCTGTAACAAAAGACAGATTAACAAGAAAAACATAACAAATTTATTTAACCAAAGTTTTACATGACAAGGGAGCATTCAGCAATGATGATCCAAAGATCCAGGAAAAACTGTGTATTTTTGTGTAGAAATGTGATTGGACATGAAGAGTTTTTCCTAATCGGGATAAACTAGTAGGAATTTAGGAAGGCTAACAGCTTCTCTTTGACCTCTCTGCATAGCATTCCTTTCCTCTAGATGTAGGACAGGACACCTGTCATATGAGGGTCTTATGACCTATTTTCAGAGAATACAGGTCAAAGAATTTCTTTATGGTCAGCTTTCACACAGAAAGGTGGAGGGAAGTCAGTGAATAAATTTTTTTTTCCTTTTCTTTTTTTTTTTTGGCAGTTGGCCGACATGGGGATCCAAACTCTTGACCTTGGCGTTGTAACACCACTCTCTAACCAAAAACCTTTCTGCTTCTGCTGTTTTCTCAATTTCCAAGGTGCCTTATTTTGGGGTAGCATGTTCTGAGCCCCAACAGCTATATGAAGAGTTTTAATGCACGAACAAGGAACACTGAGCCAGCATAGAATGATTAACACCCTACTAGGCAGGCTGTCCTTTGTTCAGATTTCATCACCAGCACTTCTCGTTGTGTGTCCTTGAGCCAATTACTATCTCCACGTTTGCTTTCTCATTTCTAGGAAAATAACTCCTACTTCACAGGGTTCCAGTGAGGATAAAACCAGAGACTGTCCCTGAGGTCATCCAGCAGAATATCTGAGAGGCTGATTCTCATGTTCTGTAGTTCCCTGCACTGTCTGAAAAAAAACTTCCCAGAAGGGACCACAGGAGGAGCAAAATTAATAACAGATTAAAAAAAAAAAATCAGATATATTTCAGCAATCTTAAAGGAATCTTGTATAATTAAATTCTAGAAGTTTAATATCTTTGTAAAATAACCAGTCTTTTCTATCCCACTAGGTAAGGTATTCTCTTGCCTGTTCCTTTCTGGAGAAATTTAATCACTCACTCAAGCTAAATTGAGAAAGAAAAGGAGAATTCTTTAAAAATAAAAGTCTATGGAATTACTTCTTGGCTCAAAACCCAACAGCTCATTTCAATCAGGGTGAAAAATCCTATTCTTGATAATAGCCCACAAGGCCCTATGCAATTGGAACCTTCTTTCTCCAATTATCACAACAAAAATAACCCTCAATTTTTGTTTCTCTTCTCCATTGCTGTTCTTCTAACATGTCAGGCATACTCCTGCCTCAGAATCTTTGTACTTGTCTTTCTGTTGCCTAAAACAATTACATCCCATATATCCACAAAGTGCATTCCCTCACCTCATTCTGGGGGAGATTTCTAGGGAAGGTAACCCTATCCATGGTTTATATTTTCGTAATCATCAGTTTATGATAGTGTACATTTTTGACCTTGTGCCCTGATTCTGAAAAGCCCTTTAGGTCCAAATTGACTTCATTTATTACCCTGGCACGAACCTGCATCCATTTAGAAAGCTTGCTGAATAAGCAGGCTGGAAGAGTATAAATACATGTAGAATTATTCCATATTTCAGACCCAGAAAGGCTTATGGACATGGATGGGTGCATATGCTAAATAAGTGTTGGCATAAATCTTAACCTAGAATTGGAATTTAAAATGGAACTTTATTTGAGCTTCAAAATGGACTTCCTTTAACTCTCTCATAGGAATAAATAAATAAATGTACAGACTGATTACATGCTATGGTGCATCTTGACATGTAAACTGGGGACATTTGCACTGATATTATAGGAAAGCATATTTGTGGAGGATATCTGTATATCTCACAGTAATTGTTAATCAAGTAAGGAAAGTAATTGAATCGTTGGACTTAGATTTTCACTAATTCAAGTGTGTAATGGAATTGTTGTGGTGGATCTCTGCTGGAAATAGATGGCTATAGATTTATGAGTTAGAATCAGACTCTTCTACAGTAACTATGTAAGTATACAGTTATGGTACATATGTGTGTGTCTATCTCTGTATCTATTTTTCTGTTTGTTTATATGAAACCAAAGTTCAGAAACGTGTCACTGAAAACCTTTAACACCTGTCTCTCCCTTTTTTCTTTCCTTCCTCTCTTCTCTTCCTGCGTTATTTACACATTCATTGAGTAAATGATACCTTCTCTAAAAAGCCCTTCCTTACTCTCACCTCATCTCCACTGCTGCCACCACGTGCTCCTCCAGTACATAAACTTTTCCCCATCTTTCCACTTATCCTACTTTATGGAAAGTGCTGATAAAGTAATTGTGTCATTCTTATTAAATATAAGCTCTATAAGAACAGTAATCGTGCCTATCTTGTTCACTATTGTATTTTGAACTAATAACACGGTATTTGGCATACAATAGGTTCTTAATACTGGCTTAATGAATGGATGAATTGATCCAGTGCTGACTCTACATGAAGTGAATCTAAATGACATTTATTATTAGAAATTGTTTTTGTTCCTCAGGAGCTTGTAATTCTGTTGTGGAGTTAAAACACACACTCTCCTAGCATATTCTAGTGCAAAGGATAAGAAACAATAGTATCAGTACTGCTGAAAATCAGATCTACTGCTGAAAATGAGTCAGATCTTGTGGACTGTATCATGGGGAATGATAGAGTTCTGGAATTTAGGTGGAAAGAAAGGAAAAAGTGGTGGAAGAGCATGAGCCATGTGTAGTTCAGAATTGTCTGAGCAGTGGGTTCATGCAAAGAATCAGTAATAGGAAAATTTGGATTAGAAGGTAGATTCATCCCGTGGAAAGTTCTAAGTGTGAAATGAGCTGTGTGGCTGTCAACCTAGTAGCTACAAGCAAGCTTTGGTCATTTCTGAGCAAGAAACAAACATGATTGAATTACCCTCTTAATAAGATTAATATCTGGTGGCTGAGTGCAGTGTGGATTATCTGTTGGCAAATAAAGTACATGTTTGTGCGAACCTGCAAATAGGTATGATAGGTTAGTGCCAGTCGGATTAATTATGAACCCTCCTGGGTCAGATAAGCAGGTAAATGAAGGGGGCTAATCTTGAGGTTTGCACAATTTATGGAGGCTCAAACTGAAGTGTTGCTCTCGAGAGGATTGCTAGTGCGGGAAGCTTCAGTGTACACAACATTAATTTTTCAAGCAGAAACCAACTTCTTCGTCAGTCCTATAGCTTATGTTTCTGAGTGAGACTAATAGAATATAAAAGAGGGCCTGGTTCTGGATTAGGTTAGTTGTTTTGTTGTGTTATTTTTGTTTTACTTTTTTGGTACAAGGCAGAGCAAGTTTTTAACCCTTTCAATATCCCAGTAATTTTTACATATGCTATTGGTGTGCAATTTAATTCATTAGAAAATAACATAGGCTCCACAGCCATATAACTCTGGATTTTAATTACAGCACTGTCTTCATTAGTGATTATGGGTTAGTCACAACTTGAGCCCATTTTGCCACAACTAATACTTCATAGAGTCATTAGGATTGTAATTAGATTTGTATATATAGAATAATAGCTCTTTTAATATAATAGTTAATATTTACCTCCTGTATGCCAGACATTGTTTAGAGCCCACATTCATTATCTTAATTAATTGAGTAGATACTTCAGTTAAATCTTAGGTCTACTTCACCTTCCCCGATGAGAAATGTACCCCACAATGAAAGTCATGTGTGTTTTTTGTTTCTGTGTCATTGTGCACATTCGTGCAAGGGTGTATATGGATGTGTGTATGAGTGCGTGCGTGTGTGTGTGTGTGCGCACCTGTGTGCTGTGTGTAGAGTAGGGAAGAGAAAGATGAATAAAGGCTCAGAGATAAGTTACTGGTTAGGCTCACTTTTAGAAAATCAAGTCATGGGCAGACTTAGATGACAATTTACTTCCTTTCCTAGCCCAGAATGGTAGTGGCTGGTTTTCCTTCACTGTCCACCTGGTTTGGACAGGCTCTTCTAATTGAATCGTAAATGCTGTAGAATTCATATATCTTTTCCCTGAGGGTTTTGTTTCTTTATATCTCAGGTTTTTATTGTATTTTGTTCATCCGTTTTTTTCCCTCTGTAGTATCTGTGCTAAATCTTTCCTTCACTTTCGTTATTAAAGCCCTAGTTCACTTGCCTGTTCAATCCTTATCCACAGGAGCAAAGAGCTCCTGCTAGACAAAATTTAGTTTGCAATGCATTCCAAACTTCTTGGGTTAAGAGACAAACAAACTGCTTTCTGAGAAGCTTTGGGATCCTTTAAGCTTTATAATACCCTTGGTTCAGGTAAAGTGTCTTTGGCAGCCAGAATATAAATTCACTTCTACATCAGACACTACATAGATTTTTACCAAAGTATATTAGGAATTCCATTTGTGGAGATTTTTGACAAATTGCTCAGCCTTATAAATGCTTCATGTTTCCACATTCCATCCCTGTTCTTTGCCTCTGAGACAGGTTCTAAGAAATTATATATGTTTTTTAGACTTGCTAATCAAATGCTCTTTGTCCTCTGGAGGTCAAAGAAATCTTACAACTCTATTTCATTATCTTGGGACTATGATATGCCATATATCGATATGGCCAACATCTTTCAGATTAGATATTAAGTGCCCATACAGTGTTATCAGAACCCATATTGAAATATAAACTGATTCAAAGATTTATATAACCCTTGCAGAATTTTAGACTAAAAATTGTTAATAACTTTAGGAAATATGTAAACTCTGAATAGCAAATGGGTTTCATTTTGAATGCCAACTCTGATTGATAAGATGTGATTATTTGGGTTACTTTGAGGAGGATTTGGGCAGCATCCAGCTTATCTGTAAAGAACACCACAATCAGTTAGTGGTGCCTGAGCTGTGACAGGAGAAGGCATTTCTTCAGTCATGCAAGGATTTTACACAGCCCCTTAAAAAACAAAACCAAAAATCTGAGGCACAGAAAATTGTATGACATGTGAGTTTAGAGTGTGGGGTAAATGTGTGTTTAGGGTGAGGACTGGAAAAAGTGAAACATCTATTTTGAAAGTAGAATATAATGTGAAAAGGTGAAGAGAGCAGGAAAATAATTCCTTGGTGACATCAGTTAAATTTGGGTCTCTTTATTCTTGGTGTTGTGTGGTGCTATTTATGAGAGGGGGTCAAGCACTTGACCTTGTAGTCACATCAATCTAGGTTCAAATTCTGGTTCCCACCACTTTGGGCCATTTTTCTTACCTCCTGTCTTCTCATCTGTAAAATTAAAAATTGGGATGTTTAACGTGATGTATTCAATGTGCTTGGCAGAATTCTAAGTAAGTGGTGAAGGGATATAGTCAGTAGCAGCAGCAGTAGTAGCTGATGTTTTCTTGACTAGATCAGTGTAGGGAAAATAAAGATAAATGGTCAGGATCCCGTGAGGAGTTTGGAATCTGGCTGAGCATTGATGTAAATATGCACGTGCCCAGGTGTTCCTTGGTTATTGTCTAATGTAATTGTGCATGCGTGCTCAGTTGTCCTGGCTTATTGGACTTAAATATAAAGGACCAGTGGCTCTGATCCACCAGCCCTCTCCCTGTCCCTGAGACTTCCCTAGGGAGGCCATGGGGAGGCCACTACTGCTGCTGGGGACTATTGCTGCCACAGCCCCTGGGACCCTTTAGAAGGCCACTGCCACTCCTGCTGGAGGCTGCTATAAGCTACTGCTGCTGCTGAAGAAGCTGAGGACAGAGCTCATGTCTTCTGTCAATGGCTCCTGGGATCTTTCCCAATTCCCCAGTTCAAGAACCTGCGTATGAGGTGTCTGGTGACCCAGCCTGGCATATGAGAGGTCTGTGACCCAGTCTGTACAATGTATTTGAGGGGTCTGTGGGCCCTAGCCGTAGGAATACAATTGGCTAAGTCAGCAGGATTCTGAAAATTTCTCTAGCAATACAGTCAGAAAACTAAATGCACAAATTTTGACCAATGAAAACCTCCTGAATCTACAAACATTGCAAGCTCCCTTTGATGTAATAAGCCTTCCCCTCCTGCAAACTGAAAGTGGGGGGTAGGAGATGGCATTTGAAAATGTTTTTGGGAAAATGATACAAAAATACAATGTAGCTTTTCTATAACTCGTTATTATTATTTATTATTATTATTATTATTATTATTATTATTATTAATATTCTATAGTACCCAGATTCTCTAAAGCTAGATGTATGACTATAACTCTTTGCTTATTCAAGGAATCCTTTCTAGATTGCATCCCAGGTAAAAACTTTTCATGTTTTAATAACTTCATTAGAATTCTTCCTACTCCATTGCTGTTTCTTCGGGAATTGTCACTTATATTAAAATTTGTGTTGAAAGCATATCTAAGCAAGAAGGTGACTTTGAGTTCATGTTCTAATTGATGATACAAAATGCTAATTAAATGCATCTCTGTCCAATCAAAATACATCTAGAACTCAGCAGTGCAGCTGTGCGCCAAGAGAGCTGCATGGTAGATGTGATTGCTGATGGCCTAAGGACATAATTTGTTCTTTGGCCAGTAGTTCTCAAGTCTGGCAGAACCTCAGAATCTCCCAAAGCAGCTTGTAAAAATCAATGCAGTATTCTCTCGGCCCCACCCCCAACACTGGCACCCTAAGAATTTTAATTTATTTCAACTTCCCTAAGAAACTGCTGATGATCGACCTGAACTGTAAACTATAGATCTAGATCCAATGTATTTTGATGAAATGGAAACATGACCTGGTTTGATCCAGAGATTTAAAATGTATTTGTCTCTAGATTATTCCATTTTCTTCAAAATCTCAGTTTAGTCCTTATTTTCTTATCGTGTCTTCTCTGCCCTCCTCATGGGATTTTGTAGCCTGCTGAAACTGCAGCTGTTTTTACTTTAACAGAAAAGGCAGGTGAGTTTTGGGCTTTGATTCAATATTGGTGAATGTGAAGATTCCATATATAAATCTGCTCTTTGGAAATGTCACTTACTATCATTCTTTGTGTGAACAGGAAAAGTTTTTACTGGGTAACTATAGGTAGCTCCTGTGTAGAACATGGCTAGTTCTTATAAATGATAATAACATTAATGACATGGCACATTTTAAATAGAGTTTATGTTTTACAAGTTAACCTACTTGCTCAATTTTATTCTCATGGGTTGCATTTTATCATCAAAAATATTTTCATCGTGTTCATACTTAGAGTCCCATCCACCTCTAAAGATAATACTGCCATCGAGTTGATACCTCATTCTAATTATCACATAGAGGCCTTGTGTAAGTAAAATAAAATTCAAATATTCCTCATTCCTTGTTTCTCTTACCATTTTTTCAGGTTTGGGGTTAAGCTGTTAGCCAGTTCTCTTCTGGTTGTTATCTGAACCTGCCTCACGTCAAGTAGCTATGATTCGATGTGTCAAGCTGCTAATTACGTTTCTATGTCACTTCACTTGTCTTTATGGAAAGATAAAAAAAATATCATGATGCCTCTGTCCTACAGCTGGGGAAACGGAGGCCGATTGAATAGCAGCTTGAACCCGGGTCTCCCTAGTTATAAATCTCGGGCAAATGCATTACACATTTTGTCCCAGGGCATCTGTGTGAAGCAAAAACAAGGCAGCATGATGGTTTACCTTAGTAGGTAAAGAACCGGGATTTCAGAACCAGTGGCCATGATTATAAGAATAAGGAGGATCAAAAAATATCTTACATAAAAAAGACCTTACCAGACTCAATTAAAAGAAGTGAAGGAAGAGAAAGAAAGCTCATCTTTTTATCTTGTTTAAGATCACAACAGAAATGGAAAGAAATAAGACCATGAGGTCAAATTAGTATTTCAGGTGGGTGACCTAAATTTCAAACCCCAAGTCCATTAATAAGGGTCTGACCTATATTCAAAGGGAGAAAAGCAGACAGATTGGCTTTGTTGACACGCAGCCATATTTGCCCATTACTCAATAAATTTTCCCTGATGTGAAAGCATTTAAGAGATTGAAAGAAAGCCTTTATGACTATTTGAGGTAATTTAATGCCAAAATGTATTCCTTAGAGAAGTTATCAATCAATAGAATATCAAAGACTTGCACAGGTGTGCACAAAGAAAACTTTTATGTCAACTATTTTTGCATCCTTTTCATTTCATGTCATTAAAGTCCACTTTGAAGCCTCTTTTCAGGAATCAGGACCACAATTTGCATTTCACATCAGATACAGATGTGTGTATATCTCTATCTATCTATCTCTATCTATCTATCTATCTATCTATCTATCTATCTGTCTATCTATCTATCTATCTGTCTATCTTTCTTTCTTTCTTTCTTTTTCTATTTGGGTTAGTAGCTCCTTGGTTTGTAGAGCATGAGAGAAAAAAATCTAGCTGCCTTCTGTACCAGTTTTGAACAGAGCAAGCCCTGCTATGATGTAAATCTTTTTGTTCAAATCTTTTGAAAGCATAAAAATGATAACAATAGAAATATACATGAATAGAAACATGCAAGGTAGAAAAATGATGCAGACTCAATGCAGTAAGATATCTTTAAACCCAATACTGAAAAACAGTTTGCATTTCTCTTTATATTTTTGATAATAGGAGCTCTATGATCAAACATTCATCCCAATTTTTACTAAAAATTCCATTACTTGATGCCAAATATATTCTGTTCACGAGAGTCCTCTCTAGTCAAATATATAAGGAAAGCCATTGAAATGTGGAGAGAAGTGTAGAGTAAAATCTTTTGCAAGCATAATGCGGGGTTGCAGGACCCAAAGGAAGTTGGAATTTCAATTTGCTCTTTATAACCAAGGCCTTTGCATTGAGAAAATAATTTAAGGTTCAATTGGAGAAATGATACCACTTGATTTCTGGTGGCAGTTCATCTTCACTATTCAGATACAGATAACATTAGCTTCTTCATGCTTCGGGCTAGATTTTTTTCTATCTTCCTTTAGTGTTCTTCACTTTAAAATAATCATCTAATTAATTAATTGACATTGGGCCATGGACCATAGCTTTTGAAACCTAAGCACCCTGAGGTGAGATCTCTGAATATTTCCTCTTCTCTCCGCCCTCTCCCCCCACCTCCCTGGATGGCTCACAATCCCCCTCAGCTTCCTTTCTCCCTCCCTCATGCATTTTTCCCTGGAGGGCTGATTTCTGGAGTGAGAGTTGGTGTTCCATCTGTTCTCGACAGGGTATTGATTGTCGGAATCCCTCATCTATGAAAGTCATTCGGAATCCTCTAGTCAACTTGGTGGTGAAGGAACTGATTTTCCACTCCAGGAGGTGGCAGTGCGCTGCAGCGGGGGGGGGGGGGGGGGGGGGGGCGGCAAAGGAAGCAAGAAAATGATCAAAACATCTAACTCGCCAAAGTCCCTTCCCTTCTCTGTGCCTCGCTTTGCTCTGTGCATACCACAGGCAGACGGCTGGGCTGGCATTCTCCAGGGTCCTTCTCAGTGGCGCCCATATCCTGTGGTGCTTGAAACAGAGCTGCTCCTTTTCAAAAGGAGATCAGAGGCATCTCTTTGGGCAGAGGAGCGGAGGGGAGACAGCATTGTCACTGCCCCTGTCTCATAACCGAGATGTTGGAACTGGCTTTACCAGAGCTGTCAATCCAAATATTTATGCTCAGGGCAGATCCAGTAGAAATGCAGGAATATAAAATTTGTATCTAAGAATACTGACTCAGCAGCTCAAAAAAAAAAAAAAAAATCCTCCCAAAAGGCGTTTCACCTTGAAGTATTCTTGTCTTCAACCGAGCGCGCCTCTGCTACTCTGGAGTGGTGCTAAGAGTTCAGATGTGATTTTGCATCTGGCACAAAGCCAGCCATCAAAGCCAAAAGAGAAGTCAGGGTTCAGGCTTCCTTAAGCTTCCCCCACCACCCCCACTGCTGAGTGACTGGAATTTATTATTTATTTTTCCCAGACAGGGAGAGATGATCCGATTTGAGCCCTAGGCAGTTAGCGCGGCTCCTTTGTTGGTTCCCCTGCTTGGCAGAGGCCTGCTATGGCCTGATGGAAATGTGTCAGTGGCAGCAGTTGCTGCCATCCCCCCAGCACAGCTCTGCCACTCTCGAGCCACCCAGGGCATCCTGCACAAAATGCTTCCTGACAGAGGGGCCCCAGCCACACAGAGAGATCAAGTGGCAGGGTGCATAGGGGTGAGAGAGTTTGCTTAAAGGTGGAAGCTAAATCCGTCCATCAGCATCTTTCCCTTATCTAATGGGTAACTGCAAAAATGTCAGAGAGAGACAGGCTTTCAGGAAACCTCCCTCCCGTGGTGGTGATGCGCCTCCATTGTGTGGATTTGAGGTGATCTAGTGTAAACTTCTGCTGCGCTCGACAGCCCAGCATAGCTGCACTGCTGGTACAGCAAAGATTGCACACTGCCTGCCTTTGGAAGAGGAAAACATAAAGGTGGTAGTGACTCATAGAAGCAGGCGTCACAGCATCCTTGTGACTGTGCAGAAGGGGCTTTCCAGTTTCCAAGGCCTCCAGCTGCACTAGAGACTGTAAGAAAAAGCTTTGTGCTTTGTGTTTTGCAGGCTCAACAATATCCAATTCAGGGTGATTTGGTATGGGAAGGAGATGGGAGGAGGAACGAAGAACATGTTAGCCAGGCCCTGTTTTCACACATCCAGTGGATCTGTCTCACTCCTCTCCCTCATTCCTCTCCCTGGCATCCTCGCCCAGGGAGGGAGGTGGGGGTTTAAATTTGGAAGCCAGGAGAGTCAGGAGAAATTCCCAGACACTCAGAGAAATAAGAATGAAATGAACTAAAACAGTGAAATAGGATAAGTGTGCCCTACGACATTCTAGACTCTCTGTTTTGTGCCTTTGATTGTTTGCTGATTCATTCATTCATACATTTATTCAAACATTGGTTAATTCACTCAATACGTTGTTGCTGAGAACTACTGTGAGCAAGACCCGGAGGGAGATCTTGAGTCTAGAATGGTGAACAAGAAAAAACCAGGTCACTGCCTTCCTGGAGATTCTTGTGAATGAGTAAATGAGGAATCAAAATACAGATTGCAGGAAGTGCTGCATGAGAAATACGTAGGCTGGTACTTGTATGGTACCTGGGGGCAATCCAGGAAGGGGAGATCGCTTGGTATTGGGAGGATGGAGAAGGCTTCAATCTAAGAGTGAAATACACCGATGAGCCACCACAGGAGGGGGATGGGGAAGGGGAGGGACACCCGAGGCTCCAGGTGTTGCCCTGTCCTTAGATGCTCAGGGACCTGAGCTTCTCCTGATATTTCTCCTTCTAGCCTCATCCAGGAGCTCAGGTAACCAATTTCGCCCCCATACCTTTCTATGTTACCTTAGGCAAGTTTCTTTACCTCCCTCCTGCTCTCTTTCCGTGTCTGAAAATGGGGATCATAGAAGCTCTAAGTGGCTTCCTGATGGTTATGTCAGCATATTATGGAAACCTAGCTCAGTGCCTGGCACTCTGTAGGAGGTTAGCAAATATCAGTCTTCCTGCTCACACTTCTCACCGAGTCACCTTCATCACACTTTATTTCAAATTCCTAACTGAATTGTAAGTGGCGACTCTTCCTAGAGATTGTAATATGTCAAGAGGGGTCAAAAGATGTAATGTTGGTCCTCTGTCTGGAAAAGTTTGAGGCTGGTGGTGGGATGACACAAAAGAGTTTCCTGGGCTCTTGAAGTCAAACATTGTTGACGGTTGTCAACGATTTATGTTAAGCCCTGGAAGCTGGAACTCCTAGTTTTTGCCCTGTCATTCTTTGTCTTTGTGTAGGTAAGATCAAGGTGGCTCATGCCTGCTTGGAAAATGGTGACAAGGAGGGAGAGCCTTTTTCTCTTAGCAGCTTCCCAGCCTCCTTGTCAGGCCACTTCTCCATCTCCACGGATCACTGCCCCTCCTGAAAGTGCCCACATTGTGTCCCGTGGCTGTCCTCAGCTGGTTATCAACCGGTGTTAACTGTCAACAGATTCTTACCAATGGTTTCCCTTGTAAGGTTTTTCACCTGTCATGAAACTTGTTTAAGACTCACTTTGCACACCTTATTTAAATTTTATTGTGTGAAAGAATCTCTCCTGGGATGAATTGGGATTTGTAACAGGAAGCGCTATAGAAAGAAAGCAGCCTGTGAGTACAAACTGTATTACCAGGAGGACAATGGGGGCGATTGACTCTTGATATCTAGGAAGAAAGCCCTTTATTCTGATTAGAGACCCTTGGCCATGAGATCGCATTTCTACCCTCTAGACATGCAGTTATCTGCCATTCTTGCCCTTCTCTTGAGACAGTAAAAAAATGGGGCTCAGTGATACATGTGGATTTTTTAGTAAAACTCTATCAGCTGAGATCAACCTCTTTCTTAAAGTCTAGATTAGATTTCATAGACTCCACCACTTTGAATACTGTTGGAAGTCAAATGACCTTCCAAGATGGCCACAGATTCTTGTGGAGTGTGTATTTCTTTCTTTTATTTTTTTCTCTGCAACACCTTAATTTTATGGAATGTGCATTTCTATGAGTCTCCCAGCTCCCTACTTCCAACTTGTTGGTATTTTCTTATTCTGTACTCATTTTTCTGTGATTATTTCCCTGTTTTCTTCTTGTGTCAATTTAAACATTGACCACAAACCTTTCTTGATTCTGTTTTCCTCCCTGTATCCCCACCCTGAAGAAACAGCTTGGGGAGAGAATTTTCCTGTCTCCTTGTAGAAGAAGCGGGCACGTCTGAAATCTCAATATTTAGCATTACTCTTCCTAAAGAGCCCTTTTGCCATTTTCACAAAGGTGGGCTTTAGCTTCCTTCTTGATCCTATGAGTCAACTTGAATCCCCTACACATACACATCAGTAATTCCTACTGTGTCAATGTAATGTATCTCCCAACTCAGGACACCTTGGAGTGGGCAACATCATAAGTCAGGGAAACTGGGATGCATTGTCACCCAAAATAGCATAAACATAGTTAAGCAGCCAGCTTAGCAGCTGATTGTTGCCCCTGATTCTCCTTGTTACTGATGTGATCTAGCTGTGATTCAATTCGTATCTTATTCTTGACTCTAAGCTCTATCTTCTGTTAATGATCTATATTACTGTCTTTTCAGAATTCTCCAACACTCAATTCTTGACTGCTCTCAGGGACTTTGGCTTGCAGTGCTGAGATCCCAAATTCAAACTATTTTTATAATTATGTTCAACCTCAAGCACAACCACAAGGCCTAAAATATAGCCTCAGCCTAGGGATAGGAGGGTAGACAGTGAGGATTCGGGAGGGATATAAAGTAAATTTGGCCTTTGCTGAGATTCACGTTTACAAAATGCTAGCACTTCAAACGTGTTTCTATTTCTTCTTTATCTCAATCCATCAATGAACAAAAAAGAAACTGCACAGAGTTTCTGATTGGTTTCATAATGAGATTGTTATCCTAGCTTGATCATGTTGTGGAAGCCAGTTTCCAGGTCATAAACTGCAATGTAGAACTGAAGGTTTTGACAAAATACACCTGAAGAGTGGTCTGATAATCAACTCTACTCTCCTATACCCCTTGGTGGCAGGTGGTGTGAGATGACTGACTATTTCAGGAACAGCATCCCAATCTGCAAGCTCAGCTATTTGGTACCTTTCTGGGGATGTGAAGGAAAAAAAACAAAACATGAACATTTGATTTTTTTTTTTTTTTTTGCAAACAGATTCCATAGTAATTTCATTATTGATAAATAGAAAGGAAAAAGCACTCAAATGTAAAATTTAATGTCCAATTTGCCTTTTAATGGCCCAAAGCAAATCTGATAGCTATGGCAATGCAAGGAAATTATGATTTTAAAAGAGAAAAAATGCCTTGATTAAATTCCTTCTACCTTCACCTCAGTGTGTGCCTCCTTGCTTTTCCCTGGATGTTAACAAATTTGCAGTGTGCATTTTAAAAAATATAAAATAATCTTTTCGTGTTCTTTTCCCTAATAATAAAGCTAACATTCTTATTAGTAGGCAGTAGCATGCAGTGGTTCAAAGCTGAGGTGCTGAAACCCAACTACTTGGGTTCACATATCTGCTGTCCCATCTACTAGCTCAGCAAGCTTCCTGACCTCTCTGTGCCCTGTTTTGCTCATCTATAAAATGGGTGTAATAGTCGTACTTACCTCCCACCATTGTTGTGAAAATTAAATGAGTTAATACATGTGAAGTTCTTAGAATGGTGCATGGTAAGTGTTCAGTAAATGTTAGTTACAAATAAAATTGCAGAAAACTCTGAAAATACAGAGGCAGATTGAAAAACACATGAACAAACAAATTACCTATCAACCCAGAGCTAAGCATGCTTAACATGTGGAATGTTTTCATTTTGGCTACTGTGTCTTTGTCTGTGTTTGTGTGTATTCATGTGTGTGTTCATGTATCTGTGTCATACTGTAAATGTGGCTGTGTATCTTTTTTCTGTTCACTAAACATTGTCATTTTGTCATTGAGCATTTTGCATGCAACTAGAATTACTGAATTATTTTTATACTTTTGGGAGGGCACTCCATAAAATTCTAAAATAAGAAATTTCAGGAAAAAAAATTGTCCTGTAGCATTTATTTGTAAAATATTTTAATTAAGTGAGGCACTAAGCCTTAAACTGAAAGGATAAAGAGAGGCAGAAATTCAGTAGAGTTACTCTTTTTTATGTTAATGTGTACCCTGAAGAGCTCAGAAGTTATACTTTTTTTTTTCCTTTCTTTTTTATCTTTTGTTTTCTCTTGTGCTGAGGGAGAGGGTGATATGTGAGATTTATATTTGGAAGTTGAGGCCAGGATGGATGGGGCAGGAGGGAGAAGAGAGACAAAGTTTGGGAAGATTGACATAGTAATATTTATCTCATAATAAAGTTATGAGGATTAAATTCAATAAGACAACATGTAATGAGCTTAGCACAGTAAGCGTTTAATAAAATTGTAATTAATATTGCTGTTATTAATAATTTTTACTTATTAATTTAGTGAGTGTATTTTAAATGCCTCCAAATTAATGGGCAGTAGTAAGTTTAAACATTTGGGTTTATCTCATTCTGACTCAGTTAGCCCTTCTAATAAGAGAAAGAGCATCAAGGAATGGAATTTCCTGATGATCGTGTTTCCTCACATTCATGAATATTTCCATCACTCTTATTTCTTGTCCACCACTTGGAAATATGACAGGGGAAGGGACTGCCCACAGAAGGCCATCTAAAGGAACAAGCAGAATCTGAGTCCTGGGGTGGGCTGTGCTTGGGTAACCAGCTGGCTCTAGTGCACCAAGCCTTGTTTCCCTTTCCTCTCTGTCCCATTGTTCATTTAAGTGTCACCCTGGCTTTCTCTCTATTAAGCTCTCTCCTCATGGTTGAATAAGAACAGACCAGAAATGGATTTGCTAACTATTCAATTACCCACATTATCTTGCTCTGTTGCTATCAAACGAAGCTGAACTAGCCTAGCTCTCAGACAGTGCATACAGAGCAAGATCACAAGTCCCATTTGACTTAGCCCTATAGGACATCCAAGATTGTCATCTCCAGAAAAAGCACATCATCACAAAGCACATTGCCTATAATGAATGTGAGTTCTACAATAACTTTACTTTGCCATATCTGTAGCTGACCCCATAAGCCTGGAGAATAGAGGGGAACCCAAGAAAAGCTAAATCAGAGAACTCTTTGCAGTGTGCCTTATCTTCAAGTGGAAGTGTGGGTGAAGTGCAGAATTTTAACCTCAAACTCACTGGAGACAAAGGAGGAAAAATTTATGATGTTATTTTCTTCTTGTTCTTTCTCTCCTTCTACCTCTTCTTTCTCTCCACAAATATTACATGTAGTGTCACGAGTGGCACTTCAAATAGGGGAAGGAAGGTAGGAAGAAGGAGGAGAGAGAGCCAGGGAGGGAGGGAGGGACAAAGGACCTTATTTTGATCCCATTCTGGAGAGAAAGCATGATGGTAATAAACCATCTTCATTTAAGGCACAGAGAGAATATTTTTCAGGGTGACCATCACAACAACAAAAAATCTTAAAATATTGCTCAAAATGTATTATTTTCCAGATCGATATTGTCAGTTCTGCTATCTCAGGATGTGTAGAGATAAAACTACTCAGTCAAACACGTTTTGCACATGGGATATGCATGTACATCCTTTGTGGGAATATTAATGCAAGCACATGAATGGCTCTGGAAAAGAAATGCTGCAGTAAGGAAATAAGCATAACTTTCCTTCTCTACACTGGTGAAGCTTATTTACCAGGGACTCTCTTCGCCCTCCCTTCCTCTGCCCTCTCCTCCCCTCCTTCCCTTCCCCATCCTCCTTTAGTTAATTTCTTTTCTCCTTTCCTTCTCTTCTAGCAAATCTATTTCTCTGTGGTAGGAACCAGCAAATCAGGGAACTTTGCTGTCCACCTCCTTGCTGTTTCCCACAATCAGTCTCCCTGGCCCAGTAGTCCACCACTTCACTCCTTAACTTGTGTGTTCTTGCTTATTTATGCGTTGCCTTACTGAAGAAACCCTGTTAGACATATCATGGAGCACAGAGATGTGAATCAGACACAATCAAGCCATGGAAGAGAGGAGAGTCTAAGGAGACAAGATAAGACATGTACACAATTCTGAAAAATTCAAGGTAGGAAATGATGCATCTCATTTGGGAATTGGAGATAAAGAGCTACAGGGATTCAGTAAAAGGAGATGTATACCTCGTGCTTTTTGCTCTCAGTAGCTAACTGAGAAAGTACTGAGGGACATAATATAATTATATTTTTCAGTTATGGGCAAGGCTGGAATTATGAAAAGACTCACAGTATTTTTTCAGAATAAATAGAGTGTTTGTGTAAAGCGACCACTAGGCCAGGAGACAGTGTTTCTACTGAATGAGAGAGCCATTCTCTTACTTCCTTCCCTCTCTTTTTTCCTCTCTCCCTCCCTCGCTCCATCCTTCAGTCCTTCTGACTCTTCCCAACTTTTGGCTGTTATGATACTTCATTGCTTTTTTTTTTTTTTTTTTCCTTTTCTGTCTTTTTTTTTCCTTTTTTGTTCTAGTCTCTTTCATACTTACTATGTCCCTAGCACACTAAATACATCATCTTATTTACTCCTCCAAACAATACTATGAGGTAGATATTCTAATTAGATATGGTTTTAAAAGGAGGGAAGCTTGGGAGAGGCCCAGGGACAACCCAAGACTATAAAAGGATTAGTGGCAGAAGCAGATCTCAAACCTAAGTCCACCTGTTGTAAGTTTGGGAAAGTGGCAGCCCTGGACCTTCTGTGCTACTGGTGGTCAAGGTCAGAGACAAAATGCTGCCCATCTCTGATCCAAAGCAGCTCTAAAGCTGCTGAAGGTATAAAATTAAAACCTGTGGAGACTTTATGAAAATGCAAAGCAAAATCATAGATGTCATTTCCGCTGAAAGGTGTCCACTGGTGTGTACATATATTCTACAGCAAACACACATGCATGCACACATGCAAACACCACCTTACAGTCATGAAATTCAGTAGAAAAAAACGCCCCTGCCAATTGCACACTTGTTGGTCGGCAAAGATGCAGTGACCAACAAAAGGAGGTCTGCTGTAATAGCCAAGAGGAAATAAACAGAGAGGTGAGACAAAATCATGGGCTGGCCACGTGCCAACAGGAAATCATCCCTAGAAATGTGCTGTTGTACGTAGTCCCTCAGTTCTATTGATTTGGTTCGTGACACATGGAACAGGCTTCTGGTTATGATGCCAGAATCCCTCCCACTCAACATATGCCTCCTCTTACTACAGGTCAGTAGATCTCCAGAGGGAAAGGACTGGTAGGAGGAGTTGTTCAAAGTATGCATGTCTGCTTCTAAACTAAAGAAAGAAATTGCTGAGCTCATCGCCATATAAAATTATTCATTGTCTTATTTTCAAATTAAGACGATGTTTTTTCATTTTTCCATATGTGCAGAGATGAATAGATTTGTGTTGTAATACATGATTTTTAGTTGTTAAAAAATTCTTTAAGAAATAATGCTTTAGCTGATTTGGTAATTACGTTATTTGGACCACAAATAAAAAGTCAGGTTTTAAATACTGAGTTCTAAAAGTCAAATGCCCTTTTACTTTAATCTAATCACCCTTTGATAGTTTTTTTTTTTTTTTCAGATTTTAGGTAATTGACAGTGGATTGGTGTAATTATCTATTTAATTAGCTACAGTTCATTTGCAAGGTGTTATTCTTGAGAAGAAAGTATCAAATAACTACTGACTGAGAGAGTGTGATACATCTATCTGTATGTCTACCTATCCATCTGTCCATCCATCCATCTGTCCATCTGCCTACCTATCATCTATCTATGTTGTGCACACACACACACACATGCACACACACACACAGAGGGACACAAAGATTCTCAACATTGTTCCTAGCCAGATGTGACTAAAAAGATCAGTGCAGTCTTTCCTACTTAGCTCCTGTACCTAATTATAACATTTTCATCTTCAAATTATGAGTGTTTATGTTCCATTTTTATCTGATGATGCCCTGCTTTGGAGTCCTGTCTTCTTTCTGCTGCAGGTATACCATATTCTCTCAGTAATCTCTCAACTGGCATTTCCAGGGCAGCTGTTGGATGCACAGGTCCCTATCTTCGTATCTGTGGCCCTGCCTTTGAGGAGCACTCAGTCTCCAGGGAGAGGAAGGCAAAGTAAGCAGGTGCTTACAGTGCACTGTGATGTTACAAGCAAAGCAAGCCAGGAAACCCATATTGTTGAAAAACTTTCTTCCAGCTCAGCTATTTTGCTAGGTATTTTGCAAGGGTTACTCAATTTAATGGTCACTATGGTCCTGGGTGGTGGATATTAGTATTTTTACTTTACTGACGTGAAAACCAAGCCTCAGAGAATTTCTGTGTCTCAGTGAGCCTTCAACAGGAAACTCAACAGCTGATACGTTCAAATGAGTATAATTCAAACCGGGTTTAAGAAGTGGACACTTTTCAAAGGTGTAGGTGGTTTGGTGAACCACAAGGGTTGATGTAGTAAGGAACTGGGGCTCGGAAGAGAAGAGCTATCACTACTCCTAGTCCTGGAGAGACAGAGGGAGAGAGAGGTTACTGGCAGCCAGAAGGAGAGAGTCATGCAGAGAATGTCACCTTAAGAACAGTGATATTTGTTTGAAGATCACAAAGAGCTAGTGTAACTGACACCACAGGGAGGGAACCAGAGGAATATATGGCCTGTCTTTCTTTGCACTCCTTCTTGCCTCCAATCTCCTGCCAGTGTCCCCTGTGGGATGAAGCTGGTCTAAAGCTAAAGGGCAGTATATGGCCATACCACTTTGAGTGTGTCGATCTCATCTGACATTGAAAGCTAAGCAGGGTTGGGCCTGGTTATTACTTGGATGGGAGACTGGCTGGGAACACTGGGTGCTATAGGTTTTTTTAAATACAGTACAATGCAATACAATACAAATAAATAAATAAAAATAAAGTAAAAGCTAGAGGGCAAAGGAACCCATTGGGTGGAGAAGGGGAGGAAGTGAATTTGAAGGCATAAATATAAAATGTCAGAAATTTTCATATTTGCAAAAGGTAATATATAGCAGTTGAAGAATGGAATACTGAAATCCAGATGTGTTCTGTACATTTTCAAGCTTACCTTTACCTTAAGCAGCAAATGGATATGTCTATTCTTGACGGTTCCCAGCAGCTCCAGTTTTGCCATGCTAATTGTGTACTACTGTTTCTCTCTGGTCCTTTCTTTAGGTTACCTCCAGGTTGCATTTCCACTTCTGCTCATTATTTTCCAACTGCTCATTTATCTACTTTCTTTTAATATCCAGCTTAGGTGGGCAGAATTGCCGTAACCCATCCATCTGTCGAAATATGTTTACCAAGTGAATGGATGTGCGTTTCCAGACTCTTTGGAAGCTCACTTGATTCCTCTCTGTTCATTTCCTGCCATTGGGGAGCACAGCCTCCAGATGGCAATGAGATGACTTGGTGGCCTATTTGACTCATGCTATATGTAATGTCAGTAATAAAATATTAACTTATAAGCATATAGAACCTTATACTCTTATCAGAATCTTCACATTTATTAAAGCATTTATTTCTAACAACCACCTTGCAAGATAGATAAGCCATATGCACCTCCTACTGCTTTATATTTGCCAAAACTAAAATCTTTATTCAAATAGCTAAACATTCGATGCATTTTAACAACCATCTATAAAGCACCTACTATGTGTCAGGCTCAATTCTAGACGCTTGAGGATCATCAGTGGGAAAAAATACAATGATTTCTGTTCTTTTTAAGGGAGGGACAACGGAAAACAAACAATAACCAGAAAAGGAGGTAAATTACAGTGTCCAGATGAGTCAGGTAGGTGCTATATAACAAGGAAAAGTGCAGTTGGGCAAGGCAGAATGGTCGTAGGGAAAACAGCTATGAAGTTGTGAGCAAATTGTTGAGGGAAACCTTATGAGAAAGTGACATTTGAGCAAGGAACAGGAAGAGGTGAGGATGTGAACCCCACCACTATCTGGGGGAAAAGGGTTTCAAGCAAAGAGAATTGACAGAAGCGTGCTGGTTTACTCATGGAGTACCAAGTAGTCCAGTGTGTCTGGAAGGGAAAAAGTGAGCAAGAGAAGTCAGAGCTGAAGATGAGGAAGGTAGGAGACAGCAATGGTATAAAGCTCTTAGGCCACTGGAAGAACTCTAGTTTTTACCCTAAGTGCGATGGGCAGCCAGTGGTGGGTTTTGATCAGAGAGGGCTCTGATTTATCTTTTATTTCAAGTGTGTAGTCTTGTTGTTTTGTTGAGAAAAGAACTATGGCAGGACAAGGATAGAAACTGAGAGACTTAAATTAAATAACCAATTATATGATATAATAAGAGCAATTTTAAAAGTAGAAGGAAAGAATCAAGGAAGGACAGAACATTGTCTTTTAAAACACCAATCTAGTGATGTTATTTTCCTACTTGAATATTATGCATGACTTGCTTTAACTCTCTCTCAATTATTCATTCATTCATTCAGTTATCAAAAAAAAAAAAAAAAAGAAAGAGTTTCCTAAATAGCCATTACGTGCCAGACACTGTTCTAGACGCTGGTAATAAAACAGTGAGCAAAACACAATGTCCCTGTACTCAGTGAGCTTACATTATAGTAAGGAAAGTATTCAGGTACCTTCGCCATGTAATGCCACCCCTTTTTCTATGTTTATTCTGTATGTGCAGTGCTGCTATACCACTTGATGCTCTCAAAACATGCCAAACCTACTCTTTGAAAATTCGTGAATTTGGTCATACAGTCTTCTTACTGAAATATCCTTGGCTCACCCTTATCCTCCTTCTCCACCAGGAAATATTATGTTGAGCATTATGTCATCTCATTTTCCCCAAACTCCCCAAACTTATACTGCTGGCATAGCTCTTGTGTCTTGTCTCCATAACCACCTTGGGAGCCTCTGAAGGGCAAGGCTTCTTTATTCATCACCTATATAGCTCCAGGATCTAGCTCAGGGCATGCACATGGTTGCTAAATTTGTATTTTTAATGGTGACAGAGTGAAGTGTTCCAGGAGTTAAATATTAATTAAATGACTTTAAAATATATTGGGGAAACAAAATGGGAACATGTAAAACAATTAGAGACCAGAAGACAGTATATAACCAAGGGCTGAAATGCTGCAGACTATGAATCTATAGGGAAGAGTTCTTGTGTTCTGGAAGCTTTAATGGAAGCTGTGGTGCTTTGGGATCATTTAGTTTCCTAAAGCTCATCAGGGACAAGCCAGACTTTACATTTGGTATGTCTGTAGCAACATTAAAGTCTCAGAATCTTCATGTGCAGATGGTAGAAACTGCCATTGCTCTGTGGAGAAAGAGGCTGTTCTCAGGTTTAAAGCTGCTTTGGTGAGAAAGTCTCCAGCATCCCCTGAAAGATGAGGCTTTGATAGTGAATCATTTCTCTCTGTAGCCTGTCAGTCTAGGTTTGGACAGTGTTCCAGCTGGGTAAAGAATTCAGCTGCCACTAAGTGGAGGATTTCCCAGAGATAAGCCCGTCTGCTTTTCCTTGTTTACTGGGAAGCCTGATGTTAAGTTAAGCCAGCAAAGCAAACTTTCACCCATTTTTACCAATTTTGATACAAATTTTGAAACCACTTAGATTATCTGGATTGCTTTCTGAAGTTTCATTTCATGGCGAATTTAATGAGTGATATTAAGTCTCTTGTTTTATGGATAAACAGCATCAGGTAATTTTAACATAATCAAATCTATTATGTGGTCACTGTTTTAGGATGTTATTACTCAGAGTGAGCAAGACGCAATGTTTTGAAGCTGATAAACTGAAATTATCTTACATGGTCATGTGGAGCTAGAAGTATTCAAGTAGACTCTATTTATAAATATATTCTAGATCATCAATTGGTCCATCTCACTTTTTATATAATTACTGCAGCAAGTTATAATGGAAGGAAAAGAGATTTGAGGTGGAAAATTGTAGATTTAGTACTACCCCATCACAGAGTTGCTCTGTGACATTAATCAAAGCATTTGACCTCAGTTCCTTCTACTTTGAAATGAAAATATTACTTACAGTTATTTGGCCTATCCCCTGGGAGAACCAGGTGAGATAATGAGTAGGAAAATACTTTATAAAGTATAATGCAATAAAAAATATATCGGTTATTGTTATTACTCTTACACTTTTTCCTTTGTCTCTATGAACTGTATCCTCATGTGGTCAAATACTAGGCTGCTGATATGATTATAGAAGAAATATGGTTATGGAAGAAACTTTTAAAAATAAAAACACAGGTGGGGATCTTTCTATGGCTGCTTCAGAAATATGACTACATGCAGGGGAAAAAAATAACACAGACATGCACTCGCATACACACACAGTTCATGTTAAGATAATGCCTCCATCAGATTCATCATGAATTGGATCATAGCCTTCTAACAGGCTTCAGTGATAACTTTGAAAAGAAATCTTTCATGTTTCTTTAGATTTCTAAGATAAATTGGCTGTATTGGGATTAAACAACTCTGGGGATATGGCTTCTAAATGTTAAAATGACTCCTGATCTTCAATCTCATTTCAATCAGTGAATCCTAGTTCAGTAGTCAAGGCCATAAGAAGTAAAAATATGTTTGCACTGTGTGTCTGTGGTATTTTTTATGCATGAATTAAAGAATTTATTTGAGATTTGTTTTACTCACATACCACAAGTCTTCTGTCTTGTCAGTGGATTCTGTTAACCTGTGAACTCTTAAAATAATAAAATAATGTCAGTATCTAACATTTATTGCATTTTTAGGGTGAGCCAGGTTATGCGTTAGCTCCATGCTTGCATTGTCTCTTAATCTTCCCATCAACATTTTAGGGTAGATACCACTATTCTTAGTTTTGGGGGGCTGAGAAAACTGGGGCTTAGAAAAGAATGTAACGTGTACAAGGTCGCACAGATTGTAAGTTAGAGAAGCCTGAACTTCAAGATTCTCTGCCTCTAGGACCTGTGCTTTAACCACCATACTTTCCTGCCTCCCAACTTATAGAGAAGTAACATATTTACCAATGTAAGTATTTGTTGAATGTCTTGACTTAGAAATACCTGTAACCAAGTTGCCTATCATCAATAACTAATCCAAATCATGACACACGTATGGAGCTGGTAGCAGAAAGTATTTTCTATTCAAAGGATCCTTTGCTTTTCTCCTTTTCCCATAGATGGCAATACATGGTGCCATATAGATGTCCTCACATGGTAGAAGAGCAGGAAAAAGCAAACCCATTCTGTCCAGCATTTTTATAAGGTATTAATCCACTCATGACTTAATCACTTCCCAAAAGGCCTTATCTCTTAATACCACCATGATAGGGATTGAGTTGTAACATGAATTTTGGAGGGGATACATCAAACCATGGCATTGTAGATGGGGAGACTTCTTCAAGAACAATTAGCTAGTTACTTGGTTACCCTGTATTCAGTTAGGAAACAGACACTCAGGCCAATATTGTGATGCATGGTGATATAGAAAGATGATTTTGAAAAAGTCTGTGTAGAGCCACTGGTGACCTTGAATTATACCATGACAAATACTGACCTACTTCAGTTGATTAGATCACATTAGATTAGTAGGAAAAGATTGGATTATATTAGATTAGATTGGATCAGATCAAGCACAGGGTCACTTTGCCACCTGTAGTGTGTGAGTCAGTATAGGAGTTTACCTCTGAGTTTCCTCTTCTTATTTCTAAGGCATTTCCATGCTTATAGAGATTCCATTATTTTATATGATGTATAACAATAATATCAATAAACATAAAAATAATTACTACTATGGGATGCTTATCATGTGCCAAACACAATATAAAAACCACTTTAATACATTGCCTTATTTAATTAGTGATTCTAGCAAACAACACTGCCCTATCCACTTGGGTAACTAGATGGGTCCGGATGTTGCTAGGATTTTTATTCATAAGGTTTTGCCTGCCTCTCTAAGTTCTAGTATCTTAATCTTTAAAAGCCATATTTAATGCTGAACTTCTGAATGATTTCATTTCACACATTTAAATGAAAGACATCAACATGCAGAAAGGACAAACATCCAAGCTGTAGCAATCAATTTCTGATCAAGTTTGAATATCTGTTAAAATTGTTATTAAACTCTACAAAACAATATAAAAATACATTCTTAAAATAGTCCTTGAACAACTTTTTTTCAGGCTTTTTTTAATGGGGGTGAGAGACTTTTAAAATAGCCTGTTCTTTCTGGTATAAGGTATTTTTATGTATCTTAACTGAAAAGTCTAATTTAGTTTTTTCCAAAATCAGCTTTGATGAGCACAATTTCCCTCAATGTGTAAATGCTTTGAATAAAGAGAGTCTTAATCTACTTTTTCACTATACAAGAGTATTTCAAAAACTTCATGGAAAGATTTATACTATCTTTCAATTCTATTTTTCCCTGAACTTTTTGAAGTACCCTCATATATTACATGCCTTCCCACCTTGGAAATGGGTAGAATTCATGAGCATGTAAAAGACCCTTGAGAAGTCCTGCAGGAACAGAGTCAGCTTTTCCTTAGTGCATAGTCGCCCCCCAAAATTTATAATCATAGGCATTCTTTTTGGATTCTATCTATTGCACTGTGAAGAGAAATACTGTCACTTTATTTGTTGCTCATGTGTTGGGAAGATAAGGTGAGCCTGAAATTTCCAGAGGCAAAAATATAATTCACAGGTAAACTCTTACTTAATGGAAGGTTAGAATGCATTTTTTCTCATGCCTTGGATTCCTAATTTCTAGACAACAAAAAGACATTACGATAGAGCTTGGATTTCTCACAGCATTTTTCTTATCTTAGAGATGTTAGCATTGCTTTTGTAGTACCCTGGAAATATTTGTGAAATGTCCTCCATTCTCTATCTTACTTTTTTTTTTCATCCTTTTTTTCCCCTTTCCTTTCTGGTTTTCAACTTTTTCTTCTCTCTTCCTTTCTTAATGAAGTTTCACTGTAAGGTACATACATCCCTTTACTTCACTGTGCTATGAGTAGTTTACTTTTACTGAAGATGTAATTTGGAGGCCTTGATTTCAAATAGGCACTGCAGATGTTTCCACTGAGTGAGCCCTTTAAAGCATCTCCTTGGGTGCACAAAGTTCTGCCTTTGCGTTTACCACTGGAGCATAGTTAGCATCCACAGTAATGTGTGGCTCTGACTACACTGGAACAAAGAAGGGGTTGTGTGATGACTCATTGGGTAAATTATTTTTACATTCTTTTAACAATTCATATGCATGTGTTGGGTTACAGGAGGATATACACAAATATTCCTAAGGAGAATTCCACTTACATGCACCACCCCTTTAGGTAGCATTCTAGCACTGTTATCACCCCTAGCAAGATGTTTAACCCCTAAAGACTATGTGTTTAATAAGACTGCAAATTCAGGCTTTACCTGGGACCAATATGTGTGTTATATCATTGGAGAGCCATGCTAGTTATTACCATTGTTTCCTTTACACAAAAGAAATTAAATGTGTCTCATAAATAAAAGTCTAACATTAGTTTGTGTCTGCAAAGGAAAGGACAATTAGAAAGTTTCCAAATTAACATTCTAGTAATACAGCAGTAATTAACACTAGTCAGGGGTTGGTCTGAAACAAAATGCCCTGCCTTTGTATATAATTAGTGCCTATAAGAAAATGGTGTAGAGTGTGAATTTTACAACTGGTGTTGCATTTTATATTTCTTTTTTTAAGTGGATATTAGACTTGGTGAAGAGTCATAAAGTAAGGTCCATAATAGATAACAAATCATAATGCTTCACAACGGGGGCTGGCTGGTCAGCTCAGTTGCTTAGAGCACAGCCTTGTAATACCAAGGTCAAAGGTCTGGATCCCCATACCAGCCAGCTGCCAACAAACAAACAAACATAATGCTTCACAACAGAAACATAAACAGACTCTCAAGTGACAAACATGTGCCTTGTTTTTGCCAACTATAAACATAGCACACTGAGCAGGCTTTATCAAATCAAAGTATTGCACTGAAAATATATGCATATATAGCTGTGCTATATATACATACACATATATTTACATACCTACTAAAATATAAAATCGCACACCTTTATGGTGAAAACTTGCAAAGCAATTAAATAAATTTGTCTCACGTCATCTTGATATCTTAAGGTTGAGTCTCTCCCCACCTCATAAATATTTATAGAAAAATATTATATGCTATAAGAAATTGATCCCCTAGGCAGAGTTTTGAAATATTATTGACACATGTATGAATGTCTTGCATTCTCTCCTGGGCCAGAATTTCATCCTCATTAGAACAATATTGAAATTATTTTCTATGGAAAGAACCGTCCACAGTGTGACTGGCAAATGACCTGGCTAACAGGTCCATGAACTCTTTCAGAATACTAGGGTCCTGTTTAGAGCTTCCTAAGTCCCAGAAAAGTAAGTCTCAATAATGTATATTCTTATGTAGATATAGATGCATATGTGTGTGCATGTGTGTATGTATGTATGTATACACACGAGTCTGTGGGAGTGCATACTCATAGTTTTTATAGCTATTATGAATTAAAATGCTCCACTGCAAAATATTTTATGTGAGTCAAAGGTTAGAATTGCTTATTCAATAATTAAAGAGGAAAAATGAAAGTAAAGACGGAGACTCAGGGTGACCCCAGTCTCTGCCCTGATGAGAGGTAATGTGGGGGTGCTTCTTTTAATTAAAATGGAACTACTGTATCATGGCAGCACCGATTTGATTTTGCCTACCTGCCCTGCTCAGAAATTATAGATTTAAAAGATGTAATTAACAGAAAATGAAAGATTCTCCTTCATTCTTGGTTATGAAAAGGATTTCCTGCTCCCTTCCTCTCCTAGCCCCAACTTCTCTGCTGGCATGGAGCCTTTTAAGTGGCGTTTTCACACCACATGAGTCAATGGCATTAATTAGCCAAGCAGGGCCATGATCATTAACTCTGATATGAGGTTTCTCTTTTGCATCTGACCCTTCACAGAGCAGGTGCATTTGGCTGAGTTGAAGGCAGGGAGCCTTTGTCCTCTGCGATCCCAGCTTTAATCAGCTCAAAGGAAAGCCCCCGCACACTGTGGCAATTTTCAGGGTTCTTTCATTCTATGCACTGTGACAGATGTAAAGTACGTTCATTGACTTGAAACATCAGAAGGTTTGGACCCAAAATGGAGCACGACCACATGTACTATCTTGGTCAGTGTGCATCCCTACCCAGGATCCCTTTTCTTCTCATTCTTTGCCACATGAATCCAATCTAAAGGGCTTCACAAAAAATGTAGTCTTTTAATAAACTTGCACATCTTGTCATTGGCCCTCGGAGCAGACTTTCCTCAAGCACCGTTGGTCCCCGTTTGATTTCATGAAGAGCCTTGGAATAATCTCTACCTCTCAGTAAGACAAGTTTCATCTCCAGTAATGTCTCCTCTTTGGTTTCCTTTTTTTTACATCTCCTTCCCTCAGAAAAGTATATTAAGAGTGAGTAGGTTTGAAGTGAAACAGCCCCACCTCCAGAAACTGCCTTTTTCTGTCCTGTATTAATCTGAGTTTGAAGAGGGCTCCAGTACTAAGCCTCACTCTACCCTTTGCTCATTGCTTTATTTTGCCTATACTGCTTTTCCCACCACCTCTCCGGGGTTCTTTTTGTCATAGAATAGCACCACTAGTGATTTCTGTGGGTAAAATGTCCCAATGGGGAAAATTGAGAGCTACCTAGACCCGCCTTCTGCTGGTGGCTTTTTAAATTTTTCCTCAGTGCCTTGTATCAGTGACTAATTTTCACATTGACGCATTTACCCAAACATAAAATCACATGTTTACAAACATCTTAGCTGGAATTAATTAAATCAAGGGGTATAAATATAGCTATTAATTATTATCTTCATCCCATTATTTTCAGAATATGCAAATGAGCAATATTTTCCATTCCACATCTTTGCTGATACACACTGCTACCACTCGCTACATCTGCTACAATATTACTGAGAAAAACAGTTGAAACAGAGTCTATGTACTTTCAAGAAACTCTCTGATTGGGAAGACCCTAACTTTCCCTATTGTGGAAGCAATTTGCAGACTTCTAGGCCATATACTGTGTGGAAAGTTCTAGGTTTTCTGACAAATGGCCAGGAGTGATAAGGTCAATGGTTGGTGTTACTGATGAATATACACTAGAAATGCTTTAACTGTACTCTGGGATTCCCGTACTGAAATGCCTCTTTACTTAACTAATGTGGAATTAAGCCCGGTCTCTGGCCCAGGAGGCCATAATGCAGAGACAGGCTACATGAACTGATATCATGGGCCCCTTTCAGTAATTACTCTGACCTTTTTAAATTGTGACCCATAATAAAATGTACATTTTACATCTCAACCCATATAAACATTTATACATGTTTATATCACAAAACAATATCTAGTATATAATACACTCTGATATTTTCTGTTCTATTCTCTTTCATATTATTTAACACAGGTAGTGATCCATAAATTGGTTTTATGACTAACTAGTAGTCATCACCCACAGTTTAAAAGCCATTTTCTTATAGAGCTGCAATGCTGAACTTGTGCAAATTTTTCATGAGTTATTTTATTTGATCATCATAGCTGCCTGACACTATGTGAGGGATTTTTTAAAACTTTTATATTGATGTTTAATATTTTAATAAAAGAGCACACATATCAGAAGCAGACATGTTCATGACATTTCACAAGTTGATCACACTTAGTCACAAGCACGTAATAGGGAGCTGAGAATTGCCCTTACCTTGGATGCCCCCTTCTTCATACTCCTTCATACCTGCCTAATCCCCAAGAATAACCAGTATCCTGACATCTGAGTCTAGATTGTTTGCCCGTTTAGAATATATATGTGCTTGTTTGTGCACTTTGTATATGAAGTATACCTAGTCAAGGGAGCGACCATCCCACTTTTGCAATTTTTCATTGGTTAAAAGCAAGTTATGAGTCCCACTCGTACTCAAAGTGTGGGGGATTATACAAGGCTGTAATTCTGCCTACCGCTATGTCATACTTCTAATTAGGTACCATAATTGCTGTTATAAATAAGTTTTTACTCATAGGATATATTGACTTTAGAAGCAGCTTATAATCCAATTCATATATTACAACATATTGAATATCAGAATATACAAATACTTGTACATATACATAAATATCTATATGTGTTTTATACACACACACACACACACACACACACACACACACACACACACACACAGAGACACATAATTATTGTCAACTTCACATCCTGCCATAGGATTGAAGTTAGCATGGTAAAAACTACACATTTGATACCTTTCCATCAAATGTCTTCATAGTATGGATATTTTACAACCCAGTGATTCCTTTAAGAGAGAGTTTATATTACCTTACTGTCATTTCCAATATGAAGAAGAAGAGACTCAGAACATTAAAGAAGGTGGTGACTTCTTTTGAAATGCAGCACACTTTGTTCTAAACCCTCTGAAAGATAGCCAATCTTTACTGAATTCAAACCTTCAGGATAATGTAAAACTATCATTCTCTCTGAGCTCTATTATAAAATTTGGTTGAAAATTCATCTGAAACTTTTAATGGGTATAAATGTTCTTACACATGGTATGGTGGGTAGGGCGTGGATAGGATGCATTATCCTTTCTGGGAAAAGTGCCAGGCATTGGCTTAAGGGGACCACAATGATGACTTTTCTTGCTTGGCTCCTTGTCTAATGGCATGCCTGCTTAATCAAGGCTAGGTGGAATATGGTTGCTGCCCTTTGACAAAACTATAATAGAAGACAAAAGGGATCAGTAGTGGACCTGGTTAGAGGGATAATGGAGCTTGCAGATGACGTAAGATGGCAAATGAGAACATTTCATCCGGAAAGGCTAAGATTAAGTTGGGAGTTAAATCCTATTTCATGAAAATGATCACAGTAATGACTGTCCAAGTCTTTCTTTCTGAAAATAGGTGCTTAGAAGTACAAGTTAAAGTGCCTCATCTTTAGATTTGGACAGCCTAAATAAGAAACCTCCCTTTGCAAATTACCAACTATGCTGATTTCGACCGATTTACTTAACCTTATGAAGTTACCATTTTTTTTTTTTTAACATTGAGGTGGATATAAATTACATATCTTACATAAAGAGTTTGTTATAGTACATGGCCCTAATGAACGTAACAACAGACCAAGGAAATAAGCAGACAAACTTCGGCTAAGAAGATGACAAAACCTTTGCAGATTTCTTCAAGTAGCTCAGCACATAGTGGGGATGGGTGGCTGCACAAACAAAAGAATAATTACAGAGCATTCTGCTAAGTTCTAGAATCATGGCAGGAAGCCTCATTCTTCAGGAGAGGTCAGAGATCATTAAACGGGTGCTTCAGACTAATGTGGAATAATGCCTTCTGACCCTGGGTCTAGAGGAAGCAATTGCTTTATCTATCCATTCCATCTGTGCCTCTTTAATTCTATATCAAAAATTATTAGAATTCATTTCCCTTTAACCTTTCCACCAAAGAAAAATGCCAAAGAGAAGCAAAGGTGACGAGAGTTTGCAGCTGTGATGCTTATGAGCTAATAAAGGTCAAGCAGAGTAAGTCCCTGAGAGGAGCCAACAGAGCTGGGACCGGAAATGATGTCTAACATATAATAATGGTCAGTCTTTTTTTTTTTTTTTTTTTTCTTTCTGGAACCAGTTTTCCAGACAATGGAAAAATGATGATAATGAGTAAGAAGTTAAATTGTGGGAACTGTGAATACAATCCATTGCCCTCTTGCACTCATTCATGAATATTTAAAGTACTGAGTTCTTGGACAAACCAGAATTTTCATAGAGTTTTGTTGGTCTCAGGGGACAAAGTGTTAGCAGGAAAAAAAAAAAAAAAACTTTCTCTTTTGCTTCTGCTTTTTCTGCTTCTTCCTCACCATCAGGAATGGTTTTTAGGACTGAAAGTCAATAATGAGGAAAGAGAGAAAACCTCGTTTTGTCACAGCCTCAACTGCTTCTATTTTCTTCTGTTGCTCTGGGCAAAGCATAGACTATGTACCAATATTTTCAAATCAATTGTCATGGGGATATATGGGTTGAAACAAAAGACTTCTTTGTTTAGGTTGAGTTTTTTCCCACGTAACTTAGGCAATTAATAATTGTGTTTTCAGTAATTAATAATGCTTCTAAATTGCATTTTTCTTAGTCTGACAGCTTTTAAAGGCCACTGAGAACCTACACTTTATGTTATAAACATCAAGTTAGATTAGACATATAAACTGGCTATTTTTCAACCTTTTAACTAGTCAGATTAGCTGACTACACTTTATTAAATAGAACGGACATTTAAGTTTCAAAAACTCCCATGAAAACAGTAAAGAAGGAAAAGATATGGGCACACAGGGGAAAACAAGCAAACAAACAAAAAAAACCAACCAAACAAAAGGCCAAAATGGCAGTGTGGACCCTGCACACAGTCACATCATACTTATTTGTGGTTTAATATTTTATGAAAAGCATGAGAACTAAGATCCATAGAAGCTAATTGGTAATACTATATTGATATGGGAGAAATGTCTTTCTGTTCTTATTTTTCACCAGTAATATTTCATTGTTTTCTATTGTCTTAACCTCTATGTCTTAGATCTATTTTACCTGCTATGGCTGGGATGTATGAAATGTGTCCCTGAAATTCATATGTCGGAACCTAAGACCCAATGTGGTAGGGCCTTTAGGAGGTAAAGTCATGAGGGAAGAGTGAGTGAGACTGGCAACCTCATGAGTGAGACTGGCAACCTTATAGAATGGCTGGAGGGAAATGCCTAAATCCTTTTATTGCCCTTCCTCTTTCTGGAATGTGAGAACACAACAACAAGATGCCATCTTGGAAGTAGAGACTGGGCCCTCACCAGACATGGAACCGGCTGGTGTCTCGATCTTGGACTTTCCAGCCTGCGGAACTGTGAGAAATAGATTTCTATGATTTATAAGTTATCCAGTCTTAAGTATTTTGTTATAGCAGCACAAATGAACTAAGACACTACCTCTTCTCAACTCCATACACACATACATAGCCATTCTATCTCATTCTTCCAGATTTTGCAAGTTGTTCAGAACAGAGATATTTTCTTTGCTAGAATATATGACAGGACTTATTGCCTCTTACTTTCAAGGAACTCCTAATATACCTTTCCTTCATGAGCTCTTTTAGAAATACCAGATATTTTAAAAATATTTGGACATTGGGAATTGTTTGTTGCTGAATAAAAAATAATTTATATGTTTCAATTTGGGAGCCCTATTCTCAAGTTAATGGTTTATTCAACTGCCATTGTTCTTATTATCAGTCATCAACAAAATTTAAAACATAGCTGGTGAGAAATAAGGTGAATATTTGAGAGGAGATTTTTACCTGGAATTTCAAACTCTGGAACCCATGGTTCTGAAAATCAGCAAAACTATGGTAACTATTATATTGAACTAATACAAACTGTGGGATGTAATCATAAGGCAATTTTATTTTTCTCTCCTATTTAAAATGTATTTATTGGGCCTAGTTTTACTTCTTTCCCTAGATGAAAGCTGTTTGGAAATATTTAGTCAATAAGAGGCCCCATGGTCAGTAATTAAAATATCCACATTATATAATAATAAAAACTTTGAACTTACAGTCATGCATTGCTTTACGATGAGAATACTTTCTGAGAAATAATGTTGTTTGGTGATTTTTGTCATTGTGCAAACATCCAAGAGTGTGTTTACACAAATCTAGACTGTATAGCCTACTAAACACCTAGGCTATATATGGTTATTGCTCCTACATGAGTCATGTGTAGGAGCAATAGTGATATTTGCACTGTGCACTGCGATGTTACAATGGCTACATCATCACTAGATGATAGGAGTTTTTCAACTCCATGATAATCTAATGGGACTACCATTGTGTATGCGATCTGCTGTTGACTGAAACGTTATTTATAGAATGCATGACTGTATTTTTTTTTTTTTTTTTTGTCATTTTTTTCGTGACCGGCACTCAGCTAGTGAGTGCACCGGTCATTCCTATGTAGGATCCGAACCCGCAGCGGGAGCGTCGCTGCGCTCCCAGCGCAGCACTCTACCGAGTGCGCCACGGGCTCGGCCCATGACTGTATTTTGATGTTAAGATTCCTGCCTTCCTCAGCACAGGCCCAGTTGTGGGTGGGAAGCCTGAAGTAACAGACTGAGGCATAGCCAAACCTTGTTTCTTCTCTATCTAGAGAGAGGTCTTCTATTCCTCCTCCTCTCCCATCTGCCTACTTGTAGTCCTGACTCTTCTCTGTGAGATCATGGTTAGGGAAAACAGATGAGGGGTGAGCAGAATAGTTTTACTTGACTGTGACTGTCTTGAGTTGACACTATTATCTTCAGGTATGGCAGACATTTTATTTTTTTATGGTGGCTTTCATGTGTTCTTTGGTGACCCACCTCTGCCCTCTTATTCTCTTCTAAATTTGGCATGATGAGAGTGATGGTCTCTTCTCTGATACATCACTTATTTCTTTCTCAGCCCCTAGGCATCCAGAATACTTACAGATGCCTTCTGGTAAGCTCTTGACTCCTACAGGCAGCCCTCTTGTACAAGATCCAAAATATCTTTAAGGCTTTCTGGTTGACTCCCTTGTATGTGTGATCACCATTTGGTCTCTTGCCCTTGAGATTTTTCAGATGAAATTTAGGTACCACCATCCTGTGTCTACTCTACTCTGCCATCACAACCCTATCTTTAATCTTAAGATGAGGAACAGGATTCCTCCTGGAAGATTCCTCCCCTTGGCACACAGATAGTTCCTGCAAAAATCCTTGTCCAGTAATTTTCTTGAAATCCTTTTCTACTAAGCTGAGGGTCAGGATATAACACCACCTACTACTTCCTTCAGGAGTGGGTCTTATAGTATAACTGTCCAAAGAAATTTTCTTCACAATCCTTTTCTGGTCCATTTACGCCTTTGTGGTGTGTAAAAGGTTATGAGCAACCACTTATGACTGCCTCCATTGTAAGTTTGTAGCCCCTTTGGAATGTATCATCCACTGTGCCTTGGTTCCTTAGCCAAAACTTCCACCTCAGCATTCTGTTGTTCATATAATAACATGGAGAGGTGAAGCTTTTGTAGCGATTTTAAGAAGACATAAAAAGTGTTCTTCATTTTTCATTCAATAAATGTTTTAATAACTTACCATGTGCCAAACATTATTCTAGACTTGGGAAATAAGACAGTATAAAGTCTTTTCACTCATGAAGCTTATATTCTTCTGAAGGTAGGGATATAGCTTTAAAAAGAGGACCAAAAAAACCCCACACAAATAATGTAATTTCAGAGAAGGGAGATAAGAATGACTGTGGGCAGGTAAGTAGGCTTTCTTTGTAGGGAAGTTTGTGGAGGAAGATCTGTGAGAAAGTGAGATTTGTATAGAAACTATTGAAATTAATTGAGAATGACTGAACCTACTTTGTGTAATAAAAATATATACATTTTAATATACATAAGCACATCTGGAGAACTATGAATAACAGGCAGTGGGAGTTTCATATATATGTACATGTACCTGTCTGGTTCTTCCTCCGTTAAAAGGTGGGAAAAAACTCTCGCTTCTTCTATGAAAGATTTCTTCATCTGGTCTGATCGAGTTCTCCATCTTTCCCTTCAGTGGGTCCCACACAGCTGGCCTGTACTGGGATATCTGTGACCTTGTATCAGGGCTCCCATTACACTTTTAGACTATTCTTAGTCTCTGCTAATGAGATCGCTCAGAGTTCGCTTTGAGGAGCACATCTTAATCACTTGATTTCTGCAGACGTTTTGTTTCTCCAAATAAACTCTTCAAAATGCCTGCTGCTCTGTGCTCATTAACCTGGGAATGGCTTCTCTAACTCCAATTTAAAAATTCCCTTCGACATCTGAGACTTCTGTACTGATCAAGATTCGTCAAGCAGTAACAAACAATGAGAGAAAGATTTTAAATTCTTTTGGGTGTGAAAAAAATCAATGACCAAATTTCCATTTGCAAGAGGATTTTCCCTCTATGCAGAAATATGAACTTCACATTGAACTACTCTTGCAGTGTAGCATAATTAAGATCCATCTCCAACCCTAGCATCTGCCCAATTCTCACTTAATTGTTTCATACTCAATAAGGTTTAGGTGACTTAAAGATTAAAAAAAAAAAATAGTTAATGAGTAAATGAGTGAGTGAAGAGATGAATATTTATCAGCCAGGAAGTTTTGTTTTGTTTTTTCTTAGACTCTTTTCCTATTCCTAACCCACAATTGATTTGATATGGGCTTTGGAATGAAGACAGTAGCCTTCATTTAAACAAACCCAACAAGGTTGGAAACAAATGTCAGTTTTAAACATCTACAACAGTCTTCCGTTTGCCGATGGATATCTGTTTTGGTTGGTGACCTGCCTTTCTAAAGAGTTGCCACTTTGATGAATTCCATTAAAAATCTTTCAGATACACAATTATTCTAATCCAGAGCTAGAAAGCAAGAACCCCTCCCTTTACCCTTGCCAAATTTCACACGCCAGGGAATGTATTTTCTTGGTAAGTATGTTTTAAGCTCTAATCATGTTAATTTTAAATACTGTTGGTTTTGGAAGATCAAGTTTTAAAATTTACTTTGCTCTTACGGGACAAAAGAACAAATTACATACTATAATTGATAAATTGAAAATAGAGTTGCAGATAAATGTAAGTTTGATTTTGAAATTACTCTGAAAAAAATTGAGCTTCTTTAAAAATAAACTTGATAAGCACTTACCAGAAGAAATATTTTGCCGACTCTCTGGAGTATCTTATGGGAACAACTCATAGGGGAATAACCTATTGTCAGAGAATAATGACAAAGATTGCATGTTGCTTGTTCCTTCCCAAGAATCCAAGGGTATATTACAGGCTGCCAGCCATATTCCATTATAATGGCTTACTCAGTATGAAAATTTGGTCTTTATCAGAGGGACTTTACCAGCTGTAGCACAAGGCCATCTCTTGTCTTTACCTTCAGTGAACTACTTCACAACACTTTAAGTTTAGTTCTCTATCAGAATTTCAAACTAATGAGGAAGAAAAATCTCACTTGACTTGAAAGCATTTCTTCAAAAGACATAACTGAGAATTGGTTATTTTGATTAGACAAATCTTTTTGTGTATTCAGAAGAGGTCCCTGACATAGAAAGAGAGACTAGAAACTCTAGTTCTGTAGAGGGTTAAGAATGGGGTACATGCATGCCACTGAGATGGTAACTTTTGTAAAGTTAGGCTCTGAAACTTTGTTAGCCATAAAGAAAATGCAGAAGTCCCTGACATTTCAGGGTCCATTGCCTGGGTTCCGGTTTGAATGCTTCAGAGAACTGCACTGGGATGAGAAAGAATTGGAACAACCTTGTTTTAATACAAGATAAGTCCCTGGGCAGGACACACCCTTGGGACAATGTTAGAGAAGGCACAAGCAGCCATAGGCATGAAGAAGAAAGGCAGACTAACAGAGAAGACAATATCTCCAAAGGTCTGAGAATAGCTAAGGAGGTGGAGGTGATCCCTTGACACAAATACTCCTGCAGGCATATGGAGCATGGCAGAAAGGAACTAGGAGCAGATGATATTTCGACAGCTGCATTGGTAGGTGGCAGATGGCGATTGTGTGGTTTCTTTCATCACCACCCACGTATGTAATCCCTAAGCGAATTTTCCTGACTCTACCTCTAAAACCAATTCTTCGTTTTGTACTTCTTTATATTCCTATCAAAGACTGAGCCATCCCTCATATGCGTTACTGCTCTACTGTTGTTCCCTTTGATCAATTCTAGCACTTGGCCAGAATGATAGTTTAAAAGTCTGCATCAGATTATATGATTTTCCAATGTGAAATTCTCCAGAGGGTTGCCATTGCATGTTGAATGGTAGCCCCCCTCCCCAAAGTTCATGTCCTAACCCCCAGAACCTGTGGATGTGACCTTATTTGGAAAAAGGGACTTTGCATACATAATTAAGTTGAGGATCTTGAGATAAGATCACCCTGAATTACCCAGGTGGGCCCTAAATACAATGACAGGTGTCCTTATAAGAGACACACAGATAAGAGACAAAATGGAGAAGACCAGGTGAAAGTGGAGGCAGAGATTGGAGCCACATAGCCAAAAGCTAAGGAACATTTGGAGCCACCAGGGTTGGAAAAAGCAATTAAGAATTCTCCCCTAGAACCTTTAAAGGGAGTACAGCCCTGGCAGCACCTTGATTTCAGACTTTGGGCTTCCGGAACTGTGAGAGAATAAATTTCTGTTGTTTTACATCACCAAGTTTATGAAAATTTGTTACGGTAACCACAGGAAACTAATACTTTCTTCAGCCACATCTACTACTCTTCTGCTTACCCACTTTAGTCCCATTGGACCGGCCTATTGTTTTCCTTTTTATTCTTTAAGTACAACATGCTCCTTCAAAGTTGGAGCCTTAATGTTAGCTGGTATCTCTTTCTGGAATATTTATATCCCAGATCTTATGTCTACATTCATTCTTGTTCTTGAAATTACATTTCTCCTTTTCAGAGGGAAAGGAGTCTTCCCAGATCAATCAATCCAAAATGTCTTCTCAGTCATTCCCTGTCTCATCACTCTTTTATTTTCACTTCATTACGTGTATCTACCTGATTTTTTCTTGTTTGTTTATCTGTTACCTGTCTAACCCACAAAAGGTAAGATCCATGAAGTGAGAGGTCTTCACTGTCTGACTCACTGCAGAATTTCAAGTCTAAAACAGTCCTTGATATTTAGTAAGTATTCAGTTAATGTTGAATGAGATGAATATCAGAGAGGCTCTCAGTGCTGGAGGAGATTAGGGTGATAAGGTTGGAGATCTAGAAATTTAAGGAGCAAGCCATGTCCTCAGTTATTGAGGGCTGGGGATTTTGGATATGTTATGATAAGGAGACCTTGACTCATAGAACAGGGCAGAAATCCCATAATAGACATGAAATAAATATGGAGGTGTGGTCTTGGGACCAAACTGGAAACATTTTCCAAAGTAGTACAGGGTATAGAGTATAATCTTTTTGAGCATAAGGTCAGAGCTAAATCTGAAGCAATGATGTCATGAGGCTGAGCATGAGAGTTAGCTAGAAAGATGGCCAGGATTTGTTCTGCCTGCAGGTGGAGGTCAGTGCCCCTCATTTAATGGAGAGGAAAGTTGGAAAGAGGAAGTTGAGGAAAAGTCAGGCACAAGCAAATGAGACAAAGACTTCAACCCCACGCTGCTTTGGCAAAGAGGAGACTTGGTTTTGTGATAGTCTAGACATAGCCATTTTCTAGGGGACTAGATCCTTCTCAACAGAGCCAACTTCAAATTAGTTTTAAATTTGAATGCAATGACTTAATATGATCCTGCATGCTCTCGGTGGTGCTATGGCATTGCAACCTAGAAAAGAATATATCCATTGGTAGAAGGACAGAGAGTACCCACATTATCTAGCTATGAGGGATGAGCAGGGCGATCATCCCCGATAATGCCATTATTCAACTTTTTGTACCCTGTCTTCCTTACCAGCAGTTTAAGAAGCTTAATGAGGATGTACCAGTCCTACTCATAAATTAAAGAATGCATATCATCTGAGGATAATAAATATTATCTGAGAATAAAGTAAAACAGGAGGACTCTCTGTTAGATGACTGGGAGGTCTTGCGAGCCATTCATAAGAAGCACCATCTTAGTGAATTTTCCACTGGTTGAAGAGTATTCTAGGGCAGTGTCCTTGGGGGCTCTTTATGACTCTGTCATGACATTAGCTTAATGACAACAAACAGAGACACATGGAAATCCTATTTTGAGGCTCATAGCTATTTTAGAGTTTCCAGAGATAGGGTCTTTCGAAGCATCTTCCCACAGAGCATAGCTTGTCTCATAGAAGTTATTTCACCATTCGTTCTCCCCTCTGACTTTCCCCTAGGTTCTCTGTTGCTATTGTTTGGTGTATGTTTTGAAAATAACAAATAATCAGGTTGAGGAAAAAGCCTACAGTGTGTTTGTGTCTGTGGGTGTAAATGTGTAATAAATATATATAATGTGGAATTTAATATGTGTGATGTGGCTGATGTTTTGTGCTCTTTTATCTTTACTTATGAGGGGAGATGGGATAAGTCTCTCATGACTGCGCCAGTCCTGATTCATCCTTCATCACTACACTTCTGAAGATAAATGCCACATTTAAAGAGACCACAGCTATTATGTGTTTTTTCCAGATCAGAGATTCAGATGGGTTAGCACAGGAGGTCGACCTGGTGTTGTTATTTAAAAATCAAGGACACTCTGTATGCACCACCTCCTACCACCTCTCCCACACAACACCTGATCTCCTACATCAAACTAGGAAACCACTAGCAGCTGAAAAGATGATTAAGTAGCATTTATAATTCCATCTATATCTATAGATGGAATGGATGCTCACTTCATTTTAATTAAGAAAATTGCACACCCAGCACAGAGCTCTGTCGTAGCAATACACTGATTAATAGGATATGGTCTTGGTCCTAACAGGAATAAGTAGTATATTGAAGAAAACACTATGGAAAAAAAATATGTAAACAAGTGGTTAATTCTTCTATTAAGTAAGTCAGGTGAGAAAAGAATTGATCAGAATAGAAACATTGAAGGCCGACCCTGTGGCTCACTCGGGAGAGTGCGGTGCACTGGGAGCGCAGTGGCGCTCCCGCTGCGGGTTCGGATCCTATATCGGGATGGCTGGTGCGCTCACTGGCTGAGCGCGGTGCGGGCGACAGCAAGCCAAGGGTTCCGATCCCCTTACCGGTCACAAAAAAAATTAAATAAATAAAAAGAAAGAAAGAAAGAAAGAAAAGAACCATTGAGAAGTGATAATATCCAAACTGCTATGTTAGAGAAAACACTATGGACACCTTAGCTTTCTATGATATACAAATGTGGCACCATTGGAATTTGAAGCTATGGCAGGGATGACTTTTCTTCTCTGAGCTTGTGGACCCTGCTATAAATGATCAACATATTAGATCCCCGTATAACTCAGTAACTGAATATACTTATTCTGGTTTTACCTTTAATTACCCTTCCACAGATTGGATGTTGAAAGTTAGAAGACTTTTCTATTGAAATAAAAGTATTGGCGCTTTTCCCCTTAGTTGACACATCAAAGTTTATATAACTAGAGATAAAATGAAATGGATTTTCATAAATCTGAGAAAATTGGCAAACTGAGCATTTCAAAATTGTTACCCCTCTTTGGAAGCTGTTAGTCTGAACCATAACAAACTGTTGATATTCAACAGTTTTTGACCTAGGAAATGGCAATTTTATGAGGTTCTCAATGATCATATTGATTGATTGTATAGTTCAAATTCTGTGTTTTCAGTTTTTTTTTTTTTCTATATATAAACCTATTTTAACAAATAAGCTATTTCATTCCCTTACTCAAGGAACATTTATTGGACACACACTACATGGCAGTCACTGGGCTGGCATGCACAAAAAATGGAGTATATTGCCTGTTCCAATGGGGTGTGTAGTCTCATGAGGCAGTCGGTAAAATATAGATGGCTAGCACAATGGTTGATAGTTGCTCAATAAATGTTCTTTCCATTTTTCCCTCATTGGAAGTAATAGTGCATTATGTTAAAGGAGCATGTTCCTATAAATTTGGGTAACCTTGAAAGGATTCAAGGCAGACATACCTCCTTCCCTCCCTTAACATGTTCTTGTTAAAAAAAAACATGTAATAGGCAGAACACTAGCCTAGAGCTCCAATATTTGACTTCTTGATTAACATATCAGCTCTTTTTAAACCTTGATCACATTATTTATTCCTCATACTGTAACTTTCCATCTGCAAAATAAAAAAACGATCTCTTTTGCCTACTTCCTATAATTGTTAGTGTCCTATAAGATAATGCATATGACAAGATTTTCTAAATTGTGATCTATAACATAAACTAAAGTTTACGACCTCATCATTTGTCTTCTTCATTACCAATCTTGTTTTTATGGAAATATGTGAAAGATCAAGGAAAATTATCATCTTGATTTACATTTCCCCCATCCAAGCATGATCACACATTTGGAGATGAGTTTCACATTCAGCCCCAAATAATCATTTTAGAAAAGTGGATGCATGTTTAGAGGTTACATTAAATACTTGGGGAATCTGTACATTCCCCAAGTATTTTGAGCACTGTTCAATAAACAATGAGTGAAAGGTTTGCTGATAGCAGATGGATAATTATGCTCAGCATTTTTTAATAAAGAAGAATTCAGAAAAATACAGAGAATGGAAAGAACATAACTCGCAGATAATAATCATTCCCATTATCTGAGAGCTTATGATATGCCAGGCTTGTTGGTTTATGTGCATCATTTCATTTCATATTTGGAACAACCTTCTAAGGTTGGCTATATTATTATCACCCTAATTTTATGGATGAGGGAAGTGAAGCCTAAAAAAATTAAATAATTTGCCCCAGTTCATAAAATAACATTGTTGATAGAATTCCTGAACTTAACTCCTGCATTTTATTTCATGCTCAGATATAGTAATCATCACCATTCCAAGGTTTGTACTCTCCTGCCTGGTAATCCCTGTTTTTTCCAAAAATTTCTCAAGGGAGGCACTTACCTTCCTGAGATTTAGATTCCTCACCTATAAAATTGGCCTACTGATGGGGAGCCATCAGTAAGCATGTCATACAAACTCTGTTTCTTGGGACCTCATATTCTAGCTGGTGGAGACAGAAAATAAATAAATAAGTACATATTATGTCTAGTTTTGAAAAGTGTCATAAAGAGAAATAAAGAAGAGTAATAGAGAATGAAAGAAGTCAGGGGTTATACTTTATGCCTCATACCCAGGGAAGACCTCTCTAAGCAGGTGAAATTTCACACAGTCCCAGAGCAATTGGAGAAGCAAAGTGTACAGGTATTTAGGTGAAATGTGGCACCACTGTCATGGAGTGCACGTGTAGTGATAGGCCTGTCTGGTTGAAGAACTTTCCAGGCAGGGGGAACAGCCCATGCAAGGTCACTGAGGAAGCAACATGCTTGTTATGTTGGAAGAACAGCAAGGAGCTGGTGTGGCCAGGGTGGAGTGAGTTAGAGTGATAGTGGTAGGAGGATGAGATCAGAGAAGTAGGAGGGACACAGAACAAAAATATGAGTGGCCTCATAGACCACTGGAAGACTTTAAATATTATTTTGAGTGATTTTTGAAGCCATTGAGCATTGAGCAGTAGAATGAATGTGGTTTGACTTTCATTTTGATAGAATCCCTTTGCTGTGTAAAGAAAAGACTGAAGAGGGGGCAAGAATAGAAGCAAGGAGAGCAGATATTAAACCAGGCTATGGAATAATCCAATTATTCAAAGAGAAAATGAGCCAAGAGGTAGCAATGAAGGTGTGAAGGAACCAGAATCTTGATATTCAGGATTTCCAATGTATAAGCAATAGGATGTAAAGGAGATACAATGTAGAGGTGATAGGATGCAAGGAAAGAGGGTATGGAGACCAAAAAAAGAAAAACAGAAACAGTGTCAAGAGTGCCTTTGGCCTGAGCTACTATGAGAATGGTCTCTGGAAAGGTGATTGTCATGTGGTGGAATTTTCAGATGTTTTGTTTTATGAATAAATGACTAAATTTGCTGTTAGAAAAATTCTTTGTCAGAGGTGGAAGTTGAGTTGGAATCAGGAATTAGATAGAAAAACTAAGTTCTGGTGCCCTAGGGTGACAGTAGCTGATAATATTGTGTTGTATATTTCAGGATAGTCAGAAAAGAGGATCTTGTGTATTAAAACTGCAAAGAAATGATAAATGTGTATGTGATACATATGCTAAGTATTCTGATCAGATCATTAGACAATATATGCATGTATTGAAGCAATGAACTGTACTTCATAAACCTATACAATGAAAAAATATGAATTAAAATTTTAAAATAGTTTGATTGTGGACAGGTTAATTTTTGATGCCTCTATATGGAGATCTTAAATAAGCAGTAGTGTTTATACAAGTTACCAGGTCAGCTGGAGATTTAGGTTTTGCAATCTTCAGTTTGAAGATAGTGTTTAAAGCCATGATAAGATAAGATCACCTATAGAGTGAGTATAGATAAAGAAGAGGTCCACTCACTGAGCCCTGGGGCATTCCAAGGTTCAGTGGCCCATGAGATAAGACAGAATCAGCAATGGGGCAGAGTGACCACTGAGGTAGAAGGAGAATCAAGAGAGTGTTTTCCTAGGAACCAAGCACCAGAAGTGTTTCAGAAAAGGACAGAGTGATTACTATGTCAAATAGGTCGAATGCTACTGATTTTTGCCTAGGATGAGAATTGGCTACCTGGTTTAGTGATAAATATGTTTTCACATTCCACCTTTGCTTTACCCTCTGTACACACCAATTGTTAGCCACTGCCTTGCTCTCAAGTTATAAATCCCAGGCACATTATTTATTAGTCCATTTCCTGTTGCTTATAACAGAATACTTGAAACTGGGTAATTTACAAAGAAATAAAATTTATTTCTTATAGTTCAGAGGCTGGAAAGTCCACAGTCCACGGGCACATCTGGCGAGGGCTTTCTTCTTAGTGGGAACTCCACAGAGTCCTGTGGTGATAATGGTATCACGTGTGAGGAATGGGCTAAGCTGAAGAGAGCTAAGCTTCTCACGCATTCTCCTTATAAAGCCATCATAACTGTGTCTGTGATCACTCATTAAACCATCAATGGACTAATCCATTCATGAAAGTACAGTCCTAATGCTTTCTTATTGTCTCTACCTTTCAATTACCATAATTGAATTTCCCACCCTCTTAACATTGTCACAGTGGAGATCAAGTTTCCAAAACATGAACTTTTGGGGGACACATTTGGCCCATAGCACCTTAACTTATAACTCCTATTTCATATGTTCTGCTAAAGAGTAGTTAATGCTTCTTGAAACCATGAGATCTGGGAAGACTTTTCATAAGACTGAGTTACATGTTTTTAAAACTGATGACAGAAAATCTACACATCGTCTCTAAACTACATGTTAGTTGTATTGTTTTACTTATGTAATAATGATATTTTCTAATGGTATATTGCTCTGAAGTTTGAAAAGACCTTTTACTTACATTGTCTGTTCTGAACAAAGCCATCTAACACATTAAAATGCCAAGCTTTTGAAGCTTACACCATTAGACACTACCACCTGCTCACACCTCCTTGTTGGAGTCAGCCACAGATCTGTGCTTCACTCCTCCTTGTACCTTGAAGATTTTAATACCTGCCTCCTTGTCGTTCTCTCCAATCTCACTCCTGATGGAATTCTTGGTGATTTCAATATCCATATCAGTCTGTTGATCTTGATTACTAATTGTATAAGATCTTTTTATCTGCAGTTGCTTAAATTTTCCTCTTTGTACAGTCTACACCAACTATATTTCTAAGCTTAAGATCTGTATCTGTTGGAATTAAGGAATGTTTATTTTATTTCATTATGTTTTGCAAAATATGAGTTCTACCTCTTAGGGTCTCTTTGCTCGAAATACTCTGTGGCCATCAACTTCAGATTCTGATTTTTATTCTGCCAATGTCATGGGAGGGGTGGGGTAGAATGAGGAATAGGTGGAGAGAGGAAAGGTTATTACAGTTCTCTCTTGTTTTGAAATGTGAGTGGAAAAATATCTCAATTGGAGTTTGTAGCAGATGTCTATGATAAAGTCTTAACTTCCTGTTTGACTTTAATAATTGAGTGTTCTGTTTAACTATTTCCTATCCATTTTTGGAATGTGTTATCTGATTTATAAGGTGGTTTGGATCAGGACACTGGATCAGAGAGAAAATGTAACTTGCTTAAGGTCATGTGTCTAATAAGTTAAAGCCAAGTGTATACTACAGACATTCTGAATCCAGACACATTTTATTGTATTGGCATTAAAAAATGCATTGTTCAAAATGGCCAGTGGTTAAAATAGCTGTCTTGGCTTTCTGCCCAGAATGGTGCTAAAATACAGTGGTGATTTAATAAATATTGTCACCAGTGGTGTCTGTGGTAGTGGTGGTGGTGGTGGCAGATTGAGAAATGTGCTGAATTATTTTAATTGATGCTTTATTTATCTATTTATTTATTTTAGATTGCAAACAAATTGTCTTTTACAGCATAGAGACCCCAGTGGAGAGCTAGGTGGGTGATGATTCATGCTAAATCTTTCCCATAATATGCCAACCACTACAACAACAGCTGATGTGAAGTGGTTCATTATACACTGTCAAATCTGATAACAGCAAGAACTGACTTTGCTAGCACAAGCAGTTTGTGGGAAGTCCAGCTACTGCAAACCTTTACTGAATTTCAAAATATAAGCTGCAGTATAGTAGAAAAGACATATCCACTGATGCATATTTGCAAATTTCTTGTGTGTTTCTTTTTCCCAGTTCAGAAACAACCTTCATTTTCCCAGCTTGACTCTAAAGATGACTCTCCTTAGGATTCACTTCTCTTGTGAGTGCCTCCTTCTTCAGTCATATTTTATGGACTAAAGATTTTATAAGGATACTGTTGGCTCATGGACAGGGCTGAAAATATGCTTCTCCTGTGGAAATATTCCTGAAGCTTTCTCCTTACCCTGCCGTCTACCAAACAACCATGCCATGTGTGTAAACACATTTACCTCTGCTGTAGCACAGCATCCATGGGTGGTAGTTCTACCTATAGAGAGATAAAATCAGGAGCAGCAGGCAGGAACACTGGCTCCTCACCTTATGATTTACAAGTATGTGTCTTTTGTCTCCCTTAAATTCTAATCTGTTTGAAGACAGGACCCTGGATTTTATTAATCTAGTTAGTCTAGTGCCTACAAAACATTAGATCCTCCATAAATATTTATTGACAAAATTAATACATTCCCTTCCCCAAAGTCCAAAATTAAGGCAGGGACTGGGGTTTAAACTTTTTGTCTCCCATGTCCCTAGCATAGTGCCTGACTCATACTAGGTGGAAAACTATGTGTTTGTGTAGTAAAAGAACAAAAGTATGAATGAATCCATAAATCACATGGTTCCCTGCAGCCAAATTAAAGGCTAAGCAAACAATTTCCAACCATCAGAGACAGAAAAGTGATGGCTTCAACCTTTTCTTATGGGCCACCAGGAATAATGCCCTAAAAGTGGTTGTTTATTTTGGAAGGCAAAAGCTATTCTGAAGCTATTTTCTTTATTTTTATATTCAAATGCCTATAAAACAGGAAAACACTGGAGACCTATTCATTGCTCACAAATGATCTATGTGGTAATAACGGGCTTGCTTTTCAAGCTGTGCTGCACTTTGGTGCTGTCTTGGGTTTAATTGAAAATATGCAGTGACCTTGGTTTTGTTCACTGAGCATGATGTGGGGTGTAATTGGTATGAGGCCTCTGAAAAGCTCCCTTTTAACAATGTCATTTGGCTAATTTGGGGTTCCCCTGAGGGAAATAATATGTGAAACTCCTGTAAAAACAAGATGCATTTTATTTGCATGCAATTTACATGAAGTTAATCATTAAAAAAAAAAAATCAAATTCTTATTTTGCTATACTTATTTGTTGAATCCTAAATGCTATCAGTATGGTAATAGTATTGTCCTAACAGTCTCATGTTTCATCATAATTAAATAAACAGCTTGTGAATTGCAGTCCAGAAAATGTCTGTGTTCCACTCTTAACTTTAAGGGGTTTCCATAGAAACCGTGGGCAGCAAGTTTAACTGACATTTATTGGACTTGAGGCTATATGCAGCTTTGATATCTCACTGTTTTTCTCTCTGTCAGTCCATGTATGTGTCTTTTCTTCCTTTAACCCTTCCAAACCTCTGTCCTTTCAGCCCTCTCCTCCATCTCCTCTCCCTTCTCCCCTTTCTCTTATTAGCAATGAGGAAGTAATTTGGACTCAGTTAGATTTAACAAATGCAATAATACTAAAATGAGCTCTGATACTTAAGTGCAATTGTGTTATTAGCTGGAAATGTTTTTCTTCAAAAATAAAAGAATTGGGTTGAAGTTTACTAAGGTAGTACATGTTAGTAAGCAGGAACCCTTGGCTGCCAGTTGAAAGTTTGCAATCTAGTGTCATGATACACCTTCATACTCAGCTGTGGTTTTCTCTTCCTTTATTCAGCCCAGACTGATCTTTCTCCTCAATCCTAATTTTCAGGCTGGAGCATAAAAGCATTGTGATGCTCATATTCCAAGAGATTAAGGAGGAATTTATTTAGGAATGATGAAACATACGATATATTGAGTATCTACTGTGCACCAAATATTTTGCTACGTACTTTCACTTAGATTTCTTGGTTAACACCACAAAATTCACTGCCAGGCAGTGTGCAGAAAAAACAAAAAAAAAAATGAATCTGAGCTGGTGGTTCAAGTTCAGGCCCCACCACAGGCTGGCTGTAAAGCCTTGGGTATACTGCTTAAATGCTCTGTCTTGGCTTCTCATAGACAAAATGAATATGAACACTTCAAACTAATGGAGTTTTGTTAGGATTAGATCTGATAATGCAGCCAGTACATCATAATAGCAGTGTTTCTCTTCATCCCTTTAAAAATAAAGAAAACAAGTTACCAAATGAATAAGTCCCTTATCCAAAGCTAGATAAAGTGTATCTATACACTACAGTGATTAAAAGAGGTAGATTTGCACAGACCTGGAATCAGTCACTGTTGTATGATTTGGGGCAAATGGTAAATTTACAGGGCGTCTGTTTCCTCATCTGTATAGCACAGATAACAGTTCTTACTTCATGGAATTGTTAGGAGGATCAAATAAAATTGTACATATAAGTTACTTAGTACCGGCCACATAGAAAGCTCACTGTGTTTTTTGATCTGTCTGTCTCCCTCCCCCAACCTTTTTGATTTGTTTTGGTTTAGTACAGATTCAAAGACAAAAAAATGATCAATCCTCAATGTTTATGTAATACTTTTGGTTTAAAATTATCTCACAATTCATTAACTATCTCAAGATATCCTGATAATAAGAAAGATAGATAATTTCACACCCATTTTATAGGTTAGGAAAAAGGAGATTCAGCATTGCTAATGACAGTATCTTGGTATAGTGAAAGAGGAAGCTGAGATTTTACCTACTTCCCTAGGGTCCTTTTTATAATTAAAATCCTCAAGTCCATTATTCTTAATTCTCAAGTCCATTATTAATGCTCAAGTGCATTATGTTATGTTCATGAATTTTAAGCTAAAACCCAGCAGATATTAACTCATCTCTCTAATGAACGTGAGAAGAAGATACTTTTGGTAGAGAAAGACGAAAGAAAGTAAGAAGAGGGCAGTTACAAAGTTTATCTTTCTCAGCCTGTTTCCAGGTCATTCTTCTAGGATCCAAAAGTAGATACAGAAATGTAATTCTCAACTCCAGGGCTATATGAGGCACAGTGATATACTTCAGTGTTGCAGCTTGGAGAAAGGGGTTATGTGGGGAGAAAAAACTCAAGAATCCAGGTATCAGTAAGAGATGTTGGTAGATGCCTGGTGAATTTAGAAGAGTTTCTAGGATGAGTAAATGAGGAAAGACAGCTGGACAAGAGTGTGATAGGACACAATTGCTGTCAACTGATTATTCCTACACACACACACACACACACACACACACACACACACACACACACACACACACACACACACACACACACACACGTATACTGGATTAATCACAATGAACACTTCTTTAAAATGTAATAATGTTATAGTTTCAAGAGCTTATTTTGGAGATAAAATATTAGCTCTACCTTTTCTTTTGTGTGAGCCAATATTTGCCTTATTGTTAGAATATTCATTGTGTTGTCTTTGAATCATTTTAAACTACTTTGGCTATTTTGTATTAATTTAATTAAAGCTAAATAATATAATCCCTAAAGCCACTTATCTAGACATGCAGAAGCTGCAGTTATGTCACAACGTGCTGAAAGTATATGAGCAAGTAATAGTGTCACAGACAAACCCCGTTGTGAAACTCCCTCTTTTGCCCAGGATTCCTCACATATGTGATGTGATACATGGCACCATTGCCAAATTACTGACGCTTAATTTCTTACTTATTTCTTATATGAAAGTCAGTTATAAATAGAAGTTTTAATATTTTTTCTTCCAATCCCTAATGGATAATCTTGGTAGCCTTGTGGTTGGAGAGAGTAGGTGAGAAAAGGATGCTCTAGAACAGGGTCAGCAAACTTTTTCTATAAAAGGTCAGATAGTAAATATTTTAAGCTTTGCAAGGCATATGGTCTATCACAACTACTCAGTTCTGCACTTCAGTGTAAAAACAGCCATAGATAATGCATACACTAAAAGGTGTGAAAGTGTTCTAATAAAACTTTACTTATAAAAATAGATGGTGGGCTGGATTTTGCCTGGGGGCTGTGATTTCCCAACCACTGATCTTAGAATTTTGCTTACATGTCCATCCCCCTTCCTGTTCTGTTCACACGGCAGTTGCAGCTTAAAATATGAGACTGGGGAGTTCAGAATGAAAAGCATGCCATAAGTCACCCTCATTTTGAGGACTTTACTTTGTTCACATTTATTTTTTATTAAACTTTATGCTTCCAATATGCCTTTGGCATGAAAAAAACATGTATGCTGTCTTCACTTTACAAAAAGATACAGAAAGTTTAAGTGACTTGCATTATTGTGACCCATCACTATACTATCTGTATTAGAATCTGATTGTCAGACTTGTGCTTTTTCAAATGGATTATTCTTTCTCAAATGCATTATTTAGAAAATACAGATGATGGAAGAAGTAGCCAAAAAGTAATGTTTATCATATAAACCAAGGAAAAAGTAGCTAACCAATGACTTAAATAGGGGAATGCACAGCCTTCTCTATTTTCTTACCCTATTAAAATTCCATGAAGAATTCAGTTCCTTACTGCTTTTCATGTATATTTCTAACTTTTTTCCCTTGGTATATTTTTGCAAATTATGCAATGTAGGCAAAACAAATACAAATACAAAAAAAAAAAAATACAGGGAGGTTTTTTTGTTTTTTGTTTTGTATAAAGATTGTTCACTTTGGAATTGAGTCCTCATTTAATGAGGTTCCATGGTAACTAAAAGCAAACACAGAAACTGTGCAAAAAAGAGAACTTGGTTTCAATATGCACAACCTATGGTTAACACGGCACCAAGCAAAATGAGGACAGCCTTAAGTAAATAGATAACTGAAAATCCAATTTCCAAATGTCTGCATTTGCTGAATAATTCCCCGCTTTGTGGTCATTAGAGGGAAACAAAGAAATCACTGATTCCAGTCATTTCCATTATCTGACATGTCATCACCAAGGTTTCCTCATTATGAAATGTTAGCAGTGTTGAGGTTACTTGAAACCAGTTTCCAGTTCCAATTAGGAGGCCATTCCTGCTATCTGCATTCTGATTAAATGACTTGCCTGGAAATCAAAGAGTCTACTCTGTTTCCTCCCCTTGCTCAATCTCATAAACATAGACTCAATTAAAGAGTTTCCTTATCAAGTTTTTGTGGGCCATTTTGGTGAATTTATTAAACTCTCAAGTCATGCTGAAAACTGGATGGCAGTGGCTCTGAGCCAGTGAGAGCCAGGACTAGATGTGCAGCCACTGCTCTGGTGTTTCAGGGACTGTGAAATATATAGAAGTCAGAGAAGCCAATGGCAGGATTAGGAGGCTGAAGGAGCTGGTAAAATACAAAATGTAATAAATGCTGGCAAGGATGTGGAGAAGAGGGAACCCTCCTACACTGTTGGTGGAAATGTCAATTGGTATAGCCATTTTGGAAAACAGTTTGGAGGTTCCTCAGAGAACTAAAAATAGATCGACTTTATGATCCAACTATCTCACTACTGGGTATATACCCAAAGGAAATGAAATCAATATATCAAAAAGACACCTGCACTCCCATGTTCACTGCAGCACTATTCACAATAGCCAAGAGATGGAATCAACCTAAATGCCCATCAGTGGATGAATGGATAAAAAAAGTTGTGGTATATAAACACTATTCAGCTATAAAAAGAAATGATATCTTATTATGCAGCACCATGGTTGGAACTGGAAACAAGTAAGCCAGGCTCAGAAAGACAAATACCACATGGTTTCACTCATACATGGAATCTAAAAAAAGAAAAAAAAAGAAGTGCTTCTCATAGAAGTAGAGAGTAGAATAATGGTTACCCATGCCTGGGAGGGGAGGTCGGTGGCGGGGAGGAGAACTAGTAGATAACAGGTACAAAACTCGTGTGCAATCTACCCTAAGTGATTCATTGTACAGCATATGCATGTACTGAAACAACACACTGTACCACACAAAAATACATTATCAGCAAAACTGAAAAAAAAATAAATAAATAAAATAAAGAGTCTCACATAGTATGGATTCTAGAGCAGAGATATGAAAATTATGATGTCATGTCAGCCTATATTTTAGGTAAAAATTAGAGCTTAGTCCAGGCTGTCATTATTTCATACCTTGATTATTGAAATGATTTATTAGTTCACTCTTTTCTATCCATATTTCATACTATTGGAAATCCCATTGTCCTGTTTCCTTCCAATAGAAAGAAAAATTGAGTCCCTACAATTCATTCCATGGCTTAAAATAGAATCTAACTTCTTTTGTCTATTTTTCACAGTCTGGTATTATTTCACGTGTCCTACCTTCTCTACCACCATTTTCGGTATATATTCCTAACAGAAGTCAGCTTGTGCTTCCTCCTGCCCTGTGTTCATGATCCCTTTCATGAATCCCCATCCACCCTGGGCTGTTTTCAAACAAATGCTTTCCCTTTTCTCTCTCTCTTTCTTCTCTGTGTTAGTGTGTATTCCTCTCTCTGTGCTCCTATACTGCCCTGTGCATTCTTCTCTAGGATGCCTTCTATATTATGATTCCTTGTTTACTCACCTGTGAGTTGTACTACCCTGTAGAATTCTTGATAGGAGACTCTTGGCTCTATGTCAAGAAGTGAGCAGGGTGCCTGACACATAGTAGGTACTCAGCAAATATTGAAGGGAAATGCCTATTTTTTTCCTCTCTCTTGGAATGCTTATTTTTTTCTCTCTCTCTTTGGAATGCTTCTGCTTATTTAAATCTACACATCCTACAGATCCCTTGTCCACACACACTTCACTGACTGTTCAAACCTCAATGGTTCTCTCTGAGCACACAGACTACCTGTAATTATCCACACAATAACCCGTACTCATTCATTCAGTGCGACAACTTCGCATTGGTCTACGACTCTGTTGTTTATGCTAGCCTTGTCTCAGCACCATTTTGAAAGGGTCAAAGATGGGGAGTTACTGAATTGAAGGAGTTTCCTCATAGATATAGTGTTGGTGAGAATACTTAGAATTATATATTATTAGAGCTCAAATGACATTTGAGATTCTCTTTCCCAGTACTCTTCTATAGAATGAATCCCAGATATCTTTAGTGTTTTGCCTGGGGTTATGTATATGTTTATGGTTACTGTGTAGGAAATCAGGGCTTTGTACCATTTAATAATGAACAAGGAAGGAAGTTCTTGGTCAAACATTAGAAGGTAATTTTAAAATCTGAATGACTCTGCATACATGGTATTGATTCTTTTCAGATCGCCTTGCATGGTAATTTAAATTGCAGTGCTCATTACTAAAATCCATATGACTTTTATGTACTTGTTTGTTTGTTTTCAACCTATAAAGGCAGTGATGACCTTGACACAAGGCATTTCCTAAGGATTAATGAGCAGTTGGGGGTTAGTGGTCATTAGCTCCTCCCAGCCAATCATCAATCCAAAGAAGTATAGGAAGTGAGGCTATTAACTGCATTACCAATTTTCTGAAATCAAATCCTTCTCTGCCCGCCTTGCCAAGAACTTATGTTTCAGATGGGCTTGTTAGATTTTTCAAAAGCTTCTTTAGTTACTTGCTCTGTCATTAACCTGGACAGAAAAAACACACACACACACACACACAAAAAAAAAAAAACAGGCAGACAAATATATCAATCAATTCACAGGCAAAAAAGCAAATAGAAGAATAAGCATTAGTTTCTGTGGGCTGACAGAAGAGTGTCATGAGGAGAAAAATAACTGTCTATATTTTCACTAAACATAATTTGAGATACTGAGCCTCTTTCACTGGCTTTCCTCTGTCCCATTTTCAAACCAAAAGTCTGGAGAGAATCAGATCAGACTGTGGTACATCCTGAGAGGCTAAACCTTGTGTTCAATTTCTGTTATTTAACCTCTCTCCAACATTAGATTTGCATTTTATTTGGGGGGTTGGACTCTTATTGGAGTTTTAGTTGCATTTGTTTTAGTGGAATGTTATTTTTTCTCATGTATTCCTGTTATACTCACATAGTTGTTTTTCACTGATATGAATAAGCATGATATTCTTTCCTTGGGCATTAGTCATGGCTACCCAAAACACCCTAAGATATAGATAAACATTAATGCATTAATTAATGAATTAGTGCATTTTCCTTTGAAGAATAAACTATAGCAAAATGAAGGAAAGTTCTGGAACAGAGAAGGCCCCATTTCTTTTCTGTTGAGGAAGTCAGGACTTGATTTTATGATTCTGCATCCTGGTACTTACATTTTCTCAAATTCCTTAAATAAATGACATGGAGTTACATATTGTCACCTGAGTACCAGTCCTTAGTGTGTATGGCAAAGATTGTCATCACCAGGAAAGACTGCATTACAGGACCTTTTCCAAGGGCATTTGTCTTGAACAATTTACTCAAGACCTGATTTAGTCCTTAGATTTTTTATTCTCAGAAATTTGATTTTGGTAGCTCATCATAAGAAGGTTGTAAATGCACTGACTAAATACATAAGAAATTGATATGTAGAGCAGAATGTCAATTTGCTAAATGATAGTTAAAACCATGTAACAGCCTTCAAGCGCTTCAATCTGTCAATTTTTTGTTGTTGTTCAGAACTTAAAAGTTTTTGGAGTCATAGATCTCTTTGAGAATATGATGAGAAATCTAATCTTCCTACAAAAATATATAATCACATTTTTAAAAATTACATATATTTCAGGAGCTTCGGAAATTGTTTGAAACCCATTAGAGACTCCTTAGGAACCCATGGATTGTACTATACACTTTCCTGGAAAAACAAACAATAGTTAAATAAGGTTACTGATGAGAAATTAAACTAAGAACTTAAGTGTGTAATTCAAGTCACTTTAGTATTAGATTATAATAGTTGTGTCAGTTGTTCGCCATATGTGGACTTCAGCTGTCACCAGTATGAGACAGATAAGTACAGTATTGATTATGTACTAGACACCATTCTAAATCCCTCTCTCTGTGTTAATTCACTTACCCTCACAATAATAGAGTACAAAAATCAGGGTACCCATCCCCCAGGCAGTTTCACAGATAGGCACTACACAAATTTGTATCTCAGAGTTTTAGAAAGTCTCTCTATTCCATCAGTGTCTGCTTAGTTATGTAAGCAGCTGGTACTCTTAAACAATCAACATTTTCTTGAGGCCATTTATTCATTGATTCTTTGTTTCATTTAATACAAATGTATTTTCAGAGTATACATGATTTACCAGGTACTCTGGATGTGGTACGTATTTAGGATACAGCTTACTGCTGGTTTAGGATGGTTTTTACTCTAAACCATTGCTGTCAATCGCCTATTTACATGCTGATTTTTGCTAACTTACTTCTTCACAATCTTCATTAATTTATAAGTTTGTGTGGGAAGGTGGCAAGGAGTAATTACTGAGCCCCCTTTTCACCATTTTTACGAAGTTGTATACCATTTTTATCTTTTTGGTTCCTGTATGAGTCTTATCAATGGATTATAATATATTATATGTTATTATAAAATTAGCTTATTGATGTGGCCCCTGACTATAAATTGAAATATGGGTTAGATTCAGTACTCTGATTAAGCAAATACAGGGGCACTTCAAAAAGTTTGTGGAAAAATAGAATTTAAAGATTGTATGTATCTTTCTATGAACTTTCTGGGGTATCTCATATTTACTGAATGCCTAGACATCATCCAGTTCTTGTCTTTAAGAAGCTTAAGATTAAATGTTTGAACACATTTCCAAACATTTATTCAAACATAGATTTGGTAAGTGCTCTAGTCTTGTCTTTGCAGATACTTAGGGGAAGGGACGGATGAATACTGGTCAGTAAGGCGAATGAAACCCTAGTAGAAATAGTCATTGTAAAATTGGCTCTGGTTGAGTACAATTTTGATGGAAAAATCAGGGTAGGGCATTCCAGGCCAAAGGAAGAAGGAGCAAAGCTCTGAAGAGGAAATGTAGGGGGGATATTTTTAGAACCAGGAACAGACTGCAGCCTAGACAGGATTAGGGAGAACAGTGGGAGACAGGACTAGGGAAGCCGTATAGCACAGCACCATGGACTGTCTCACATGTCGAACTAAGGCAGTGGTTTTCAAGCAGAATTTTGCTCCCCACCAGGGCACATTTGGCAGTGTATGGAGGCACTGTAGATTGTCACAACTGAGGATGCTACTGGCATCTAGTGGGTAGAGGCAGAAAAGAATTTAGGCTTTATTCTGTAGGCACTGCACAGAGCTATTGGTGGGTTATGTTTTCTGAACTGTGATTGTCTAGGCAGGCCCCTGTGTGTTGTTACACTAAGTCTACAAAGTGTTATGTTGAAAATCTCCCATAGGAAAGTGTACAAAGGGAAGACTCATTTTGAAGATAAGAAATAATATGCATTAATCATCTGGTGTCCCCTGAACCTGAAAAAAAAAAGAAAAAAATGAAAAGGAAGGAAAAAAACCCAAAATTTTCATATGTTGATAGGGCTCTGTACTTAAAAACATTAGCACAAAGGAGAACACAGGCATTGTTATACATAGGCATATTTCTGATAATTGGAGCATTTTGATTTCATTACCCAAAGAGAAATATAAAGCAGTATATGGAGCTTGAGGATTTACAGTTTTTCCTTCGGTTATGCATTCCGTTAAAGCAAATAGCTGTCATAAAAATACAAACATACCTCTGAACACCACAAATCCCACCCTATAATTTGAGAAACAAGTCAGTCATCTATATTTCATATTTTCATAAATAATTAACCTCAAAAAGTGAATGTGATCAGAAGGATTCATAAGCAGCCAGAAACCTCATGCCAGGTATGCTTATCTCTTCTGCATCATGAGAAGAAAAACAAGCAGGAAAAAACTAATTTTATTTTTAGCCCTGCCAAGTTGTGGCTGTATTTCCAGGTGTGATTTTTTAGCATGAAGTAGATTTGATTTTTTGTTGCTAACACAAAGGGAGCTGCCACTACCTGCCCCAGTCCCTTTCCTGTTCCATCTTCTTGTTTTGTATTGTGATAGTAGAGTTAAGAGATCTTTTTCACCATGGATTTTTAAATAAATTGTTCAAATGAGTCCCTGAAGCAGGCATGTGGTGATCACAAAGCTCTTCCATTTTAAAGGGCATTTGCAGATGATTTGACTTGCTGACTAGGAAATCTTTATGTCTGCTACGAGTGGTTTGATCCAATGGAGCGACTGAAAAGCTAAGTTATTTGTCCCTAGGTTTGAAAAACATGTCAGTGTGAAGAAGCAAATCATGTAAACAACTATGCATCCTCTGCAAAGGAATTTCCCAGGCAATCATGTTGTTTTAGACACATACAGCAGAGGGCATTGTTTGGTCAAACATGAAACAGGGCTGCTGCTGATAATAATAGACAAAGAAATAGGGAAACTTCCCCCAATTTAACTCCCCCTCCCCACTACCAAACATGCAAAGAGAGCAAGGACACAGCAAAATGGTCTTTAAATCACTTATTCTCCCCAGTTATTCTTGGTAGAAAAAACTTCCATAAAAATAACTGCAAACTGGATAAACACAAACATCATTCTAGGAATTGGTGAAATTTCTGCTATGTGAATGGGGTTCTACCAGGTGCTAGAGATTATTAATTAGTGAGTATGACATCCCACGGATCCTCAAAGAGTTTACAGTCTAAACTGTGTACAACTTGCTTCTGTCTGCTTGAACACTCATTTGTTCATTCATGCATTTAACAAGTGTTTGATGAGTACTTTTTGAAGTAAATACCACTGAATGAGGCAGATTAATCTCTACTCCATGGAGATGAACATTGCATTGAGGTGAGACAGTCAGTAAGAAAGTAAACACCTGAGTATATGAGAAAAATAGCAACTGGAAATAAGTACTATGATCAAAAATAATATGGTACTTTATTGAATATGATAAAGGAGTTACTTTAGACTGCGTGATCTAGAAGAACTTTTTGAGAAGGTAAATTAAAATTTAAAGGGAATCCTGAATGACCAGGAAAACTAACCATATAAAAATCAAAGGATATGTGTTGCAAGCAAAGGAAAAATTAGTACAGAGGAAAAACTGAAGGGGGAAAAAGCTCGAAGCATTTGAGGATTGAAGAAAGGCCAATGGGATTGCAGAGGGGGTGGGGGTGAGGAAAAGCTGGAAAGTGGGAGAAGGGGCAGGGATCAAATTATTTCTTGAAGACCAAAGCAGTTTGCATTTTTTTCTGCAAGTGTATGGAGCTATAAGGGCATTTCCACTGAAGAATGACATGAACGTTTTTATACTTTAATAATTTACTCTCATTGTTCTATGAAGAATTGTGGTAAAGAAATGGCAAAAATAGAGAAACTGTTAAGAGGGTATTTCAGTGGTTCAACTTAGAAACGGAAGGACAATGAGGAAAAGTAGATGGATCCAGGTTATGTTTAAGATGTAGAATCAGAAGAGTAGTGTTGTGCTGGATGTGATTACAGAAAAAGTAATGTCAAGGAAGAGTTTTAGATATTTGTCTTGGGCAACTGGATATATGGTAGCGGCATTTATGAGGTGCAAGGGGCAGATTTGGCAATTTGCTTTCACTATACGCTATGGCATTTACTTCATGTAATCCTAGCGATGTTAATTTATTTAGGTGTCGTTATCACCACTCCGACTTAGGAAGGTGCAGTTTAGAGAAGGCCAGTTTACCAGAGATCAAACAGTCAGTCAGTAATAGTAACCCAACCCTACCGCAGGAATCAACTCACTCTAAATATTGTTTTTGTTTCACAAAGTCTCACTAATATAGATTGGGCATTCTTTCTGTACTTCAGCATTTTTCCAAGTTGGAAAAAGAACCAAAACTGAATGTATGATTAGTCATCCTTTGTATGCAATTCATAGTGTGGACATGAGCAGCACGAGAGGACAGAGATGCTTCTTTCCTGACTTGCAGATCAGGGTTTCCAAAATGATCCTTGCTGCCTTTGTGTACACTAATATTTTGTGTGTGTGCCCATATGCAGAAGCTAATTTGCCTTCATTGGTATTCCATGCTCTACAGGATTTTAACTAGGGCGGATTAATTTGAACCTATGCATGTCTCAGTAGTCAAATAATCAGATTGAAGATCAGTTCCATTCAGGTCCATTCAATAATGCTAGAGATGTCGATTATTAAAGTCACTTACTTTTCCATCAGCCAGGCTTCTTTCTCCAATTTCTTTTATGCACAAGGGCAGAAACTTTCTAAAACAATGCTCTCATCATTTTTCTGGCTTAAAAGCCCTGAGTTTCCTCCTAAGTCTCTTTATTGAAGCAAATTTAAACTCTTCTACCAGGCATGCAGTGCCCCTCAATTGGGCCAATTTAGCTATCTACATTCTGCGATATAAGCCCTCTATTTCCATTAAGTCAATTTTCTTATTATTTTGTGCTCCTACTCTTCTGCTTTTATGAGTAATCTCTTACTTCCTCCACCACAGCCCTGCCTCAGTACAAGTCTCTATCCCCTTAAAGATCCACATAAAATCCCAACTCCTCTTAAATTTTTCTCTGCTAAACTATGCGTACATTGATTTCTGACAATGCTTTTTGGAATTTACATATTGAATAGACTGATTTGCATTGGTGCTTAGATGCATATATGTACATGTTTTATTTTATATATGTGTCTATAGTTTGCATTACAGTTCAAACAAGATTGTAAAGTTATGAAAGGCACGGCCCATTTAGCTCTTATATAATCCTTATTATACTCCAGAGCATGGCATCATTTTGGCTACAATCACATGTTTTTTTTTTTTCTTTCTTTCTTTCCTTCTTTTTAGTACATAATTCTTTTTAGTCACTGCTTTTTCTTATCTAATATACTGTGATATCACTTCCAAACACTAAACATATACATTCCTTTATGATAAAGCTGGGTAAGTGTTCTAGAAAAATAAAAATGCAGAGCCAAGTTTTTCTTCCTTTAAATTTCAATTTCTAAACATTTCTCAACATTTTCTAGAAACATTGCAAATTAAGTGTGTTTAGCTGAACGGCTGACCATTGACTTGACAGGTTGAGTTCTCTGGGTTACAGCCATTTAAATGTTGTAGTATTTCCATTACATTTACCTAGAGGGTCAGCCTTGGGCATATTTACAAAAAAAAAAAAAGTCTTTTTTTTTTTTTTCCCACATACTCCTGCATAACAAATGAAGAAAGCTCAGCAGATTTGCAAGATTGGGTATAAAATGAGAAAAAATGAACTAAAGGAGGAAATGTTTGTAAAGAAAATTTGATTTGAAGAGGTCAGTTACTTTTGGTAATGATGCGATTTAACTTGTTGATTTTCTTTTTGCGTGTATTCTAGCATTCTTTAAAACCCAAAGATATATCCAGAAAAAACAATTTTGCTATCCAAGGCTTTCTTAGCATGATGGGGATGAGTGTCAGCACCTCTCTTCTAAGCACAACATGCTTCTTTAGCTTAATTTGTTTCCTTTGGACGGCCCCAGATTTATATAGGGGAAAGAAATTCCAGTTTTTCTACTGTCTTTTTTATCTTATCTTTGATATTGTCTGGGGGAAGGAGAAGAGAAAGAGTTAGTTAGAGAGAGAAATAAATATGAATATGTGACTGTATGAGGATAGGTTGGATTGCACGTATCAGAAAAAATATTAATTTCAGTCAGTAAGGAACTGATTATTTTACAAGATAAGAAAGTCTAACAGAAGAACAGTTACAGGATTTGTTAATTCAACTGCTTATCTCAAACATCAATGATGTAAATAAAATCTTTCCATTTTTTCACTTTTCCTTTGGCATATCAGCTTTGTCCTCAGGCTGCCTCCACTCTTGGCTGCAAGAAGGGGGCAGCAGCTGCGGGCATCTTATAATCTCAACAACATCCAAAGAAAAAGTATAAAAAATCACTTTTCCCTCATTTTTCTTCTTCTTTGTGGGAGATGAAAAAATTCTCCAAACCCACTCAGCTGACTTCTCACATCTCCTTGGCCACACTGGGTCACATGTCCATAGTTAAGCACTCTTTGGTAACAGGAATGGTACTGACAATGATTTCTTAGACAAGAGCTCAGCAAACTACAATCTGTAAGTTGGCCTGACGCCTGTTTTTGTGTACTCTGTGAGCTGAGTGTTTTTGAATTTTTAAATGATTAGGGGAAAAAAAGAATAATATTTCAGACCATGTGACAATTATATGAATTCCAAATTTCAGTGTCTATAGGTAGTTTAACTGGAGCATAACCATGCCCATTTTGGCTATGGTTGCTATAATGGCAGGATTGAGTAACTGCAACAAGAGACCATATGTCCTACATAGCCTAAAATATGCATTATTTGGCCCTTTATGGAAAATAATTATCTACTTCTAGCTTAAACCAAATTTATTCACCCATCAGTACTAAGTCAACCTCTCCCAAAGCAGATAATACAGTATAGTGTTTATTGTTGTCTAGAATGTGAGTGAATTTTTATGGACAAAATTTTCTTGGATAAAAGTAAGGTAATAGGATGTTGGGTAGGCAACAAATGTAGGGGCATGAAGTAGAGATAGTTGTTTGAGGTTCAAGCATATTTTATTTTATTTTATTTTTTATTGAACTGTATTGATTATATATATTTTTGAGGGACAGTTATATTTCAATACATGTGTACAATGTATGATGATCAAGTCAGGAGATTAACATATTCATCATCGCAAAACTTAATCATTTCTTTGTGATGAGGACATTTGATCTCCTCTCTTCTAGCCATTTGATAACATGCAGTAAATTACTGTTAATTATAGATGCCTAGCTGGATTGTACACCAATAGAACTTATTTTTCCTATTTAGCTGTTTCGTGTCCATTAACCAACCTCTTACTATCTTCCCTACACATTCACCTTTCCTGCCTCTAGTAGCCACAGTTCTACTCTCTCTCAAGCACACTTTAAATGGATAACCCACCTTTATATTGAAAAAAAGAGGACTTCCAATATATCACCAATACAGCCTGTTGATAAGACAGAGTTGAGTTTATTGCTTATTGTAATAAGGGAGAACCCCACCTCACAAACGTTTGGCAGTCTGTGAGTGGTAAAAATTACTTCATAATTTACTAAGAATTGGAAGTTTGGTTTCGGGAAGGTTTTTCAATGTGGGAACTTGATTTGGATTACATAAGAAGTATGACACAACTATCCAAGATTGGTGAAAACAGCAACGTGAGGAGAGAGATTCAATGAATCTTAGAGCTTAGACATCTGTTGTAGCTTTCCATGAAAATTGTGGATCTTTGGGGAAGTTCACGTAAGGATCAATGAAACTATTTGCTTTGGCAAGAGATACCCAGAAAAAAAAAAAAAAAAAGATGCTAATAAAGACAGTAGAACAGCAAAGTCATGTTGATGTGGATGGTAAGGTGTGGTTTGGGGACTTAGGGTCCAGGCTAAGTGTGGGGTAAGCAGTAGTGTTTCTCCATGAATAGGGAGGTTTGTTGGTTACAAGTAGGTCTATGTGTGGGGGTGTGAGTTGGGGACTGGTTGTGGTTAACTGAATTCATATTTCTTCCATCTTGTTTCCAAACTAGTTCTAAGGTCTAGATACAGCTTATGCTGACTTAGCAGTGGTACTGAGCTAAAGAAAGCACCCCTATTACCTAACACTCCGGCATGCAGTCCCTTCTGTGTCTCTTACTGCACCTGCTATCAGTGCACTGAAGCATGGATAGGGAAGGAAGAAAGGTCTATTGGCAAAGTCAGAATATCCTCTGGGACAAGGCTAAAAGTATCAGTTTAATTCAAAACCCCATACAAAGCCATTTGTAAATAAATGCTGTCAGATGACAGTGTAATGGATAGGGCATACCTTTAAATTGATTTCCTTTTGATATGATAAAAACATCTAATGAAAGAGATGTCGAAGCATGGTTTTTGATATGAAGTAACATAATTTAGATTTTATAGTAGGAAACCTTTTGTTGATAGTTGTTTTTGATTCAGTGCATGTTCCAAACATTTGCTGTAGGTTATGAATTAGCTTTGAACTGACTATACTTCATAAATCATTACTTATTACTAACTTATAGGAAACCTTACTAATTGCAATAACATAAAGACCTTGAAGTAAGCAAGAAGTAGAAAATAAACCTGGGCCTGGGAATTGAGAAAAGAGAGACACATATGGCCTATAATTAATAGCAATGTATCATATTTGTGTATGTTTGACTTATACTGTGTTCCTTATCATGCCAGTTAATTCTTACTACAACTTTTAATAAGAGATATTATTGTTGCTCCTGTCTTATAGAAGAGTAAGAAACTGAGTATCCCATCACTTTATTTTTAATTTGCGTTAAATGTTTATTATATATTGCTTATTATGAGTCGGTAACTGCATATATTATATGAGAGTCCTCACAAAAGCCTTTTGAGTAGATAACATTGTCATTGTCCTTTTACAGATGGGGAAAGTGAAATATAGACAGGTGAAGTAACTTTCCCAAGTTTAAGGTCATGGAAGTCAAACAGGGATATGAACTTGGGACGTCTCACATCAGAGCCTGCTCTTGACCACTGGGTGTGGCTGCCTTTATGGTTTCACATTTTAAAGAGGAAAAGGTAACAAATGGCCGAGTAAGAGCTTATCTTCTTTACTTCTGTGCTATTTCCAGTCAACCAGTTATTTCAAACTGTGTTGCCAGAGACTTTAGGATTCTGAGGAGGGTCATGGGTGGGGGGTGGGAGGAGAAATGGAGGATCAGGGCCCTGGGATCCCAATCCCAAAAACATTAATCGGTTTATGCATCAGGGATTTTATGGGTTTTTTTTTTTTATATCCAATAACCTTAAGAAGTGTGTGGGGAGGGACAGCAGATACAAAACTACGCTAAATCATGTTAATGAGAAATTTTCAATAGTCATGATCACTGGACATTTAGATAGCTTTCTATTCAAAACAAAAATCTGCAAGGGTTTTTTAAGGCCATGTTTAAATGTACAATGAAAGATAACTCTTAATATACAGAAAGTGTGAAGCCTACAAACCACATGTTGTCACAATATAAGTGGGATACTTAGGACAGACCTATAAAACCTACTAACAGGATTAATGTGATGAACCCAGCCCTGTTGTTTAGGGAATATTTTAAAATGCAGGTTTTATTATTATTCAGATATGATGAGGCCGACAGATCAGGAGACAAGCACCCTTGAAAAGGTAGTTGTTTTTTCACTCACAGCCCCCAGGAGGAGGGTCATGGTACAGCAGGCTGGGGGCCACTTGGGGAAGCACCAGGTTCGGTCAGGAGGTGGAAGGAGCAAGGGGAAAACATGGGCAAGAGCTTTTGTTGTGGTTTTTGAGTGAAGGCAAGGGAAGGCAGGGTAAGCAGGCTTAGGACTGGCTAGTTTGAGTAATTTTGGCAGGCTCTAGGACATAGGGGCTCTCCCTCGTTGCCTGATACCTGGACCTGAGGTAACTGCAGCAGGGGGATGGTGGCCTGAGTGTGAGAACCCTGTGAGAGCCTGACAAAGGAGGTGGCTGGGGTATGGGCTTTGGGTTGGTTAGTTTGCCTATGAAAATCATGCTTCAAAAGTATGTTCTTTACTATTTCAAGGAATTGGCTAGCCATGGAGGGGGCAATCTTTCCAGGAATAGCAAGACACCAGGTGTCAAAAACATCCTAAAGTACAGAGAATAAAAAGGCATGATTAATGCATTAGAACATATCACTACATATATGCAGAGTTGTAATTACGTATTAACTATTTTGCACATTTTCACCATCGTTTTATTGAGTGTGTACAGTATGCCCAGCATTGTGTTGGCAGTAGGTTAAAAGGAGACTATCAGACCTGGCTCCTTGTCCTCACAGATTTCACAGGCTAGTGGAGGAAACAGACCTACGAACAAATCATCACAATACGGGGTTGTGGGAAAAGTCAACCTAGAGCTGCAAGAGCCCTGGGGAAGGAAGGAAGCAAGCAGATCAGCCTAGGAAGGCCAAGACAGGAAATAGTAACTCAGAACCTATGAGTCAAGTTTCTTTGATGCCATTGGGAAGGAGACAAAAACAAGCCTCTGAAGCCGAAGGCAATCTAGGACGTTTAACATCACCTTCTTGAGACCAAGGTTCCTTTCAGCGGTTTCGTGAATGTAGATATATGTCTAAAGATTGCTAATAACAGCTTCTGTTCCTGAGTAGGGCATCTCCTATTATTGGATAAAAGGCTCTTCTCCGTCTTAAGTATGCTACATCAATGCTGCTATTCATAAACACTAATTTATATTGGGGATCTCACCACCAGTGGAAGGGTCATGTCCTAAAGAGGACGAGCTCTTCTTTCTCCAGCCCTCAGGTGGTGGACGTGGAAGTGATTGCCGTGAAACCAGACCTCTCTTTGGCTTTGGCTTCTCTCCAAGGCCCATTTGGAACAACTGGAAGATCTTCCTAACTGTTCTTCTTGCCTCTAGTTTCTTCCAAAGCTCTTCTCTCTTCCATATTAGCCCAACATTACCATACTTCAAAACGAAGCTAATGTTAGCATTCCTTTCTAGAAACAAAATATGTTGCCTGCAGAATAAAACAGGGACTCTTAAGTTTGCCATAACCAGCTCTTAACAGTCTAGACCCTATCTCATCTTGGCTTCCCTTCCCACTCTTTTTCTCTGGCCTTTTATTCTTCCAGCATAGGGCATGTTTTACTGTCCCCTGGATGCACTATCATTTTTTATGTGTCCTTGTCTTAGCTCAGGCTGATCCTTCTACATAAAATGCCCTTTTTTCTTTCTTCACCAACTTCTACAAAGCTTAGGTCAGATGATTTTCCTTTTTGAAACCCCCTGATTTCCCAGCACAGATTAAATTGCTCTGACATTAGTGACCTGGTGGCAATGTGAAATTGTCTCATAGCAAAGAACATATATTACTGTACTTTATTTGCCTATCTGTCTCAACCTTTGAATTAAAATTTCCTCAGATGTAAGAATTATATTCTCCATCTTTATTTGTCCAGTACTTAGCAACATGTCTGGCTAAGGGCAACAAGAAAAGCAGATATAACAATAATATCTAACAACTTATTGAGTTCTGACAATGTGGAAGAACTTGTTCTAAGTTCTTTAGCTGTTCTAAATCATTTTATCCTCACAACACCCCTAAGGGTGGTGTGATATTATCAATTTCCATTTTGCAAGTAAAGAGAGGAGTATGAGCCACAAAAAGGATAAGTAACTTGCCCAAGATGATGCAGAATAGGTACTAAATTAGTGCCTTTTTGATGAGTGCCTTTTTTTTTTTTATAATTTCCAAGAGAGTCAAAGAAGAGACATTGTTTATCGGGATGAGAGATTTTAGAGAAGTTATTACACAGGTGTTCAGTCCACAATAAGCCAGTCGAGTGGGGCATATACAGGGTCATGCAAGCTCCTTTAGAAGTCCTCCTTGTGCTGGAAGAGATGCAGAAAGTGAATTATTTTATTTCCCTTCTCAAAAATCTACTTAAAACCAGCACAAGTGGGACCACAAAACATAATAGTCCTGTTGTACTATTTCTTTTTTTGTAAATAAAAATTATGTTTCATAGGAAATGATGTAATCTGTGGTATATCTTCCTACAGGTAGCAGTTGGCTATTTCATAATGAGTTTTGGTATATGAGAATCTCTAGAAGTGTATGTACACATGTGCATGTCACTATTTCAGTGCATCTTTACAGGTACCATAGATTAAGTTGCCAGTGCTTATAGTTGAAGTCACTCCCAAAGGAAAGGTATTTTTAAAAAGATTATTTACAAAGAAAATTTTGCATTTATACTTGTTTTCACAGTAACATTTTCATGGAATGTTGGAGATCATATACTATTGGACCAATCAAATGATTATCTGAGCCCTGGTTGTATACTTACTAACCATGTGAATTTCTCCTATGTTATTTCTCCTATAATTACATTTCTTCATATTGAAAATGGAAACAATGACAGTTCCTACTTCAGACAAGTGCTGTAAGAATTAGAAAGGATTATGGCCAGCTTCATGGGCATGTGACCTGTTTATTTGCAAACGGACCTATGTTTATGAGGAACTACACTTGGTTTTATGGTCTGCTGTCACTGATTTAAAATTCTTAATAATTTTTAACAAGGCACCCTGCATTTTTGTATTAAAATGGGTCCTGCAAATTATGTAGTCATTCCTGGATAAGATTATTTGTGAAGTCTATAGCCCATGGTGTCTGGCACATAGACTAACCTTCAGTAATATGTCATCTATTACCAGTTTTGCAAAGGAGCTTTTAGTTTGTTGGATACAGCCAAAAAGTCCTATCTTCTGAACTCTTACAAGCTGGTCTGGATATTGAAGCTAATGGTGGGGTTCATACCATATGTCCTCATGCAATCAGGTCACACTCAGTTGGTAAGTACTACATTACAGCCCTCCACCTCTTTGGCCCATTTCTTTGTGATTATATATAGGATAAATTGTGAACTGTGGATGACTGCTAATCTGGGCTACAGAAACATTTCCCTATAAATATGAGCCACATAGTTCAATAAGAGGTATTAGATGTATTTATTATTATTTTTTTTTTGGTCTGAGAAATGATGGCTTTAGCTGATACACTGTATCAAGATCACTGTATCTGATTACTCCAGAAACACATGTGGAGATCTAACACTCTTTTTTGCTCTTATTATTTTACAGACTGTTTGAACTCCAGAAGGACCAACACCAGATAAATTATGAATGTTGAACAAGATGACCTTACATCCACAGCAGATAATGATAGGTCCTAGGTTTAACAGGGCCCTATTTGACCCCCTGCTTGTGGTGCTGCTGGCTCTTCAACTTCTTGTGGTGGCTGGTCTGGTGCGGGCTCAAACGTGCCCTTCTGTGTGCTCCTGCAGCAACCAGTTCAGCAAGGTGATTTGTGTTCGGAAAAACCTGCGCGAGGTTCCGGATGGCATCTCCACCAATACACGGCTGCTGAACCTCCATGAGAACCAAATCCAGATCATCAAAGTGAACAGCTTCAAGCACTTGAGGCACCTGGAAATCCTACAGCTGAGTAGGAACCATATTAGAACCATTGAAATTGGGGCCTTCAATGGTCTGGCGAACCTCAACACTCTGGAACTCTTTGACAATCGTCTTACTACCATCCCGAATGGAGCTTTTGTATATTTGTCTAAACTGAAGGAGCTTTGGTTGCGAAACAACCCCATTGAAAGCATCCCTTCTTATGCTTTTAACAGAATCCCTTCTTTGCGTCGACTAGACTTAGGGGAATTGAAAAGGCTTTCATACATCTCAGAAGGTGCCTTTGAAGGTCTGTCCAACTTGAGGTATTTGAACCTTGCCATGTGCAACCTCCGAGAAATCCCTAACCTCACACCGCTCATAAAATTAGATGAGCTAGATCTTTCTGGGAATCATCTGTCTGCCATCAGGCCTGGCTCTTTCCAGGGGTTGATGCATCTTCAAAAACTGTGGATGATACAGTCCCAGATTCAGGTGATTGAACGGAATGCCTTTGATAACCTTCAGTCGCTAGTGGAGATCAATCTGGCACACAACAATCTAACATTACTGCCTCATGACCTCTTCACACCCTTGCATCATCTAGAGCGGATACACTTACATCACAACCCTTGGAACTGTAACTGTGACATACTGTGGCTCAGCTGGTGGATAAAAGACATGGCTCCTTCCAATACAGCTTGTTGTGCCCGATGTAACACTCCTCCCAATCTGAAAGGGAGATACATTGGGGAGCTCGACCAGAATTACTTTACATGCTATGCCCCAGTGATTGTGGAGCCACCCGCAGACCTCAATGTCACTGAAGGCATGGCAGCTGAGCTGAAATGTCGGGCCTCCACCTCCCTGACATCCGTATCTTGGATTACTCCAAATGGAACAGTCATGACACATGGGGCATACAAAGTGCGGATAGCCGTGCTCAGCGATGGTACATTAAATTTCACCAATGTAACCGTGCAAGATACAGGCATGTACACTTGTATGGTGAGTAATTCTGTTGGAAATACTACTGCTTCAGCCACCCTGAATGTTACTGCAGCAACCACTACTCCCTTCTCTTACTTCTCAACCGTCACAGTAGAGACTATGGAACCTTCTCAGGATGAGGCACGGACCACAGATAACAATGTGGGCCCCACTCCAGTGATTGACTGGGAAACCACCAATGTGACCACCTCTCTCACGCCACAGAGCACAAGGTCAACAGAAAAGACATTCACCATCCCAGTGACTGATATAAATAGTGGGATCCCAGGAATTGATGAGGTCATGAAGACGACCAAAATCATCATTGGGTGTTTTGTGGCCATCACACTGATGGCTGCCGTGATGCTGGTCATTTTCTACAAGATGAGGAAGCAGCACCACCGGCAAAACCATCACGCTCCAACAAGGACTGTTGAGATCATTAACGTGGATGATGAGATTACAGGGGACACACCCATGGAAAGCCACCTGCCCATGCCTGCTATCGAGCATGAGCATCTAAATCACTATAACTCTTACAAATCTCCCTTCAACCACACAACAACAGTTAACACGATAAATTCAATACACAGTTCAGTGCATGAACCGTTATTGATCCGAATGAACTCTAAAGACAATGTACAAGAGACTCAGATCTAAAACATTTACAGAGTTACATAAAACAATAAAAAAAAAGACAGTTTATTAAAAATGACACAAATGACTGGGCTAAATCTACTGTTTCAAAAAAAGTGTCTTTACAAAAAAAAACAAAAAAGAAAAGAAGTTTATTTATTAAAAATTCTATTGTGATCTAAAGCAGACAAAATTATGTGTATTCCTCAGAACCTGTTTTTGCTGCACTTAATATTTTCCCACATCTCGTCCCTCCCTTCCTTGATTGCCATATTTTTCATAGGAGATCTCAATTCCCTAAAGAACTGGTCTAGGAAATTTTGTAAGAATTCTGTTACACTTTGAGATTTTTATGGTGAATTCTAGTGGTGAGATCCAGTCTATTTCGTCTCTGTTTTTTTTTTTTTTTTTCTTTTTTCTTTTTCCCTCATGCCCTTATGAAGTAGTCCAATGGGGAATGCAATACTAGAAATAGATTTTTAAGAGAGAATGAGGAAAAAACGCAAGATCGTATATTTTTCATGTAACAACCTGTTCTGTATTTATGAGGACCATTCTATGGAAAAGAAAAAAAAAAAGTAAGAAAACAACAGATTAATTTACATATGAGCATCTATAAAACCCATGACTTTTAAACAACTCTAGAACCAGAATTTGTAGTTCAAAAGCTAAAAATAAGATTATAAATAAAATATTGTTGGTTTTTCTGTACCTGGACAAAACTCATTTGTAGTATGGCTCAAATGTGAGAGACGTGAAAGTAATTAGATTTTTCTACTTTCTCAGAAAGAAAATACTACAGTATTCTTTAGTCATAACATCAATCTCTACAGGGTCCTGTTTGATGAGTTGACTTGAATTTTAGATCTATATTCAAGGAGGCTGTGGTATTTTTTCCTTCTCATTAGGGTTACCCTTTGTAGAATGGCCAGATTAAAAAAAAATGGTTTTGTGAAGTAAATTCCGTTCCACTTGGAAGAAAGTTTCAGTAAAATTTATTCACTATCTCAAATAAAATTTCATTGGCTAGATTAAATATGACCACAAAAGGTAAAAGTACTCTAAGTTATCTGGAGTTTGAATATTTGGTGCTGACTGTTAGCAAATTCAGTTTAATTTAATGATAGTTATTAAAGACCTACTATGTGCTAAACACTGAGTTTAGTATTGTTGGTGCACAACTGATAAGACCTGGTTCCTGCCCTTCAGTCACTCTCAATCTACCTGAAAAATGATTTAAGAAATAATCTCAGTTTATTACTGGGAGCCGGTGGAATGCTATGAATTGGAATCCTGAAGTTTCAAAATGTCAGGTTACTGTTATTACAGAAACTTTCTGGGTTTGCGGTTTCTTCCATCATTCAGGAAGAGCTGACTATCTTATTCGAAATGCAGACTGCAGATTTCCTCTGAAGGATAAATACATACCAGGAGATAGCAATGCAAATACAGGGATAATTGATTAAGGGTACTTTTTAAGGAATTGAGAAAATTTTAGGTAAGAGAACATATAGTAGCTTGCAAATAAATGTTGAAGTTGCTGGTTGTTGCACCTCAGCATTCTCCTGATATTTTAATATATCATGTGTATGACTTCAATCAACATCTGTGTGAAGCAAAATGAATATATGTACGTCTTATTAGTGGCCTTGAAACCTGCCACCGTGGTGGCAAAACAAGGATTGACCAAGCTGGAGAAAACATCAGCTTCTAATGGATGGGCAGCTCAGCTCCTCACACTTAATTCTGCAGGCTGGATCTCAAGCCAAGGTTCTCCAGGTGTGAAATACCATCATTACTAGCAAAATAAGTCAGAGAAATAGGAGGAAGGGACAGTAAATGAATAAGAACACATGAGAGTCTTCCTTGTATTTTACAATCACCAATTCCCTGGCTTTTTTCTTCCTCATCTTCTATCTCCCTTTACTAGGAACACAATTCACATTCTACATGAAGAAGAGTTCAGAAAAGGGAAAACATTTGGTGGCTGTCATTTGTTGAGTTATTCAGTATTGATATGCTTAATACATTTCCAAGCTGCAGATCACGTGCCACACAGGCGCGCACAGACACACACACACACACAGACACACAGACATACACACACACACACACACACCGAGAACAGTGGTATAAATCAAGAGGGAAAAGGATTCTGCCTTCTCACCAAACTCTGTCCTTGCTGATTCTGAAACTTCTTTCATTTTGAGCTTATAATTCTTATGGGGTTAGTTCCAGCATGCAATTGCCCTTGGCTATGAGGGGAGGATGAGCAGTTAGATAAATTCTATTAAACAGAATAAAAAAGGAACTCACACTAAAAAAGTTAGGTAGACTGTAAACCATGTGATTCTGTCCCCCAGGAGACTATAGCAGTCCTAACGAATATATCTTAGGAAAAAAATATTGATGGAAGGTTTAAATAAACAAAACTTGGCTTGCACAGTAAATTTAGAAGCTCTTTTGACAAAGGTCCTCATGGCAGGTTTTGGGGATGATGAGTAGATTACTATAAATCTATTACTTAAAGGAAACTAAAATGAATTCCAGATGTTTGCTGTTTAACAGTGTATTCACCTTGTATAACCTACTGGTCCTCAGCCCATCAGTGCAGTAGCTACACACTGTTACACACTGTGGACTGACTTGGTTCAGCAGAAAGCCCATGTGACTCTTCACATATCTATTTCCTCACTGCAAAACACAATTCTGTGTCCAATACTCCTTTTACTCTATACAACGGCAACCAGGTAGCAATATTTTTAAATATGTGCACCCAAAATATGCCATTTACAATGAACCAAGTTAAAGTAACCAAGTGATAATTTTAGTATATGTATACACATATATCCTACTAAAGATAGGAAGTTTGCTTCTAGAAAATATCAAAGATGCTTTTGAAAGAAGATTCTCCATTTACCTTTTTCTATTCGGAAATCTTACTTGTCTACATGTGGCTATAATCTCAGTCTCTTAAACTCTTCTGAACATGCCCAAATGCAGTTGTGTTGACAAAGTACTAGAAGGATTTGGTATGGCTCACACACAGAAGCACTGGTGTAACTTTAATCATTTCTCCTGATATTCCAAATTTTCTGGTATCAAATATAATCTTTTCCAAAGATTGAAATAGGTCATTTGAACATAGAACAGTGATCAGTATTTTTTGAGGAAGAAAATGTTGCTAGTCAATGATTGCTTTTAGGTCTTGTAATCAAAGAGTTAAAAATTAGGATATTATTTGAAACCTGTATGCTATGAAATTCTGAATATAGATGTACTGGAAAATAACTTGACATTGGAAGGGTTATTTACAAGGGATAAAAAAAAGGAAGAAGGCATTTTTAGAACAGGATTTACTGAAACAAGGGGAAAAATTCAGTGGGTGACCTAAGAGTATCCAACATTTCCAAGGTAAACATTCATTAAAGTTAAAAAAAAAAATCCCGTCTTTTATTTTGGGGAGATAATTTTCAAGATATTTAGATAAGTAGAAGAGTTAGATGAGTGCTTATAAATACAGTGAGGTGCTCTAAAGCAATATAATTTTTAAATAATGTGTTGCATTATATATTCGGTTCAGCTTACTAGTGTTAATAAGGATCTTGAAGAAAACGATATCATTAAATGTCACAGACATAGCATGGGAATGCCTGGGTAAGGAGTCATCTCCTCTAGGAAGCCATTCATCTGTTTCTTATAAAATACAGTAACACACAGTCAAATCTCTTATAAAAACATTTCCCCCAAAACTATATATTTATCATTATATTTAATTAGAATGTGATTCTGTACAACAGCTAGTTCAGATAAAAATAAGCCTAACAAATTGCCTTCCAAAAATCAAGCTACCTTCTTTTCTTTCTCTTGTTCCATAAGAAGAAATATGAATTCCTAAAAACTCTGTTAGGTAGGAAGCAGCTGCGACACCATTATCTTCCCATGCTTTGTCAGGATTTAGAACAAGATACATCTGGCTCCATGAGAGAAAAAAGAAATCTAGAATTAATGTGGCACACTGTCAATTAGGATCCAAATTTAGATACTGAATGAAGCATTCTCACAACACATACTCGATCATGTCATTTTGTTCCTTAAAGTGCTGCCAGCAGAACTTCTGAGATTTCAACCTTTCCTAAGACTGTTTGAGAAACATATACATATTATATAATTAAAGGTTATAACAAGTGTTTAGCAGTGGTAATAAAAACTACCGTTCATTTTGCTTTTGTCCAGGAGAAGTAGGTAACAAGAAGAGGGAGAGAGAGAGACAGTGTGTGTTGCAACAAGACAGACTATAAATGAAGCTATTTTAATGAAAGCACGTGATATTTGAAAAAATCTTTCTGTTTTGTCAATTTTTGTGTGTTTTTTGGCAGCCTGCTTGTACCTGTACGGGGATCCAAACCTTCGACCTTGGTGTTATCAACACCACACTCTAACCAACTGAGTGAGCCAGACAGCCCTGTACATTTTTTTATGTGCAGTAAATGAGCACATTCATACATCCACTGCACAAAATACAGAAAGCAAGGACCTATGAAACTTCAGACCAAGAAATCTTATCTTTCAGTGTTAGATTTAGTAATTTAATTTCATTTTCCAGATTATTAATGTTACACTTTACTATATATTTGATGCTGAATTGCCGAGTTAGACTTGTCCAGATGCCATCAATCTTGCCTTTATCTGGTTGCCAAAAGTAGTGAATATATGGCTTTTTATCCTGATGAAAGGAAAGATTCAATGACGTTTGGAGAAGGGCTTGTCTCAGTGGTGGCAGTAGAACCCATTCTAACTAATGTCCTCTAACCCTGAGAACATGCCAGAACATCTACCTCGTTCAGTTATCATGATGGAAACCCGTTATGGGTACCCTTAGCTTCTACTGTGTCTATATCTTAATAAGGCTTCTGAATAATAATTACTTGATTTCCTTACTTCTGCAGACCTTAATTCCACATTAAAAGAAGTAAAAGCAAAGTGGAACTCAGCAATTGCTATTTAAGAACAGTTGCTAATTTTGTAAAGCGTATTTTTCTCTAAAATAAATAAAAGAAATCTTAATCCCACTAAATATATTAAAACATACACAGGAATAATTATGATACATTTTATGGTATACACGTTTTTTTTAATGGTAGCTACTATAAAATTTTAAATCTAATAATTTGTAATATTAGAGATATCTTTCGTTTCTTTACTGTTGGGATCATTATGAAAACAGTAAATCTTAACAAAATTTGTAAAAGCCTCAAAAGTCAAATGTTGAAATGACTTCCAGGTCCTAGGGCTAGTTCTATTTAAAAGTAATAATAATAAAATTTTACAAAATGAAAGAGAGAATTAATAAAGTTTCTCTTTCCAGTGGCCCTCGAGCAGATGAACTCATGTTTGTAAAGATGTCTCTCAGCATAAATGGACATTAAGAGAATGAATCAGTTAATTCTGACCTTAAAAATGTCATGTAGCTATGTCTTCTTATCTGCAGTTTTCAAGAGTCTTGCAAACAAGTCATTCTAAAAAAAAATAATAATAATGGCAATGTTTACATGCTCAATTGCATTTTGGTTTTTCAATACATATTCTTACCCTATGTGGAAGTACACTTTATCTCTGGTTTCATTTCTCAGTATGCTTTCAGCTTTTCTAAGAGAACTACAAAATCATATTTGTCCCTCCTCCTCAACATTTAGTTATGCAATCTGTAGTTCAACCCTAAACAGAACTAGGGCAACTCATAGAAGTGAGTAAATTATTTCCTAGGCATTTTAGGAGTGGTGCCTCTTTATTTCTATTCTCAATCCAACTTAAAATACCTGATATTTTTATGATTAATATAACCTCTGCCTCCAAGAAGAATAAAGAATTTTACAATACTGAAAAATGCTTTAAAAGCTGCAAATAATACATATAATATATGTATAGTTTTATAAATACAAACATTACCATATTTTCTCTCAAAGTGCCAATATATAGAGATTATCAGAAAGAATATGCTGAGATAAAAATCTCAGTTATCGACCAACTTAGTTTTATTTTATTGGCATTATTATTAAACTCCTATAAAACTCAACTTATAATAAATCCTGAGAGTGATGTGCAATTGTTATTTAAAGCCATTTTAGTAAATATAGCAAGCAGTAATGTTAAGGAGTAACAAATCCACAATTAGATTAATGTCATAAGCAAACTATGGGCTTCTGGAAATTAGTGGGATACTTTAGGCATTCATCAGATAATTCAAAAATAAAAACTGTAGGCTTTATAGCTATGAAAAACTGCTTTTACCAGTTTCTCACTTTTTGAGCCTTGAAAGAATGGTAGGTGCATGTTTTAAATTCAAGTATCAAATTTTCCCTAAATAGTGCATTTGTCTATATGCAGAATTATTGATATCTTGAAGCCATAAACACAAAATAGAAAGGAAGAGGGGAGAAAAAAAAAAACAACACTGGCAAAGAGAGAAGTAAATGACAAAAGTACAAAAAATAATTATATTTTTTAATATATTAGAGTGGATTCATTCATATAGTAAATATGAATTAAGCAACCTCCTTAATGCCAGGCACTGTTTGAGGCTCTGGATACACAGCATGGAACAAAACCAAGTCATCCCCCCCATGATAGAGAGACCAACTCTTCCCAGTTTGCCCAGATGTTCCTGGTTTTAGTATCAAAAGTCATGCATCACAGAAACTCCTTAGTCCAGGGAAAAGCAAGATGATTGGTCACCTTCTTCAGGACCTTACTTTCTGGTAATTGTCACCTTGATTCCCTGACTCATTCTAATGTGCTTATCTCATTGATAATGACAATGCCAGTTAACACTGACCACAAGTAACCAATGGCCAGAACACCTATTCCTAACTTGAGCAAGATCATGAGGAGCAAATGCTGGTAATATCAAACTCACTAGAGTGATCTCTACATACCACTCTATGGAGTGCAACAGAAAGAGAGAAAGCACCGATTGCTTTCAAGGAGGTGTTAGAGCCTTGGAATGTCAGCAATCATATTATTCTCGCTACCACTTGCAGAACACCTACCCACATCCGTCCTTACAAGGTAGGTACCATTATTTCCATTTCAGGGGTGAAGAAATTGAGAGTAAATGTTTTCTGCTGCACAAAAATAAGAAAGAAAACCAAGGGTGAAAGAAGAGAATAGGAGTTTTTTGATGGCTGAAGCAAGCCTTGTTTTGGCAATGGCATTTATTATTCAGAACAGAAAACTCTTAACACTCTCCTCAGAATAGCTCATCTATTGTGTTCTGTTAGACCACATTCTCCTGGAAAAGAGACTTCTCTTTGGGGAGACTTTTTGGTGATCAGTGTTGGTTTTCCTCTTGTTAGGTCCAGTTTACTAATGAAATTGGTAGGACAACTTTGAAGCACTGGCTTGGTTAATGTGGCAATGTTTGAGATTTTTTTTTTTCTGTTGACTTTTATTGAATTCCTTAGAGAAATCAAATAGAGTGCATTATGGATCAGCCAGCATTCAAAGATGAAAATAAATTAATCAACACTTTTTATCACAATTATTCAGTTTTAGGCATTTTATTTTGAAGATTGCATTATGATTCACTTTTATATTCTAATCAAATGTCATTGATGGATGTCTTTAAATAACACAGTAGCTCAAAGATCATATTCTAGTCCCTTTCCATAAGAAAAAGAAAACCCCCTTTATTAACCTCAGTTGTTCTTTAACCTCTCATTATGTAAATTGTTTTCATGAAGTCAGTAAAATCATCCAATTCATCCTTCTTAGAATACAACACACTATTTATAATTGTCTAAACTATTCAAGAGTAAGCATTAGACTGCAGTAATTTTGTACTTAGCAAGTAGCTAAAACAGAGAAAAAACATAGGACATGCCCCAAAAGCCAGGGGCTTAATTTTTGAAAGCTGGGGACTCAACTCAAATAAATACTGAATAAAAAATATTTAACTTTCCTAGCCGAGTACTCCTGACAAATTTAAGCCCCTACACTTCAATATTTGTTAGTTATTTTGCTTACTTAGTAAAAGCAATAGCTTTGATAAAAAATGAATGCAATCAAAGTGAAGATATTATCAGAAAAATTATGAAGACAGGAGAGAATTAATTGGATGATATGACCTAGCATTGAAATGCAGCGGAGAGGCTTTCTCAACACATAAAGGCATGAGTGATAGAATAGGACAGTAGCTGTAGAACTTTGAATATGGAATGAGTGATTCATTTTAAATCTGTGATCCAATTCAGTATCTTTTCATTCCTAAATATATTTATTCATTTACTTATGAAACATTCATTGAATACTTGCTCTATGCCAACAATGAATCAAGTTGTCAGGGATACAAAGAGTAAGGACATCTTCTTTGCTTCAAGGAGCTTGCAGTATTACAAATACAGTATGAGAAACTGAATGGCAAGTCAGCACACATTATGCAAGCAGAGGAAAGGGCAAGAGACCTGCATTGTGTGAACTGAGGGTGGGGAAATCAGGTTTGCTTCTTATAAAAGTGATTCTTGGTTTGAGCCCTAACAGATGAATGGGTGTTAGTCAGGTGGTAGGAGGGGATATGTCAGCTTTCCCAACACAATGTACAGAAAAATTAAGGAACAAGCAACACCAAGTGTGATAAAGAGAATAGCAAGTGGATTGGTGTTGCTAAACATGCAATTAGGAAATTGCTAAAGACTAAGTTAAAGCAATTATTAAGACTTTGTATAATACATTGATCCTATTGAATTTAGCTTATAGATGAAGATGAAGTGTTAACATTTTCTGAGTAATTGAGTGGCATCATCAGATTTAAGCTTTGGATGGGTCACTTGCATGGCAAAAGAAGAAATTTTAAGGTGAACTTGACTGGGATAGAGAGAAGCCCATTTTGAAAGGTGTTTCACTACTACAGTAGAGAGATAATTAGTGGAAATTATAGCTGGGATATGTTGAAGGGTTCAATAAAAAAAAAATCAAGCTGAGTTAGCTGGACTTGTCCCATTGGATGATGAGGAGAGGTGAAAGAATCAAGGTTTCTTATATTTGTTAACTATTAAAAATATGGTGGAAAAAAAAAGAAAAGAAATATGGGGGGGGGCTGTTAGGAGATAATATTTATAGTTAGAAGCTCAGGTTAAAAAAAAAAAAAATTCCAGGTGGGATTGGGGGAGGAAGGCGATGTCTTCACTAGGTTTTAGGTATATGTGATTTAAATACCTATGGGAAATCCTGGTAGAGTAGCACAGCAGGAAGGTTTTCTGGACTAGCAATATTAATCTTGCAACCATCATATAAAATTTGCAGTGAAAACTGATAAAGTGAGTAAAACTATCCAGTGTGACTTATAAGAAATTCAGTGAGTAAAGGGATAGGACCAAGGAAATTAACAACGTTTGGTAGGTGGGGAGAGGAAGAGCAAACCATTAATTCAATGTCCATTAAAAACGTATTTGTTGAATCTTTATGCAAGGCCCTATGCCAGGCTCTGGGGTTATTACTTTCAAGATGAGTCCCAGCCTAGGAAGGGAAGACAAATGACACAGATAATTATTTAATTGCAGCTCTGATAACAACTATAAAGTAAAATTGCAGGGTAAGTAATTGATAATGCAAAATAAGGAAATTTGTTTTAGCCTGGGAAGTTTCTTTAAAGTAGTGGAAATAGAGAGATTAGTGGAGATTGATGTTAGTTCGATGGCGAAGAAAACAGAGGACAAAGAAAACTTCAGTCCTAGGAATTTAGACTTTATTCTGTAGGCAATAAAGTATCCATGGAAAAGAGAAATGCATATGGACCAAAATTTATATCAGAATGATTAATTGATGAAAATGAAATGGGGAATCAGTGAAGTTATAAATCCTATTCTAGCTAGGCTTCAAGACATGACAGAAAAATACTTTAGACTGAAAAAAATTAAAAAACTCTGTATTTTCTGATCTATGTCACACGAGTGGCCCACTATTAGTGGGGGATAAAGAAAATTTTCTGAAGAATCATAGATTCATGATCTCTGCATTCAGAACAGTTTATAATTTACAATGGCTTGAAAAAATAGGAAACAAATGCTTTTGATAAGTTTCCTGAATAGCTAATTAATCCATTTTAAGAGGTTCTTTCATCCCTTGCTATACAATGAGGTAATAAAATTTGCATTTAGTGGAAGAACAATGAAACATGAAATTCAAAATACTACAGAGTTCATTATAGGAATGAAATTAGGTTATCATCTATTAAATAACTTATTAATTGATGTCATAATAGCTCAGAGCAGATGAGTGCAGTTGAAGTTTTCCAGTGCAGTCAAATAAAAAATATGATGAATGAAAGAAATACAGGCTTTTAAACTTGTGTTTAGAACGTAGAAGATAATTCCAAAGGAAGTAGTGGACTCTCCAATGTGGAATGAATAAAACCTCTGGAGACCGGATTTCAGACAAGCATTTTGCTGTCAACACCAAGGCATAGACCAGAAGTGAGATAAAATATCTCTGCCATCTCAGGGGCCTCTTACTCAATGTTTAATTACATCACATGTATTAATGATCAAAGATCTGTAAGCTTTTTATACTGTCTTGGTACCTGTTCCAATAGAAATAATATTAAATTGATAAGTAAATGATGATGATTTCTAATTCATCTCTCCATAACATATTATTTGCAAGCTATCTGCTCATGCTGGTTTGGCAAAACATAGCGATATATATTTATCATACAATAATAAATTTATTTCTGTTTTAAGAAGTAACACTTTGAAAAAACACTTATGGTAGGGGACGTTGAACTTTCTTGCTGAGACATGATGACTGGGTTTACCTAGCTTGGCGTGCAGGTCAGAGTAAGACTAATCTCTTCTAATTATTAAGCAATGAACAAAACCAAACATCATGAACAGGTAATGTCACCTGGATCGGCATAATAAATGTTAGAATTGAAAACACGGTAGAGGCAAAAGGGAAAAACAAAGTAGTTTTTAATCACACGTTAAAAAAATGTGGGATCTTCTAAAAAAAATTACAATTTCTCAGTCTGTAAACCTAACACTAGCGGTTTGGACTCTCCGCTACTTTCTTTCTGGTTCTTTGGCTTAGTACAGCATCCAGGAAGAAGACTATCATTCACTTTATGCCTTCTTACCATGTTACAAAATGGAAAATTTTGTATGACATTGAGATAGATTACCTGTCTGGAGTTTATGATCTAGAATTTTCATATTTTAAATGATTAATTAAAATCCATTAAGCATCAAAACCATTCCTGTTTGTATTCAATGAATCAAATATATGTGTTGAATTTTCACTACCACCTTTTTTTTTTTTTTTTAATTCTTTTGGTCCTAAAAATCATGACCACAAACATGTTTGCAAAACAAATGATTTTTATTGTTCTTTGTTTTATTTTATACCTGGAAACATTTGTTCAGCTTTCCCATGGCTATGGAAAGTATTCTACGTTTTTAAATATTTGGTTTTTTGTGTTTCCTTTCAGTACATGGGACAAAATCTGTCTTTAATAGTCATAACTTCCTTGGATCAAGCCATACCCTATTGGATTTTCCCATTTGTCACTGAGTTAAAGTCACAAGAAATTTTGGAGTAAGCACAGTAGCCTAAAGGAAATGGGTAGAATATCATCAAACCATAGGATCTATTCTAATTCCAACTATTCACTTATTCTAGTACAGAATATTTTATTGTTTTAGTAGCCACCCAATTATTAATTATAATATCTTAGCCTTTATTTTGAGGATTTATGCATCTACATCATTAATAATAATTATTATTATTAATTATAATCTCAATAAAAATGTTATAGCTAATGCTTACTGAGTTTTCAGCTCACACCACTTTTAGGTTCATTAATTTGACTTTACATTCTTCAACTTTCCTGACTCTCCTCAATATTAAAACAAAGCACTATGTTCTTTTGAGAAAAATAAGGCATGAGTTTGAAGAATCTACTCCACGTAGGGAAAATTAGGAACAGAATTACATATTCTTTTTATTCCTCTCTTCCAATGCCAATTCTTGAGAAATAGAAACTCTATACTTTTTGTTTGCATAAAACAACCCCTTTATTAAATCCTGTTTGATAAATGAGGCTCTTAAAGAAAGAACTGGAGATAGCAGTTAATAAATTCATAATTTAATTTCACTCAGACTCTCTAAGGTCCATAAAAGAGAACGTGCTCCACAAAGCTAAATCACACTCAAAACATCTGGTCCTAAACAATTTCTGTGTCTTGGAAACTGTGTTTCAGAATTACAGAATCCTTTTGGTGACCTGAAACAAAGACCTTGATAATGTAGCCTTGAAGAAATTCATTAGAGATATAAAAGGAATAAACGTAAAAATCAGAGTTTATCATTTTTGCAAAGTTGATGCCAAGTCCTCCTCTCTTCTCAATATTTCTAATGACTATTTTACTAAACAGAGTTGAGTTAATATGGGCTTTTGGGACTTCACCTCGTGACCTTCATCATATTTCTGACAACCAGTATGTTCTTAGTCTGGAAATTCCTAGAAAATATCTAATGTGATGCATTTTACAGAGTTTTAGTTCACTTTGTTTTCCTTTAGAGTTTAGGGGTCTTGAGAAATGGAGAACTTGATGATATTATACTAAAACACAAAGAGATCACACATGAAGATGCAATGAATTTTAAAGTAAAATGCATAAACCATTTACCAAGTACCTTAGAATCATACCAGTGAATCTAAAAGGAAACTTTTGCAAAAACTTGGAAACTTTTGCTTCATGACTTTAAACTCTTACTTACAGTTTTTGGTATTTTCTTCCAAATATTCTCCTTAATCTTTACTCGTCTTTGACCTCAAACCACTTTTTAAGGGATTAGAAGATTCCAAGAGGCAGAATCTTACTTTTAAAAAAGTTTAATTGCATCAGAGGTTTGCAAATGACTAGCTGCCTACCAATGACAACTGCCAGTAAATAAAGTTTTACTGGGACACAGCCATGCTCATTTGCTTAATGCAATCATATATCATGTATCAACAATCCCAGAGTTGAGTAGTTGTGACTGAGACTGTATGTTTCAGCAAGTTTGGAATATTTGCTTTTTGCTATTTGGCTCTTTATAGAAAACTTGCTGACCCCTGGTATAGAAGATGAAAATTAATTAGTCTCTGCAATTGTGAGCAATAACTTACATGGTATTAAATAATTTGCAACATTTGGGCTTTGAAGTTCTATATCTGCATTCTTCAAGACAACCTTCCCTGTCACTATCCAATTTTTATACTGCCGTTAGTATATTATAGGTTAAAACAGCATGTTATTTATGAATAAGTAAAATTTCACATTGGAAGCTCCCCCATGACTTTGTCTTTGAGATTCCTTCAGTAATTCCTTGATTGCAGATTTAATTGACACCTTCAATAGTTTTTATGGTATCAGAGCAAGTTAACACGAATCTTATTAAAAGGAAAAAATATCCAGTGAGTTTTGATCAAGAAGTTTATCTATTCATAAAGAAAAGAATAAAGCTAATTCCTTGTAAATGTGTGTTCCCGAGAAACTTTTACATCATCCTATGCTGAACTTATGTTCATTAGATGCTTCAGTTAAATGCTGTTTTTCTGAAGAAATATTTATTTTGCTGTGTTGATTGATAATTTTTTTCAACTAGAATTATTAGGGGAATATAGTCAGTCCCTGAAAATAAAAAAGGACAGGTGTTCAGGCAACCATGACACACTTGAATGCCTTGATTATTTCTCTGTGGTAGATGATTTGTTTTATTGTCTGAAATAACACAATTAGATGTTGTGTTCTACTTCCATCTATAGTGACATCAAAGAGAAGATAAAAGAATAAATTAAGTTTGTTTCAAGTACATTTTGGGTAATAATTGCAGAGGATTTGAAAGTTGGCAGGCCAGTTGAAATGTGATCAAAATTCACTAAGACTAGTATCTAATATTTTGAAGATTGTGATTTGACATATATTTTAGTTTTCCTTTTTAACTTCCAAGTGCTTTTGAACAAGTTCCAAATCACCATTTAGAATAATGAGCAATAAGGAAAATTTCCTTTGCCTGGTAATAAAAGGGTATAGATAAGAAAAACTCCTATCCGGATTATTCCTCCATAAGGATTCCATCCTTAGACTCTGCTTCCCACTTAATGTCTAACTCAACCTTTCTTAGTTCTGACTGTACATTAGAAGCACCTTATGAGGTTTCTAAAAATAGTAATATTCAAGCTCAGTGCATACCTCAGAGATTTTGATAGAGGTGGTCTGAGGTGGAGCCAAAACATTATTATTTTTTTTAAAGATGTCCCGGTAATTCTGATGTACATTAGGGCTTAAAACTGCTAGTATAAATGCCTTAGTAACTGTAGGCAGATCCTCCAAAATGACAAACCCAAAGGGTTGTCTGTAGAAGCAAAGTACGAAGTTTCCGATGGAGGCTGGAATAGACTTGAAATAGCAAAGCAATGCATGGACGTTTAGATTACAATACTGCATGTGAGCAGACGACTAGAATCTACTTCCCAGGTGAATGTAATACCATACTTGTACTTGGTATACCATTTGCCATGCAATTTCACACTCAACCAATACTTGCCGATAGCTTAATGAATGTCAGTGAATGTGAATATAAACTGACTACGTGTGCAGAGCATGGTGATCAGTTATGAACTATGTACTTTTATCATAAGAATAAATTTAATTGGCTATCATAATCTTTGAGGCTAGAAGTAGTTAATACATTTCAGACTGTGAGTATAGTTGGGACCTGGGATATAGAAATAAAGTTATGATGAATCATTAGTGGACATCTTTAAGAATAAGGCAATCGATGCCTTTGCTGGGATAGGAAGGAAGCTTCACTGAGCATAAGAAGTTGAATTTCATAGATAACAAGCCAAGGGTTCCTCCTATCATGTGTCTGTCTTGGGGCAGAAGGAAGGTAAGCAGAATGTGGCAGAATGAGAGCTTTACCTCTCGCTTTAGCAATGTGATCTAATCTCGTGCTTCAGCTCCTGGATGATTCTGGTGAGACATATAGTGCGAATAATGTCTTACGGTGATCTTAGGCTAGAGGAAGAAAATAAGAGCTCCTCAAAATAGCTTTATTCTTTCACAAATATAATTAAGTGAATTCCAAAATCTCAATATTTTTTATCACCTTTTCTCATTAGAAAATTAATCTGTAGTCCTGAAAGTCATCCATCCATCCACTCATTCATTCAGTTCTATCTATAGCTATTTTCAAAATACTGTGTTTTTTCCAGATATATTTCATAATTAATGTGAAAAGTTCTAAATACTTAATCCTGTTATTATTCTTTCTTCATTTTTTAATTCTTTTCTTCTTATCTCCTCTTTTTCCTCTTTTTTAAGATTTATCTTTCTTCTCATCTTCTTTATTTTTTAAATTACAAAATTAATGCATACTATTGTAACAAAAAAACCAATACAATACAAAGATATGTAAAAGTGACACTTATCATGACCCATCTGACCTAGGTAACCAACATTAAAAGCCTGATTTATCTTTTCACATATTTAATTTGTTTAAACTACTGCCATTTTCTCCCCCATAGGGGACGTAATATTTTCTGGCAGCAATGAAGCCAACAGCTCTATAGTAAGGTAGTGAGGGACTTAAATGTCAGGTCCCTGGATTTAGAATGCCTTTTGAATTTTGCCTTCACTACTTACTTTCTAGTAAATAACTTAAGCTCCAAAGTCTTAGTTTCTTCATCTGTAAAATAATAATAGCCTAACTGCATCATGAGGTGGTTGTGAGGATTTAACGAGAGGTCATGTATATAAAGTATTAAGACTTGTATGGCACCTAGACAATTACAAATAAAGTATGACTTTTATTATTGATCAACTTTTATGATGGTTAACTTAACCATTTTAAGAAAGAGAAAATTTTCAGGTTCTTTTTCTCCAATCTGCACAAGAGATATTTTCCTGCTAAGATAAGAGAGCCCACAGCAAGGGTCCACAGGAGCTGAATGAAATCAGAGCTGTCATAGATTTATTTCAGAGAATTGCTTGACTTAAATTGAATGTGAATGTGTATTTTAAAATCATCCAAGGACATTCAGACCAAAGGTAGAAACTGCACTGATGGCAGTGCATAGTGATTATTTTTCAGATATTTTGTTTATAGGGGAGGAGATGGGTGTGAATGGGTGAGGTGAGGTGACTGGCTCACCTGAGTACATAAAAGCAGATCCAGGAGAAAATAAGGACCAGGCAAATCCTATGTACGCAAACTTTTCATTTTCTTAAGTTTTTCCTTGAAAAAAGTTTGCACATTACCCTTCCAGAGAGAAAGGCACCCATCGTGAAGGCACTAGATACTCTGTTCCATGTGGCTAGGTATAGATTGTATCCTCTAGGCTAAATATATAATATGTTCTTAATAAACATGGATAAGTGGATGGACAAATGGATGAACAGATGAATGGATAACTAGATATTTGAACAAAAGGTGGGGCCCCCCTCCTACTAAAAAGACCAAGAAAGGCCACACAGGGCTGGGCTTAAAATATGTTTTGCTGTGTGTCAGTGAGAATGTCTCTAAGTTTTCTCATCTCTTCAAATTGGGGCTTATAATCCCTCGGTGTTATGGTGCATAAATTACTTGATCTAATGTGTATGTGAAATATTTTCTCCACATTATACTTATTATTAAATAGGTTATTATTATGAAAATGAAATGGAGTGGTATGATGTACTATACTGGTTGAGCTATAATTTATATGGTCCTGGTACAATGTAAAAGAATATGAAATATTTACTTAATGAATAAGTGAAAGAATAAATGAGTGGATGAAAACAACTTGATGAAATTAAATCAGAGCCCAGCTTCTACGGATCACACAAAGTGAAGAATTACTGGTGAAGGACGACTATTTAGACAACAGCCATCAAATGACAGCTTTGGCCTAAATCCATCACCCTTCCCCATTTTTTATTTGTTTGTTTTTTGTATGGCTCATGTCAATACAACATTTATAGAATTTGTTTTCTCTCTGGCTAAGTACCTATGTAATAGCTTCAATTTTTCCTCTTGCGTCACAAAGCCTAAAATATTTATCTGGTTCTATATAGAAAACATTTGCTGACCCTTCACTGTACTATAAGCTCCAAGAATGCTGAGCCAAGTCTAGTATATTTACTATTATCTACTCAGCATCCAGCTCTCTGCCTGGGACATGGCAGACACTCACTCAATGACTAGTAAATAAGTAAATGTATGAATATATTCTCCACTCCTCAACACCACACGTACTAATATTCAACAGAGAAAATATTTGTCATCAGAGTTTGCAAAAACAGGCAATTTAAATTTTATCAAGATAGGAAAAGTAGTTTTAAAAATATGACCAAATTATTTTCAAATGTAAATTTTTAAAATGACATTTGGGAAACATATAATTATGGGAAATTATTTTCTAGTTATCTCTAGACATAGAATGTACTTCATTTTGTGGTTGAGAGTCTAGTTGTGTCTACTTCTATATGTGGCTATTGCATGAAAGATGATTTCAAGGGACATTAAAGTCTTCTTTCCAAGCACAGAGATTACCTGGGAGCTTTTGTCTTTTGTCTGGCCCTTTTTTGCTCTTGAAAAATTTTAGGTGGAGAGAATTGTATATTCAATTATACTAATAAAACCACAGAGGAGTTTTTCCAGCTTCACTCTGTGTAGTATTCACAGTGTGGAAAGATTTCCACTTAATATGGTTCTCTGGACTGTAAGAACTGTGCAACTTAAATGCTTTAAAGATTCTAAATATAAGTAGAACAGAATCTATTTAATTGCATGTGCCCTTTATTGCTATTTATAAAAGCTATCAGCCTCTATTTTCATATTTCTTTCCCCCATTGTTTTTGTGGTTGAAAATTTTATTTTTTTATCTTATCCAATTTTCCAGTCTTTTAATATAAATACTTCAAATGTTTTTTTGAAGTAGGCAGGATAGCCATAATTGTTAAGTATGTTATGAACTGTTTACGATCTTGCTTCTGAAACATATCTGAATTAAATAATTATTTTTCTACTCTGAATCAGAAAATCAATATATGCTTATATACAGGTGCTGCCCCGCAACATTCATGAGATTCAGGATAAGAATACTTATGGAAGGCCACATACCATATATCTAAATAGTTACAAGCTATAAATAAACCAATATACATTCTATTTCCCCACATTGACAAAGATGCCTTTATTCCAGCCTGAAAGGCAGGTGTGAATTTGGCTTGTTTGGACTCCTGAAATGTGGTGGCTCAGGGACAGCCATGCTGAAGGCCTGTCACCTTCTCTTCTTCCTCCCCTGATCTGCCCAGCTCTGCCAGGGACCACAAATACAAAAAAAAAATCCCAAATCCACCATTCTACCCCTTGACCACCCTACAGGCCTTGGAGTTTGCCGTTGTCTGCTTTAAATTGGCTCATGTATGTTTAGATAGAAAAATATAGGGTCTTGAGGAACTGGAGTGGGACTAAAATGTGGGTGCTGTCTCTGGTGGTCATGTTCTTTCGATGCTGTGGTTTTCTCACTCTGTGGGAAGGCATAACCAGAAGACCAGAATAGGCCCTCTAAATCCATGGGACTTTGGCATGGGATCCTTTTGCACATGCATAAGGGTGGTACTCTTTAGGGTAAAGGAAAGAACATTGACATGGAAGTCAATTGCAGGTTCGAATCTCAGCTCTGACTCTTATTAAGACTGTGACCTCAACTCTCTGAGCTTTTCTTTTTTTAATCTGCCTACTTTCTTGTAAGTTTAGTGTGAGCTATAACTAAGATAATGAATGCAAAGAATTAGCACAGTGCTTGATGATCAGTAGATATTTTTAAAATGTTAGTTTTTTTTATTTTTATTTTTATTTTTTATTTTTTATTTTTTATCATTGTGCAACTAGTAATTTTAGTAAATGAGTATAAAATGCCCAAAATTGTTCCTGGAGCAAGATAGTATAAAAAGGATTATATAAAAAAAATTGTTGGTAGCTATCAAAACAAGCAAACAAAAACACATAGAGTGCTTGTGATGTGCTATGCTAAGCATTTCACATAAATGACCTCAAATTAACCCTGTGAGTTCAGCATTTGTTCCATACTTTACAGATGAGTAGACTGTATAGACACATGGTTAAGTGAGTTAGAAAGTAGTAGAACTAGAACTAAAATTCAGGTCTAACTCCAAATCGCATGCTTCTAGCCATTTATAAACTCAAGAAGTTTGGTACAGTAGGACTGGAATAAAGCATATCATCAAGAAAGCATTAAATAATTAATTTTTAATTTCAGTATAGGAAAACCCAGCTATCAATTCTGAACAAAGAGGTGGCAATAGATGTTTGTTAAAAGTCATTATTTTTAAGTTAAAATATATTCTTTTCTAGAATGGATTTTTTTCCCCTGATAGATTCGTACAAGACTGCTGTGAAGAAGTCACCAAACTCCATTAACCTTTTAAGTTAAGTGTTGCATCCAGGCTTAGTTGTACAGAGACAAATTATGCAAGAGACTAAATCCAGTACTACAATTTTAAAGTGAACACTAATTTTAACAAGTACTCCAGGATAATTCTTATAAATACTCACTTTGACTCTTGAGTTTTTCTCTGATTTAATTGGTTTAGGGGAGGAGCCAATTTGTTTTTAAACTGCTTTCTAGATGATTTTAATTTTGCAGCCAAGGTTGAGAACTCCTGGCAGGATTAATGTTTCTCTTTAGAATAGGAAGACATCAGATGGAAGGTGATTTTAAAGTACTAAAGATTGCCAGATTAATTCAGTGATTCAATTTATCAAGCCTTAAGTGTTGTTCACTGCATGCCAGGCACTGTGCTTCTAAGTGGGGATAAAGAAAAAACAGGCAGGACACCTGTTTTTACATATTATGAACCTAAAGGAAGAAACCTATGAAGAACTAATCATTCTAGTGTTAAAAATGATATGAAATTGAAGAAATAGAAAACATTATTTACAACCACATGCATGGAGGGATATATTTTTAAAAGAGATGAGGCTGTGTTATGCTATTACAAAACAAAACCCTAGGGAGAAATGCTTAGGACAAAAAAAAATAAAAATAAAAACAGTAGTGGTATTATAATTTTTAATAGATTTTTTCAATAGATTTATTGACCATTGATTTTCTCTTTTATTGATTTTACTTCATTGATTATAAATCTTTATGCACACTCCTCTGCATGATTCATAGCAGGATGCTTTAGTCTTACTAAATCGGGAGGCTGCTTCAGCTTTTGTGATGATGTGAACTGAAAGCTTTTCAGGAACCTCAGTTTTCAAAGCTCTGTATATAAGTTCTGACATTTGACTGGATTCATCTGCTTGCTTTTCACTTTTTGATCAATTGATACCTAGTTTGGATTGCTATCTGGCTGTGTTGGGACATGTTTGATCTTGGAATAAGAGTGCAATAATAAGTAAATATCCCATGGAGCTTTTTTGGTTCTACTTGGTGAAATATCTCTTTTATCATCAGGGTTCTTTGATGTAGGTGATCCCCTGGTCTTTTGATGTGCCAAATGCCCAGAATGAGGGATGATCCCAACAAACCAGTAAGTGCAATTTTGGCTTTGTGGAGATGAAGAACTATATGACTTTTAGGTAACTGAGAGCTACATACACATGCAAAGCTAGCCTCCAGTTTCACTCTTCTGTTATATTCTGAAATTGCTCTAGTAGTATAAATTAGCTAATAAACCATTGGTTTTAGATTTATTTCTTATAAAGTAGTCATTTTATTTTCCCGTGAGTCCTACAACTCATTTTTATACATTTTTATGATGGTTAATAAAATAAGCCCTTTTTAGTTTTTACCAGTACTTTATACATTTATTAACAACTATGACAAAAGAGTAATGAATATGCATTATGGGTTAGGGTGTACAAGACATAGACACAAATGTAAAATATAGAGGAAATTCTAGTGGTCTAGATGTCTAGTGAGAGATATTGATGTCTACATGTGCTAGTTGCTTTTGTGCTGCTGTAATGCAATACATGGACTGAGTAATTTATAATTAGATATTTATTTGTTTCATGGTTCTGGAGGCTGGAAATTTCAAGATCAAGGAGCTGCATTTGGTGAGGCCCTTCTTGCTACATCATCCCACTGTGGCAGTCAGAAGGGCAAAAGAGCATGAGCATGAGAGAGAAGGAGAAAGGAGGCTCAATTCATCGTGGTGTCAGGAACTCTCTCCCTAGATAAGTAAAGCACTCCTGAGATATTTGCATTATTCCATTTATGAGGGCAGAGCCTTTATGACCTGATCACGTATTAAAGGTCCCACATCTCAACACTGTTGCATTGGGGATTAAGTTTCCAACACATGAGATTTGGGGTACATATTCAAACCATAGCACTATATTACAAAAAAAAATACACAGGAAAGTCTTCCATCCCACAGTTGGGGGGGACAGATAAGACTAAAGAAAATAACACTTAAAGAATAATAGGTATAATGAGGGTAATTGAGGGAGAAAAGAGGAAGTGGAGTAAGGATGGATGAAAAAGTAGTAAGAAAAATGGACAGAAAAATGGAGGAACATGAAATGTTTCAGGCAGGAGGCATATGCTCTATTAGTATTCAAATACTTGACCCAATGAGCAGTATATTAGCTATCGATTGTTGTTTAAAAAATTATCTCAACCCTTAGAGCTAAAAACAGCAACAGCAACAACAACAACAAAACATTTATTATTTCACAGTTTCTGCAGGTGAAAAATCCAGGCACATCTTAGCCAGGTCCTCTGTTTTCACTTTCCAATAATGCTGCAATCAAGGTGATGGCCAGGGCTTCAGTCATCTCAAAGCTTGAATGGTGAAGAATCTATTTTCATGCTCACTCACATAATTTTCTGCATGATTCAGTCCCTCATCAGTTGTTGGGCTGAGGGCCTTAGTTCTTCAGCTTTTTCAGGTTGTTGGCCAGAGAAATGAGTTCCTTGCTACATGTGCCTCTTCGTAGAGCAGCTCACAGTATAGTAATTGGCTTCCGTTAGGGTGAGAAACTAGACAGTAAGGCAAGCAAGATGGAAGGTGGTCCTTTTGTAACTTAATTTCATAGGTGACATCCCATCTTTGCCATATTCCCTTTGTTATAACTGAGTCACTAAGTCAAGCCCACATTCAAAAGGAGGGAATTATACAACATCCTGAATACAATGAGGCTGAGATGATTGGGGCCATTTTAGAGGCAGCCTACTATAGACAGTATAATATATTTCAGAAACTGAGATTAGTATATGTTTGGAGCAAAGACAGAGAGAAAGTGAAGTGAAATTAGACTGGAGAGCTAAGCATAAACCAGATTGCAGAGGGGTCTGGAAATCATGTTAACGATTTGGTGTTTCATTGTAGAAGAAGAGTTTAATCAGGGAATGGCACTAACGTATCTGCATTTTAGAAAGTAACTTTGGTTAGTGTGGAGACTGGAATGTGCTGAGTTGTGTTTGGAGTTGTGCTGTGATAATCCAGCTGAAATAAGATGGTGGTGATTTAAAGCATTAGAATGGGAATGGAGAGAAGCGATTGGATTCAAGATATTATTAGGCTACCAATTCAAAAGATATAGCATTGAGTATATTTTAAGCATGCAAGGGAAAGAAAAATTAAGGATGAAACCTAGCTTTTGGCTTGGAGAGGTCACTGCAATGTAGTCACTGATTGAGAAAACGAAGGAGTGAGTTTGGATGGCAGAGAAGGTGGCAACTCATATGAGGTCTGTTTGAATTTGAAGAACTGTGAGACATGAAACTGAAGATAGCCAGTAAACATTTGAAAACATGTCTGGAGCTCAGAAGAGAGCACTGGGCTACAGTTAGGTATGGGAAAGTCTCCAACATAATGGCAAAAATTGATGCCATTGCAGTGGATTTCAGACAGAGGGATCGGCATCAAGCAGATGTGTGCCAGTGTAGAGTGTTTTGACAATGGGAAGTAAAAGTTGGATTCGGTTAGAAAGTAAGACAGTAGACTGCAAAAAGGCCAGGTTATGCAAAGCCTTGAAAATAGCAGTTAGACAGTTGGACCTTTTTCCTTTATGCAAATTAGAGATATCTTTTTGTTTGTTTATTTGTAAGTATATATATATATATTTGAATGAGAACAATATAGTTCCATATATTGTAGATAAGCAGTTCGTGAGTGTGATTTGTGTGTGTTTGTGGGATGTTGCTGGAGTCTGTGTTCATGCTCATACAGGCCAAGCAAAAGAAAAACTTTCAGGTAAGAGACATTGAAGACTCTAAGGTTAGTGGTTATTAGACATGATGAGAAAATATCAGTATTGGAATCTCCTGCATTTGACTAAGAGGGTATGTTTGTTTTGGACAGTGATGAGTAAGAGAGAAGAATCATACTTAACAGCAAGGTCATATAGGTGGAGCAACACGGTTGCAGTGAAGCATTCTTTCCTTCAAAAAGACCAGATCAGTTTTATGTCCTCTTTTAATGTTACAAATGTCTGATTAAGCTCACTGGATCACCGGTTCTCTAGTTATTGACTGTTTTATTAAAAATATGGTCATCTTCAATATAGAAACTGTCACTAGATTCAGAGCAAATATTTGCAAATTCGGGGATTAAACAATATTATAAAAATTAATAATTACATTTTTCCTTTGGTTCACAAAGACGAAATTACAATTTTAAATCGTATATTGGTGGCTGGGTGGTTAGCTTACTTGGAAGAGTGTGGTACTGATAACACCAAGGTCAAGGGTTCGGATCCCTTACCAGCCAGCTGCCTAAATAAATAAATAAATAAGTGATGAATGAATGAATGAACAATTAATTAATTAATTAATTAATTAGTAGTATCCTGGTGTTGTGATGTAATAAAACAGTGCATGGTTTTCAGTGGATGCAAACTTTAAAAAAAAAAATTTAGTACTATACACATCACTTGGCGTAAATAAAAGCCTTGGAAATGCAGTTAATTTCCAGGGCTAATCCTAAGAAAACAGAGAAGAGGCAGAGATAATCCAAAAAGACCAACCACAAAATGTGCTTAGGGTTTTTAGATTTGGTGGTATGGGAATGGTTAACACCTTGACTAAATAAACACAATAATTCTGGAAAGGTAAATATTTTGGCAAGGAAATTAGGAGTGCTTCTGTCCATGTTTTTGCTTCTCAAAATTATTGAACTATCGCTTTAAATTTTTTCACCTTTTAACTTTTGATTTTGAAATAATTTTATACAAAAAGTCATAAGAAATAGAAGAAATTCCCATGTACCCTTTATCCAGCTTTTCCAAATGATAACATTTTATATAAGCACAATAATCAAAACTAGGAAATTAACATTTATGCAATGCTATCTTAAATTTGTTAATCATCCAAGTAATTTCTATTTTTTTGGACCAGGATCCAATTCTGAATTTCTCATTTCAATTAGTTTTCGTGTTTTCTCAGTCTTTTTTAATTTAGGAGAGGTCTCACTCTCTTTCTTTGTCTTTCATGAGCTCTGTAGTTTTGACTGGCCAGTAATTTTGTAAAATATCCTCAATTTGCCTGATGTTTTCTTATGATTAAATTCAGATTATAAATTTTTGGCAAAAAATACTAAAAATGATGTGTGCTCTTAAATGTTGAGATTTTTGAGGGATCCCGTTTATTAATCATTATTCTGTGAGTTTTAACACATGGAGAAATAGATGTTGGAGTTACATAGAGATCAAAACATATGCTAAATTATTTATAAAGCTGAATTAGATATAATAGACGTCAGATTTGAATCCTTCCTCTCCCAAATTGAGCCAGTCACTCAGGTGAAGGCAAAGCTGGTAGGTAAACCCACAGGCCTTCTCACGCAGGGGCAGAGACTGTCCAGATGTTTTACTCTATGGAGGAGAGAAGCAAACTTCAATACTTTGCACTTGCCCAGTAAAACCCATGGGTCAGTGCAAGTTACACTATGGTTGTGTTAGCCTATTTTGTGCTGCTATAAAGAGTATCTGATTCTGGGTAATTTATAATAAACAAAAATTTATTGGCTCATGCTTCCAGAGACCATAAAGTCCAAGACTGAGGGGCCAGCATCTTGCGAGAGTCTTCTTGCTGCAACATTCCATGGTGGAAGGGCAAAAAGAGGGTGTGAGAGGGAGAGAGAGAGGCAAAAGGAGACCAGACCCATCCTTTAATAAGAAACCCACTCCCGTGATAATGAACCCACTTCTGCAATGACATTAATTATCCACTTTGCCCTCATGCCTAAGCACCACTTCCCAACACGGTTACATGGAGAATTAAATTTCAACACCAGCTTTTTAGGGGACACATTCAAACCACAGCACTGGTCACCAGAAATGTTCACCAAATATGTTTCCTTTTGCTTTTAGGCATCTGGTAAAATTGCACTTGTCTGCCCCCATGGAGTTAGGTATGGCCCTGTGATTTGCTTTGGCAAATAGCATGTGAGGAAATGTGGCATGTTTCATTGCATGAAGAAAGATTCCTTACCCTCTGCCACAGTGATGGTAGCGACTGGGCCCCCGTGGGTTCCTGAGTGTGGGAGACATGGAACAAGATACCAGCTGATCTACTACTGCCTTATAGGATTAGTGAGAAATAAACCTTTGATGTTTTAAACTTCTGAGGTTTAGGAGGTGGATGTTACTATAACATGTCTTTGGCATTGCAAGATCAATCAATTTTCAGCCTGTGGGGAGTATTTTTTTCTCCAACAAAGAGAAGATAACTACTGATGAAAGTTCCAATTTAATGGGGCAGCAAGGACTTTGCATGGGAAAATTTCCCATCCCCAGAAGACAATAACAAACACATAGTAATAATTATATTATAAAAACTAAAATAATATCAATGGCTGCTAACATCTGTGAGATATCTATTACATACCAGTAACTAAGGGGCATTATATATGCATGGTCTCTTTTAATTCCCACAAGAACATTATGAGGTAGTCAATTGTGTTAATGAATAGCTGAGGCTTAAAGGTGTTAACTCTTTTACTCAGATAATAAGAGGTGAAACTGGAATTCAAATTCACTTTTATTTGACTACACAGCCTAAGCTCTTATCCACTATGCTATACTTTTTTTTTTTACATAGGTTTGGAGTGAAACATTTGTATTAATATATTAATATCTGGGCTATTTAGCTTTTAAAAAAAAAGTCTTAAAGGAGTTAAAGATAATCGTCCATGATTCATGAATATGAAATCTTCTTTGGAACATTATGTAGTGTTCTTATTTTGTGGGGATGCTACAACAAATGACCACAAACTGGGTGGCTTAAAACAAGAAATATTTTCTTCCGAATGCCAGAAGTCTGAAATCAAGGTGTCTGCAGCACTATGCTCCCTATGAGGGCTCTTGGGAAGAATCTTCCTTTGATTTTTCTTAGCTTCTGGTGGCTTCTAGCAATCTTGGCATTCCTAGGTTTATACTGGCATCACTCCGATCTCTGCCTCTATCTTCATAAGACCTGCTTCTCTGTGTGTGTCTCTGTATTCTTCTCCTGTTTTTATTAGGATACCCGTCATTGGATTTAGGGCATACTGAAAACGATAATAGCAGTATCATTAGTCCTATTTTTACATTATAGACTCTTTTGCCAAGCTTCTATGGGAGACTGTTTTAGGGGCAAGTAGGCCATGGACAACTTTCTGTCTTACTACTTTTAGTGAGTTGAATTGTGTCCTATAAAATTTAGGTCCACCTAGAAACTTAGTTAGCATGTAACCCTTACTGGAAGTTACAGCCATTAGTAAACACATGGTTGGATCTTGTCAATGTGGCCATAAAGAAACAGATCTTTCTGTATCACAAATTTATTTTTGATATTTGATTAATTTCAGCAGTACATTTGGCCTTCTTTGTTTTGTATCTATATATGTATGTGTGTGTGCACACATATATATTCTTTTTTTTTCCAGAATTTTCAGAATGGGGTTAAAAAAAAAAAAGACATAGAAAATCAAATTTCAAAAGATTTTAAAGTACAAACCACTAACTGACTTTCAGAAGTTTTTAGTCATATCCTTATTTATATTTCTGGTTTGAACTTGCTTATTTCTACATGCATGTAAGAAGTGCTTACTATGCATGGTGCAATGCACAAGATTGCAAGGATGAAAAATGGATGCCCTAACTGGGAGCGGAATATAAGACAAACACTAATGAAGGACTAAGAATGGTCCACAAAAGTAGAATGTCACATTTTCAAGAAAGTAAAAATACGTTATCAAAGAGATTCACATGTGGGATTAATGGATAAGAGTTTTCACAGATAGAAGAGATAAGGGATGACCTTGAGTATAAAAGGAATTGTGAGCAAAAGCATGGACATTGGAAAACTAATGGGGTTTTGGACTCAGTTTGATCTTTGTGTTTGGCAGCATCTTGCAGAGCTGTTGGTAAGGGAGTTCAGCAATATCTTAAGGGCCGTGAATGAGAAGAGACAAAATTCATCCTTAATTTGGTAGATATTGAAGAGCTGGTAAGTGTGTGAGCAGGTTATTGTCGGAGCTGTAATGTAGGAAGATTAATATGGCTGCAGGATGTTGCCTTGGAGACACAGAAAGCAGTAGACCAGTGAGAAGGCTATTACAACGACAGAGCAGAAGTATTATGAAGGCCTGTATTAGGGTAATGTAGGCAAGAATGATCAAAATATGAGGGGCATTGAATGTAGAATCTATGTGATTTGGGTATGTGATTAGATAAAAGAGGAACAGGAGGAATCAAATCTGCGTGACTGATGCTATTAACAGGCATTTTAAGAAAAATGTGACAAATTCTGTTTTGGATATGATGGATTTATCGTATCAGTGGCCTTTGGGCAAGATATCCAAGTACTGCATTAGAAATGCAGGACTGAGGTCCCTGAAAAGAGCTAATTCCAAGAAAAAGAGATGCAAAAGTCCAGAGGAATACATTTTGAATTAATAAGTAGATCCTATTCAAGTAATCAGGCTTTCAACTTTATTAAAAGCTTGAGGAGACTTGCTTACTTTCAATTTGCTGTGACTTCTAGTCATATCTTGGTGGTCTCTTCACAGCTTGTCTTTGATTTAATAAAGACCAGCATTGCATTATTTCCAGTATGATTAGGGTAGAAAATATGTTTAACAGAAAACCTGTTCTTGGGCAATTTTCCAGTTCAATCCACAAACCCAAGATGTTCTGATATGCTTTCTAAACTTTAGTTGCTCATCCTAGCAAGCAGGGATAGATATATTGCCTGTTAATCTTCATATTCAACTCTACTGTTCTTTCTTCCTTAAAGGAAAATGATTTAGGGTAGTAATATGAAAGGAAATGAACTAACATGATATAAAAAATGGTGCATAACTTGGAACCTTAACTAAGTTCGGAGTTGCTGCTGATTACTTTCCGATCTCATTCTTTATTTGCAAATGCCACTGCCTCATGGCCACTGAGTTCTTATTATATTATTGCATCATTAATCATTATAGGAATCCCAGTACAGCTCTAGGATAAACACAAGCATGCTCTATCTTTCACTTGCATCTTGCAATGTCTCTCCTTTCCTTCATTATCGTACTGGAGCTTGCATTTAAATAGTTACTTGTTTCTGAAATATTTTCAAAGTGCTTTATGATCACTGATGTGAAAATCTCTAGGGAGAAAAGCAACAAATATTTGGAACTGCATTGGAAGGTGAGTTCAGAGATGGGAATATAAAGCTTCAGATCCACTAGAATGGAGGAAGATTCTGTCAGTTAAATGAAATCATGTTTGTGTTTAACAAGGCAGTAAAAGTGCGATATCCCAATGAAAAATGAAACTTAATATTAAATTAAGTCTTCTGGTCCCTTATGCATTTTAAGTGTAAGGAAATTAAGGGTTTATAAATTTGACCTATTGAAAAACAAATAAGATTTTATGGACAATATTTAGTCAACACATTTTGTTGACCAGAATTTACTATGTACTAGGTATGATGTTAGGCACTTGCAATACATTAGCAAATAAACTGGAAAAGATTATTTTCATCCAGGGAAAACAGGTACTAAACTATAAATAAAATGAACAAATATGTTATATATTAAAAGGTAATAAATACTTTAGGGGGGAAAGTAGAACCAGATAAAGGATATTGGCTGTACAGTGATGGTGTAGTTATTTTAAATGGGTGGATCAGAGTAGGTAACACTAAGAAAATTATAATGATAGAATGAAAGGAGAGCAGAGTTAGCTGTGTAGATAATGGAGTTGGGGGAACATTTCAAGAAGGGAATAGCCAATGAAAAGGCATAGTGTAAAAGCCACAATTCATTATGAATTCTACCTTCCTTTAATAGTCTTTGCCTATGCACAGAACATCATCTCCACTCACCTAAAATATTTAGAAGAAGAATTACCTATATTTAAGCTCTTTTATTCTAGAGCAGTAATTGATAGTCTGTGCCCATTGGCTAATTCTGGCTTATCACCTATTTTTCTAAATAAAGTTTTATTGGAAAATAGTCACACATTCATTCACACATTGTAAGCAGCTGCTTTCATGCTACAATGACAACATTGTACTGCAACAGAGAATATATGGGCTACAAAGCCTAAAATATTTACTTTGTGGTTGTTTTTAGAAAATTTTGCTATCTCCTATTACATGATATTCAAAAAATGATGAAATTAATAAACTGGAACCCCTCTAAGGTCCTTTAGACAAGAACTATGTCCTAAATAGGGCACCATAATTTTCAAACAATATTTGAATACTTTCTCCATCAATTTGTGTAACCTTTAACAAATTACTTAACTTCCTTAATCCTGGGTTTTCTTCAATAACTACTTCATAGAGTCAAGGGAATTGAACGAGATGATGCATTTAGTGTGGCAGCACAAAAATGATTTGAATCATCTAGTAAGACACTTGAATCTAAAAATAATATAACTAAGTGCATTCATTTCCTATTGTTGCGATATAAATAACCATAAACTTAGTGATTTAAAACAACACATTTGTTATCTTATGGTCTAGAGGTAAGAAGTTCAAAATGGATCTCACTGTTGGCAGAACTGCATCTGAAGGCTCTGGAGAAGAGTCTCTTTCCTTGCATTGTCCACATTGTACAGGCTGTCTGCATTCCTTGGCTTGTGGATGCTTCCTTAATTTTCAAAGCCAGCAGTATAGCATCTTCATATGTCTCTCTGATTCTGACTCTTCCACCTTTCTCATCTCCTTGTAAAGACCCTTGTGATAACATTGGGTCTGCTCAATTGATATGATATTATCTTACCATCTCAAGGTCAGCTGATGAGCAGCCTGTATTAGTCCATTGCTGTTGCTTATAATGGAAATATCTGAAACTGGGCAATTTGTGGAGAAACAGTATTCATTGCTGACAGTTTTGGAGGCTGGGAAGCCCAAAATCCAGGGAACACTTCTGGTGAGGGCCTTTTCCTGGTGGTGATTACAGTGACGTAGGGTGCTACATGGTGAAATGGCAGAAGCAGAAAAAGACCTAACTCCTTTTTCCTCCTTTTAAAGCCCTCAGAACCATGGCCATGACCACCATCAACTTATTAATCTGTTTACTAGGGCATGGTCCTCACAATCTAATCACCTCTTCAAGTCCCCACATTTCAATCACCGTAATAGGATTTTCCACCTTCTTAACATTGTCACAGTGGGGGCCAAGCCTCAGTGAGTTTGGGGAGGACATCCAATCCACAGCACAGCCTTAATTTCACCTGCAGCCTAATTCCCCTTTGTTATATAATCTAACATAGTCACAGGTTATGGGGATTAGTATATGGATATCTTTGAGGGGCCGTTATTCTACCTACAACACTAAGGCCCACAAAGTATCTTTGTGGTGAAGTCCACTCAGCTAGTGACCTGTAGAATCGAGACTAGGGCCTGAGTTCTCTAATATTTGTTGAATGTTGAAATTTCTTTCGAATTTTTTTATGTTGCTTTCAGTAGTAGAAGACATTTGCTTAATTTCACAGAAGGCACTGAAGCAATACTACCTTGATAGGAGTATCTTCCTCACAAAAAAAAGATTCTTAATTTTAAGTCTCTTATCCATCAGGACCTCATTAGCATCTGGAGAGATAGTGAAGTCAAAAAGAAAAGGTTTACTAATGCTGTAGGATATTCTGTGCTTTGACTTGAGTAGGCTTTTTTCCTCCTAAATTTTAAAGAGATTAGACAAAATAGGTCAAATATTAGCATAAAGGTGAAAAAAAAAAGGATAATGGATCTATACCTCTTATGAACACTTAAAAATGATTACCTCCAAAATAATGGGGATATTCTACATGGAGCCAGAGGCTACAAGTTCCCTCCCTACACCATACCCGTTTTCCATTCTTATACAGTAATATAAGGCCTACCTGAGCACATGGCTACACAACCAGGCCCATATTGCAAACTCTCCCTTGCCCATGTTCCCATGTGGCCATGTGATGAAAGTCTGTCCAATGATATATGAGCAAAAGTGATGTGACTGAAAGAGGAAAAGCTAAAACCTTTTCCCTTCAGAACAGGAACAAGACAAGGATGCACACTCTTACCACTCCTATTTAACATAGTATTGGAAGTACTAGCTAGAGCAATCAGGCCAGAGAGAGAAATAAAGGACATCCATATTGGAAAGGACAAAGTCAAACTATCCCTGTTTGTAGATGACATGATCTTACATATAGAAAAACCTAGACTCTACCAAAAAACTCTTAGAGCTGATTAACAATTTCAGTAATGTTGCAGGATACACAATCAACACTCAAAATTTAGTAGCATTTTATACTCCTTTAATGAACTAGCAGAAAAAGAAATCAAGAAGGCAAGCCCCATTTACAATGGTCATCAAAAAATAAAATATCTAAGTCAATTTAACCAAGGAGGTGAAAGATTTCTACAATAAGAACTACAAAACACTACTGAAAGAAATTAAAGAGGACACAAAAGGGTGGAAAGACACATTATGCTCTTGGATGGGAAGAGTTAGCACCAGGAAAATGTCCATTCTACCCAAAGCAATCTACGGATTCAAGACAACCCCCATCAAAAGACCAATGATGTTCTTCACAAAACTAGAAAAAACAATCCTAATATTCATATGGAAAAACTAAAGACCCTGAATAGCCAAAGCAATCTTGAACAAAAAAATAATAAAGCTGGAGGCATAACACTACCCAACTTCCACTTATATTACAAAGCTATTTTAACCCAAACAGCATGATACTGGCCTAGAAACAGACACTCAGATTAATGGAACAGAATAGAAAACCCAAGAATCAACCCACATGCTTACAGCCAACTGAATTTTGACAAAGGCAACAAGAACGTACATTGGGAAAGTGACTGTCTCTTTGATAAATGGTGCTGGGGAAATTGGACATTCACATGCAGAAAAATGAAACTGGACCTGTACGCTCACCATATACCAAAATCAACTTAAAATGGATTAAAGAGTTAAATATAAGAGTCAAAATCATAAAATTACTAAAGGAAAACATAGATGAAACACTCCAGGGAGTAGGACTGGGCAAAGACTTTATGAATAAGACCCCAAAACACAAGCAACAAAAGAAAAATAAACAAGTGGGAATATATTAAACTTAAAAGCTTCTGCACAGCAAACGAAACAATCAACAGAGCTAAAAGACAACCTATGGAATGGGAATGGGAGAAAATATTTGAAAACTATGCATCCAACAAGGGTTTAATATCCAGAATATATAAAGAATTCAAACAAATATACAGTAAAAAACAAACAAACAAACAACTCAATTAAAAAATGGGCAAAGGAGATGAATAGACATTTTTTGAAGGAAGACATACAAATGGCCAACAGGTACATTAAAAAATGCTCACCATCACTAATCATCAGAGAAATGCAAATGAAAACCACATTGAGATATCATCTCGCCCCAGTTACACTGACCATTATTAAAAAGACTGAGAATAACAAATGCTGACAAGGATGTGGGGAAAAAGGAACTCTTCTACACTGTTGGTAGGACTGTAAATTAGTACAGCCATTATGGAAAACAGTATGGAGTTTCCTCAAAAAACTACAGATAGAACTACTATGTGATCCAGCAATCCCACTACTGGGTATATATTCAAAGGAATTGAAATCATCATGCTGAAGGGATATCCACACTTTGCACTTTCATCACAGCTCTATGTACAATAGCCAATATATGGAACCTACTTAAGTGTCCACTGACGGATGACTAGATAAGGAAAAGGTGGTATACATACACAATGGAATACTACTCAGCCATAAAAAAGAATGAAATTCTGCCATTTGCATCAACATGGATGACTCTAGAGAAAATTATGTTTAGTTAAATAAGTCTTACAAGGAAAGAGAAATACTGCATGTTTTCACTCATAACTGGTGCTAAGAAAGAAGAAAAGAAAGCAAGAATGAATGAATGAATGAAGGAAGGAAGGAAGGAAGGAAGGAAGGAAGGAAGGAAGGAAGGAAAGAAAGAAAGAAAGAAAGAAAGAAAGAAAGAAAGAAAGAAAGAAAGAAAGAAAGAAAGAAAGAAAGAAAGAAAGAAAGAAAAAGAAAGACAAGACCAAAACAAAATGTTGTACTTTCAGAAGGAGAGAACAAACCTAAAGATACTAAAGATGGAGGGGAGGGAAGGAGGAGATTTGGGGAGTGATAGGACACGTAAAGGGCATAAAGAAAAATCATGACTTGTAATAATGAATATGCTAATAACTGTTGCTTTATGTTTCTTTGCTCACCCCCCTTCCCCCAGGATTTGTCACCCCTCTTCCCCTGGGTGATGGAGATGCAAAGGATTACTCAAAACCCATCTCTTCTGAGCAGTGAGAGACCCGGAAATGGTTAATCTTCCACCAGAACCCTCAAGCGAGAGGCATCACTTCCTTGGGAAATTAACCCTGAATTGAGGTTCTCTTCCTGCATTTATTTTCCAGACCAGAAAATTACAGGAAGAGAACATAGGTGGGGTTATAGTTTAATAATATAGACTGGTAACTTTCAGTGAAACAAGTCACATGACATTCCATTAGACAATTAAGTGATCTTACAGCAATTTCTTAGTATCTTCACATAACAATCAGTAACTAGTCTGTCCTTGAGCCAGTAACCTTACTGTTTTAGAATTCTTTATCTTACGGGCTGAGCCCGTGGCGCACTCGGTAGCGTGCTGCGCTAGCAGCGCGGCGTCGCTCCCGCCGCCGCGGGTTCGGATCCCATATAAGAATGACCGGTGCACTCCCTGGCTGAGCGCCGGTCACGAAAAAAGAAAAAAAAAAAAAAAAAAAAAAAGAATTCTTTATCTTACATCAGAGACTTTACAGCCTGAGGAAAATTTCCAGTCCTCCACAAGGTCAATATTTGAAACTGCAAGGCTTTGGAAAACCAGGCCCTGTGAAGTACATTTGCTTTAAGAATCCTCTACAAATAATAACAATAACAACAACAACAATAATAATAGTAGTAGTAAAGTAATGTCAGCAAATTCTAAGCCATGTTCTTGAAAGAAAGAGGTGCAGTTCTTGTCTCACTTTTTTTTTTTTAATATTGGCTCAACTGCAAATCTTGGTAGGCAGTTGATCTGGGTTGAATGTTTGCCCTCCCCAAAGCTCATGTACGAGTTTGATCCCCAAAGTGACAGTGTTGAAAGGTGGGACATTTAGGAGGTGATTGGATCACTAGGGCCCTGCCCTCGTGAATGTATTACTCCATCAATGGGTTAATGGATTAATGGCTTATCATGGGTGTGGAGTGGTGGCTTTATAAGAAGAGCACATGAAAACTTCATGATCTTGCCATTCTTGCCATGTGATAGTCTGTGTAGCTATGGGACTCTGAAGGGAGTCCTCACTAAGAAGGCCTTCACCAGATGTGCCCCTTGTACCTGGCACTTCCTGGCCTCCATAACTGTTACAAATAAATTTTATTTCTGTATAAATTACCAGTTTCAGGTATTGTTATGAGCAAAAGGAAATGGACTAATACGGCAGTATCTTTAAACCATGACCTGCATGCCACATGTCAAAGAAGGCAAAGATCAAAAGATAGAAGCAGTCTGAATCTCTTTATTCCTCTGTAATAGTGCTTAATGACTGTATAAGACAAAAATAAACTTCTGTATTATATAAACCACTGCATTTTGGTGACTCTTGCTACAGAAGCCTGATCAGCATCCTTATGAAAGCAAGGCTAATCAATCTCCTTGGTGACTGTAACTATTCCCTCAAATATTATTCTAAGTTTGTATCATCTCCAGACCTGTGTTCATGTCTCATGTCGGGAGAGGAGTAAGTCAGTTAAAATGAAATAAACACACACACACACAAAACAAACAAACAAACAAACAACAACAACAACAAAAAAAAAACAGTACTTGGAAGCATTAAAATCTTTTGTTGATGAGCAGCTTTCCAGAAGGAAAGAGGCCTTTGCTGTTGCTTGTATTAAAAATAAATAAATAAATAAATAAATGTGAAGGCTTTGTGGATGTTTTATCATTTTTGAAGTTTTCCAATTAGCTACAAAATGTGCATGTAATCTAAAAGCTACAAAAGTGATAGCACTATAAATAAAACAGAAAGAGGAATTAAGAGGAATCTATACATGATTTTATATGGATTTGCAATTTGGAACATATTGCTACCCATTGCTCAAAACACCATCAAAGAAGACTGTGCTCCAATGGTTTTAGTTGTTATGGAACTACCGAACTCCATAGGAAAGAAATTAGAATGGTGTATTCACACTGTTTTAAAAGGGGCAGTGTTTACTGGATGAGTTTAGGAGTCAAGGAGACCTGGATTTCAGTACTATCTTTACCACCACCTCACTCTGTGACTTCAGATGAGTTGTCTTGCCTGTCTTATGGTTCCTAATCTGTGAAATGGGATTAATCTCTATCTCTTCCTTCCTAAAGTTGTTATGAAAACGTGGCATATACTGCACATGGCAAAGTGCCAGACATATCAGAAACACACAGTAAAAATTAGTTGTTTAAACTGGTATTAATATCAGCAGTTTCTACTTGTATTAATACACTAAAATACAAATGTGGCCATCTATCAGAATTACCTGAGTAACTTCACAATAAATTCAGATTTCCAGATCTTATACTCAGAAATTTTGTTTCAGTAGATCTGGTTTGGCCCCCTGAATTTATATTTTTCCACATTCAAAATTTGAGTTGACTGTGGCCATCCTGACTCCATCAAGAATTTGGTAGCCTCTTGTTTAAATCCAAACCCAGAGAAAGCTTCACATCAGTAATTATAATAACTACATGGATTGAATTTTACATGACACATCTTTTTAACCTTCGCAATCACCCTTTGAAATAAGCTAACATCATCCGCATTTTACAGATAAGAAAATTGAAAACATTACTTGCTTATTTATATATCTTATAAGCTATAAATCTTTTATATTTACTGTATTTTTACAGATACTTATAACATTTAATATAGATCTAAAGGAAGAGAGCTAGGCTAATTTAGGAACTTTTAATGTCTTCTTTTTTTAATTTCTTCTTTACATTGGTCCAAATCTTGAACTTTTAAGAAATCTAATCTTGTGTTTACTGCTCATCAGAAATCCTTTAAGTCAGTGTGAATTTCTTTCTGATATCCAGGCTGATCGTGAAGAAATGAGGATGAAAGCCGGCGATCAGTGTGCCTTGGAAATGTGGAGGCAACCAGAGATTTTTCTGAACCCAGATCAGGAAAGCTGCAAAGGGTACACGTGATGGCTGTGCCACAGCAAGTCTGTTTTAGGGTATTTTTACCATTTCTATTTTAAAGAGAAAGTCAAATTCTAAAGAGGCATTTCCAAGAGAGTAAAAGAGTCTTTTCAGGCTAATTTGGAAGTTGATGAGTTGAGTAAGAGAAGAACAGAATTTGTCCTTAAGGATTCAGGACCAAAGAACAGATACATATAATAAATGGAAAGTATCTTTTTAAAAAATTGCCATACATTTTGAAATGCAAATATTCATAAAAATCCTATTATCACAAGTCAAGTGAAAATTGCAATTATTCTAAATGATGTACCATAAATCACTATGGTGTTACATATCAAAGCCATGCAAGACCTACAGCCTTTAATCTGGCTAGTCTAGGACCTCTAGGAGTCAGACCACAACTTTTGTTATTCATTATTATCAGGAACAGCCTGGGGTATTTAGTACTTTAAAAGACTGAGACCTAGAGGTCATTCGAACAATTCAAAAGCCCTCTTCTCCAACCAAAAATCTCAGGGCTTTTTCACTGGACAAACTTCTTCAAGCATGGTTGAGTCTAACCAACTAATCTATGTTTAGATACTGTTAACTTGCCTCTAAATTTTCCCTTCTTCAGCCACTAACCCTCAACTCCACACTACCTACCCCCATGTTCTAATTAAGTACTTGCCAGTATGAATGTATCCTTGACTGAAACTTTCTTGATCTGGGATCGCTAAGTAATCCAACCCTCTTAAGAAGTCAAGACCATATTTAGCTTGACCAGAGGAAAAAGCTTGTGCAGCCTGTGTGGACCTGAACTCCTTCCCCCACCCTTAAATATTAACTGACTAGCTTTTCTGCTTCTGTAATTAGCTTGCACAAGGTTTTACAAGCCCCTGCAGGTGGGACTTTCTGGTAAGGGCAGATAAAGGACTTCCCAAACTGCCCAAAGTTCACCCAGTTCCGCGAAGGGCCTAACCACACAAGGGGTGGGCTGTTGGGCAATTCCCCAGTTCCTCGTCTGTGTACCACCCCACTGAAAGCCACCAATGAATTTAAAAGTCACCTCAGGTGACCAATAAGCTGTATACAACTCATCCTGTTGCCAAAGTCTGCCTACCAAACTGTATAAAAAGTGCTCATGTTAAGAGCTCGGGGCCGCTTCTGTCCTGAAGATGGAGCGACCCCAGCATGCTGGAATAAAAAAACCTCTTGCTTGATTGCAGCGATCTCTGTCTCCTGGTCTTTGCGAGATGAGCCTTCCCAACAAGTAAGATTCGCGCTTTCGGGCCAGTCTTACACCTGCTTGCTTCAACCCTATGGTTTTGCTGGACTCTGTAGTCAGCAGAGTTAACTCTTTAGGCCCCATCTTTGTCCGTCTTCCCTCCAGCCTCATTTTGATCAAATTAGGTGCCGTGATCTTTTCTCCTTTGGTCTTCCTTCTTTATTGAGGTAAAAAGTTTTTAATGCAAAATCTTGCTGAATTTGTTTACCTAAAGAAAAGTCAAAATCCAGTTTTACACACTATATGAATTCTTTCTGAATACCTGGAATGTCGGTGTCTGACTGAAGGTCATTTAAAAACCATTTATGTAGAGTTAAAGCCATGGAAAAATTCACTATTACCCTAGGTATTAAGATACAAAGAAAACCCACATTTTTATAAATTCCCTGGGTCATACAGCTTTAGACCTAGTGTAACAACCAGTTTGGCTAGCATATTAAATTGCAAGGTTGCTGGTTCTACCTTAAATTTTCTCCTGAAAATTAGACAATTCTAACCTGGCCAACTGTATATTTAATCTTTCTCTAATGTTTGAAACAGGTGAAACTAAATGAACTGTGTTTTTCTTTGACACTTACCAGCTTGTGGTCTTAGGTTAGGTCTCCTCAGTTGCCTCAACTGTTTAATGAGTACATTGAAGCTTTAAAATATTTTACTATCTTGAAAGCAATGTTCTAGGCAAAATATAAAAATTAATGTTTTATTTGGAAAATTAACACGTGAAAATATTGTGAAAAGATCGTGAAAACAATTTTTAATTATCTGTCAAAATGTATTTTTAAAGTATCTCACTCTGCAATAAGGAATATGTCATTGAAACACAAGTGGCATAAAATATAACCAAAATAACAATAACCACAAAAGGGAGTCAGATGATACTTCAAGTCTGTGTAAATCATCAGGAATTATACACAAACACTCAGAAGTGGAATTTGTGATTGGCTCTGTTGTTGATGCCAACTGGGCTGTCTTCTCAGACCACATTCCCATTGCACTTTAAGAAATCATTTTTATATTCATATTAATATATATTCCATAAATTCTAAACAAGTCCTTTGGTCATTTTTAGATACAGAATGAGCATATATTCAATGAAATTCTTTTCCTATTACAAAGAGATTAGTCACTTTATGGGTAGCTGGATATATGACATATTAAATGGAGAGCTTACTGGGAACATGCTTTTCTACCATATACAGACAAAAAAAAAAAAAAGCAGCGAAAAACAGTTTCTAGAGTTGGAGAGAAGAAACAAACAAACATGCTTAAACAAAAAACAAACAAACAAAAGCAAACAAAAAACAGAGACTGAAAGTAGATACCTTGACAACATTGGAATTACTATTAAAAACTAAAAGTTTATTCTGGAAGCCCAGGTAAATCTCATACAAAGTTTTAGAAGGCCCCATGTATGTTGAGGAGTAGAAAATAAAAGAAAATATGTAAAGTTATAAAAGTTTGCAACTTTCCAGTTTTAATATCTTCATTGAAGTAACCTCTTTTTCCTCTTCTTCACTTTCTAAGGTTGATTCTGAGTTTTCTAGCTTAGTTCCTCAGTTTTGTGCTTCTGATTCTGGGTAATGATTAGGGGTAAACATTAAAAAGAAGAGATTTTTAGTTTACATTGAAAGGGAGATTAAAAAGAGATCAGACTATGACATTTTGAAAAGGGGAGGAGGGGAGAAATTAGGAAGATCTGTATAGAGTGGGTTTGATTAAGAGTTGACTATGAAGAGGTTGAGAGAGGAGTTATAAGATGGCCCTAGTATGTGAGAGCTATTGAGAGTGGGAGGCTTTTATGAAATACTTCTGTGAGTTATAAATCCAACCTTTTTGAATTTGTTTGAGAGACTTCAGTGAAGATTTGAATTATTTTTATCAATAATTAAATTTGATTGCTAGACCATATTTCTTAGAATGTGCCTTGATGGGCCTACATGATATTTCAGATTTTATTCAAGTTTCACTTATGAAAAAGTCTGCTATGCTCTTGAATAAATTTGAAATATGTTTTATAGTTTTTAACTAAAGAATCAGTTAGAAATAATATAGGATCTGTCAATGCCCAGCTTATACACCTGGCTGGGTAGACAGATAACTTTATTCAGGTAAGAGAAAGGGAGAATATTACATACATTTATTAACAATATATTGTTATGGGCTGACCCCGTGGTGCACTCAGGAGAGTGCGGCGCTGGGAGCGCTGCGCCACTCCCGCCGCGGGTTCGGATCCTATATGGGACTAGCCGGTGCGCTCACTGGCTGAGCGCGGTGCAGATGACACCACACCAAGGGTTGTGATCCCCTTACCGGTCACGAAAAAGACAAACAAACAAACAAAAAAACCCCACAATATATTGTTATCATGGCAATGGTCAAGAGAGAATAGAGGTATCTGCAAGCTCCTCATGTTCACCAATACCAGAATGGGTAAAATTGGTGACACTATAATCAATATAGATCAGTCCTAGAAACATAAAGAGACTTACTTCAATGTTGTTTCATAGGTTGGATTAGAAACAAGGTAACTGGTTCCCAGTCTAGGTCTTTATTCAACATGCCATACTGCAAAGTTGAATTTAGTGATTATCTTGGTTTTAGGAAAAGACATTTGTCTGGGAATGTTTGATTGATAAAGTTACCCTTTTGAGAAACATTTCAGGAATTTACAAAGAAGTATATTCAAGCCATTACATCCTGGAAAATGTTTCATTTGGTACTGGGGTGCAAGGTGTGGCATTGTTTTCATAAATAACCACCAAGTAGGGGTTCCTTTACACCTTCCAAGACACATAAAGCTGCTATGGGCTAGACACTGTTGATTAGAGTTCTGAAATGTTCCAAGAAAAACTGAATATTGTGATAAATATAGATGTTAAGACCCTCTACACAACTATTTAATTATATTCCCAGTAATTATTCTGTCAGAAAACAGCTTAAAGGTAGAAAGCAGACTTCCCTTTCAGGAAAAAAAGGTTTTTTTGGGGGGGTTTTTTTTTTTCCGTGAACCCTGTTAGACCAGGTTGAAATCCTGGAGCATATATAGTAACCTCTTCTAAGCCTAAATGTGTGAAGCATAAAAAGTCTCCAGTTTTATAATGAGAACAACAGATCACTGTTGAAAGAAATTAAAGAGAACACAAAAAGAGGGAAAGACATTCCACGTTCTTGGACTGGAAGAATTAACATTGTGAAAATGTCCATACTACCCAAAGTGTTCTATAGATTCAGTGCAATCCCCATAAAAATACCAATAACATTTCACAGAAATAAAAAGAACAATCCTAACATTCATATGGAACAACAAAAGACCCCAAATAGGCTAAGCAATCCTGACCCCAAAATAAATAAATAAATAAATAAATCTGGAGGCATAACATTACCTGACTTCAAATCATATTACAAAGCTATTGTAACCAAAAAAGCATTGCACTGGCATAGCAACAGACACTTGGACCAATGGAACACAATAGAGAACCCAGAAATCAACCCACATGCTTACTGATCTGTGACAAAGGCACCAAGAACACAATTTGGGGAAAAGATAATAATTAGTGCTGGGAAAACTGGACATCCATATGTAGAAGAATGAAACTAGACACATACTTCTTGCCATATACCAAAATCAACTTAAAATGGATTAAAGACTTAAGTATAAGACCTGAAACTAAAAAATTCCTAAATGAAAACATAGGGGAAACACTTCAGGAAGTACGACTGGGCAAAGACTTCATGAATATGACCCCAAAAGAACAGGCAACAAAAGGAAAAACAAAACCAAATAGGATTATATCAAACTACAAAGCTTCTAAATGGCAAAAGAAACAATTAACAGAGCAAAAAAACAACCTACAGAGTGGGAGAAAATATTTGCAAACTATGCTTCTAACAAAGAATTAATATTCAGAATATATAAGGAACTCAACAACTTAACAGTAAAAAGTAATAAATAAATAACCACATTAAGAAATGAGCAGAGGAGATGAATAGGAATTTCTCAAGGGAAGATATACAAATGGACAATAGGAACATGAACAAATGCTAAACATCATCAGAAAAATGTAAGTCTAAACCACATTGAGATATCATCTCACCCAAGTTAGACTGGCTGTTATCAAAAAGACAGAGAATAACAAATGCTTGTAAGGATACAGAGAAAGGGGAAATCTCCTACACTGCTGGTAGGACCGTAAATTGGTGCAGCCATTATGGAAAACAGTATGGAGATTCCTCAAACAACTACAGATAGAGCTACCATATGATCCAGCAATTCCACCACTAGGTATAAACCCAAAGGAATGGAAATCATCATGTTGAAGGGATACCTGAACTCCCGTGATTGTTGCAGATCTATAGACAATAGCCAAGAGTTGGAACCAACCTAAATGTCCATTATTGGATGACTGGATAAGGAAAATGTTGTATATTTACACAATGGAATACTATTCTGCCATAAAAAAGAACAAAATACTGCCATTAGCAGCAACGTGGATGAACTCAGAGAAAATTATATTAAGTGAAATAAGCCAGGCACAGAAAGAGAAATACCACATGTTCTCACTCATAAGTGGGAGCTAAAAAAAGTAAAAAATAATAAATAAATAAAGATACAATAATAATAATCCATTGAACTTTCAAAAGGAGAAAACAGAACTGAGGTTACCAGAGGTGGGAAAGGGGAAGCAGTGAGGGGGAAAGGAAAAAATTGTTATAGGGCCATGAAAAGTGATTACATTGTACAATGTTGAATATACTAATTATCATGATTTAAGCATCACATATTGCACACAAGTATTGATATTCAACTCTTTACCCCTCAGATATGTATAATCGACTATGTTTTAATTAAAAAAAAAACGGGAAAAAAAAAGAACAAAGTTAAATCTACAAAAAAAATATTTAAGCTGAAAAAAAATTATCTTGTTTTTGGCCACTATTCCAGATTTTTCAACAGTCCCAGTTACAAATAATACCTTCACAGGCCATGTCTGGATTTTTGAATTTGGCAGTCATAATCAATGCACCCATGTCCCATTTGAAACCAAAGTAAATCAACTGGCTTTAAAGGATGAAATACACATGAATGTCATTTTTGCAAATGTGTTCTTTATCTTATTTCTCCCCAAACCCTGAAAGAGTTTCTTTCCCAAAGATCCTCTGTGGAAATGTTGAATATAAAAAGGACAGACTTTTTCTCACTTTAGAAAGGTTTGCAGTGAGTACAAAGTATGGGTTTTGATTTTTTTTTTTTTTTTTATTGAATTTTGCCTAGAGTCATTACACTCAGCAACCATTATAAAAACAATCCACTCCTGGACAAATTATATGTGGCTATAATATTGGCTGAGTCAAATGTCCTTGGTGACAAATATGGAATCCCTGGGATCTGCATTAGGCATGATGACTCAGACTTGAAATAAAATGTTTAGCACCTTTTGTGCACAAAACACTACATTGTGCCTTTAGTGGGCTGCAAAGGAAGCTCTTCATGATTATATGATCTGGTTGGGGAACTTCAACCCACATCAAGATTTATACACACTATATGAGAATATAATCTAGTGTTTATGAACAAGGAAGTCATCAGAGTAGAACTGAATTGATCGTGGAGGCTTTGTGGAGGTGGTGAGTTAGAAGAAAGTACGGATAGAGCCTCCACATATATGGGGGTTTTGGCAGATAACTGGCTTCATCACATGGCCTCCAAGGCATTTTGCCAGAATGACACAGAAACTTTTGTGTTTTCTGCCTTAGTTCAATCAAGATGTGAGTAGATTATATCCTATTAGTTTACACCTTTTTTTTTTCTTTTTTATAATATGAGTAGAGTTGGCAGGCATAAAATTTAGGGAGACACTTACAATGTTGTTTTTAAACCTTTCCTTTCAATATGCTTATAAATAGCATGGTAAACTGTGAACCTCTTTCCTTCAGAAATGCTGATATCCCTAGGGCTTAGTCAGTTTCAAGGCTTTTGCAAGGAGCTGCATTACTTGGTTTTCTTTGAAATGAATACAGTTATTAAAATAGCAATGATTGTAGCTACTTGGTGGATTGGCACTAAAAATTGCTACAGCCTGGGAACTGGTTTCTAAAATTCACATGCACATAAATGTGTTCACATAAAGATGTCAATAGACTGGTTTCAGCAGATGAAAGCTGCCTCGTTTACTCTATGTTAATACAGCTTTAGCTTGGTTTGATATTGTCCTTTAAAGGGCACACACACTCACACACACAAACCAATGACCTGCTTTTGTAGTAATGCTTGTCAAAGTAATTAAATTCTCAACATGTGATATTCCTTCTGAATTTGGGGAAAAAATAAAACACTTATAATAACAGGGTACATTATGATGGTTCCAATACTGTGTCCCTTCTCAATAGGATTTTGAATTCTCCTAAGTAGAGATTGTTATCTTACACTGAAAATAATACTTCTTCCACAGAAAGCCAAGGAATGGAATCTTAAGAATAGTCTTCTTATTTCTAACACTTCCTACACACTAGGACAAAAATACCATTAGAGTGTTTAAGCGATTCTGAATCCTCATTCCGGGATCTTAATCCTTATGGTTCACAGACCCTCAGCTAAATACCCCTTCTTAGCATCCAGGTTAATTATTGATCTTTTTGCTCTTGCTTCTACCTCTGACTCTGTCTCCATCTACTTCCTATTTCTAGCTTTTTTTGTTGTTGTTCTTCTCACTTTTCTCCATGTCTCAATCTACATTTTCCCTTCTGGTCAATGTTTCTGCCTTATGGCTTCCCAAATGTGGTTTTCTTTCTTTTCTTAAACTTTTACTAAGCGGTTGATTATATTCTCCAAGTTCCTTTTTTTTTTTTTTCCTCTCTGTAATAAAGCACTATTAATTTACCTCAGCAGAATTCAGAATATTCAGAGTATGCTTTCTTCCAGAAAAGTAGTAGTCTCAAGCTGTCAACTGAACTTGTCTCCTCAGCTTTGTTCTCATCAGGATTGTAATTGTATTTTTATGGTACACCCATTGTTTTAACATATTATAAGGCAAAAATTCTATTTTTTTCCCAGATATATGCAAAGTTTTTAATTGATTACTTTATACCAGCAGACACTCATTATTGTTAATATGCCATAAGTGGTCACTTAATTTTGGGAAGTATGAAAATAAGAAGTATACACTATGAACACAGAAGAGTTTATGCAACATGTGCTGACTATCCACTTGTATCTGTTTACGTAGTTTATAATATTCCTTTTAAATGGCATGGTACTTTCAGCATTTGAAACCAGTATTTCTGAATTTTTTACTAACTTCTCAAAAATTTTATCTAGATAAGAACTTCTCAAACTTTAATCAAGGTACAAATCACCTGGACAGCTTGTTACAAAACAGATGCCTGGGTTCAATGCTTATCTATTCTGATTTTATATGTCTATGTGGGACTCATGAATTTAAGTTTTAAACCAGCTCGCAGTAATGCCAATGATGTTGGTCTGAGGTCTACACTCTGAGCTGAGCTGACATAGACCATTACACATCATTCATACTTTTCTTGAACCTGGTACTAGCCGTATGTGACAGATACATTACTATACATGTCAGTAGTGAATAAACTAGCTCAGTCCCTGATCTCGTAAAGCACAGAAAAGCAATGAATAAACATTGATTATGGAGGAGTATGACAGTGAGTGTAGCATAAGACTAAGGAAATGTGACTTCAGAATGTACAGAGTGATAAACAGAATGAGCTGGGAGACAGAAAGCCCTGGTACTACTGGAAAACATGTTCAGCACTCCCCAGGATTGCTTTTGGTCTGATCAGAAACCTACAGCAATATGAATGGATAGACTGTGTGCATTTGCAAGCACTTAATAAAACCAAGGGTGGTTGCACTTTCTTTTGAAGATCAAGAAAACAAATTCATTAAAAAGGAAATAGAAAGAGTCACCTTTTGCCAAAGACTTCAAATAAAATGAAAATTGCTGTTAACTTCTGTCCTTTCTTGACTATATTGAGTATAGGAGCTGGTCTCCATTACTAGGAGCTGAATAGTAACAAGGGAATAAAGCTTTTGAGCAGCCAAATATTGAGTAGAGGTGAATAACATTTTAATGAAGAAGCAGTAATTTTGAGACTGTAAATGTCTGATCAGTATAATGTGTCCATGATAGTTTATATCAGCTCTTTTTTTCTGTTCTTGGGGTGATTTTTATGTAAACAATACAACTTGATGACATTTATGGAAATATATTTATTACTATTACTTTAAATAAAAATAAAGGAACTAAACCTAATTTAAAAATTTCAATTGAATTACATTAGGTCACAATGGTAATAATTGACAGATTTTTAAAACTAGAAATCCTGACTTTCCAACCAAGTCAATACTTTCCACTTCATGGTAAGCCTCTCATAGAATGTCATGCAGGTAAATTCAAAACCGTGGGATCTAACTTTATACCCTTCACCTGTAAAAAATGACATTTTGAATATGCTCAACAACAAAATAGGTTATGTATTATTGCAGTTTGAAAGCTTACTTAGTAAAATAAAATTACTATGACTCCCCTCTAATCTTCATGTGTAGCATTCTTCTATATATGCTCCTGTTAAGCATACAAGAAGCTGGATTTACCTTGGGTTAATTGGTATAAATTGGGTTAATCATTTTGTGTAGAGATCATGTGGCTCTCATGCAATGAAAAACAATTAATTTTATGAAGCAAGATGGTATTCTGTCATTAAGGTTGTTCCTTTATTTTTTCCATCTCTTTTTGATCTGTCTCCAACTTCCCTCCTGTTTTGCTGTTTTGCTGGGTTAAAGGGATGTAGTCACACAACATGTGTTATGAAATGTATTTCTCTGTTGTGTGATGCTAATTAGTGCATTTTTGTATTGAATTTCCAGTGAGCCATTTCACAGATCACCCTATTACTTTATATTTCCCTTTGGAGAATTTAGTCAAAGAACTGACCTTGTCTCCACTAACTGTTTACTACAAAGAAATATCACTGACAGCTTATGCTAGCAGAAAAACAAATTTTTTCAGAGTTAGGATATCTGTCCTGCCTGTGTCATCCAATGTAGTAATACTATTCTGGCAGTTACTTATGCACACTCTTCACACTGGAGGAATGATGGCAGGTCTTGTAAAGATGCTTCAGCTTATATGGCTTAGCTAGAGACTCCTTAAAAGGTCTAGGGCATAATATCAAACCTTAATGTCCCAAAGACCTTGGGTTTGGCAAACACTCTGGCAGAGCCTTAAATGGGTTCTGTATTAGTCCTTTTTTGTTACTTATAACAGAATACCTGAAACTGGGTAATTTATAAGGAAATGAAATTTATTTCTTACAGTATTGAAGGCTGGGAAATCCAAGGTCCAGGGCCCACATCTGGTGAGGGCCTTTTTCTTGGTGGTGGTTCTCCACAGTGATGCAGGGTCTCACATGGCCAGAATGGCCTGAGCAAGAGAGAACTAACCTTCTCACTTGCTCTCCTTATAAAGCCATCAGAACCACATCCATTACTCCACGCATGGATCAATCTATTCACGAGGACATAGTCCTCACAATCTAATCACCTCTTCAAGGCCCCACCTTTCAGATACCATAATGGCGTTTCCTACCCTCTTAACACTGTAACAAAGGGGGTTGACTTTCCGATACATGAACTTTTGGAGGGCACATTTAACCCATAGCAGGTTCATATGTTCACTTCTTTTACACAAATCAGAAGAGAGATATTTTAGTCCCAGAGGGATATTCTAATTTACTTAAGAAAATTATAGTGTTCTCAATACCCTTGCCATTAATGGTTTAGGAGCAGGTGTGTGTGACTCAGCTTTGTCCAATGAGATGTGAGGGAAAACTGTGGAGCTATTCTGGGGAAATGAGATGATCTTAATATGAAATCTGATTCTGCTACACTTAATGATTATAAGAGGAACCAGCATGAATGCAAAGCTGAAGCAAAGTAAAAACTGAAACTGAGGAAGACAAAGTAGAGACTTTTAAGAAAATTTAGCCCTTGGTGACATCATTGAGCCACACAATCAATTGAAACAGAGTAAGGCTAGGCCTGTGAACCAAACTGACTCCATCTTCCCTGTAGAGGACACTTTGTTACTTTTCCACTCCTCAGTCATGAGACTCCTCAGGGCAAATGAGTACCCCATGGGCTACCCTGACAAAATAGACTGAGATAATAGAGGAAACAGATATTTACTGAGTTGCAAAACCCCTCTCCAAGGCTTGTTTACTATAATTGTAAAAGTTACAGACTAACATTAAGACTCCTTTAGGAATTCCCACCTGCACGCAAAGCATCAGGGTGACTGCTACAATGACCCTCCCGGGGTGACAATGATGAACACCACTGCCTACTGAGCATGTGCCTATGACACAACCAAGAAGAACAGAACGCACCACCTCCAGTGACGCTGGCCTGCCACCCCTTAACTCATTTCCCTATAAAAGACCCTGAACAGCTCCCCTCAGGGGGCTAGCTTTAATGTCACTGCCCCACTTATGCATAAGTATATCTCCTCTTTTAATAAAGCATTGCTTGCTTTACTGTTGGGTATATTGTTCATTTCTATGACTTTGGAATCTGAGAGCCTAATTTAATCGCTGGTAAAAATTGGAAAGCTTTGGGCACCGGAGAGGACTCTAGCTGCAAGAGGTAAGTGGCCACTGGGACTATTTTGCTCCCATGTTTCTGCTCCTGGAATCCCTGGCCTAAATTCTGACAAGGCAATGCTTTATTCTCTTTACCTTTCTCTGACTTTCTGAGCCCTCTTCTGTTTGGTTGGATTGTATCCACTTCTGTATAGGTGCACCCTGGAGGGCTCCAGGCTATGCTTTGTTTTTCTGATTTAAATCTAGTCGATACTTTTCTTCTTTATGCCAAAAACAGTGGGGAGAACTTCTTTTATCAATTACTGTTAGTAGAATAGGTTGGCCCCGCCGATTAGGACTAAGCTAAACTGGACCCCACTGCTCCTCTTTTCTCTTTGTTTGTTTGCTTGGTTAGACATTTAGTTGAGTACCGGTAATCTGAATTAACCTTCCAATCCTTGCATCAACTTTTGGACTTTCAGGTCATCTGTTTAAGGCAAGAGGGCAAGCCGAGCCTGACCTGTCGGTAACACAACCAGTCCCCAAATCTGCCCAACTTATGCTCTTCCTGTTATGTGAGATAATGCCTTTCCCAATTGTTCAGACCAATCTGATTCTGAGTTTTTTATTAAGGAGCAACCCAACAGATGCTGGGTATTAGTAAGGCAATACTAGGCCATGCTGCAGTAAGAAATTAACTCCTATATCTCTGGCCCTGAATAAAATAAAGGCTCATTTCTAGCTTACCCTAATCTCATATGGGTCTGAAATCCTTATTTTATCTTTTCTTATGGCATTGGAAATACACGACTTTGGTAAGAGGAAGAAAGAGTTAGAGGATTAGGCAAGATATTTTTAAGGTCTAGGTCTGAAAAAAACTTACGCTGTTTCCACTGATTTTCCATTGTCCAGAATTCATTCACAGAGGTCCAAAATAATGTAAGGGAGGCTAGAAGATGGTTCTCTTGACTTCCCAGGAAAAGGATGTGGTGTGATAAACCTATGGCACTGTTATCTACCATCCATTGGGAGAAGAGAAAACTGTTCATAGCTTGAAACATGGCCAAATGCAAAACATGGTATTTTAGACTGGGTTTTGGGAGAAAGAAGAAGAGGGAGAGAGAAAGAGACAGAAAATTTCAAGGAATTAGCTCATGACTGTAGGGGCTGACAAGTCTACATTTGTAGGTAGGTTGGCAGGCTAGGGACCAGGGAAGAGCTGATGTTGTAGCTCGAGTCTGAAGGTAATGTTGTTGCAAAATTCTCTTTTCTTCTTTCGGGGATGTCATTCTTTTTCTCCTAAAGCCTTCAACTGCTTGGATGAGGCCACCTACATGACAGAGGGTAATCTGCTTTACTCAAAGTCTACCAAGGTAAATGTTAATATCATCCAAAAAACACCAGTGATATTTAGACTGGCATTTGACCAAATATCTGGGTACCATGGTCTAGCCAAGTTGATATATAAAATTAACCATCACACATGATAACACTTAAAATTAGATAATATACTTTGAAACAGAAATCACAGATCCATTTAGTTTTATGGAAACTACCACTTCCATATCCAGTGATAACCATCAGAACTGATATGTTACTGATGCAGGTCCTTAGCTTTATAGATCTGGAAACTCAATGAATAGATTCTATAGAACTGATCAGAGTAATTCCATGTCTCAAAACTCAGCAGAGACAGCTTTATAAACTCAATGCCAGTGTCACCATTTTAAGGATCATCAAACCAGAAACAAAGCATTTATATTGACTAGTCTACTTACTCTATTAGTTTTTGTTGGTTGGTTGGTTGGTTTTATTGACAAATTATAATCATGTATATTTATGAGGTACAAAGTGATGTTATGATGTTACACGTATATAGTGTGGAATGATTGAATCAAGCTGATTAACATATCCATCACCTCAAATACTTATATATTACTCCTGTCTAATGGAAACTTAATGTTTTCTTTCATGTTTTCTACTTCTTTTTTTAAATATATATTTTTTGATTTCAACATTTATTTGTACATACTTGTAGGATACAGTGTATCATTTCAAAACATGCATATACAGCACAATGATTCACTTAGGGTACGTAGCACAGGTTTGCATGCATTAGTTCACTCCTTTTCCTCCTGACCGCCCTCTCCTCCCAGCCTCTGCTAACCATTATTTTGCTCTCTGTTTCTATGATTTTGATTGTTTTAAAATCCACATATAAGTGAGAACATGTGGTATTTGTCTTTCCGTTCTTGGCTTATTGCACTTATTTTGATGTCCTCCACGTTCATCCATGTTGTAGCAAATGACAGAATTTCCCTTTTTTTAAAAAAGCCTGAATAGTATTCCATTGTGTAGATACACCACATTTTCTGTATCCATTCATCCATTGGTGGACACATAGGTTGATTCTATTCTTGGCTATTGTAAGCAGTGTTACAATGAACACAGAAGTACAGATATTGCTTCAACATACTGATTTCAAATCCTTAGAATACATACCCAGAAGTGGGATTGCTGGTAGTTCAGTTTTTTGTGTGTTTTTGGAATTGCCATACTGTTTTCCATAATGGCTATACTAATTTACATGCATACTCTATTTGAAACATGGAAACCCGCTTTGTAAACTCATCTCAGTTCAGGAATGTGATTGGTAAAATATGAATCAGCCAGAGGAATTAGTTAATCTTAAAAAATTATAAAATCATTCTGATCCAAACGTCTAGAAATTTCACATCTGGTGTTCTGGTGCCCCTTTCCCTTGGCACAGCCAGCAGAGATGTTCTAGACCCATTTCATCATTACTGTCTCTTTTCTATAATTTTGAGTGATCAAATGCCAGTAGCTTTTCTTGGATTCTATCCTTATGTCAACTTTCCTAATTTCAAAACATTTTCACAGCACAATATGGTTTCCAAGTTTATGCCCTTAAATTCTTTTTCCTGTGTGGGTATCATAGAAATACACATATGCTAGAATTTTATGTAAAGGCAGCACATGATTGAGGAACAATTACAGTGAATATTCATAGAAAAAATCAAAATAGATCATCTGAATACATAAAAATAAAAATATTTCAACAATACAATTACACATATTCTGACAAAATTGTTTAATCATTTTCTCAACAGTTATATGTTTTTTGGTTAATTGTACTCATAAAAACGTATATCCTACTATGTATTATAAATATTAAGTCAGAAGAAATTTCCTATTTTATTACTTTTCTGTATTAAAAATAAATTTGAATGCTTAGAAAAATAAAATAAGATGCTAGTTGAGAGTTTTGGAAAGGTATTTTAAAAGGGTTCAGGTATGTATCATTAAGAAAATCCTATCAATGTATATAAATAATAACAAGAAAATATTATACTTTATTCTGCATTATTTTATGATACTCCATATTCAATTGATTTTGGATGTTACTTTACACTTGTAAATATGTTTTGTGTGTTGCTCTGTAAACTTCATAATCATTTTTAAAACTACATGATATTCTAGAGTGGATGCTGTCAATGAGATCAACCAATTTTTCATTGTTAATCATTTGATATTTTTAAAGGACATAATCAATTATGACACAACAAAACTTTTACATAAAACATTTTATGTTCTTACATAATTAAAAAAATTATATTTACAGAAAACTTATCAATTGACCAATGATTATACACAATTTTAAAGACTATTTACCCATTCCGGTCAAATTGGTCTCACTCAGTAGTTTTAAACAACATATGCTCTCAGCAGAAATGTATGTCAGTGTTTGTGGTAGACTGATTTCAGAAAAGTCCCCAATTCTCTACAGTCCCCTTGCAATGTGATTTTGCAGATATCCCATTAAGAGGTAGAGTCTTTATTGCCACTCCTTAAAACTGGGCTGGTCTTGCAACTTGCATGACCACCGGAATGTGGAAAAAATGATTGTGCGTTTCTTCTAAAACTGGACTTCAAGAGGCCTTACTTGCCTCTGCCCTGTCTCTTAAAATCTTGTCTCCACCATGATAATAAGCTTGGGATTGGCTGACTGAGGATGAAAGACCAAGTAGACTCACTCTTTTTAAGAATTCATTATAGAGCAACCTAGAGCCAGCCCAGCCTAGCTCAGCAGAACTGTCTGTCTGACTGAGAACTGCACAAAAGAGCCAAGCTCTTATCAGAAGAACTGCCAAGGTAGCCCTTTGTGAGCAAAAGTAAATGTTTCTTGTTGCATTCCATGAAAGTTTTGTGGACATTTTCTTGGATAGCATTATTGTGACAATAGATGGTGTTCAATTTACTACATTCTCACCAGAATCAGATATTTTACAAATTAATTTGTTAGGTAAAAAGTGATATTTTATGCTTTAAAATTCTGAGTGTTAGTAGGTCATATTTAAGGTAATCCAAATCCTCAGATAAGATTGTTTGTTGGAACAACTGAACAAAGATATCAACCATTGAAGCTAGTGTATAAAAATTCATCATTGTGTAGGACCCATATCTGATACCATCTTACAAATACATATAGTACCTGCAGAGAGTGAACTTCCACCTATCATCAATCTGAATGACAGAAATATAACCCACTGTTAATTCTTTGCTTAGATTTTGTAATATAGTGTCATTTGATATGAGGGTGATGCAAATATTAAAACATACTCATATTTGCTAACATTTGGTAAAATTTCAATTTAGTATGTTTTGGATGGTGATTCTGGATTTGGGTAACATACTGATACCTCCAGTTTTAAAATTTTTATGGTAGAATAGCAAATACGTTTTGAGTTTGTTTTTTTTTTTTTTTTTTAAATGAAGTTGCACATTAAAACAAAGGCGTGAAGGAAAAAACAGACTTTTTTTTTCTGTATTTTTATATTATGAGAAAGCAGAATATGCTGCATCACCAAATGTGAACACAAGATGTGCTGGCGACTATGCTCAGGAAAGCAACTAAAATAATGCCTGGTGTTTATTAATAGAATGCCAGCTGTGTTTAAAACAGAGAGGTAGAGGTGGCAGGGCGCAAACTAATTTTTGTCAGGATGTATATTTTAAATATATCTGACATTTTAGCACTGGGGAATGAAAATTAAGTCAGATTTGTGCTGCATGTTGGTGTATCAGGTTAGGTGTATATATCAGTAAACAAGAGAACAAAGAAGAAAATACAGTCACTGAAAGTGATATTCTGGCTATTAATTAAGAGCAATAAGACAGGAGGATTACAAAAAATAACCAACGGATCTATAGTAAGGTAATATCCAGAAACGGGTCGAAATATATGTCTATAAATAGGTGAGAAAGTAGACTTTGAAAGCAATGGAGCCTAGAAATGAGAGTTTAGCTCATGCATCAAACACATCATTAGAGTTGTCTACTTATTTTCAGCATCACCTCCTGTATTTATTCCACTGACCCCATCATCCCCTGTACTTCCAGAGTACTCATCACGTGACTCTATCACAGCACTTTACATGGTGTACTGTAATTGCATATTTATGTGCCTGCCTCCTTCACTATATGATAAAACCACTGGAGTTAATAATTGTCTATGAGCCTGTGCTGTATTCTGAACCCCTTACGTAGTGCTTGGTGCATAGGAAGGTAGTCAAAAAATGGGTTTGTGAATGGATAAATAAATGTCTACATAGACAAAAAGAAGTAGTTCATGTGGGCTCTAAGGCACTACAACATAGCAGAGAGAAAAGCAAGAAGGACAGTGTTTGAGACGCCTCTGTTTATTGAAGCTTGAGGAAAGATAGATTAGGTATCCAGGCATGGCAGAAAGAAAATATGAAACAGCAGCATTTGGGAAACACTGAGGCACAATCTTGACACAGTCACTCACTCACCCCGGTTTAAGAAGTACAAGGTCCCAGAGCATCTGCCCTATTAATGTCAGAAAGTAGATGGGGTAAACGACTGTACATAACTGTCAGGGGTGAGTGAGTAGAACACAATCAAATAGTTTAATACGTTGGTATACTGATCTCCCTCTATCCAACGGAAAGTTTCACAAAGACTGTTAATTTCATAGTATGGATATTTTAATAACGGTCATTGTCACCATATTCCCTGGACTGAGTATGTATAGTTGTATGCCAATTTAGTTTCTTAAGCTTAGTACAGTGCCATATTATACATAGAGCTTATTTTACCTCCTTTTAGTATGACAATGAGGTCATTACAAGTACAACTTCCCCTCTAGTTCTTAGGTCTCCTCTGTCAGAACAACCTGGACAGGTTGTATACAGCCCTCCAGTAATCACAAAGATGCTGAGTACCTTCAAGTAAACTTCTGCTTTCTCAGCCTCAATTTTCTTGCTTTAAACTGGATTTTAGTTATGAAGATGAGTTTGGTTTCATCTTTAGTCTTGTTACATAAGAAGTCCGAGCTTGGAAGAAGGCAGGAAGTCAAAAACCAAGGATAGGGTTTGCGTATCCCTGCCAAGATACTGCAGACTCTGTGCTGTCCTGTAAGCTTATGAAAGACAAGTGTGAGAAACCTTAGGGTAGGCCATTAGGGTGGATAATAATTCTATAGTTATGAATCTCTAAGAACCAGTCCGCATTATTTTACACTGAGTTGGTGATAACATATAGGATATGGTCGTGATGAACTGCTTCAGCACAGGGCTGTTTTCATTTTTGTTTTAAGCTATGTTTCTTCAGAGCCATTGCTTTTGTTTTACCATTGTTTGATCAGTTCAGGGATTTGGGGAACATATAGTTGGTCATTTGGTTGAAGAAAGAGACAAAATGCATATAAACAAATTAGAAAAAAATATATGAAATTATAAAATCTAGAGCTTGAGTAGTGCTGGGGTAGGGTAGGAGTAACAGAACAGGCTTCACAGTGAGGTGATATTTGATCTTCTTTCAAGCAATGAGAGATATATTTGGACATGAAAGGAAAAGTAATTTCTGAGGATTCAGGAACAGAGATAATCAGATCAAAAGAGAAAAACAAACTGGGAAAATGTTGACATATATGAAAAAAGATGTAATATCCTTACTATATAAAGAATGCTTAAATATTAGTAGGCAAAAAAGATGAATTAATCAATAAAAAGGGACTAAAAGAGCACATTCTCAAGAGAAAAAATACAATTAACCCTTAAATACATAAAAAAAATGCTCAGCGTCTTCTTAATTAAACAAAATGACATCTAACAGGAAGAGGTTTCATTTTTTTTGTGCATAAGATTGAAAAGACTGGTAACACCCCATGTTGACAAAGATTTGGGATATAAGCACTCTCATCCTCTATGTGAATTGATGGGGCTTTTCAAGTGTTTACTCAATGACGCTTTCTCAGAGTCCTATCCTGATTACCCTGTTTAAAACCATACCCATCCAACTCCCCACCAACTCCCAACACTGGGCTATTTATTTTTGCCATAGAACTCACCACCAATAAACATAGTGTATAATATACTTATTTAACATGTGTTTCAAATTATCTTCTCCCCTCACTACAATGTTAGCTCCATCAGCACAGACATATTTTAATTTGTTTGGCTCAGTGATATATCTCAATCATCTAAAATCATGCCTGGTACACAAAATATACCAATATTTGTTGAATGAATGAAGAAAGAATAGATGATGTTTGAGTGAATATGTACAGAATCTGTAAATGCTCTTACGTTGTGACCCACCAATTTTGGCAAGTTATCCTGAGAAAATGATCAGATAAATGCACAAGAGTATTCACAGGGATGCTTACTATAATCTTATTTACAATAACAAAAACAAAATATTTTATGTCCACTAATAAGAGATTAATAAATTGACATAGCATACCAAAGATTACAATATAGTCATGAAAGACATCTACATATACTAACACAAAAGATGTTATATTAATAAATTGTTAAAATTTTGTTGAAAATAAATCACATAAATGAACAGCTACAATATACAAATAGTTGTTAAAAGGTCTAGAAGGATAAACATATGACTTTTTAAAGTAGTTATTTTTTTATAAATATGAATGTAATCTTACATTCTTCATCTACTTCCACATTATTTGATCATTTTTATAATAATCATGAGTAATAAAAAGGAATAAATAAGTAAGGACATAACATTCTGAGATAACTTCAAATGCAAAAAAATACTTAGTTTTTGTGAATAAGAAAACATTTTTGGTTTTTTTTTTTGGTATTTTAGACATAAATGTATATTTCTTCTATGTGTATAACACAGCATTCTATTTATTTTGCTAATATCTAATAGTACCAGTTTTAGAAATTACAAAGCACACAAACAAATAAAACTCTGTGTGATAAAATTAATAAGCAGAGGAATAAATTTCCACCACTCAGAACTTTCATTCATTCATTCGTAAAATGAAGATAATAATGCCTTTGTTAAAGGTTGTGAGAACGAAAAGAAATATAAGTTCCCTTTCTGTATGCACCCCCTTTCTTCTCTCCACAATCTTCCAACTGGGTAGAAAAAGGTTTAATGTTGGGATTTCACCTGACAAATCTCATACACAATGGTCATATCAGGTGGCTTAGAAGAGGATCTCATTTAACTTTTAAGTCAAGTACTAATTTGTTCAGCAACCATTTATGTATGCATCCTTGTATGTGTCTTTGGTTTGTAAAGCCATTGGGGATCATAATATCTGACTACTATAAAGGCAGATAGTAAGAATAAACATAAACATTAATTTAAAGGACAACCAAATTTAAAAGTAGAGAAGTATTTAACAGCATGATTCTGCCCTTCGAATGACTATTTAGAAGCCAGTTAGCAAGTGAAACATGAAAACTGAGCAGGAATCATGAACTTGACTGGCAGGAACCCTGAATCCACTGGCATACACTTTCTGCTTTCATCCATTACCAGCTCAAGACACTCTCACACCAACTGCTTGGAGATAAAAGGCCGAATATCTTATTGCCAGCTCCCTGTGACCTGTGGTCAAATCTTTTTGTGATTTCAGCTTAATTACCTTGAAAGAGGTGCATCAGTTTTATGAGGTTACAAATAAAAAGAAGATTGAGATCTTCTCTTGTGTGAAACTGTTCCACAAGTTAAATTCTAAACAATTGTCACTGTTCCAGCTTTGTAAAAGCAAGTGGCTCATTTCTTTAAGGACACATAGTGCCAAGTAAAATTGTCCTTTATAAGCACCCAATTGGTATAGAATAATAATAAAATTAAAATAATTAAATTTCTTACTGAAGAAACCCTGAAGAACAACTACCTATTAGGACATGTAACTCTTTAAGAAGGCTACAATTTCTATTAAGTACATTTTTTTTTTCTTTTTGACCTTAGTGATTTTTAATGGATAAGAGCACTAAAATTTAAGTTTTAAATCTTAGAAATGTCATGTTTTAACATGAAATTTGACAACAGTGCTTAAATATTTTTAGGACATTTAGTGTACCACAGTTCTTGGAACAGTTCTACTCTCCTTGGAGCAAATTTAAGAGTTAGAAAATAGACAGTATTCAGTGTGTTTAACTGAGAGTTACTGCAGAGTGATGGATGTTATCCACCTAGTGTTAGGGCACGGACTGGGTGCACTGCCCGTGTAGACTTGGTCTTTTCTTAATATCATTTTCACTCTCAGAAAAGGAAATTATGGCTTCCCATTTCTCATTATAGAAAGCAGTCAAATGAATTGCCTAATTATTAGGCTTATATAAAAGACTCTTTAAAGGATTTAGCAGTTAACTGTCCTTTAAAAAAAAGGAAGTGATTTAGTAGAGGGGTTTGAGAGTTTTCAATTCGAGTTAGGAGAATACTACCAGTAGTCACACCGGGTACAAAATCTCTGTTGTTTTCCATGTTGTCTAAAACAGATGACTCAGAGAACAAAACTTGATTCTGCATTGAGCTATCTACTTAAAGCAAAAGTAAACTCCTTTCTACAATAATATTTCAGTTAAATAAATGTTGAAAAATAAGGTGATTAATAGGATTTTCTCTTTATTCCATTAACTTGCCTTTGCTGTGAGGCTGCCAAGACAAAGACAATCTTGTTAAAAACAGATGTGACACTTTCAATCTTAATTAAATTCTTTGCTGTCAACTCTGTGTTTTAATTTTTTTTCATTTTTAATTTTTTATTACTACAAATCGTGATTTTTTTCTTTATGCTCTTTATGGATAGGTTGAGACCTATCCCTCCACCAAACTCCCCCCACACAACTTCCCCCAATCTCTAGTATCCTTAGGTTTGTTTTCCCTTTCTGAAAATTCAACATATTGTTTTGATCCTTCCTTCCTTCCTTCCTTCCTTCCTTCCTTCCTTCCTTCCTCCCTCCCTCCCTCCCTCCCTCACCCAGTTATAAGTAAGAATGTGTGTTATTTCTCTTTCCTTATCTGGCTTATCTTACTTAACATAATTTTCTCCAGACTCATCTATGTTGCTGCAAATGGCAGAAATTCATTCTTTTTTAAAGGCTGAGTAGTATTCCATTGTGTGTATATACCACAATTTCTTTATCCAGTCGTCTGTCAATAAACACTTACGTTGGTTCCATGTTTCAGCTATTGTAAATACAGCTGCAGTGAACATAGAAGTGCAGAGTGCAGGTATCCCTTCTACATGAGATGATTTCCATTCCTTTGGATTTATGCCCAGCAGTGGAATTGCTAGATCATATGGTAATTCTATCTGTAGTTGTCTGAGGAACCTCCATACTGTTTTCCATAATGGCAGTGCTAATTTACAGTCCCACCAACAGTGTAGAAGTGTTACCCCCTCCCTGCATCCTTGCCAGTTTTAATTGTCCTGGGTCTTTTTAATAATGGTCAGTGTAACTGGGGTGAGATGATATCTCAATGTGGTTTTGATTTGCATTTCTCTGATAACTAGTGATGTTGAGCATACTTTCATAACCAGCAGGCCATTGGTATGTCTTCCTTCAAAAAATGTCTATTCATCTCCTTTGCCTATTTTTTAATTGGATTATTTGTTTGTTAACTGTATTAATTGTTTGAGTTCTTTATATATTCTGGATATTAATCCCTTGTTGGATTTATAGCTTGCAAATATTTTCTCCCATTCCATAGGTTGTCTTTCTGCTCTGTTACTTGTTTCCTTTGCTGTGCAGACACTTTTTAATTTGATACAGTACCATTTGTTTATTTTTTTCTTTTGTTGCTTGTGTTTTAAGGGTCTTATTCATAGTCTTTGCCCAGTTCTACTTCCTGCAGTGTTTGTCCTATGTTTTCCTCAGTAATTTTATAATTTTGGGTGTTATATGTAAGTCTTTAACCCATATGGAGTTGAGTTTGGTATGTGGTGAGAGGTGAAAGTCCAGTTTCATTCTTCTGCATATAGAAGTCCAATTTTCCTAGCACCATTTATTGAAGAGGCAGTCTTTTTCCCAATGTATGTTGCTGTTGCTTTTGTCAAAGATCAATTGGCTGTAAGTATGTGGGTTGATTCCCAGGTTTTCTATTTTGTTCCATTGATCTGAGTGTCTGGTTTAATGCCAGTATCATGCTGTTTTGGTTACAATAGCTTTGTAATATAATTTGAAGTTGGGTAGTGTTATGCCTCCAGCTTTATTGATTTTTTTTTTTTTTTTTGCTCAGGATTGCTTTGGTTATTGTGGGTCTTTTGTAGTTCCATATGAATGTTAGGATTGTTTTTTCTATTTCTGTGAAGAATGACAGTGGCATTTTGATGGAGATTGCATCTGTGGGTTGCTTTGGGTAGAATGGACATTTTCCCACTTTTAATTCCTCCTATGAAAGAGCATGGTATGTCTTTCCACCCTTTTGTGTCCTCTTTAATTTATTTCCATAGTGTTTTGCAGTTCTTGTTGTAGTGATCTTCATTTCGTTAGTCAAATTGATTCCTAAGTGGGTTTTTTTTTTTTCCAGTGACTATTGTAAATGTGCTCACTTTCTTGATTTCTTTTTCTGCTAGTTCATTACTGGAGTGTAAGAATGCTACTGATTTTGGGAGGTTAATTTTGTATTCTGCAACAATATTGAAATTGTTGATTAGTTCTATGAGTTTTATAGTAGAGTCTTTAGATTTTTCTCTATATAAGATCACGTCATCTGCATATAGGAATAGTTTGACTTTGTCCTTTCCAATCTGGATGTCCTTCATTTCTCTCTCTTGCCTGATTTCTTTGGATAGTACTTCCAATACTATATTGAATAGGAGTGGTAAGAGTGAACATCCTTGTCACAAGAACAATCCTGTTCTTAAGTTAAGGGCTTTCAACTTTTCCCTACTTAGGATGATATTGGCAATTGGTTTGTCATAAATGGTTTTTATTGTATTGAGATGGTTTCCTTCTATTCCTGATTTGTTGAGAGTTTTTATCATGAAGAGATGTTGAATTATATCAAATGCTTTTTCTGCATCTATTGAGATAATCATATGGTTTTTGTCCTTTATTTTGTTTATGTGGTGTATCAAATTTATTGACTTGCATATGTTGAACCATCCTTGCATCAATAGGATGAATTCCACTTGATCATGTTGTATCATTTTTTTGATATGTTGCTGTATTTTGATTACTAATATTTTGTTGAGGATTTTTGCATCTATGTTCATCAATGATATTGGCCTGTAGGGCCTTAAAGTGTGTTAAATATTTTAAAAATTTTATTATATTTGAATTAGGGAGCCAATGAAGGTTTTCCCCCTTGGGGGTTGATACCTAATTTGTTTTAAACAGATTATATTAGGTGCTATGTAGAGAATTCATCAGAGAGGGACAAAGGGTAGAAACTCCAGCTAGAAAGTCATGCCAGTAGCCCAATCAATAGACAACTCCAGCTTGGACTGGTATTGTAGGTGGAGAAGAAGTGATGCACTTAGATATTTTTTCTACGAGCTAGAATTGATATGACTTGCTGATCTGCTAAATGTGGGTTTGGGGGAAAAGGAAGAGGCATCCCAGGTCTCTGCCCTCCCAAGAGGGTTTTATGGGCATCATTCAGTAAGCTTTAAGAAGCTGACCAGTAAATTTGGCTTGTGGCAGAAGCAATCCAACAATCAGGTGTGGGCATGTAGAGAGAAGCCCTCAAGACAACCAAATAAAAACCAGGTGGGTATTTGAACATCTGGAACAAAGATATGAATTTAGGTATATAGATAGCATTTAAACACATGGGAGTAAATAATATTTTCCAGGAGGTATGTGTAGAATAGTATATTTCAAAAACTAATAATAATTATAGTAATAAAAATAATAGTAATAATACTTACTTTATTTTTCTTAGAGAGATTGAACTGATTACAATTGTTTAATACCCTACAGCATTCAGTTTAAGATTGTTCAACTGTTTAAGCAATCAGTGAAGGCCTGATTAAACCATGGAACCTATTTTGCCTCTACATTTGTTTTCTTCAATTTTAGTTCTAGTAAATAGAAAATCCAATTTTGAAATAACAAATCATCAGGAATAGCTGCATGGCTTTTCCAGATGGTTCTAGAAGTATACGCCAAACATAGGCTAAGAAATGATGGAGAGATTCCTCAAGACTATTCACATCATCCCTTCAACTACTAAGTCAACCAGTATATCACACTCAAAAAGTGGCTCATGATACAAAAGTGAATAGATTTCTAATATTATCTAGTTGCATTACTCTCTGAAAGCTGCAGATTCAGCTTTTTATTATTATGTTAATATATCAATACCTCAGACACCTACTCCCATTTTCATATCATAAAACTTGTCATTATCAATAACCTCAATGTCACCATAATCTCAATCTCAATTTCACACATTCTATCTGACCACAGCCTTTTATCTTTCCTACTGACTCTATAGCCTAACTCCAACCATCCTTTGACTACTATTCAATTATTTATCTATTGAATCAACAACCTTAACTCCTGACACCACTGATATTCCTTCTGTCCTCCTTACCTCTTAAAATTCTATAAAAAAAAAGAATGTAATTCTGCTATTTGCAGCAACACGGATGAACTTAGAGAAAAGTATGTTAAGTTAAATTAGCCAGGCACAGAAAGAGAAATACCACATGTTCTCACTTATATGTGGGAGCTAACAAAAATAAACAACAAAACAATACAACAATCACAATAATTCGTTGAACTTTTTAAGAGAAGAAAACAGAACTGAGGTTACTGGGGTGTAAAGGGAGAGAGAGAGGGGGGAAAAGGCCATGAAAAACAATTACAATGTATAATGATCAAATAAAAAAAAAAATCCATGGCTAAGCATTCCCTTGCATGCACCCTCAATGCTACTTCTCTCTCTTGCTTTTGTGATTTCCCCTTAACAGAGCTACAACCATAGTTAAACCTATCTCTCTTACTACTGCATCTCTCTATCTAATTTTTTTTTTTTTGAGAAAAAATACATAACCATCATGCTTGGCATCATTTTCCATTCATGCCATCGAACATCACACGATCCTTTAATTCTGTCAGGCAATTGCATTATACTTCTCTAGACCAATCATTCTCTCATTCTCCTGTATGCCTTTCACACTTTCTCTTCAAACTCCTAACATCTTCTCTCTCATCCTCATTCTAAGCTGATGACCTTGCTTCCTAATTCTTGAAAAAAAATAAATAAAGAAGCAATACTAAGAGACCTTGCACAGGCTCCCACCATCCTGTCCATTTTCAGTATCTACACATTTACACTCTGCTTACCCATCTGCTACGGTAAATGAATGATCTATGCTTCTATGTACATCCAGCCCTTTCTATCACATGTCATATACCACCTTCTCTTCTAGTCAAGGACATAGCTCTATCAACCTTTCCCTTTCTCTTCTAGATCACTCCAATTGCAGACAAACATGCTGCAATTTTCCTTTCCAAAAATGAATGAATAAATGAGTGAATAAATAAATAGATAACATTAACACTTTCACTTCATCTGCTAACTATCACCACATTTCTCATTTCTTTTTTTTTTTTTTTTTTTTGTATCACAACACCTCAGAATTTATTCAACTTGCTGTTTCTAACTCATCTTCTTCCATTTTCTCTTAGATCTACTCCAGTAAGAAATTCATCCCCACACGTAACAAAAATGGGTCTTGTCTATGTCTTCCGTAACCTCCTCCTGGTTAAACCCAATGGTCAGCACCTACTCTTCATCTCATCTGACCATTGAGCAGCTATTGACATTCTTAGTGATTTCTTCTTGATCCTCTTTCTTCACTTGGCTTCCAGGATACTTCTATACCTTCCTGTTTTTCCTTCTGCTCAGGTCCTTGACTCTTGGTTGTTTCTTGTCTGGATCATTTTCCAATTTATTTTCCCCTGACTTCGTAGTGTTGGGGGTGCTGGGGTTCAGTTCTTAGCTTGCCTCTTTTTCTCTTTCTATATTTACTTCCTTGTTGATTTCACCCAATCTTGTGGGTTCAAATGTATCAAACATATATTTCCATACTTCTGTAGCAAACTCTGGACCAATGGCCTAACTGGTATTTCACTAGGATAGTTCACAGGGATCTTAAACTTGTCATATCTAAAACCCAACTCCTAATTGTCCCTTCACTTAAGGTTGCCAGATTAAATACAGGAGACCCAGTAAAATATGAATTTCAGAAAAAACACCAGTTTTTTTTTTTTTTTAAATACAAGTATATACCAAATATCATCTGAAATTTAGATTTATCAGGCTGTCCCCTATTTTTATTTGTTAAATATGGCAGTGCCACTCACAGTCTTTCACAACTGAACTGGTGACAGCTTCATCCTTCCACTTGATTAGGCCAAAAATCTTGGTGTGACCTTTAACTTCCCACTTTCTTACCCCATACCCAAGCTAAGGAGAATGACAGAATATGGTCAGGCTGACTGCTTTTCACAATCAATTTACTACCCTCCTAGTCCAAGTTCCAAGTTAACATCGTTTCTCACTGAATTGTTACAATAGTTGCTTAACTGGTTCCCCTGCTTTTACACCTCCTCCCTTATCCTTCTGGACAATTCTCAGTATAGCAGCCAATATAATTTCTCTAATAAGTTTGATCATGTTTCTTTTGTGTACAAAACTCTCTGATGGCTCCTCATTTCATGCAGTGTATAAAAGCCTAAGTTCTTGTAATGGCCTAAATGTCCCACATGATCCGTCACCCATGATGTCACCTTCCTGATCTTATCATCTACCATTTTACGTTTACTTAATATGCTCCGGCTATATTGTTCTTATTGCTAGTTCTCAAACGTAACAGAAATGTTCACACTTTTATGCTTTTTCTGTGTGTTTCCTCAGCTTGAAACATTTTCCCCCAGATAGCTACATGGCTAAATCTTATTTAAATTTTTCTCAAATGCCACCTTTTCAATGAGGTCTTCTCTGACAATTCTATTTAAAATTGCACATATTCCTAGTCCCTTATATTCTATCACTATTAACTTTCTTTACCTTTCCTTTTTACCACAGCACTTATCTTTCAATTGGCTATACAACATGTGTATTTATTACACTCATTTGAAGCATTAAAACAGTTTTGGCACATAATAGGCACTCAATTAATATTTGTCAAATGACTGAATGGAACTGATTTTATAGGGACTTGATTATTATTATTTTAACCCCTAATGTACTTTCTATAATATAATTTTGTGAAATATTATGGTAAAGCTTTCACGTTTAGATATAATTTTTAAACAAAACAATGCACATCAATCAAGTTTTTACACAAAACTTAAAAAGTATATTTTTATTTAAAAAATTTAAAACAACTAAGAGGTTTATATAACTGGTGAGATAAAGACAGACTATGCAATTTACAATGCTCATTTTAAAAAGAAGGTTAAATTCACATTAGTGTGGAGAAACATGCACAGTAACTTAAAATATAAAGGAAAATGTCCACACGAGGTGAAAATATTTTAGCACAGTTTATCTGCACTCTGTTAAATGCATCTCAGGTAAGATGATTTAACCAGTATAATCCTTACTGTATATGAATAGCATTTAAAAGATTAATGCTTACAAAAAGTGTAATGGGACTTTGGGCGGGGGGGATCACTAAAAAATCTTACATTTCAAATTTATGAAATATATTGGAAAATTATATTATAGTGTATACATAAAATTATGCATATTAAATATATACATATGTATTTATACATAAAGAAGGTACTTCAGTAAGTTCATGGAAATATATCTTTTCATTCTAGTCTTTCATGAACTTTTAGAATTACCTTTGTACATATGGGGTATGTGGTATGTAGTAAAGTAGTAAGCAATTTGTTTAATCTATATCTATGTATATGTAGATATAGATATACATATATCCTGCAAGGTATTCTATGACCCATCAGGAGCCACTTGTGTTTTGTAGACCACACAATGAGAAACACTTTATTCTCATTAGAACCCAGAGCAGACAGCTGAGGAACATTCCACACATAGAAGCTTGAATTTGGTTATTACTATGGGTTCCTGAGAAAGAGACCTGGAACCTTCTCCTTACTTAATTTTAAATTCATAAATGGGAAAGGATGGTTAAGACAACCTCAAGTATATTTGGTGGAGGAAACCAGAACAGGAGAAAAGTACACCCCACTTTCTGATTGGAACGCTGTGACAGACCCAGCCAATGGAGGAAAGAGTGGGGCTGTAAACTTTAGCAGTGGACATTAGCACATAACAACAGCAAAGCCCAGCCTAGGTGAGGTATATCTCAATGGAAGCCAGGAAAAGGTGTTTCTGAACCAGACACATCCTACATCAAGTCCTGGACCATGTGTAAAAAGCCCTTTTGTAAAATTGCATCGTATCCTGTATGTACAGAGGAGCAAATGCAGTGGAAATAAAGAGACCAAATTTAAGATAATTTGGATGAGTTTTGCTGCAAATTAGAACCACATTATATATCCACATCAATTTAACATATGAATTTTAGGTAACATCTGCATTTAGCCTCTCTCTGCCTTTTTTTTTTTTTTTTTTTTTGGAACCACAAAGTTTGTAAAAATATTGTCAATCCATGAACCATCTATAAAAGAAAACCAGACTAAAAGCAGAGAGTTTGATGAATAAGCTGTCCTTTAGATCACCTTTAAGACAATACCCCATCAGGCAATAAAGCCTTCCAGTTCAATTTCCTTTAATAGAACTGAGTTTTCCCCTGAATGAAATTGTCTTCATTTGCTGATTGGGGAAGACAGCTAATTTAATACAGATTGTCCCTCTATGACTATCCTATGTTTGCAGATTGCTTAGGAAATATGAATTTCAGGAGGAAGAAAACCATTAGCAATAGAGGTATTTAGAAGAAGTAAAAGGGTAAAATGTACATTTAGCACAAAGCAGCAATCTCTTTACTCATAGCTGCAGGGTTACCAGGATGTCATTAACAGCTTTTTTACTGTGTAAATGTTTTCAAACAAAATGAGCAGGATGAGAAGCAAGGTGAATGCGGTGCATTCCAAGGCATTTATTTAATGTTGCTTGAAAATTGAGGGGGGAAAATGGCCCCAATTCCAACTCGTTTCTAAACATAGTAATCCCAAAATCTTTCCACTGCATCAAATCAATTTGTGTCCTAAGTTAATTTAGGTTTCATAGTATTTAGGTTAAATACTCTTTTTAGAACCCCACAGAGTAACAAATATTGTCACATATTTCTGTTCTATTTCTACCTAGCATAGTACAGAAGAGTACCTTATAAATTTTTACTTTAGTGTAGCCTAAAAATCTCCCTTTACACAACTGAAGAGAGGAGTTGATCCTCAGGGAAAAAACAAAGATTTGATGGCAAGGAATCTAGGAATCGGGCAGGATTAATCTTTTCTTGTTCCAAAAGAAACTGGGAGATTCCCAGTAGTGTGGCCACTTACACAATACACATTTACTGAGCACCTTGAGTACACCCTCAGGGAGATGTTTGAATGAGTCTGCCTTTAAATGCCAGAGAGAACTGCATTTCAACAGCCAGTTCATACCGTTGAAAATGAATAAAATAAATAAAATAAAGACTAACTATCTTTTGACACAAACACAGTTACTGTTAATATGCTTAGGTATATTTTTCCATAAATATTTCTATGCAACTATACAGCTATATTTTTCCCAAATGGAAATATACTATCCACAATTCTTTATTGCTTGCTTTTGTAACTTACAGTCCACTTATTAAATAATGTGTTTTGAGGTCTACAATTTTAATGGCATTCCCATATACAGTTGTATTAGATTTATTTAACCGTCTTTTAAGTATTTAACATTTCCATGTTACCAAAGTTTCACTATTTTAAAAGGAAATACTGGGCTGAGCACTACTATGGATAGATTTTTGTGCGGTATTTAATCATTTCCTTGGGATGTGTACATAGAGATAAAATTCCTGGGGCAAATATTTAGCAGAATTTTAAGACCTCTGAAATATATAGCCAAATTGCTCTTTTATATTGTCTTTTATTGATATGAAAGTGAGTTATGTTGTTTCCTTTTTCTTATGGTTAATGAGTCATTTGATGTTTTGCTGATTCATAGTTGTTTTTTTTTTTTTTTTTAAGTTTCTAATTTGTGAATATTTTTCTATTGGGCAAGCAGTCTCCTTCCTAGATCCCTCAGATAAGAACCCTTTCATGTGGACACCTTGTTTTAGCACTGTGAGACCTTAATGAGAGGAGCCAGTCAAGCCCAGTCAGACTGAAACTTATCATATTCAGGAAGTCCTTGTTTTTCCTAGTTTAGTCAGAGCTTTTAAATTTTTTTTTAAAGGACATTACATTTCATCAAATGCTTTTTAAGCATCTTTTGTAAAATGTGTCTTTTATTCTACTTATGCAATGAATTCTATTAAATATTTTCTAATCTGGCATTTATGAAATCAACCCTCCTTAAGTCTCATGCATTATTCTTCTCAGTAATAGGTTTTATTTGATCCAAGATTATTATTTCTATTTATAAGGAGTATGGGCATGTAACATTTTCCTCTCTTTTATTTTCTTATTTAATTTTTCTTATTTAGGTTTTAAGATTATGTCACGGTCATAACATAAATTGGAAAATGTTCCATCATTTTTACATATCATGTGAATTATTTGTTCTTAAATATTTGAAAAAATAACTTGCCCATAAAAATCATTTTGGACTAGAAACACTTAGGCAGTTGCTGAGGTCTGGAAAATGATATCCCGAAAGAAAGCATTTTGACATGCTGAGTACCTGGAACTAAAGAAGCAGCCTCAGAACCAAGGTCTCTCGGAACTTCTTCCTCCTCTCTGACTCTCCTGAAGTACAGGGAGGGGCTTTCTCTAAAGTTTCCCTTATCTGACTAAGGAAAGTTCTTCCAGGAGGAATGTGATTGTCCTGACCCCCCTCCCTGGAACATACATTAACCAGAGAAGACTGACTTCTATCACAGGGGAGGAAAGTAAATGTTTCTATGCTCAGAACACCATGCCCAGAAAGACATTTTTCTTATTCCTCCAAGGGCTACTACTTGAGCAACTTCATCTGCATAGTAAGACAACCTTTGTTGTCAGTGCGGTTCCTCTCCTCACCTCCCCATAGCATGTCGCCACCACCCTTCAGGAACCTGTAAGCCCCTATTTCTTTCTGTAGTTGAAAATGCTATTTAAGCTTTAACCATCTGGCCCTTCTTTGAGCTTCATATTTTGTGAGACTCCCCTGTGCGTATGCACCTAATAAATTTGTACATATTTTCTTCTGTTAATCTGTCTACTATCAGGTTTATTCCAGAGACCAAACCTTCAAAGGGTGGAATGAAAGTTTCCTTCACCCCTACATAGTAATTCTTTAAAAATTCGTTTACTATTTGCCTAGGTTATTTGTCTGCTTATAATGCAGTGCCAGGATAGCAGTATGCATGGGGCACATAAGTCAGTCAGAGGGTGAGAATTAAGTAGATGGAGACAGCTTGGATGAGGAGGCAATGCTGAAGTTGTTGCAAAAAAAAAAAAAAAAAAAAAAACCTTAGGCAAACGAGTTAGAAGAGGGAATTTCAGGAAGAAGAATAGTATTTATAAAACCATAGGAGCATGAGGAAGCACATTATTTGCCTGTCACATGCTTGCTTCATATCTGCTGTGCACTCCATTCCAAATCTATTAAATAGGTTTTACTGCCCCATATAACACACACACAAAAATGAAGCTCAGAAAAGTTAAGCCATTTGCATAAAGTTACTAGTCAGTGAAAACAATAAAATTCAAACCCAGTTTCATCTAATTCCAAAGTATATATATTTGTCTTCTATCATGTATTGGCACTGTAGATAAAATAAATTACCAAAAGGCTAAAGATAGCCAAAAGAGTTGAAAATGTGGAAAAACAGAACTAATTTTGTTGATTCGCATTCTAATTCTATAACACAATAATTTTGATTCCTGTAAAATATTAACTCTATTAGATTTGCACTGATACTTTTGTTAAGAAAGTTTTCTTTCAAAATGTAGTTCTGTTCAATAAGCACTGACAATTTGAAATGACTTTAGTAGCAGATCTTTAGCTCTGATTTGAGATGTTGTATCCACAGTGGTACGATGGTAGGTAATCTGAATCTCAGTGTGTATCATTCAAAGCTTTTATAATGGTTAATGTAGTTATTTCAATTGCCCTAGCTGGTTAACATCTATATAAATAACAAATATCCCTTTATACTCCATACTTTAGGATCGTTGTAGTGAACACTCAATTTGAAAGTATAGACTCAAATTTTCCTTTTTGCCCAATTACCAATCTGTGTACTTAGGCAAGTCTGTTCTTACTATAGTAAAGATCATAATAATGATATATGCTTCCTAGCCTTTTGCTGATGCTGAACAAATTAGATTTTAAAGTACTTTAATATAACATTGCTATATAAAAGGAAGTGGCTATAATTACTCAGTCAATGGAAATTCATAGAATTTTGAAATTGTTCCCATAGTGGTTTAGATAAAATTTGCAGTCAGAGTTCCAAAAGGATATTAATATTTAATGTCAAAAACAATATAGTTAACTTTTTTAAATGGCACATCCTATATCCTCACAGATCCATTTAACACCATAGCCTCAAACAAATAAAGTATTCCAAGTTTTATTTATTTAGTTTTTGTCTTATATTTCATGGTTACTTGCCTTAGGTTTTTTATGTAACTGATATTTAAAAGATTGAGCAACTGGAAAGTTTGAGCAGCTACATTCTTCCAGAGGCTTAGAGAAGCCAATGAAAACAGTGTTTTTAAAGACAAAGACTGTTGAGCATGCAAATTCTGTAAATTTATAATAGCTTTGAAATATATGTTCAATATGTTAGGACTTATTCTAAACTGAGTGACAGAAAACTGGTTCAATTAGCTAAAAGTGGAAAGGGTACATGAAGCAAACTTCAAAAAGTGATGGGGTGGGACTTGTTTCATTAATGACTAGATGTAGAAAGGCCAAGTCATCAGGCCTCACGTTTTTGCATTGGATCTGGTCTTATTCCATTTTTTTTCTTTCATTGTTTTTCATCTCCACTTCCCTCTGCTTTGACTTTATTCTTTCAGACCAACTGTACCCACAAATCCAAGATCATGAACACATGCTATTTCTGGCTTTTATGCAACATAGCCTCAAGAACAGAAAAAGAATACCTTTCTGCCAGTTGCCATTGTAAAAAGTTCTGGGGAAGAACTCTGATGGATCCAGGTTGGGTCATGCGTCTACCCCTGAAAAATAAATGAGAACAGAGGGATGTGTTGTTTTGACTGTCACCTCTCATATGAGAGAAAAGGAGGAATAGCATTGAGGGTTCTGCTCCAATAGAATAGGAAGTATTAGACAGACAAGACCACTATTATATACTATAGATTTCCATTAATGAATTTGTTAATTTGAAATAATCGTGTTTCAATAAACTGAAAATGACTGTAAGTCTGGATTTTTCATGTTTATGGTAATATTTTAATACTAGATTCATTTTATTTAATATATAATTATATAAGGTCTGCCTTTAGTATAATACTTTCTTTAGAAAAGTAGTAACTGAGTGCATATCATAAAAACGGATTATTCAAACAAAATATACAGTCTATTTTCAGACCTGAAAATTTACTTCCTATTAGTATAATTCAAGGTAGGATTTATAGAAGCAGACATATATGCATATGTGCTTTTTTACAGTTAGAAATTAGTAATTTTCTCTTTCCTGATATAAAATGAAAATTCCTGTATACCAGAACACTTTTTAAATAGCCATTGTTGGGAAAACAGAACAATTTAATCAGGCCCTCTCACCTCGGGCCAGTGGGGTGGTTCAGTAAACAAATTGTGTGTGGGGGGGTGGAGTTGGTTTGCATACGTGGCACTGTGGGCTTGGCTGGCAACTGCCTTGGGTGGACGCTGCTCCGTGTAGCCATGCTTTCAAGCCTACGGCTTCCAAGGACCTGTTTGCCAGTTACCTAGCTCATAGACCTGTGTGTGAGGGGTCTGATGACCCAGCCTGGCATGTGAAGGGCTCGTGACCCAGTCTGAACAACGGGCTTGAGGGGTCTGTGGGCTTGAGACTCAGCCCTATCTCTGCAGTTGGCTCTGTGAGCAGGATTCTGACATTAGCCAAGCGCCACAGAGATTAATGTTCTTTTTTCTTTATCTTTATGCTAAAATTCTTTTTAAAATGTCATATACTTTCTTTAGCATAGTCTGCCCATTAAACATGTTTGATAAGGCCTATTAAACACTGTGCACACCAGACTAGACCATGAGCTTATTAAAAATCAGGACCAAAGTCTTATTCATCTTTGTTTTCCAATCCCTGTCAGAGTGGAAATGAATTAGTAACTGGCCATTAACGTATTGTTTGGTGATAAACAAACATACAATTTCTCAACTCCGAGAAATCACTGAGAGCCAGATGATCAGAAAATTTGTGGCCCTTCATTTTCTAAAAATACAATGCTAAATAGCTATATTTCTTGTATAACTAAAGACATATTCCTATATGCTATTGATTTCTTTTTCCTTTCATTCTTGCCTTCTTTTTTTTTTGAAAAAAAAATCATAGTCCATATTTTGCTATTTTTTGACACCAGTGGCTATTGTGGAAAACCCATGCCCTGTCAACAACTTCCCAGTTATCTTGGGAAGCCAATATATATATCTCATGTGTGCTCAAGAACATGTGCAGGCAACCACCCCTGTTTTCTTCCTCTTCTATCTACTTCCCTGCCTCCAGCCCCTCCTGTGACATTCACTGCTGTTACCTTGATTTTGTGCAGGCAAATTGCTTCCACAGCTGAATCTCATTTGGCATGGATTCTTCCCAGGCATTTCTGCTCATTACTGCAATAGCCACTTGCCTGGGCAGATTTGGTACAGAGCCAACTGCCACGCAGCTTCTGGAGGCCTCGAGGTTGCAGAGTCGCAGTGTGTCACGTGGAGTCTGATTCCAGGCAGATGTAGGCAATGCCTCCTTCCTTGCTCTTAGTAGTGTTCTGTTATCTGGCACTAATGTTAATTTGTCCCCAGTTTCTTAACAGTATTTTAATGAAGCTATCATTTATGATTTGCATTTAAAACTTACGTACTCCAAGCCAATCTAGATGATTCATTATAAACTTGGAATTTAAAAAATAGGAAAAATTGTAGGGATAATGATAACGCTACAGTCAGAGCTGTTAAGGGCTCTGGACTTCCTTCTGCATCAACCTGAATATTTTCTTAGTCATAGGAGAAATGATCAAAATCATGTTAAATTTCCATTTTACTGTCTAAATTGGATAATTCTTGCAATTGTCTGTGGCTTTTTTGTTAACACATTCTCTCCTGATCATCTTCCTTCCTTCCACACTGAAGCCTTCTTCTCTGGCTTCCTTCTACCTGACCTTAAAAAATGTTGGTTTGCAGATACTTTGGGCTAAATTTTATCCCTCAAAATTCATGTAATGAAGTTCTCACCTTCAGTATATCAGAGTATGACTTTAAAGTGATAATTAAGATAAGGTCATTAGAATGAGTCCTAATTCAATATGACCGGTGTCTTTATAAGAAGAGGACATTAGAACACTAACATGAATAGAGGGAAGTCCATCTGATGGGACAGGTAAAACACAGTCATCTGCAAGCCAAGGAGAGATGTCCTAGAAAAAAATTATCCCTGCTGACATCTTGATCTTGGACGTCTAGCCTCTAGAACTGTAAGAAAATAAATTTCTCCTGTTTAAGCCATTTACTCCATAGGACTATGTAATGGCAGCTCTAGCAAACTAACACAGGGGCTCTCAGTCTTTTCAAGAGTTAAGGACAGTCTGAAATTCTAATATATACAACAGCATTACTTTATTTAGGTGTTTTAGCGTTTTAGCATTTTTTTGTGTGTGTGTGTGTCTTTTTCGTGACCGGTACTCAGCCAGTGAGTGCACCGGCCATTCCTATATAGGATCCGAACCCGCGGTGGGAGCGTCGCAGCGCTCCCAGCGCCGCACTCTACCAAGTGCGCCACGGGCTCGGCCCTTGCGTTTTAGCATTTTTATGCATGGAGGCTACAATGGTTCTCTAATTGTCCTATAGTCAAAAGCATCGGTATCTAAGGTGAACTTGTTAGAAGTACAGAATCTGGGGCTCTACCCCAGACCTACTAAATCAGAAACTCTGGGAGTGAGGCTCAGCATTCTGTGATTAACAGGCCTTCTAGGAGCTGCAGGTGCATGTTGGAGATTGAGAATCATGAATTATAATAGGTTAGACCTAGAAAAGAGCTTAGATATATCTTTATGTTGAAGATATAAAATGGCATCCCATTTTATTTTACCCCATAAAGAAATATTCAAAAATAGGCTTTTATCCTATGTCTGATATGCTACTAAGGTAGAATTTAAATTAATAGTTCCACTAATTTGATATATACTAAAATATATTAAGGGCTTTGTATTTAAGTCATTGAGGGGGATAATATTGATGCTATTAAGTTAACTGAATGTTTTTTAAAAATTAAAACAACAATTACAACATTTGCTATACCATATCTGTACCTTATAGTTTGTCCCACATTCTACCAATAATGTCTTCATATTTGTAATATTATATATATGTGCTTTTATTTGTATTCTGAAAGTTGACTAATCTTTAGGAGAGTGCCCAAACAACCAACCTGATATATATTTGTGTGTGCATGCGCCCAAATAGTTTGTACATAGGTTAAGTGGCTTACTCAATTAAATACCTACATGTATCTATTTATGAACTCAAAGTTGTCATAGGTACAGTTAACCTAACAGTCACTTTTAGATTTAAATTAAATTAACATTTTGATTTGAAGAGAAAGTGTGTCTCGATTTGTTTCTTTGTGGATCCCTAAGCAGGTCAGTGTCTTCTGCACGAGGTGGGGTTATAAAATGCAGACCAGGCTGTGTGGATCAGTGACGTCTTTAATTAACACAGAGAAGGTCATGTGAGTGCCCAGGAGCTGCCCGTGGCAGATGCTTTGGCTAATCATTATTGGATACAGTCACTATTAATCACCAAAGTTTCAGTGGGGTTTGCAAGTGTTGAGAGGAAACAGCAGGTTTTTCTACACAGCCCATTGAAGTCATTCTTCTTGTCCATTAACTCTTATGAGGTCATGATGCTAATGCTTTCCCACGAGGACCATGTATCTTTCTTTCCATGCTCTGTGTGCTTCTGCAGTTTTCAGAGTCTGGTCTGGATTGCAGGCTGCATTGGTATATCACGCTCTTCACTAATGGAAACATTTTCCATTCAGTATGACAGAAAACACATGGCAAACTCAGGAGTAGGGGAGTAAATATTGAGTTCAGTTTGGTTACAACCATCAAAAAGCATTCTTAGTAAAAGCTCTAGAACTAAGCTGCCTGCTTGTCTCTTCAGTGAAAATTCTTCAAAATATTGCCATAAGTTTTTAATTTGGATCAAGACTTAAAGATTTTCTCCTTTGCTCTTGTGTAAACTTGACAAAAGAGCTATTTGAAATCATGTTTGGAGTTTTCGTATTTCTTAAGATCATGAATATATTATATATTAATTTATTCCCATAAAGTATATAAAAAAGAATCTGTAAGCAGATATTGGAGAATTGAGGACATTTTCCTTATTGGTTCAGATCCAAAAATTGTGCATGATTAAAGAGAAGCAACATTTGAGTCTCAATTTATCTTAACTGGATTTTGAATTAGATGAATATCACCAAACATTATACGTTCACTGTCCTGACCTCGCTTTTCCTCTGTAGATGCAACCTAACCAAGCTCATATTCAATAAATTATCACTTGGCTACTGACTTCCAAGCCAATGTTTTCATTTTCTTTATTGTTTCTACTATGGTTGCACTTGTCAATTCAATTAAGCAAGTATTTCATGACGACCAATAAAAGGCAAGTCCATGCTGAGGTTATAGATGATACAAAAATAAATACAGAAGGAAATACAAGTACTTTGCTTTTAAGAATATTAAAAATAATAGGGGAGATAAAGCCTGAACACTAACAAATATAAGGTAGGCAAAAATGTGGTAAATACGGTAAGGAATTAAATTGTTATTCAAGTGTGAGGAGTCTCTTTTGAATATAGAACAGAGGTCCAATGCTTTAGCAGGCCACTCAAGGATATTGTAATATACAGCTCAGCACACTGCTTGAACATGGGCTTACTGTTTTTCTTCTTTCTATTTCTTTTTACTTGGAGGATGTCCCTCTAATCTAATGCTAGTAGTCACATATATTTTTGAAGATAAGTTAGAGTGACCAAGTACCGATGGAATTTTAAGAGAGGAAAATCAAAGATCACTTTAATGGTACCATTAACCAAAAGTAATAAGAGACTGAAAAGGAGGAGGAGGGGGATATTAACTGAGTGGGTTGGGGAATAGGAAAAGTAATAAAAATAATTATTTGATATGTTGACATTGAGGTATCATCCTTCCATTCATCTGAAAATATTCAGATGTATATTAAAAATGTATATCTGGAGCTGTGGAAGAAAATATTGGGCCTGAAAAATTGGGTCTGTGAGGCATTGCATTAGAAATTCTATTTGAAACCAAAAATGATCATCTAAGGGAGGTGTATAAGAGAAGCACAGGAAAGTCAGCTCAGAGCCTAGGATTTCCTACAAATAATAAGCAATTGGAGAAATAGAAAGCTGTAAAGACACAAATACACACTCATCTGGGAACCTTGGTTCTATGAATTGAACTGTGTCCCCTCAAAATTTAATGTGTTGGTGGCTTGGTCCCCACTGTTACAATGCTAAGAGGGTGGGAAATCCTATTATGGTAATTTAAAGGTAGGACCTTGAAGAGGTGATTAGGTTGTGAGGACTACACCCTAGTAAATGGATGAATCCATTGACAGTTTAATGGTGGTCATGAGTGTGGTTCTGAGGGCTTTAAAAGGAGAGCCAGTGAGGTTCTCTCTCTCTCTCGCTCTGCTATCTGCCATGTGACACACTGAATCACTGAATAGAGTCACCAGAAGAACAAGGTTCTCACCAGATGTGTCCCCTGAAATTTGGACTTCTCAGCCTCCTAAACCATAAGCAATAAATTTAATTTTCTTAGATTACCTAGTTCTAGGTATTTTGTTATAAGCAACAGAAATGGCCTAATATACTTGGGAAAGAAAGGGAGAGATAAAAGGCAGAGTTAAGGAAGTGAGGGCTCTTTACTGCTGTCAACTGCTGGAGAAAGTCAAAGAATGAACAGTGGAAAAAAAAAAAAAAAGCCTTGAATGGACAACAAAATTGGTCAGTGCTCTTTACCAAAGTGTTTCAGTAGAAAGAAGGGACAAAAAATTCCAAGGCATTGGTATTGAGTGAATGGTAAAATAAGGCAGAATTTTCTTTCAAGAGATTCAACATAAAGTTGGAGAAATTAATCAATAACAAGTCATGTACCCTAAGTTTCTTATCTGTAAACTAAGATTGTTGTAACCTAGATTAACAAATTGTTGTTAGGATTAGACCAATTCTAGTACAACACTAAGAACATAAGCATTTGCTAAATCCTATTCTCTATTACTATTTTAACTATTATAGAAATTCGGTCTCCCTTTTCTATCTTTTGTCACTAACCATTTCTTTCCCTTTCCCTTGCTCAGTCTCCCTTCTTTTAGTTAAGTGCCACCTCGGCTACTTTCTGCTGAGTCTGCTAGACCACGGTGCTTCAGCTGGCCTCTCTGATCACTGCTAGTGAGTACTTTTAAATTTGAGACCCTTTTTCCTCAGATGGATGATACTGACGTAATTGATGGGCACATTTGCATCTTTTAAGAAATCAATTTTGGCACTACTCTCTGCCACATTCCTGAACCTGCCTACTTATTCTTCTGGGTACTGTTACTGAGTTCTTTAAGTGTCAAAGGTAAGCCATGATCTATGGTGAGGTTGCAGAAATAAGGCCTTCTTACATTTTCAAGAATCACTTTGTTAGAGAGGAGTAAAAGCACAACTGCCTTGAAGACTAATATTTAAATCCAGAGGTTTTGTTCCCAACTCATGAGTCCCAGAGAGGTAGACCAGTGACACTTCTGAGTGACACCTTACTGTGCCCAGAATCACACATCTTTTTTTTCCTTTAAGATAATGATTATTATTATTATTTTTAGTTGGAGGCTCCTTGCTTCCTGTGGTGAATTAGATGAGGTAGGTCTTCCCTGCCAGCTTGTCAGAAATGATCACACAGTCTGAATTTCAGCTAATTTTAAGAATGACTTGTACCCCTCTGCTGCATAAGTAAAGCTCAATTGTCTGATGTTGAAGGACAGTTCTTCCTGGGCTTTTTTTTTTTTTTTTTTTTATGATTCTGCAAATCACGCAAGAAAGATAATGGTGCCCCCTTTTCCCTCCCCCAATTATCTTTTTGCGGATGTCTGTATAAAAACCATCTTGGAAGACGGAGATAGGGCATTTCTTTTTTGGAAGCTCCATGGCAGAATCTCTTTTCTTCTTTTTCCAACTTCTAGAAGCTGCCCATATTCCTTGGTTCATGGCTAACATTTTCCCATCTCTAAAGCCAGAATCATGGCATTTTTCTATTTTTCTGTGGTCACATCTTGTACCACATCTAGTAATGATTCTCCACCATGTAATTAGATTGGGGCACCCAGTTAATCTAGGATAATCTCTCCATCTCAAGGTATTTAACTGAATCATATCTGTACAGCCTCTTTTGCCACATAAGTTAATATATTTCACAGGTTCTGGGAATGAAGACATGGGCATCTATGACAGGAGACCTTACCCTGCCCACCAAAGGGAAAATAAATATTTTTTTTGTGCAGGACAGTCCCTCACATCATAGATGAACATTTCTACTTCCATATGTTACATAACAGTTGGATGCCCAAATCTTTGTTATCCACACATTCCTTAGGGAAACCGTATCAACCACTAGACTGGTTGATCTCCTCAGCCCCTTTCAGTGTAATTTTTTTTATATACAATTTTCAAACTTGTGAGTCTTTACTCACATTATAATAAACGTTTTAAACAATGATCTGATTACTTTCATCCAGTATTATGATATGTTCTGTCATCTCAGAATACATGGAGTCTCAGAAGTTACATTTTGAGAGAAATTGCCTTCTTTATTATGATGGGTGAAAAATGGAGATTTATATTTATATTTTTGTGGAGACATTTATTATTTGTTAATACTTAGTATCTTTGAAATAGACAACAGCTCCATTCTTTTCAAGTGGCTTAAGCATCTAAAATTTAAATATTGCTTGCTATTCTCTAAGCTACTCCCAGTAGGAGGTATAAAATCTAATGCAGTAGGTAGCTCTTGAGCATAAACTTTTTTCCGTTCATGTGAATTTAGGGCATTATAATTGCATGCAAAATCCCTATAACAATTAAGCAAAACATTTAAGCATATAATTCATTTTATTTATTTTCTAGGCATCATTCATCTTGCACTTTCCCTTATTGTGTACCATACACTTTTATTGCTTTTTCAGTGCTATACAAGAGTTGTAAGCAGTATGGTGGTGAGATGTCTTTAGATGATCCATTTCCACTGTAGTCGTCATAATGGGGTTTGTCATCCAAATGTGGGTTGAAAAGGATGGGAAGGGAAAAAATAAGTTACTCTTTTTATCTAACACTCAGAAAAGAACCTGATAAAATATTACTCCATTTTACTACTTTAGTCTGCCTGGTATGTAGCTAATACATGGTGATAATACTTGAATAATACTTGAAGTTGTGGCAAATAGCTAATGATGTGAGATATAGAAAAAGTGGCAACGAGACTGCCTTCTATTTCAGTTATCACTGTTTTCTAGGGCCAGAGATTTATCATAAGCAAGGCAGAGGGACAGAATTGTTCAGTGAGCTGAACTGAAGCAAGCTTTTCAAATTACTTTAATCTCTTTCCACATGAGGAAAATGTGCATTTTAAACATGTGGTGAAAGAAAGTTTTTTATTAAATTCTACCAATGACTCCTGAGAATAAAAAAAAAAAAGATATTATTTTACTTGCATTTTACCCACATTTTTAAAATTTGCATTCTGTATTTTAAAAAATATAAATTGGCCTTCTTAGTATTCCTGCCATTATTTATAAAGTATAGAAAAATAAAGGGAAATAGGTAGAAGTGGTAGAAAATTAGATAAAAACATAGTTTTAGTACATTATTATGGTGTAGTGTAGGGTTTTTAAACCCTAGCACAAATGATATTTGAATCAGATAATTCTTTGTTGTGGGGAGCTATCCTGTTCCTTATAGAATTTTAGTAATATCCTTGTCTTCTACTCACCAGACGTCAGCAGCAACCTTTTCCACCATTTGTGACCATCAAAATTATATCTAGACAGTATAAAATGTCCTTTGGAGGGCAAAATCTCCACCCAGTTGAGAATCACTGGTGTAGTGCTGGTATTCTTAAGTCCCACTCGAACGTCACATGAGCCTTACGAAATAGGTGCTGTGTTTTATGAATGAGGAAAATTAATCTTAGGGAAGCTAAGTAAATTTCTCAAAGTAACACAACTATTTCATGGTACAACTAAGATCACAAGCCTATGTTTTATCTTCAAGGTAGTGATTTTTCCCCTTGACCAGCGGTTTTTGAACTTTGAATCAGAACCAATTGGAGGGTTTTATGTAACATGAAGTGCTGGGACCCTCCTCAGAGGGTCTAATTCACCAGGTCTAGATTAGCACCCAATAATCTGCATTTCTAATAAGCTCTAATGTGATGCCAATGCTGCTGTTCCAGTAATTCCATTTTGAGAATTACTGGGCTAGACGCTATTGAAATGTAACTTGCTTATAGTGTGTCCAATCTACTTCAAAATAGCATGACCTTTTCCCTGGCCATAATTTTCAGAATTTCAGTCTCCTCTAAGTGCCTTTTGAGGACTGTGACAATATGCAACTAATTTGTGACAATAGGTTGTGAGAATGACTTTGTAAGATATTACTTGGAGGTCTAGAAATTAAGTTCATGCTCCATTAGGATTCCTCCCTTGAGATATCTTTTCACAAAAATAAAAAGTTGAATCAGATCACTATTGGTTCTCGAGCCAATTTATAGTACAACTTTTAAAAAGTTACTTCAGCTCTTCCTTCAAGTTTTAATTACCTTTTCTATAACACAATGGTTTTAGAAAATAGATGATCATCTCCAAAAGTCAATGTTCCATTATTGCTGTAACATTTTTGATGCATTTAAATTAAGATGAAAAGGTCAATGACATTTCTTAAAATTCTCTTCATGTATACCAGGGTAGCCATGTGTTTACATAATATATTTTGTCAGTAATCTTCAGATGCTACCAGTGGGATCTCAAGCCTGTGTGTTTTTTCTCACTGTCCTGCTGAGAAATTTAACTCCTCATTTCTTCATATTAGTATAATCTGTTCGTTATTATTTCCCCGATCTCTTCTTCAATAGTAAATGTCTTCAAATTTTGTTCTCAAGTTGTTAATGCCATATTTTAGAACTTATTCTGCTTTTCATATTAGTGTGCCAATCAAAACAAGTCTAAAACTTAATTACGCAGTGATTTAATATAGATCAGGAGATTTTTCTTCCTTTCTTCAGTTGACATAAATGAATGTGTAGTTTAACTGAAGAAAATAGCTTCCTCCTTTGGCAACATAAGAACATTATTCACTCCCTGATCATTTCAGCTGGAGAACATTTTTGTCACCTGTGCATGACATCAGAAGCAATTTTATTGGTCATGTAAATTCCCCACCAGCTTTTGTGAGTCACTCAGCTGTAGCAAGAAAAGATCAAATCATTTAGATAAAGAATGGAGTAAAGACAACAAAACGGAGAAATTCTTCTGGTTGTGTGTTTGCATTTTCTGTGACTCATAGTCAGTAATTATTATTATTTTTTTTCTAGTAAAGACTATATCTGAGCAAGGGGTCTGTGAGCAATAAGGACATAGAAGCTGCATGAGGACCACTTCTACAATTTTACTGCAGATAAATGCAAATCGTTAGCTACTTATCTATATCATCTTTTATGTCTCTAATGCAGAGACTGCTACAGTTAGCCACAATGCATCTCAATTTCAAAAAAGCATTACCCAGGAAAATGGCAGATTGTAAAACAGAGAAAATAGAAAATGATGACAAAATCCTCCATTGTGTTCTTTATAGTCATTGGAACTGCATTCAGGCAAAAGCTCATCATATTGACATTGAGATAAAAGCAATGAAAGAGCATTGGGGAATAGTGGAGATGTAGTATCAACTATGAGGAAAACAACAACCCTTAATGACCCTGATTGCGAGCCCTGACTTTGCCACTCACATGTTGCATGAACTAGAACATGTTAGTTGACTTCTCCATCTTTTACCGTTCTCATCTATAAAGTGTGGATAAGTGTAGGACCTATCTCAGAGCAATTGTATTATATGTGAGGAAGCTTTATAATAACTTGTGCAACACAAAATGTATTCTCAATAAGTATATTTTATTATTGCTCAAGCTGCTATCTCTGTCAAATTTGTCTTATCCTGTTTCCTCTATGTACAGAATTCACAATTCGCCAATGGTAAAAATAAATTAATTTGGATTCACAGATATAGCACTCTTCCAGATAGATTTTTCTTTACTTGGATTGAATTGATTTCAACAAGTCTTTCTTCAGTGTGTGCTATATACAAAGCTATATGGGTTCAAACAAAAAGAAGAAAGGAAAAAGCTGAGATTATGATATCAAAATTGTTAAATGTGTTTTGGTTTAAAACAAATATTCTCATCTGTAAAATGGTAATCGTAAAACTTACTTTGTCTATTTTATAGTCATATTGTGGAAAATAATACAAGGTTACACTCTATTAACTCATTCAAGACAAATTTCCAGTGACTAAATAATGGTTACTGATGTGCAGAACCCTGTAATGTAAACAACAGAAATGTGAAAGGACAGGATCACACACGTGCAGAAATTATCTCACAAAAAAACCTACTCAGGGAGATTTTCAATAGTGTGGGAGATAATATTTGGACATTTTAAGCTTAGCCAAAGTTGAACATCACCGGGCCGCACTGAAGGCGGCCAGCTGCCCTATTCAGGATTTGAGGTTTCAGGCCGGCATTAAAGAAGATTCCTGGGAGCGCCCGAGCGGCGCCGCAACTGAACAGCCCGAGGCGGCAGCGCCGAGAACACGGAAGGCAACAAACCAGAGACAGAGTGAGCGCCCGACCTGGCACAGCACTGTGAGTGATCCCTGGCACAGCTCTGTTCGGGGGGTGGATGCCCACGCAGCTCCCGCCTGCACCACCAGGCCACTCACTGCCCCCGTGCTGCCTCCATTTTCCCAGGTGCGGGCAGCTCCGCCCTGCTCGGCCATCACTGAGCCCATTTGCTTGGCCTGGCGCGGGGCTTTCCGGACCCTGCGGCCGGCCTCCTCTCCCACTCCCTCCGCGGTTCTCTGGCGGGGCTGGGGGTGTGGGGCATCCCGACCAGTGTTGGGAGGACTAGGAAGTACGGGCGGGCCGACTGTCACTCCACCACACCCTGGACTCCGCCCCGGTAAACTTCCTGTTACTGGGAGGCAGATACCATCTCTGCGACCACCAGTTTGGAAAAAAAACCTAACAAATTTCTGGTTGGGAATAGTGTGGTAGGAGAGTTCCCAGGTCCGCTTGAACCTGCCGGAGAGCAGGCTGCAGGCGGGCACTAGACTCGGTTTATACCGGGGGGATACAAAGGTGAACAAGACCCGAGAAAGATCTACACAGTGCTACAAAGGCACCCAGAGAGACCGGTCGTCTGTGCCTAGCAGAAACCTGGTAGACTTCCTGGGTGAGGCGGTGCTGAGCAGGATCTTGAAGGCCCAGCTGACAGACGAGGGGTGCAGAAGACACACCCCAGCCCAGCACAGTGTGCACAGAGGGGGGAGACGTGCGGCCAGGGAGGCGGAGACTCGACAGAAACCACACACCCGGTGGGGTCACCACTGCACGATCTAATAGCCTGGGCCAGAGCACACGGAACGGGGAGAAGTCCTGTACAGAAAGTGAAAGCTCAATAGAGATCACACACCCTGTGGTACGTGATCCACCAGCCCAGCAGAGTACAAGCTGACCAGAAAGGTGGATCCCCGGAGAAGCCCAAGACCCGAGGCAACCACACACACAAGACACTAGAGGCCAACTGAGCAGTCACGGCGGGAGCCATACCAAATTGGCAACCACAGCAACATCCTAGTTAGTCATTAGTCTCAAACCGGTGGACTGTGAAACCCCCTGCCACAATGAATAAACACCAAAAAAAAGACACCAGAAATACAAAAAATCAAGAAAGTACACCACCAAAAGTTAATAAATCTCATACTCTAGATCCTATAGAACAAGAAGCCCTTGAAATAACTGACAAGGAATTTCGAGTGATAATTCTAAGGAAACTGAATGAGATACAAGAAAACTCAGCTAGACATCATGATGAAATGAGGAAAAGTATACAGGATCTGAAAGAGGAAATATACAAGGAAATCAATGTCCTGAAAAAAAATGTAGCAGAACTTGCTGAACTGAAGAAGTTATTCAGCGAAATAAAAAACACAACGGAGAGTTTAACCAGCAGGCTTGTCGAAGTTGAAGAGAGAACCTCTGAACTTGAAGATGGGCTGTTTGAAATAACACAAGCAGACAAAAAGAAAGAAAAAAGAATCAAGGACATGGAAGAAAATCTGAGAGAGATATCAGACAACCTCAAGCGCTCAAATATCCGAGTCATGGGTATTCCAGAAGGGGAGGAAAATGGAGATTCCATTGAAAACATATTCAACAAAATAGTGGCAGAAAACTTCCCAGGTATAGGAAAAATCACAGATCTTCAGATCCAGGAAGCTCAACGATCTCCAAACGTATTCAACCCAAAAAGGCCTTCTCCAAGACATGTCATAGTCAAATTGGCAAAACTCAGAGACAAAGAGAGAATCTTAAAAGCTGCAAGAGAGAAGCATCAAATCACCTATAAGGGAGCCCCAATCAGGTTAACATCAGACTTCTCATCACAAACCCTAAAAGCTAGAAAGGAATGGGATGATATTTTCAAAATACTAAAAGACAAAGATTGCCAGCCAAGAATACTCTACCCTGCAAGGCTATCCTTCCGAAATGAGGGGCAAATAGTATATTTCTCAGACAAACAAAAACTGCGGGAGTTCACTACCACAAGACCACCCTTACAAGAAATCCTCAAGGGAGTACTGGGTTTGGTTCCTGAAAAATAACTACCACTGCCATAAAAACCTAAGAAAAATCTAAACCCACTAGTACAATAAAAATGGCATTCATAAAGAGAAAACAAGCTAACAAAAACACTATCTACAACTTAAGGAAACAACAAACAAAGAAACCAAACAGTAAATCAGAAAGCAAGGAACAAAAGACACCTAAGACAACCAAACAACCAATAAAATGCTAGGAATAAATCAACACCTTTCAATAACAACTCTTAATGTTAAAGGCTTAAATTCCCCAATTAAAAGACACAGACTGGCTGACTGGATCAAAAAGCAGGACCCAACTATATGCTGCCTACAAGAGACCCACCTCACCCATAAAGATTCACACAGACTAAGAGTGAAAGGATGGAAAAAGATTTACCATGCAAACAGAAAAGAAAAACGAGCTGGAGTGGCTATTCTTATATCTGACAAAATAGACTTTAAACTAAAAACCATAAAAAGAGACAATGAGGGACACTACTTAATGATAAAAGGACTGATCCATCAAGAAGACATAACAATCATAAATATGTACGCACCCAATGTTGGAGCAGCCAGATTTATAAAACAAACTCTATTAGACCTAAAGAAGGAAATAGACACTAATACCATAATAGCAGGGGACCTGAACACTCCACTGTCAATATTAGACAGATCATCTAGGCAAAGAATCAGTAGAGAAACACAAGTTCTAAACAAGACTCTAGACCAATTGGAATTGGCAGATATCTACAGAACATTCCACCCAACAACCTCAGAATATTCATTCTTCTCATCAGCACATGGATCATTCTCCAGGATAGATCACATATTAGGTCACAAATCAAGTCTCAATAAATTCAAAAAAATTGGAATTATCCCATGTATCTTCTCAGACCACAATGGATTAAAACTAGAAATTAATAACAAACAAAACTCTGGAAACTATACAAACACATGGAAATTAAACAGCATTCTACTTAATGACATATGGGTCCAAGAAGAAATCAAGCAGGAAATCAAAAAGTTTATTGAAACTAATGAAAACAATGATACATCATACCAAAACCTGTGGGATACTGCAAAAGCAGTATTGAGGGGAAAATTTATTGCATTAAATGCTCACTTCAGAAGAATGGAAAGATGGCAAGTGAACAACCTAACACTTCACCTTAAAGAACTAGAAAAACAAGAACAATCCAATCCTAAAGTTAGCAGACGGAAAGAAATCATTAAGATCAGAGCAGAACTGAATGAAATTGAAAACCAAAAAACAATTCAAAAGATCAACGAATCAAAAAGTTGGTTTTTTGAAAAGATAAATAAAATTGACAAACCATTAGCATGGCTAACAAAAAAAAGAAGAGAGAAGACTCAAATAACAAAAATTAGAAATGAAAAAGGCGATATCACAACTGATTCATCTGAAATACAAGGAATCATTCGAGACTACTATAAACAACTATACGCCAACAAATTTGAAAATCTGGAGGAAATGGATAAATTTCTGGACACACACAAGCTCCCAAAACTGAACCGTGAAGACGTAGAAAATTTGAACAGACCAATAACAATAAAGGAGATTGAAGCTGTTATCAGAAGGCTCCCAACAAAGAAAAGCCCAGGACCAGATGGATTCACAGCAGAATTTTACCAAACATTCAAAGAGGAATTGACACCGATTCTTTACAAACTATTCCAAAAGATTGAAACGGGCGCAAATCTCCCAAACTCATTCTATGAAGCAAACATCATCCTGATACCAAAACCAGGTAAAGATATAACCAAAAAAGAAAACTACAGGCCGATATCCTTGATGAATATAGATGCAAAAATCCTCACTAAAATACTAGCAAACAGAATACAGCAACACATACGAAAAATTATTCATCACGATCAAGTGGTATTCATCCCAGAGATGCAAGGTTGGTTCAACATACGCAAATCAATAAATGTGATACACCATATTAATAAACTCAAACACAAGGACCATATGATCATCTCTATAGATGCTGAAAAAGCATTTGATAAAGTTCAGCACTCATTCATGACAAAGACCCTCTATAAGTTAGGTATAGAGGGAAAGTATCTCAACATAATTAAAGCCATATATGCCAAACCCACTGCCAATATCATCCTGAATGGGGAAAAGCTGAAAGCTTTTCCTTTAAGAACAGGCACTAGACAAGGATGCCCACTCTCACCACTCCTATTCAACATAGTGTTGGAAGTACTAGCCAGAGCAATCAGAGAAGAGAAGGAAATAAAGGGCATCCAGATTGGAAAAGATGAAGTCAAACTGTCCCTGTTTGCAGATGACATGATCCTATATATCGAACAGCCTAAAACCTCTACAAAAAAACTGTTGGAATTGATAAATGATTTCAGCACAGTAGCAGGATACAAAATCAACACACGAAAATCAGTAGCATTTCTTTTCTCCAATAGTGAACATGCAGAAGGAGAAATCAAGAAAGCCTGCCCATTTACAATAGCCACCAAAAAAATAAAATACTTAGGAATTGAGTTAACCAAGGAGGTGAAAAATCTCTATAATGAGAACTACAAACCACTGCTGAGAGAAATTGGAGAGGATACAAGAAGATGGAAAGATATTCCATGCTCTTGGATTGGAAGAATCAACATAGTGAAAATGTCCATACTACCCAAAGTGATATACAAATGCAATGCAATCCCCATCAAAATTCCAAAGACATTTTTCTCAGAAATGGAAAAAACTATTCAGACATTTATATGGAACAATAAAAGACCACGCATAGCCAAAGCAATGCTCAGCAAAAAAAATAAAGCTGGAGGCATAACAATACCTGACTTTAAGCTATACTACAAAGCTATAATAACCAAAACAGTATGCTACTGGCATAAAACCAGACACACTGACCAATGGAATAGAATAGAGAATCCAGAAATCAACCCACACACTTACTGCCATCTGATCTTTGACAAAGGCACCAAGCCTATTCACTGGGGAAGGGACTGCCTCTTCAGCAAGTGGTGCTGGGATAACTGGATATCGATATGCAGGAGAATGAAACTAGATCCATACCTCTCGCCGTATACTAAAATCAACTCAAAATGGATTAAGGACTTAAATATACACCCTGAGACAATAAAACTTCTTAAAGAAAACATAGGAGAAACACTTCAGGAAATAGGACTGGGCACAGACTTCATGAATATGACCCCAAAAGCACGGGCAACCAAAGGAAAAATAAACAAATGGGATTATATCAAACTAAAAAGCTTCTGCACAGCAAAAGAAACAATTAAAAGAGTTAAAAGACAACCAACAGAGTGGGAGAAAATATTTGCAAAATATACATCTGACAAAGGATTAATATCCAGAATATATAAGGAACTCAAACAACTTTACAAGAAGAAAACAAGCAACCCAATTAAAAAATGGGCAAAAGAGCTAAGTAGGCATTTCTCTAAGGAAGATATCCAAATGGCCAACAGACATATGAAAAAATGCTCAACATCACTCAGCATCCGGGAAATGCAAATCAAAACCACATTGAGATACCATCTAACCCCAGTTAGGATGGCTAAAATCCAAAAGACTATGAACGATAAATGCTGGCGAGGCTGCGGAGAAAAAGGAACTCTCATACATTGTTGGTGGGACTGCAAAATGGTGCAGCCTCTATGGAAAATGGTATGGAGGTTCCTTAAACAATTGCAAATAGATCTACCATACGACCCAGCCATCCCACTGTTGGGAATATACCCAGAGGAATGGAAATCATCAAGTCGAAGGTATACCTGTTCCCCAATGTTCATCGCAGCACTCTTTACAATAGCCAAGAGTTGGAACCAGCCCAAATGCCCATCATCAGATGAGTGGATACGGAAAATGTGGTACATCTACACAATGGAATACTACTCAGCTATAAAAACGAATGAAATACTGCCATTTGCAACAACATGGATGGACCTTGAGAGAATTATATTAAGTGAAACAAGTCAGGCACAGAAAGAGAAATACCACATGTTCTCACTTATTGGAGGGAGCTAAAAATTAATATATAAATTCACACACACACACAAACCGGGGGCGGGGGGAAGAAGATATAACAACCACAATTATTTGAAGTTGATACAACAAGCAAACAGAAAGGACATTGTTGGGGGGGAGGGGGGGAGGGAGAAGGGAGGGAGGTTTTGGTGATGGGGAGCAATAATCAGCTACAATGTATATCGACAAAATAAAATTTAAAAAAAAAAAAAAAAAAAAAGTTGAACATCACCTTTAAATAGCAGACTGGCAGCTTTAGCACCCATGCCATGCCAGATTTTGGTGGCAGGCACTATTGATAACAGACAGGGGGTCCTGGAAAGAACAAATTGGGCAGTAAGAAGGTGTCAATGGGTCTATAATATCACTCAGGGACAAGGGATCTGGGTTTTAGTAGCCAAAGTCTATTTTCTATCAGAGTTCTCAAACTCAGGTGCTTTCATTAGTCACTGTTGTACAGTAAAAGGTGTATGAGAGTAAAATTGAAGGAAAGATAAATTTCCTCTCTGAAAATATTCAAATTTAAAATCCTTCAACACCATGTGGGGCCAAGCAAAATGCTTTCAATGACGAGATTACATCCTTGAGCTAAAAGATCATGGACACTAAGATTAAAATTCCAGACACAGTCCTAGAGCAGGAAGAACATACAACTTTAGACCCATAGGTTACATATGATCCTAGTGGATTTCTTGTCTATTCTTACCACTGAGGACTTACAATATAATTTAAATTATGTAGATTTCATATACTAGACAGGGGAACTATACAATTTCACATTTTTAAATATGCAGCTAATTATAAAAGGGTTAAAACTAGTGACAAGCAAGTAAGGGAATGCCATCTAAAGAAGTAGGAAAATGCTGAATACGTATGAAATTTTTGCTGTCATCAAAACTATAGATCAAAAGAACAAAGGGGAAAAGAAAGCACTTACAGAAATCTTTTAAGCCAACACACTTCATTCTAACTGATTTGCTTTTTAAGTTCTCCTCAACCTGGCAAAAACCAGTAATCCGAATAAAACTATAACTATCTACCTATAAATTTAGAACTGTCTATTAATATTGGATTTCAGTTTGTAGCTTTAGAGGCAAATACATTTCTTTATCATTTCTTCAAAACAAAACAAAACATAAAAACATGCCTTGTAATGTAATACCTTCCCACAAATTCTCATAGTTCATCAAAGTCTAAACTGCAAGGCACATTATTAGTAAAAATGAAAATAACAGTAACTATCATTTATTGAGCACTTACTATATGCCTGGCATTTTACATATATTATTTCATTTTATTCTCCCACAGAGTTTGTGACATAGAAACTCTTTTACAGATGGCAAAACTCACACTGAAACATTTGAAATGATTTGATCCAGGTGCCAAAGGTAATAGAGAAGAACCAATATTCAAATACAGGTGTGTCTGATGCCAAAGTTTGTATTTCTTGGAGACACAAGGACTATGTAGATGTGACTCAGGAGACCCTAGAATGGGAACAGGTAGAAGAAAAAGAGGCCTCCTGTCTCAGCTTCCACCAGAGCAACTCATTATTACTGACTTGGATATTGTTTGAAAAAGTGTTTTGTTGCCAAAATATTTTTAAAACCACTCTTTTAAAGCAAATGTGTTTCAAAATACAAATGGGTATCACTATTATTTTCTTTTTTCTTTTTTTAACACATTAACATTCTCTTTCTCTTTAACAGATTCAATTACTAACCTTAAAAAGCAACCTCAAAATTATCTTGCTATGAAAAACTATCTTTCTGCTTCTCCTGAGTCTCCTTAGCTTCAGGCTAGGTGTGGATCAAAGGCTTTCTTCCAAGTTCACTTTGGGCACAATATTCAAGGTCATTATTTCTCTGCCATTTTCATAGCTTGATTCTGGAGTCATTTTCTCAAGTATTTCAATTCTTCACATCTCTTTCATACTAAAATTTCTTAACTTTTAGAAGGGTGGCATGTAGGAGAAGACAAACTAGTTGTTTTCCTAAGATTATAGGTCCATCCCAGTCAAAAGAAAGTTATTATTTCATTACTTTGATGGAGGGTAGGGTTTGGGGACAGGGTGTGGGGAATGGAACTGCTCAGTCACTTCTTTGCTCTGGAGGGCTGGTGCTCTGCCTTACTATAGTGTACAATACACTCTCTCTCATTTATTGGTTTATTCCCAACACTGTTTTTATGTGTGAATCTTTTCAAAGCTGCCAGTGTGAATAAGCCAACATTTTGAGGCACCCATGTGCTCCCTGAGGTCAGAGACCTTGTCTGCTTCCTTTTTGTGTTGCCTTCCCTTCATCTCCACTGTTCAAGACTTTCAAATTGAAGACATTCATAAATATTTAGAAAAGAGAATGTAGTAGTTAAACTTTGTAATAGAAAAACCAAACAAAATTAGATGTTTTTGTGATTACAGCCAATATAATAGTAATTGCATGTGCATGCATATGTGTGATATTTGAATAATGACTCATATTTGAGTACACACACACACACACACACACACACACACACACACACACACACACACACAACATGAAGGCAAAGTTAACTTTTCTACCACTGTGACTTCAACACCCGAGAACATAATAAATTCTCAGTTTTTGTGTTAAATGAATAAACTAATTTATATTAAATTTAATTTTCATATTGTAAAAAAAAACAACTTTTCTCTAACTTAGCTATGCTGTTCACTTGTAGTTATTTGACTGTGCTTTAATTAATTTTGGCACTGAATTTCTGAACATATTTATGACTTAAGACAACAGACAACTTCAGAGTAGGGGCAGAAAAGGGCATGTATAATTTGGGACTCATAAAGGAATATTTTTATGAGAACAATAATAGCTTGGATGGGTTTTATACAAATTTATTGCATTCTTCTCATGGAAGAGCTTAATGTAAGAGCTGTAAAAGATGCCCAAATGGAGGGTCATCACTCATTTGAGAAAAGAATATTGAATGGATAAATAAATGGTAAATGATTTGTTTTATGTGTATGGTACCTTATCCACCACCTATTATAATATTTCAGCACAAATATATTTAGGAATGGGCATTAATATTTCAGCACATACCTCTATTGCAATACTGAAATGCCTGTACTATATTTTCAAGCTATTTTTATTTGGAAGTAAAACAATTATTGGGTAATATCTATAGTCAAATCGACTTCATCTTGAAATAAAAATGAGTGTTAAGACCATAGTAAAAATTTTAATTGATTGAGGGACCTATATATATATTTAATATATAGTCACCATAACTGATGGTGACTATATTCACAAATAGGGCAACCCTAAAAAACAAGGTAACATCCTTGTTTTCCCAGATGTCTAAGTAGTTTAAATTTTTAAAATATAGTAATCGAAATACAGCCATCATAACACTTAGCGGCCATGACTGTTTAGATTCATATGAACTGAAGTGAGTTAATTTCTCAGTCAATCTAAGCTGTGGAAAATTTCAATTTTGTGAAATGCTTTTCATTACATCGTGCCTTGTATAGAGTCTGGGCAAGAAATAATGATTAATGCATATGAAGTTACTTCAAAAAGTTTGTACAAAAATAGAATTAAAAGATAATACACTTCCAATGAACTTTTTGAAGTACTTTCATATCTTTTATTTTTGCATGTGTCACCAAACAACTGGTTATAAGTTTTATTTTATTCAAAGATTCTTTTAGTACCACTTAGAAATAGATATGAAAGCATAGAGAGACCATGTTTAATATAACATGATCTGAGGTGTATTTTTTTCGAGTAGTGATATAAAATTCCCTAATACTATCTTGAACAAATCCTTCACTTTTTTTAAAAACAACTCTATGAGGACTCATTGATTCAACCCTATTTTCTTCCTTAAGCTCCATGTCTGATGTCCCTTCAAAGCCAAAAGACAATACAAAGAAAGTTGTGCTATGTGAAATTTCTAATAAATTTGTGACTATGCTATTGAACACTATACAAACTTAAGCAACTCTACTTAACTACAAAGGTAACTGGGAATAAAAAAATCAAATATTGTGATGGAATAGTTGAAGCATAGAGCTATCCCTTTGTCCTTGATTTATTTATCTCTTTATTTTTTCTGCCCCATATAGGTGGACAACAGAAGAAGCCTTCGTAGTTAAATCAGTTATTAGCATTATGTAGATACCATAATTATTGTAGGAAAATAAGAAGAGCTAGTATAAACAGTAGTTAACAAGTTTGTCACATATGCCAAAATATCTGAGAGTTTTTCTAATGTCTTATTTGGTGAGGAAGATTTTTCTTTAATTATTATCAAAAGAATAACTTTCTTGCCATGCTTTTATGAGTCTGATAGCACAGTCCCCATTTAAATGATAATAAAATAAGAAAGATGAGATGTAGTTTTTCCCTCAAGGGTATGCAACCAAAAAAGCATTGGCTTGAATTTAGGTTTCCTGACACTTTCTGATGCCTATTATTCTAAATTATAATTGACAAAGTGATGTAGAAATGTCTTGTTCTTAGCAACATATTTATTCTACTTCCAAGCAATATATATAATTATACTACTACTATCTTGCCTGATAAGGAGTCTAAAGCAGTTTAGATCTTATTCTGAAATCTATCACAAACTCAGAAGTCCTGAAACCAGTCGTAAATGTAAAGTCTATCCTTATATTAAGCTACATTATCATTATTATTGTTTAATTGTCTGTCTTCTTTACAAGCTAAGCTACACGAGGGTAGGAACTTTGCCTGATTTACTCGCAATTGTATTACAAATGCATCAGTAGGATAAGAACATGGTTCAGGTTCGATAAGTGTTGATCAAATGAGTAAATAAATACATAAACTCTAGGGGAGAAGAATACACAGACAATTTAATTAAGTGAAGGTGTTCTAAAAGATGAGAAGAAAATCAAGGGGAAAAAAGATGGACTGTCCCCAAAGGTCCCAGTTTGACTTATTTATTTATTTACTTATTTATTGGCAATGTCCTAAAGATTCCAATAAAATAAAATGTCTTAGTAATTGAATCCAGTGAACTGCTGGGCAAAATGAAATTTGCAAATATATAGAACATTGCATAGAACATTGCAATAATAAAGTTGCTCTGATCATTTGCACATGTGGTTATTAATAAAGTTCTTCAAGCAATTATGCAGTTCTCTTCCTGTGCATTTCTCCTAAAGTACAAGTTCTAATTTTATCTCTGGAATTAACAATGTGCAACTTAATTTCTAAGACCTGTGCCATATCTACACTAATACAGGTGATAACTGATAAAAATGAGTCATCAACAAATGCATGCTGCTATGGTATCTCACTAAATTTGCAAGATACAAATCCCTTGACTATTAAATTTAGTGCAGACATCAGCAGATAATTAGAATTTAGAAGCCAACTTTTTTTGTATTATTTTAATTTCTCAATGTACATTGTAGTTGATTTTTGTGACCCTTTACCCATTCCTCTTTCCCCACTCCTTCTCTCCCCACCCCCCCCACATCATATCTGTTCACTTGTCTTATCGAGTTCAAGGAATTGTTGTTACACAATGGAATTCTACTCTGCTATAAAAAAGAATGAAATACTACCATTCGCAACAACATGGATGGACTTAGAGAAAATATATATTAAGTGAAAAAAGTCAGGCACAGAAAGAGAAATTCCACATGCTCCCACTTATTTGTGGGAGCTAAAAATAAATAAATAAATAAACACACAAACAAATAAAGTGTGTTGCAGGGGGAAGAAGCCAAATCTTTGAATGGAACTGGAATGAGCAAATATCCTGCAGATCATCAATGGTGCAGGTGAATTAATCTACAAATTTTTTCATTATAATTCAAATTTTAAAACTTATCTGACTCACAGTATCAACAATCTGGTGAAATATTTCTCCAGCCTGGATTTTCTAGGCTCATTTAACTTCAGGTGCACTCGAATATTTAACAACTCTAGACAATATTCTATCACAACTCTAGTTTAAACATCGCCTAGTGGGAAAACAACTTGAAATCTTCTGTATTTTAAAATTATTTAGAATTTGGTTATAGTTGAGAAGCCTTCAAAAATGTTAGTTTCATAAAATAATATTAGAAATGCTTTATCAACATTTCTCTTTAACATGAGTTTTACAAAGCTTGAAGACCGATGTATATAGCTAAAGATAGAGTTTGAGGCCTACGATAACTAAAGAATTTGGTTGGTCATCCAGGGATTCCTGCAGGATTTGTGGAGACTTTTTCCAAAGATTTTAGAACTCTCTTGGCTGTTTTATCAGAGAATTTACTGGGAGTCTTAGTCTGTTTCTGTTGCTTATAACAAAATATTTGAAACTGGATAATTTATAAAAAACCCAAAATATATTACTTACAGTTTCGGAGGTTGGAAGGTCCACAGTCCAGGGAACACATGTGGTGGGGTGACTCTACAGCGATACAGAGTGTCACATGGTGAGAATGGCAGAGCAGAGAGAGAGAGAGACTCTCATGTGCTCTCCTTCTAAAGTTCTCAGAACCATGTCCATGAACTAGGGCATAGTTATTACAATCTAATGACATCTTCAAGGCCCCACTTCTCAATTATCGTAATAGGATTTCCCACCCACAATAGTAACAGTGGGGATTAAACTTCAATGACTTTGGGGGGCTATTCAATCCATTGCAGAGTCTTAGGCCTGATATGTCTTAAAAATCATGGTAAATAAACCTATTTCCTCCTTAATAGAGAAAATGTGCCTTCTAAATATAATTTTAAGATAGGCAACTCAGTTTTTAAACATATCTATGTCTGTGTGTGTATGTGCACATGTGTGTTGTATGTTGTAAGCCTAAAACCATTTTATTAGTTTTATAAAGCTATTGGCTGAACAAATTCAATATGTACAATGGCTCAAATACAGTGTATGTTTATTTCTGGCTTGTCTAATGTCCAAGATACATGATCCTGGCAGGCTGACTTGTCTCCCTCCAGGGGTATTTCAAGAATTCCAGTTACCTTTCATGTTGTGGTGCTGCATCCTAAGCTTGTGGCTTCCATAATCCCTGTGCTACATTTTCCCAAGAGGACAGGAAAAGGAAAGAATTGGAGGCCCGCACCAGGAAGGTTTTTAACTGGCCAAAGGTACAAATAGTTTATGTGACTTCTCCCTACATTACATTATCCAGAATTCAGTTACCTGCTATTGTGAGTTGAACTGAGTACCCTCTCCCTTCAAATTCCTATGTTGAAATCTCAGTCCCCAGTATCTCAGAATGTGACCTTTATACAGGTAATACATTTAAAGCGAGGTCATCAGGGTGAGCTCTAATATGACTAGAATCTATAAAAAGAGGAAATGTGAACACAGTGACACACATAGAAGATGATGGAAAGTGACATAGAGAGGACTGTCATCTACAAGACAAGGAGAGAGGCCTGGAACAGATACTTTCCTCACAGAAGGAAAGCCCACAGAAGGAACCAACACAGAAGTCCAACCCTGATTTTGGACTTACAGCCTCCAGACTAGCATCAATAAATTTCTGTTATTTAAGTTATCCAGTTTGTGGTACTTTGGATGGCTGCAGAGCAGACTAATACACCTGACTACGCCTTTAAAGGGAAGCTTGGAAATGTAGTTCAACTGTGTTTCCAGGAATAAGAGAGAAATAGTTTGGTGGACAGCTGGCTGATCTCTGCTGCACCCTTCTATTTGTTAGCTGTTTTGACAAAAAAAAAGATTGCCAGGAGATTAAATTGCCTGATAATGAAATATTTATTCTGAAAGACATTTTGTTGCTTTGTATCTGATCAAAGTGTCTTTTAGTTAATAACAAATTACTGTTATTCAATAAATAATTGTTCCCAGTTAGTAGAAAGGGTGTTTAACTAGTAAGTTAGTAGAACTAAGTTTATTCCCAGCTCTGCTACTATTAGTGTTCTTAGACAAACTGCTTAAGCTCTCAGGTTTCAATTTTTGAATCTATAAAACAAAAAGATTGCAATAATTTCTGAGGACTCTGATAGTATTATAACCATTACTAAATAAAGTACTTTTGACCTTTCTCTTACCAGCTTTTTTTTTTTTTTTACTTCTCAAGTGCATGTATTTTATAGATTTTTAGCTTTCACATTCAATTTAGCATGTCCTGTATGCAACTCATCGTATTACTTGGGTGTCTCCATAAAAATTGTGCAAACTACTCCTTTCCTGTTCTTCCTGTTGGTTAATGTCAACACCATTCACCTGCTTTTCCAAAGCTAGACATTTTGGAGAACCATCTTGAGTATTTTCTTTTTCCTTATCATTGACTTCTAATTCATTACTAAATATTATTATCTTTTTCTCTAGAAAAAATGGATGGACATCCCTCAAATCCATCCACATCTCTCCATTTCTACTGCCTTAACATGGATGTTTAATTTCTCTTTGCTCCTAATCACTTTCTCCTCTTCTTCTTTCACTCATCCCTACTCCATCTTCTATGTCCAGTGGTAGAGACAATGTTGTGTGCTCACCCACTATGTATTCTTTCTGAGCACACAGGTAGTTAGGCCAGGGTCATAAGAAGCAGTTTTGGCCAGTGGAATGTGGCCAGAAGTGATATAAGGCTTAGTATCTAAAACATATTCATCCTTACATTGTAATCGTCTCCTCTTTGGTGACTTTGGCAACTTCATGTTCCTGATGGCAAAGCTGTATGATGAATAGAGCCCAGAGCAGCATAGCCATGCCTATACTGCTCAAGGTGGTTTCTCGTATACAAATTTGCTCATGGTTTTACAATTGTAGTGGCTGCCCCAAATCAGGAGGATAGGACCTAAATTTCATATTTTAAATAGTAAGTTCCTTTAAAAATCTGGCTCCAATTTCTTTTCCTATTGCTTATTTCCTGCTTTAAATCCTGTAATCCGTGAATTCTGAACTTTTCTAAATACACTACTTTGTCTTTGTGCAAGTTATTCTTTCTGCCGAAAATGCCCTTGCCTCTTCCATCCTATTCATCATTCAAGACTTAGCTCAAATGAAACTATGTATTCTGGGCAGAGTCATAAATTCTTTCCTTGGGGTTTACACGTTGTATTTTTTTTTTTACCTCTCTCTAGCACTGGACATATTTTTCCCTTTAGACTACGAGTTGTCTGAGGTCAGCGACTGAATGCTCTCTTCTGTCATTACCAAGTGCCTAGCACATTGACTGATGTGCAACTGGCATTTAATAAATATTTGTTGAGTGGATGTTGAATGAGTAAGAAATTATGTCAACACAAAAAATTCCAAAGGGGATGTTAGGAATGGATAAATAGATTGCTGATGAACTTTGGATCTATTTTTCATGGGTTATTCAAAGTTCTTTTTTTCTTGCCACAGTAACTGGCCAGCTGATGTATTTTAATTAACTGTTAGCCCCTCTGGGATATTCAGAAGTGAGCAATTACTTTGGTAAATACCATCAGTATGGAGCATCTGGTTCTCTAAGGTTTAAGTCCAATGTTTAATTCCTGTGTAATTGTTGAGTCTAGACACAAGCAGACTTCCATCCCCTGGCAATGGCAGGCGAGATGTGATCTCAGGAATGCCTCCTGCTACTTTGCATTTGCATGCTCCCAGACAATGGCCTGTCGTTATGCTTCCAATAACACTCCTGAAATCCAACAGGACAGTTGTATCATTGTCTTACCTGTTTTCTTGGTTATCCCTTTAGAATACTTTGGTGTCTGCAGAGAGCTGAGACTGCACATCAAAAGAGGAACAGAAATATAAAGAATTCAGTGTCATTCAGAAGTATTTACTGTACCAGAAAAGCCCCAAAGTCATCAAAGGTTAGAACTAAAGCTGACAGAGATAAAAGATTATCCTGCTTGGGGAAGTAAAGGCACCGAGGTCATGAAGAAAACAAGGGGTGAAAATATTTTTATTTGAGATAAAATAATAGAGCAGCAAATGTGGTGGAGAGAAAGGAAGGGTTTTTTGTTGTTGCTATTATTATTTTTTCAGACTGCAGTAGGGTTGTATGAGATATTAATGTCCCTCAACTGTACAGGCTTCTTGAGTAGCTCTGGGAAATGGGAAGTCTGCAATTTACAATCTCTTTCCTCTGTTCATATAAGCATTTTAACCATGCTCCTATTAACAAGAGACACTTACTGAAATCCTACAGGAGATTTTTAAGCCCAAAGTAAAAATAATAGCATCCTCCTGCATAAAAACAAAGGATTATCAATGCTGTGCTGCTGGTGAAGTCTCATTTCACAACTGATGTAATTTTCTGTATTAAATCAGCCCCACCAGCACTGGAATGAGCCAATCTCGGGTGTCATTTATCACTAGCCATTTTGGGTGCACCAACCATAGAGCAAGCCCTCAATTTGACCCTTCCAAAGGCTTGCCCCCCACCCCGCCACCAGGTGAGCAGAAGTTTTTATCTGTAGACATACTGATCTTTTTCAGAATTCAAATTTATTTCCCTGACATGGTTTATGGCTCCTGTCTCCAGATGCTTGTCCTGTGAAGTGAGAGTCTGCCTCTGAAATGCACCTCCCATAGCAGATCATATCCCTTGGGCAATTTGTTGCTCTGGCTCCTTTTCAACCCTTAAATCTTAGTTTATGACCCTTTCACCTGAATAATTCATAGTCAATTGAGTTGCTAATTTTGCTTTTTGCTATTGCATTGTAGAGGGATCCATTGATTGATAAATTTTTTGTTTGTTTTTTGTTTTGTTTTTATAGGCTATTTTCACAGACTTGAGGACAACACAATTCTCTTCCTTCCCTAGATGAAAACCTATATTAAAATGGGCAACATTATTGGATTTTTTCTTTCTTTTCCTTTTCTTCTTTTCCTTATTTCCTACCTTTTTCTTTTAAAAAATAAATCACCTTGTAGAAAGCAGTGAAATAATGACTCCAGAAAAGCACGTTCTTTGCTCACATCCAGAATGGATAGTTCATCAGAGTTTTTTATCCTATCATTATGCTTCTCTATTCCTGAGTTACTAGCTCAGTGGTTATAACCGAGTTACTAGCTACAGTCATACATTATATATGAAATCACACCAGTGTGGCAGTAAATGCCAACTTAGATTTATTAAGTTCATTCATTTTTTCCAACAAATGTTTGTTGAGAGCATACTATGTGCTTGTAGGCACTGACTTCTAGGTGCCAAGAATACAGACTAAACAAGAAAGACAGTGTTTCTGTTCTCCTTAAGCTAGCATTTTATATTTTTTGGATTCCATCTAGTACAAAGGGGTCACTGAAAGGTTGCAGGCTTTGAAACCAATGAACATAAACTTAAGCTTTCCCAAAACAAGGTTGAATGACACACTTCCTAGTATCAGAACTTAGAATAAAGGTCAGTAATCAAGACAACATGGTAGTTGCCTGAGGATAGTCATACAGATCAATGGAACAGAATTAAGAATGCAGAACAAACCCTTACAATTCAGGCTAAATGATTTTTGATAATGGAGACAAATCAATTAATGGAAAAGCGCACAATTTTTAACAAGTGGTGCTGTGGAAATTGGATATCCTTACACAAAAAGATGAATTTAGACTATTACACCACACAAATCACAAACATTAACACAAAATGAATTAGATATCTAAATGTAAGAGTTAAAACTGTTAAGTCTTGTAGGAGAAAATATAGTAGGAATTCTACATGACCTTGTGTTAGGCAGTAAGTTCTTACATATGACAACAAAAGCACCATCCATAGAAATTATAAAATAAACAGTTGGACTTAAGCAACAACAAAAACTCTGGTGCTTCAAAAATAATTATTAGGAAAATGAAAAGATAAGCCACAGGCTAGGAGAATGTATTTACATATTACATATCTGATAAATGACTTGTATCCTGAATATATTTGTATTAAAACCCCCAAGAACTCAATAATGAGAGGTCAAATAACCCAATTTAAATATGGGTAAAGACATTGTCTTAGTTCAGACTTCTGTAACAAAGTACCATAGACTGGGTGGCTTATACACAACAGAAATTTATTTCTTACAGTACCAATGGCTGGAAGTCTGAGATCAGGATGCCAGCATGGTCAGGTTCTGGTGAGGTCTCTCTTCTGGGCCGCAGAATGCCAGGTTCTCATTGTATCCTCACATAGCAAAAACAGAGAGAGCTCCGTGGGTCCTCTTTTATGAGGGAACTAATGCCATTCAGAAGGGCTCTACCCTCTTGACCAAATTATCTCCCAAAGGCCCCAATCATTAATACCATCACATATGGGGTTGGGATTTCAACATATAAATTTCAGGGGACACAAACATCCAGCCCATGACAGATTTGAATAGACATTTCAGCAAAGAAAATACAGAAGTGGCCAATGAACACCTGCAGCAACATTCAACATCCTTAATCATCAGGGAATAAAAATTAAAATCATAATGAAATAACACATCATGCTTATTAGAGTGGTTATAGTAAAAAGAGAGACAATGGCTGCTATGGATTGAATGTCCCCCCAAAACTTAATCCCCTCTGTGAGAGGGTGGGAAATTCTATTATGATAATTGAAAGATGCGGCCTTGAAGGGGTGATTAGATTGTGAGGACCATGCCGTGGTAAATGGATTAATGCATTGATGGTTTAGAAGTGGCCATGGGCATGGTTCTGAGAGCTTTAAAAGGAGAGGGAGTGAAGAGTTAGTGCTCTCTGCTTCTGCCATCTGCCAGGTGACATTCTGCTTTGCTGAGAAGGGTCACTGCCTGCCAATAAGACATTCAACAGATGCATTCCCTGGACTTTGGACTTCCCAGTCTCCAGAACTGTAAGCAGTAAATATTGTTTCTTTATAAATTACCCAGTTTCAGATTATTTCTGGTATAAGCAACAGAAATGGACTAATACAATGACAAATGTTAGCAAGAATGTGGGCAAACCAGAACTCTCCTACATGGCAGGTGGGAATGAGAAATGATGCACTCAATTGGGAAAATAGTTTGGAAATTTCTTAAAAAGTTAAAGATAAATTTAGTATATGGCCCAGTAATTTCAAACCTAGGTATCAACCTAGGAGAAATTACACACAAATTATTGTACGTGAATGCACATAGCAATATTATTTATAATAACCCCAAACTGGAAACAATCTAAATATCCATCAACTGGTGAGTGCATAAACAAAATGTGGTCTATCCATGCAGTGGAATACTATTCAGCATAAAAAGTGCATGCTATAAAATAAATGAGTCTCAAAAGCATGCTAAGTGAAAAAAGTCAGACACAAAAGACTGTCTATTCTATAATTCCATTTATATGAAATGCTCAGGGAACAAAAATCTATAAAGACAGAAAGTAGATCAGCGGTTGACTGTGGCTGAGTGTGGGAGCAAAGATCAACTGCAGATGGACACAAGGGATCTTTCTGAATTCATGAAAATGTTCTAAACCTGGATTGCGGTGACAGTTGCATAGCTCTATATGTTTAATAATAACATGTTAAATATACTCTTAAAAAAGAAAGACAATCATAACCTTAGGAAAAAGCTTAAAATTATCTCAATCAATTTCCTGCTTCCAAATCGCATAGTAGATTACGATAAATTATTTGGTGCAGGCTTATATGTATTATGCCTTTTGAATGTAAATTACTGAGTTCTCAAATTGTACTTGTACATTTCTACTTTGTTAGATTATGAATCTGGGCCCCTGCAGGGTTAAATATCATGCCCAATGTCAGACAGTCAGTAAGTGATGGTGAAATGATATGAATCTGGATTTTTATAGCTCCAAAGTCTGTGTGTGTGTGTGTGTGTGTGTGCGTGTGTGTGTGTGTGTGTGTGTGTGTGTGTATTTTCCAACAATATTTCCCGGTATATGACATCAGCAGTAGTGCTAGAAACCTGAAGTATTTATCAATTTTAATGATTGCAGTTTACCTTCTCTTTGACCTAGGTGTATTTTCTAACACTTTTGGCCAGCTAAAAGAAACATTTTTATTTCTTAAATCAAACTATCTCTTTGGTGCTGGTACAAACTCCAGTTCGCAGAGACTAGAAGGAGGTAATATGGGGATAATGGACTGCAGATTCAGATTTGAAATCATACAAGTATGTAATAAGATTAAAATCTCAGATTCCCCAGGTTCTAGACCTGTTCATTTAGAGGCTTGCTAATTAAGTTCTTTGAATTTCAGTTTCTTCTTGGTAAAAAATGAGAGTAAGAATACATCTCACCTTGGAGATTGTAAGAATTAAAGAGTCACGTGAAGATGATAAACAGTGCTTCTGAGGATTCACTGATAGTGAGTCTATTTTCTTTCTTTGCTCATTGGCTTACAAGACAGCTTATGAGAAGTTGTAGCCCTCACATAACTTTAAATAAGAAATTTCTTTCATTGTGAACTTTTAAAATAGGCTTTCTTTAAATATAAATAAAACTCCCCTTTTCTGCTACTATGATATTTTAAAAGTTCAATCATTATTATAAATTCAGTACATCTACTGTCTTGACCACTCCTTTGCAGTTCAGATTGTTCTCTGCCAGCTGCATAAAAGTGATTCCTAATTATATAATGTAGAGTCACTTCAAAGAAACACATTAATTGTCCTCACCTCTCCCTTGACAATCCAAGCATCTGATACATTTTCAGGAGAGTTTAAAGTGAATATCAGTTGACACTAAGTTTTAAATTTATCCCTAAATTATCATCTCTACTCTCTCAAAATTGAACACACCCTCATAAAACTAAATGCATAGTAACCACGAGTTGCAAAGTTTATCAGACTGTTTGAAATTCACCACTTTAACTCCATGTTTCAGACGTGGCTCTTTTTGGTAAGTTGTTCGTTTCATTTCTTTTAGAATAACTGCCATTTTCCCTTTTTTTTTTTTCTAATGTTGCAGTCTTTTTTTTTTAAATACCTTTTATCCCCTCAGTCACAGAGAGTGGCCAAATATTTTCAAATAATCTGTTAATTTTTTCTTCACTGTGTTTCAAATTGGTTTGTTCAGTATTCCCACAGCTACATTCTATACTTTATTCTCTGATAAATGATTGTCCATATTATGTATCCTAGGCCCATCAGACTGTCTTGCTTTAATAGATGATTTCTTTTCACTCAGCTGCTTTCTTCTGCCTCCTTCTTGCTTGTTTCTGAGAGCCCTCCTGTTTTGCACTGTCTTGTACCCTCAAACCACACTAAATATTGGCCTAATATAGATCATTTTCATATTGAGACTCTCATGCTATATCAATTCTCCAGCAGATAGAGTCTAAACTTCTTCCTGACATTCAGTTAGCTGCTGTCACTCAACTAAAATTAACTACTACTCTTTACCTTTATACCTTCATTCCAGGCAAACCGGTATTTATATCAGACTACTCACATCTCCATGCTATTCCCACCTATCTTTTTGTATTAGCTCTTTATTGATGTCACAACAAATTACCACAAACTCAGCAGCTAACATTAACACACTTACTCTTGTTTTCCATGGGTCAGGAGTCTGGGCATGGCTAGCTGGATTCTCTGTTTAGGTCTCACAGGCTGAATCAAGGTATTGGCAGAGTTGCAATCCTCACCTGAGGGTCTGGATCCTCTTCCAGTTATTCTGGTTGTTGAAATATTTATTACCTTGCAGCTGTCTGGCTGTTTTCTTGCTGGTGGCTGGTGGGGAGCTGCTGTCAGCTTTTATAGGCTGCCCCTTGGAAGTCCACAATGTATCTGTTTGCTCTCTGCCCCAATCCAGCAGGAGTGCATGTCTCTCTGACTTCTGCTCTCAGCAAAATAAAACTGCTTCTCAAAGTTTCACTTGATTGGGTCAGGCTCACCTGGATAATCTCTACTAGTTTAAAGTCAACTGAGGAACTTCAATTACATCTGTAGAATTCCTTCACAGTAGTACCTTGATCAGTAGTTGACTGAATAACAAGAGAATGGGAATCTTGAAACATTGTCTCTGGAATCCTGCTGTCTACACTCCTCATTGCCTGTCTAACTTCTGCACAGCCTTCAAGGCTCATCATAAGCCCCATCTACCCCTTGTTGTTTTCTCCAATTCATTATTCTACTATGAACTTTCAGGATGTATATAATTTTTATTTACGTTTTTATATCTTTCAGTGTACATAAATGTGCTTTTATATGTGAGATTATGTGACCCAACCAACCTCCCACAAATGCAAACACACACACACAGGTATACACATACACACACACATACACATTACCTGCCCAATGTTGGTTTTCATGTTCTTGAAGGTACAGAACAATTTTTTTTTTTTTTCAAAATCTCTTTTGCAAAAAGCAAATCCTTTGACTATTATATACCAATTAGCCTGACAGGAAGAACTAACAGTATCTAGACTAGTGTTAGGCTTATAGGCAGCTGTACTAACCTTTTCTTGAGATGGGGGAGGATCTGTGAACTAATACCTAGGCTGAAAATTCATTGTAATTTTCTCTAATCCACGAACAGTAGAACTTGGAGCAGTCATTATAGGACGTTAATGATGCTAAATTGTGAACTAAGTTGGGTTGAAGACAATAAGGCAGCACTTTCTAATGTGTTCCTCCAAATATTGCCAGAGGACTATATTATAAATCAAGAAGCGTTTCATTCAGAGGATGTTCATTTAAGAAATTTTCTTCTGAAGAAGTTGAGAGATCCCTTGCTCATTTCTACTTGTTCTTAAACCAAAAGTTGAAAGCTAATGCATTTATGAATTATTTCCAAAATTATCATTTTGGAAGGGGAGGGGAGAGGATGAGAAAAATTTGTAATGGAGAATTCTATTTCTGCACTTTTTCAAACATTTATTTGTACATATTTGTGGGGTAGGGTATGTTGTTTCAATACATGCGTATACTGCACAATGATTCACTTAGAATAGATAGCATTGTTTTGTACCGATTAGTCTACCATTTCTCCACTCCACACCCTCTGTCCTCTCATAAGCATTATTTTACTCTGTACTTCTATGAGAACCACTTTTTTTGTTGTTAGATTCTACATATGAGTGACATCATGCAGTATTTGTCTTTTTACACTTGACTTACGTTTATCTCCAGAATGCTAAAAATTTTCTTCTTGATTTCTTCTTTGACCCATTCATTGTTTATGAACATGTTATTTAATTTCCATATATTCATACACTAGAAGTATCTCTTTTGTTGTTGATTTGTAGTTTTATTCTATTGTGGTCAAACAAGGTAGTTGATATGATTTTAGTTTTTTCAAATTTGTTGAGACTTGCTTTGTGACCTAACATATGCTCTATTCTAGAGAATGTTCCATATGCTGCTGAGAAGAATGTGTATTTTGTAGCTGTTGGATGAAATGTTCTATAAATGTCCATTAGGTCAAGTCAGCATATAGTAAAGATTAATTCTGATGTTTTCTGGTTAATCTTCTGTCTGGATGATCTGTCCTTTGCTGAAAGTAGGGTCTTACAGTTCCCAACTATTATTGTGTTGGAGTCAACCTCTCCCATTAGGACCAATAATAACTGCTTTTATATAACCGGGTGCTCCAGAGTTGGGTGTGTGCATTTAGAATTGTTGTATCTTCCTGTTGAATTGACCACTTTGTCATTATATAATGACCTTCCTTATCTTCTTTTACTTTCCTTGGCCTGAGGTCTATTTTATCTGGTATAAGTGCAGCTACTCCTGCTCTTTCTTGGTTTCTATTTGCATGAAATATCTTTTCCATCCCTTTACATCCAGCTGGTGAGTGTCTTTATTGGTTAAGTGAGAGGACAGTAAGACCAGAAAAAAGGAAAAATGGATCCACAAAACAACCAGAAAAAATAAAAATAGCAAAATGGAAGTAATATACCTATATGTCAATAATAATCCTAAATGCAAATGGATTAAATGACCCAATTTAAAAGACACAGAGTAGCTGAATGGATTATAAAACAACAATGAACAATATTTCCGTATTTTGGAGTGTCAAATTCCATAGGTGATTTATGGTGCTCATATTTAATAGAATATTAAAACAGAAGCAATTTTCTTTCAGAGTTAAGTAAAGCATATTTTCTAAGACTCTCTCAGCAGAGTTTATGATAACAAAAATTAGCAGTTAATGTTAGTTACTTTATACACATGCATTGTGAAACATACGCGCATACAAGGTTCCTTCAGTTTTTAAATGTTCTGATTTTTCATTTTCGAGATTAGATTATTTTAGTGCAGCTCTGGTTATGATGGCATAATTCCTGGCATTACTGTGATTAAACTAGGTATATTAATGTAAGCAGTGTTGAATTAATAGAACAGTAGAATTCTTGGTGGGTGTGAACTGATGAGTAATCTTAATTAGAGGTAAAATGTACCCATTATTTTTGTGCTATAAATAGACTTTCATATTATGAATTACAGAGATAAGGACAATGTGAAATGCAGTGACAAATTAGTCAAAGACTCAGCATAAGTGAACTAGATTTTTCTTTTTCTTTTTTTCCTTGGTTGGGGAGCCCTAACTCAGCATTTGATAGAACTCAATACACCTAAATATGAATGATTTATAAATATATTAGTTGACAACATCTCATTCTATAGTTTATCACCTGGATTTATATTGTAGTTTTGTTATAGTAAAAATTCAATTATAAATTGCTATTTAGCTCAATATTTAATTTAAGTTAAATTATTAAAGAACTGCTCTTTCTAGCCCAGTCATAGCAAAAAGGTAAATCAGGAAAATGTGCATTGTTTAATTCCTCCAGTGAAGATTGCATACTAGCCAATCAATGGAAACTAAACTCACTAAATTTCTTGGGGTTAACCATCTGTTACTTCAAGGAGGTAGAGTTAGGAGGTAGAAAAATCAGTAATAATAATTTGTTATACTACAAGCAATAGCTTCATTCTTGGGCTGTATTTTATTTCAGTGCATAATAACTTGTTTGGCATGAGGTACCAGCTTAACAACAGAGCATTTGAAGATTCAGTTTAGAGGAAAATGACCTTATAGAGAGTCCTGTTCTTTGAGCTGAGTATCCTATGGAAAGAATATACTCACTAGACACTGAGTATTATACAAGTTTAAGTTATATTATATAGAACAATTTGAAAATTGAAAAAGTTTTGCATCAAAAGTATTACATTTGTTAACTCGTGTAATGCTTCCAAAAGCTCCAACAAAGTTTGACAAAGAGGATGCCAAAGCTCAATTAGGACTCAGGTCTACAAGTAGCAGGTGGGTAGTAAAAGACTGATTCTAGTCCTTTGAATCCAAAGAACTTGTGCTTTTTAATATTTCACAAAGTGGTCTTCTTAAGAAACATGATAGCGACTTCTCATTTTCCCAGGTATAAAGTTTTAGTTATGCAAGTTGAATAAATTCTAGCATCTGCTGTAAAACATTGTGTCTACAGTTAACAATGCTATATTGCACAATTAAAAATTTGTTAATAGGGTAGATCTCATGTTAAATATTCTTACCCAAAACTTAATAAACAAACAAAAAATAAATCTGATGATAAACTGTAAAAGTGCTTGGTTTCCTCTTTTATGCTCTTGACAAAACAAGAAAAGAGAATAGTATTTTTTCAGCCAAGGACTCTTTTTTTTCTTGTTTTTTGATACCTGAATAAATTTTAGAACACCTAAAAGACTATTTTAGGCTGTCCCCTAGAGGTGTTTGTAAGCACATGCGGTAGGGGCAAACAATTATCTGTGTCAAGATTTCACATATTACGTACTTAAACTGATCTTCACACAACCTTGGCAAGCCAAATTTCTAATCACTAATTTTAACTGGGCTTCTCATTAGTAGATATAGTGTGGATGTACTTCTGAAGATTTAAAAGAATGCACTTGAGGACAAAAAGGAAGTCTAGCTATTCCATTATAAAAGAAAATTAGAGAAGTCATGTCCAGTGTGATCTTCAGAGATGAGAGCTCCCCTGAGATAATAGTTAGCTTGTCATTCTTTGTTGGACCAAAGTTAGTATCTTTATCACTGCTGTATACTTCAAGTCTTTCTAGAATTGGAGATTTTGCATAATATATTGTAAGTCTCAGTTCTCAACATGTGGCTATGAAAAACTGGCGTGGCACAGTCTAATTGAAGTCTGGATGACCATTTTAGTTGTAACCAGATGCTTAATTATTTTCATGTGGATTGCATTATTACTTTAAAATTTTTACTTAATGCATTCTACAAACATGGTCCTCAGGAAGTAAATATTTATAATTTGTACTGAATTTATCATTCCAAACTGTTGTTTACTTAAGTAGTTTTGTTTAAATAGAAACAGAAATAAATCATGTATAAGAAATTGTTTCTAAATCAAGAACTTCACTTATAATAATTTGCCTTGTTAATTCTTTCCTTCCAGTTTTAAAAAAAAACTCAGGTTAAACATAGTAATACAATTGAAAGACAAATATATAAATAGAATATAAATAATTGTTATGAGTGTTTCAAGGCAGTAAAATAGAAAGAACAGAGCACAAAATTTGAAGTTAGACAGAACTGTTTAAATTTACTGTGTAAATCTGTGAAAATTTATCAATTTTTCTTGACATCTTTTTATTGTCAGCAAAAAAAAATTAGTGATATCCATGTCACCTCAATGTGACACCTTCAAAAAGTTCATGGAAAAATTTGATTATCTTTTAATTCTATTTTTCAACTGTAAGGTACCATTTCTTGAATACCTACTAAATGTTATCAAGAAATGGTATCTTAATTGTTAGTATATATGGCACACTATAGCTTACAAATATTACTTTCATATGTATTAATATTTTTCATACTTAATTTTCTTATTTTACATATAAAGAGCTTGAAACTCAGAGATGTTAGATGACTTTCTCAAGTTTTTGCATGTAGCAACTTTCTAAATGATAGCTTCATATATTCGTTCCACAAATACTCTGATTTTCATGTTATTTAATTTAATCTTCCCAAAAACTAAGAAACTGAGGCACAGAGAGGCTAAATCATTTGTCAAGAATCACAGAGCTAAAAGTGTAGTGGGAAAGGACCTCTAATCTCAGCCAGTTCTCATGCTCTTTATATTACACCATACTAAACCTCCATGCCATCAAGGACACCATTTCCAATCTAATCTCTATTTCTTATTTCACTGTATTTTTTATCCTCTGCAGTACCAAATCACATATTTTTCCCTCAATGTATCTTTTACTTTCCATCATGTTTTACTCACCTCCTGAAATTTTCTCTCCAATTTTGCTAACTAATTACATTCCCAGTTTTCTCCCAATCTTGTGTGCATTTCATGTTCCTTGAATTCTTTCAATAAATTCCAAGGCAAAATTAATCACATCATTTTGTGTTCCCATAGCTCTTTGCATGTCTTTCTTATAATATGTATAACCCTATATAATAGCCTATAATAAAAAATACTAACCATTTTTTAAGAACTAAAAAATGATCTAAGCATTTTAAATGTTTGAGCATTTTAAATGTTTAAGCATTTTAAATATCTGATCTAAGCATTTTATTTTATTTTATTCTTTTTCTGTCTTTTTTTTTTTTTACTTATCAATATACAATGTAGTTGTTTTTTATGTCCCTTTATCAGTTCCATACCCACCCATCTACATCATATCTGTTCACTTATCTTAACAAGTTCAAGGAATTGTTGTGATTGTGTGTCTTCTCCCCCACCCTTTGTTTGTATATTTATGTATTTGTTTATTTTTAGCTCCCACAAATAAATGAGAAATGTGGTATTTCTCTTTCTGTGCCTGATTGGTTTCACTTAATATAATTTTCTCTAAGTCCATCCATGCTGATGTGAATGGTAGTATTTCATTCTTTTTTAAAGCAGAGTACTATTCCATTGTGTAGATATAGCACATTTTTCTTATCCACTCATCTGATGATAGACATGTGGGCTGGTTCCAACTCTTGGCTATTGTAAATAGTGCTGCAATAAACATGGGAGTACAGGTATCCCTTTGGCATGATGATTTCCATTCCTCTGGTTATATTCTCAGCAGTGGAATAGCTGAGTGTACTGGATTAAATTATGTCTCCTCAAACTCATTGAACCTTGAATTGTGTTCCCCAAGTCTTGTGTATTAGAAACTTAGCCCCCATTGTGATTGTTAAGAGGGTGGGAAATCCTATTATAGTGATTGAAAGGTGGAGCCTTGAAGAGGTGATTGGATTGTAGGACCATGCCTTCATGAATGGGTTAAAAAATGGTGGTCAGGGGCGTGGTTCTGAAGGCTTTAAAAGAAAAAGAGAGTCTGTCTTTCTCTCTCTGCTCTCTCAGCTTCCACCATCATGGAAAATGAGACCCCTGGGTCACTGTTGCCAGCACCAGATGAACTCTGGACTTCCCAGACTCAAAAAGTGTAAGCAATAAATTTTACTTTCTTTATACATTACTCAGTCTCAGGTATTCTGTTATAGTGACACAAAACTGACTAATACTCTGGGTCATATGGTAAGTCTACCTGTAACTGTTTGAGGAACCTCCATACCATTTTCCATAGAGGCTGCACCATTTTGCAGTCCCACCAACAGTGTATGAGGGTTCCTTTTTCTCTGCAACCTCTCCAGAATTTATCATTCTCAGTTTTTTGGATATTAGCCATCCTTACTGGAGTGAGATGGTATCTGAAAGTGGCTTTGATTTGCATTTTCCAAATGCTGAGTGATGTTGAACATTATTTCATGTGTCTGTTGGCCATTCATATATCTTCCTCTGAGAAATGCCTATTCAGCTCCTTTGACCATTTTTTAATTGTGCTATTTGTTTTTTTGTTTGTTTGTTTTTTGCTGTAAAGTTGTTTGAGTTCCTTGTACATTCTGGATTTTAATCCTTTGTCAGGATTTTTTTTATAAAAATCTGTCATTTCAGCACAGAAACTAGAGAAGCAGGAAGGCTTCGTGGGAAGAGGACATGTGATTTCACCCTGGAAGGATGAAGAAGGACGTATGTGCATAGTGGCAATAGCATCCCTGAAAGGTAAATAGCAAGTGCAAAGACACAAAGGCCAGACAATACCAAAGCTGTAGTGTAGAAGAGATTTTTGCCCTACTCTTCATTAGGCACACTTTTTTACCCTCTCCTGAAGGGCTGAGCTTAGTTACCACTTTTACACCAAATTAATCCTATGTGCCACATACCTTCTGGCAGAGCCATGATTAACTGGTCCAGCTTTGAGCAAATTAGTTGAGTAATTAGTTAAGTTAGATTCGTCTGTCTTTCTTTTGAACATTTGAACTAGAAAACCTGGATAATAGTATTGAAAAATGGTGACAAGCCAAAAGTCATAGATTTGACAAGAAAAAAAAACTATACTTTTATGTAGTTGTTTTGTCTTTGCTTACAGAAAACAGTATATTTCTTTCAATATCATTTTCATTTAGTAGCATGACACTGTTTATTCTGCCCATATAGACCTATTAGGTATTCAGTTTATGGCAGAGTTGTTTTCAAAATTCTTATGATTTTTTTCTCTGGCTACCCTAGGAGGATAATAAAAATGATAGCCTATACAATCATGGCAACAATAATGTGAGTGAATAAAAAACAAAAAAACTCAGTTCTTTCTATTTTCTCTGCACTATCTTAGTATCATGTCATAAATATGTAATCATACCTCACCAGTGTAGGAAAATAGGGAGATGATATGAACAGAAATGGAAATGGATACTAACATGATGTGAAATAGATTACATTTTTGTGTTCTATAAAGTACTACATACAGTTATGAAATTCCATAAAAAATGTCAATACTGGCTTAATATATTCAGTAACTACTGTTCTATTTGAAGCTGGGATTGACCATGTTTTTATACTGGAAAGAAATAATAATGACCCAAAACAGTTTATTGGAAATGGAACACACTATAAATCAAAGTGGTGGAGAAATGATGGACTATTGCCTTTATATTTAAAAAAAAAAAAAAAAAAAAAGTGAAAAGTGTTGAATTGTGGCAGAGAATTGAATGGACCGTAACAAATCTCAGTGGCTGAAAGCTGATTCAAAATAAATGGAGGTAATTAACAGATTGGAGATTTGCAAGCAACAGGTAATTGGATTATCAATGGATAATTTGTTTCCATGGATGTTTTTACTAACTGCACATCTGCAATATTTCATTCCTGTCATTTTGTTCTCTAAAAGAATGTTCTCAAAACTCAGTTAATCCCCCATATGATCTCTGTAATTAAGTTATTTTGAAGAGATGGGTACTGCATTTTTATCCTCAAACGACATCCAAAGCCCTCATTTTAATTACAAATGACACTCTATTTCCGTTGCTTTTGTACCAGCTCTTTGAGACGGATGAATTTTTTTCCATTCTCCAGGGAGCACAAACCCAACTTAAATAATGCTGATATTTGAAAATATTGACCACTTATCTGGGTCTTTTTTCTAGTCATGGCAATTAAACATTTCAAATTTCAAATATCCTTTTATCAAATTTCTAAATTTGCCATAACTCTGAATGTATAATTTTGTAGTGAGGTCCTACATGTTTCCTGTTTGGCTCTCTTTGCAGACACGTCATGGCTATGACAGTCATTCTCTCTAGAGAATATGGAAGCCGATTTCCCTGTGTCGGTGGGCAGAGAAGTTGGCAGTTTTCAATGCTGTTGTAAAAACTGAACAATACATCTAAAACATGGAGCAAAATTTCCAACACAGAAAAAGCACACGATAAAACCAAGAACATTAACCCATTAGGCCCAAAGTCGTGGCAATGGGAAACAATAATTCAGGCGGGGGGCGGGGGGGGATAGTTTAAGAGAGGGAAGCACTGTTTACAATTCTAAACCTTGGTTCCCAGACCCATGTATTCTGTGAACAGCACTCTGACGCCAAACACACTGGCTTCTTATCCCACCTCATCTCTTAGTAGCTGCATAATGTTGAACAAACGACTAAACACCTTGGGTCAGTGTCTTTGCTTAGGAAGTTCAAGATAACAGTAAATCCCTAAAGGCTATATTTGCAGGAATGATTAAAAGAGCAGTAAAGATCTTAGAGCAGTGTCTCCTAGCACATGATAAGGTCTATATTAGTATTTACTAGTATCACAGTAAAGAGAATGAACATAGAATATATAAAGTCATAGTCAAATTAAGTTGTGAAAGCCATCAGGGATTCAATCTGATGTTATTGTGTAAGTTCGTGAGAATCTTTTAAGTATGGGGAAATTTATAAAAATGGATATATTAATGAGACACAGAACCATAATATTAATATGTTTGTTTTAAGTAATTTGCATATTTAAAATTTTTCATGATTGCAGTACTTGATAGAATTTAGTCTTTTGTTATAAGAATCAACTTTGTCAGTTCCAGCTTGAAAATATGTAATAGATTAAGTGATTCAGAATTTTGGTACTGAGTAAAAATCAGATTAAAATTTTGTATACATTATTAGAATATTTTAAAAGAGCTAGTTAACATGTTTATTAATATACTGTTTTAGACTCATGAAGTATATTTAAATTCTTCAACGTACTTAAAAGATTTTCATGTCATCACAAACATGTTTGAGGATTATTTCTAAACCAGGTGAGGGTATATAAATGACTTGCTGTATTTGTCGGTATGTTAACTGAATATATTCCAGGGCCATTGCTGGGACACACTATTATATTTGGGTTCAAGTTAAATACTATCCAATTAAACATTCTCCACACTGAGATCTATGACCCACATCCAGGCTGCTATTTCATGTGACAAAATTTCACTCTTCTTTACTCTTATAACATTAAATGTCTTTGGTCTAGTCCTAAAGACCCTAAAACATGATAAATAATTTTATCCTTTTTATATTTTACCAGTCTTGGTGAAACACAACACTTAACAATGTCAGAATAACATCCGATTGAATTCTGGATGGCTTTCTCAACTTAATTTGATTATGACTTTATATATTCTATGTTCATTCTCTTTATTGTGATAGTAGTAAGTACTAATATAGACCCTATCATGTGCTCAGAGACACTGCTCTAAGATCTTTACTGCTCTTTTAATCATTCCTGCAAATCTAGCATTTAGGGATTTACAAATTTGAGAGTTAGACAATTGAAATACTTAAAAAGAAAACTGGACATATTAAATTTAAGAAAAATACTTGAGCATTTAAAATATTTAAGAAAACTTAATTAATTAAGCATACTAATCCTTTAAAAATTAATTGTCGAAATTTTCTGTGTTTTTAGTAAAAAATAAAATTAGTAAGCTGAAGTAACTGCCAGGTTTTAAAATTTGTAGAAAATTAATTTTTAGTATTTAAAATCAAAAAAGCTTTTAGATAATGTTTCTAAGGGGAAAAATCTTCAAAGCAATAGTGTATGTGTGTGTGTATCGTATTTAACAATCATTATCATCATCAAATAACATGGGTCATTTATAATCACCCGTGCCTTTCTATTCTGTCTTTTAGGGTGTGAAATTTTTCTGAATATTTAAAGTAATCTGAGGATCTTCTGGAGTTCAGGGTATTGTATCCTGGAATCATTAACAGGGGGATAAAAATGTTCGACTTGTTGGCATTTTTTGGAAGGAATAATATGTATACTTGGATTACCTTCCAGAATCTAAGAAAACAAGTATTGTCGTTGAAGGTCAAGACTATCATCGGTGACTGACACCTTCTTGCTTGGGCAGAGAGAGACCCAGGATTATAGGACGTCAGATGAGGATAAACCTATACCGTACATTTGGAAAAGTAAAAATTGCTACATGAGAATAAGGACATTTCCATCCTGTTAAATGTTCTACTATTTCTCTTGGACATTTTAAGACAAAAGGTATTTCATTAGGAGCCTGGGTATTTTTATGTTGTATGTATCTGTCATTAATTTCTCTATATTCTCTAGATTTTAGTGAAGTGGCTTTGTAATTGGGGTTTTACGGACTTCTGGCCTCCGTTATTAACTTGATGGAACCAAGGATTGGATTGTGTGCATATTTAGAAGAGTAATTTGAAGGGAGTCAGGGATTCTTAGGGAAGGAGAAGAGCAAAGAGAGGGGACAGGGAACTAACTCTGGGCTCACTGAGCACATAGCAGGTGCTTTCCTTTTGTCATTTTGTGTTTCCTTAATTACTCAGTTATCTTGTTATAATTACCACTGTTTTAAAGATTAAAAATAAAACAAGTAAGTATCAGAGATTGTAACTAAGGTCACACAGTTAGGAATTAGCAGGTTGGATAGCTAACCCAGGTTTTATGTCAGTCTTTGTTATTTCCAAAAACAACAAAGAAAAATAAAACCTGGTGATGAAGCAATATTTGTTTCCCATCAAGAATATTTTCGTTTTAGGCTTCTCTGATCCTCTATTTTAAACGTTTAAAAGAATATCTTTATGTGAACTTTATAACTGAATTTATCCCTGAAATGTATGGCTATCCAGTTGAATAGGTCACTCTTACAGAAGTCATCTTTTATTCTTAATTTATTTTGTGTGTGTACATAATTTTCCATTTTATTTTTTCCATGTAGTATTAAATAGTACAAGAACCTTTATTAATAATTTTAAGAAATATATGAAATCAATGACCACGGCTAAATTTATTTGCTTTCACAGAAAGAGGGATGTTAATGTCAAATGTGTGGTGTTTTTCCCCTTAGGATCTGTTTTAATGACCCTATCTTTAGGTAATTCCTGACTTCTGAATACAAACCAAAGTGAATTACTTTGCCTCATGCTGTTATAACAATCCATCCAGCCAGAAGAGACCAACAGGAGAACCCAAATTAATGATGTTTGCATTGACTGGGTGTGAGTCTAAATGACTGTAATGGAAATGCCTACACTTTCTGGAATACTTTCCCTACTGGCATTTAAGAAGTAATATAACTGTTTTTTTGTAATTTTTTACCATTTGGTTTGGGAGGAGGGGAGATAATTGCTACCTGTACTCATTCCTTACTTGGTACCAGACATTTTGCTAAATATGTCACAAGCATTTGTCTAAATAGGTGATGCAATTTAACTAGTTTTGAGGTATTTGTTTGCTTATTTGTGTTTCCTTTTAAGAAAAAGTTTTAGCCTAAAGCTAGTAAGGTGTGTCTGAATGCAAACCAGGGGGGTCTGATGATGGTTTTCCTAACAAAGCCATTTTATCCCCGCTACTATTTCTTCTGCAGAATTCCTCAGAATAAGCAGAGGTGAAATTAAAGAGGTAGTGGGGGCTTTCACTCACAGGAAGAGCTTTGGGCAGCAGTTGGTTCTTTCAGCTAATTTTGTGATTAGTAAATTGTTAATGGAGTTGCCACTTCTTGATGGTGGCTTTCATGAAAGACTATCTCCTGTGGGTGTAGCAAGAGATCTGAGGGGGTGTGCAGACCTTGCAGCAAGTGTGGAACTGCTAAGAACCTTGACAGGGGACAATGACTGATTAATCACAACATTGTTCAAGGACCTCTTTAGGACTGTCAGATAATTTGTATCATCTTTTCTCCCTTTCTCAACCCAGGTTGTGGTTATGATGTGGGGCACAGAGTTGCATGATACAATTGATTCTCCTCATGCACGGACCCTCTCTACTTATCATTTCTGCGTGCTAAGTCTTCCTCTGGCATTTATTCTTTCCTTAAACAATTCATATGGTGACTGCTATATGTCAGGCACACCAACATCTTCATAGATAGTTCTCATCTTACTATGGATAATGAATGCCTCCATGTGTTGTCTTAGACACAAAATACAATTTTAAAGCATTTTGACCTTTAAGGCTGTGCTGTAGAGACAGAGTGTTTGATTAGGGATATTTCTATAAGCAGTTTCTGTTCCAGAAAAGATGCAAATTAAAAAAGGTTTAAGATGTGACCTATTGTTTAGATGGAGAATCTTGGATGGAGGCAGGGTTCAGTGAATGAAAATTTCCTATTACTATTCCTCTTTACAGATGAAGGAATTGGCTTGGTGAGTTAAGGGTCCTTGCTGAATTGATGGGACTATTAAATGTTAAGAGATGAAAATAGACCTTAGGTCTACAAGATATCTGGGCTCTTAATCACTAATTATAATGTTTAAGTTTCCAGTGTGAGAGACAGGATGCAAATGATTTGATTCCTAAAATGATTTCAGTTTCTTTAGTGGTTAAACATTATGAAGGCTGATGTGTTAAGGCTTTGAAGCTTTCTTCGATTATAAGCGGCTAAAACACAATTTCTAATGAGGCTTGCTAAGCCTGTCAAAATCAAGTTTTGTTCAGGAATTAAGAAATAGAGTTTCCTTTTCTAGGGACACACAAATTGTAGCACCCAAATGACTTTTCTCCAAGCTAGCTGAAGCCTTCTTCTCACACAGGTAGTATGTAGTCTTTAGTAAATGTTTAACACATCTATTGGATAATTATCTGCATCTTTCACAATGTGTCTGTGTGTTTTAGTGCCTTATATCCAACTATAGTTTGTAAACTGGTAGAGCTTAAATTTAAAATATATTCTGAATGTATTTATATCTATATATATATCTGGTTTACCAATATGATAGAAAATGAGTCATTTCAATTCACAAACTGGCTGAATGATCCACTGAAAGAAACACTTAGATTGTGAGAATCAGTTGAATATTTATACACGCAGAATAAAGATATGCAAATTATAATCCTGGTTGTGATTTGTTAAAGGAATGAAGACATGATGATGCGATGTGGGTACCCTCCACTGTTCTCTCATTCATAGCACCACTCCTTGTTTTGGGCACATCTCCGGGGGGTCCCATTTACATAGATTACACTTATTTTTTTCTCTTTCCTAGTTGTTTATCATTCTCAGTTGTCTTGAGTTAGGCCTTCTAAAATTTTAATGAGTTTTTTGATGACACCAACCAGTTACTTGAGTTCCTGCATGGAGATAAGATGTTAACTTCAACTTTGGAGAATGCCCTTGAACTCTTAAATAATAACTCAGGATTTGATAGACAAAGAGATTCCATAAGAGAAAAGTAAATCAATTTGTTGTAATTTTCTCTGCTACCACAGGATATTGTTTGTGCGGGAAGAAAGAGATGAAAATACTGCTAGAGGTATTGGAAACAGTTATTAAATAGATGAGTACTAAGAAGAAAATTTTCTTTTGTCTGCCAAAGCCCTCTGGTGTTGCCAAGTCATTTTGTATCTGACGTTTGAGAGAGACAGAATTGCTCTCTCCAAAGGCTTATGAAAAAAAAATCAACTTCACAACATCTAAAGAACAAAGGAAGAAGGTAATGATTAGAAAATATTTGTGTTATTCCTCAAATCAAAGACAAATTTGAAAGGATTAATAGGAAGTCTCCCTGGGAAACTAAATCTTATTAATACTAACAGGTTGCCAGAATGATTCAGTGTTCTTTTTTCCATTTTATTTGAAAATTTGAAAGGATAATATCTTAATAGTTAAGGTGATCCAATTTATGTCTTTACAATTCTTTTTTGTGTGCATGTGTATATGTGTGCTTTCAAATTTAACTTATAAAAGATGTGTATCAATTTGCCTCTCTCTGATATACAGGTGCAGGTCATTAGAATATGTGTAGCCTGACTGAATCATATGGGTAGATTACTGATATGTTTGTTTACAAAGAAGTGTGTCTTTCATCTCAATAATATATTTTTAGAGATTCAGTCTACATAAGCAAATGTGTTACAATCTCTCTTCCATGTACTCAGAAAAAAAAAATTCATACCTTTGAATTTTCTTGACACCAAGCAAGAATGTTTATATCACACTTGTTAAAGGATAATTTTTAGAAAAGATAAAATCATAAATCTTGTATTAAGATAAAATGAACATGAGATAGATATTGAATTAGCTCGTCATTAATGAGGTAATTAATAAGATGTTACAACTAGTTCAAAAGAGAATGCCAGGAACAGGCACATTTATAAATCAGAAATATTAAATGTGCAATGGAGGCAAACTGGCTTCTAACACTTTGAGGGAGGGAAGTCAATTAAGCTTTTACCAGGCAAAATTTATTTTCAGCTCTATAAACAAGAACCATTTTGTATTGACATGAGATATCTATACCTTAAAGAGTTTTCTGTAACTTGTGAACAGCCCAAAGTCTGTGAAAGACTAGAATCAGGTAACCAGGAAGGGTGTGTGCTAAAAAATAGTTTTCCTACTGGAGATACCTGGTAATATTCTTACACATTGTAATGCTCCAGATGACACGTTGGCTACCTCTCTATTTTAAACATATTTTATAGATTTATTCTAGCTAGTTACTAAGCTTCTCTGAGGCAAAAACTTTGCCTTGAATGATTGGTGTTTCATCATTATTACAAATATAGTAACAGACAAAGAAAATGGCTATTTATTAAATAGTAGGTGGAATGAAATTATCAACATTGAGTGTTATTGGTCAACATCAATGAACATTTGATCTTCATGGCATGTTGCCCAATAATACACGTTAAAAAATGTCCCTGGAAGCGTTGGAAAGAATGATGCTTATTTTGTTGGGTATGACTGTTTGGTGTAGTGGATGGAATTATGTCTCCCCCAAACTCAATGAAGCTTGAATTGTATCCCCCAAGTTTTATGTATTAGAAACTTAGCCACCACTGTGACTGTTAACAGGGTGGAAACTCCTATTATGGTAATTGTAAGGTGGGGCCTTGAAGAGGTGATTAGATTGTAGGAATGTGCAGTAGTGAATGGATTAAAAATGGTGGTCATGGGCCGAGCCCATGGCGCACTTGGTAGAGTGCTGCGCTGGCAGCATGGCGACGCTCCCGCCGCGGGTTCGGATCCTATATAGGACTGACTGGTGCACTCACTGGCTGAGTGCCGGTCACGAAGAAACGACAAAAAAAAAAAAAAAAAAAAAAATGGTGGTCATGGGCATGGTTCTGAGGGCTTTAAAAGAAAAGGAGAGTCTCTCTCTCTGCTCTCTCTGCTTCCACAATCTTGCAATGTGAAACCCCTGGGTCGCTCTTGTCACCACCAGATGGACTTTGGACTTCCCAACCTCAGAAACTGTAAGAAATAAATTTCATTTTCTTTATAAATCATCCAGTTCAGTGTACTTTGGTATAAGCAACAAAAACGGACTTATATAGTTTGGTTAATGGCAACATTCTCAGCATCACTTTATGGCCTTAATTGATGCTGTTATAGAATTTTCTTGGTGGGCAGATAGATCTTTTGATCTCAGCTTGACCTAACTGTCCGGAAAAACATGGGTGGAACTGTTAAGCCAGACAAACATAAATTCAAATTTAACTCTAATATTTTGCCTCTTAGAGATTGTGCGACCATAGATAAAGACATTTCACTTTTCTGAGACTTAGTTTCTTCATTATTTAAATTGAGATAAAACTGTAACCCAGGATTGTTATGAAAATTATATGACATATATTGAAAGCTTAGTCTAGTAAGGAATGCAATAAAGCCTAATTTTTTTTCCTTTTCTCTTTATTTCTATTTTAATTTAAAACAAAAAATCAAAATGAAATCTCAAACTGCTGAATACACTTTCAGACCTGAAATCCTGAGATTAGCCTAAATACTCATAAAATAAACTTGAATTATTTTAGTTTATAAAATTAATATTTAAGGATGTTTTTAACTTGAAACTGGAAATGCGTGTTTTAAGGTTAAGATAACTTTTTAAAACTTTTACTTTGTTTCATAATAATTTTAAAAAATCTAATTTATTAAAGGGTTTTCTCCCTTTCCACCTATTACAAATCAAAAACGATAAATTGCTTCTAGAATGCAAATGTTTAGTATCCTATCTCTGTACCTTTTTTTTTTAATTACAGAAATTTCTGTCATCTAATTCAGAAAACAGATTAGATATTGCATTTATATTACAGAACAGAAAATAGCGTTCAGACAGAATACTGAGTGTATAGGCATCGTTGTTCTAATATCCTCATATTTCTTTTATACATGAAAGTAAGAACTAAAAGTCTCTTGAAAGGTCTAACTACACAGAGAGGAGTAGTATATGATATTTTCTTTGCCAATCCAAAATTAGTATACGTATTCCTTTTTATATGCTATCCCTTCATTTACAGTTTAGAGCAGGCCTTTCAGCTAAACCAGCAAAAAGACAGCATGAGAGCTGCACACTTTAATGTGATTTTTAAACCATATTTATTCTCTCAAAAACATACAGAAGCAGAAATGAATTTTGCCCTCTTTGCTGATATTTTTTAAGGCAGCTACAGAATTTTTTTTTTCCTCAAAAACTTGCATCTGCTGAGAAGTGAAAGCATTTAGAGTACCGTTAGTATACCATTTACTTGTCAATTATTTGTCAGAACACAGTTTTGTCACTATATTGTCTCTTTGACATTGCCTACTATTTAAAAACAAAAACAACATAAACAAAAATAAATGGATGTATCATGTTCCCTGAAAAGTGCCTGAGTAATAAGAAATTAAATGCTGAAATCCCCATCAATTTGTTTAGAGATTCCTGGGCTTTCATGGAGATTTTAAGACATACGTGAGATCACAGTCCGTGGTTCTTCTGTAGGGGGTGTTTCAGAGACACAAGTATCTCCTCCATGATACTTGTGGAGCCCAGAATTTGGAGCCCAGAATTCAGTAGACTGTATCATGAGTACTGCAGCATTTAGATATTTGTCTTAAAGGAGCTGAAACAACAGCAAGATTGAGGCCTCATACTGGAGAGAGCTGGCCGATGCTCACATGACCAACATTCTAGATGATTTTGATTTGTGAGCTGATCAGATGTAAACCAAATCCTACTGATTGAATTGTGTCCACCAAAGTTCATATATTAGGCTTAAATCCTCACTGTAACTGTTAAGGGTGGGAAATCCTATTATGAGACTTGAAAGGTGGGGCCTTGAAGAGGTGATTAGATTGTAGGACCATGCCACAATGAATGGATTAACATGGATTAATATGCGCATGGTTCCATTGGCTTTGAAAAGGAGAGTTCATGAGGAACTATCTTTCTCTGCTGCATCATTTTCATAGGAGATCCCTGGGTTGCTGTAAAGCCACCACCAAAAAAGGCCATCACTGTAAGTGATCCGTGGACTCTGGACTTCCCAGCCTCCAAAACTGTTAGCAATAAATTTTGTTTTCTTCATAAATCACCCAGTTTGAGGTATTTATTTATGTTATAAGCAACAGAAATGGACTAATACACCTACTTCATTCTCATTAGAGATAATTAACAATTAATGGAGTAGCAGAGATTCCAATCTTACAAGATTCCTTTTTTTCTCAGAGAACTGATTATAGGTCATCTTTTTTCTTTAGAAAATTTGCCCACACTAAAATAGTGTTCAATATAGAAAAAAAAAAAAAAAAAAACTACATGTTTAAGTTAGTTACATAACATATTAGTGTTACCTCAAAAATATTAAGACTAATTTCAGGAAAAGAGCAATTTTAGAGTGTAGAAAACTTTGCATTACACACTTTTTTAAAGGGAGAAGTACAGTCCAGATACATAGTGACAGAACAAAAAGTTATGGAAAGAGATGAACTTGTATTTGAACTGTGAGTTCAGCTGTGGGACCCAACTTGTGCAAAACTGAAATCTTCATCCTGCCCCTATTTTGCCCCTACTCTAATGTTTTTAATACTATAGTTTATTACCATCTTTCCCCCCAATTGCTTAGGCCAGATATTTCAAACCTTTTCTTAATACCTTTGTATTAGTTAGGGTTCTCCAGAGAGACAGAATAATAGGATATGTTATAATATTTTAGAAGGAATTTATTAGGGGAATTAGCTTACATGATGGTGAAGAGTAGTCCTACAATAGACTGTCTGCAAACTGGATGCCAATAGCTTGGCTTAGTCCAAGTCTGAAGGAGCCTATGGTGTCTTTGGTGTAAAGTCCTAGAACTGAAAAGCTGAAGTCTCAAGCTGTGATGTGCATGGACAGAAGAGAAAAGTGTATCCCAGCTCCAGTGGATAGAGAGAGAGGATCTCCTACTTTCTTCATTTTTTTGTTCTCCCTGGGCCCCCAGCTGATTGGATGGTGCCTGCCCATACTGAGGGCAGATCTTTCCCACCCAGTCCACTCAGGCTCTTATGCTAATCTCTTCTGGAAACACCTTCATGGACACACCTAAAAAGATAGCTTTACCAGGTTTCTCAGCATTCTTCCATCTAATGAAGTTGACACCTAGAATTAACCTTCACAACCTTCCTCACTATTTGCAGTCTCACAACTACTTAGGCTATTGATTCTGCTGCCTACACATCCTAAGAATTTGTCCACTTTTTTTTTTTTTTCTCTCTTACTCCTTCTCTCTGGTCTAAACTACCAGCATCTCTAGTGTGTCCTGCCAAAATAGCTGAGAACTGGCGTCTCTGGCTTACAGCCTTGTTGTTCTCTTAATTAATTCTCAATCATGTAGCCAAAATGATCTTCAAAATCTGATCATGTCCCACTGCCCTACTACACCACACACACACACACACACACACACACACACACACTCTCTCTCTCTCTCTCTCTCTCTCTCTCTCTCTCTCTGTCTCTCTCTCTCTCAAAACAGATTCCTTTTAGGAGAAATTTTCCAGTATGTACAATGCCTTATTTTTTGTCAAATAATATGATCTCTGTCTACCTCTCCCACCTCTGGAATTGCTATATCTAAGCTGAAATGTCCATCTTTTAACCAACTGGCCTAAAAGAATAGAGTATATGTACCAAATTCTCAGCAAAAGTGTATTGTGTAGCTAGAGATGGAGTTACTTGTACTGAAACTGTATGGTTTTCAAAGCCAAAATTATGAACATTTTGGGAAAGGACGGCATAAATGCCTAGAAGGCAACAAACCAGTGTCCACTAGAATAGCATTAATCAAATTTTTAATGTGATAAGAATCACCTGGGATGCAGATTGAGTGATATGATAGAGGGTGGAGCCTGAGATTCTGCATTTTTAACAAGTTTCCAGGTGATATCAATGCTGCAGGTCCATGGATCTCTGAGTAGTTGTTAGAGTATGCATTAGAGTGAGTAGGCGTCTGAGTGTTTTATTTACATGTGTATTAGAATAAATAGAGTTAGAGCCTGAATTTAGGGGTCAGAGAGTCTAAGAGTCAAATTTTGAATCTGATTCTTGCTTTTGGGCTGACTTTGGGAAGTTAGTTTCAGCTTTCACATCTGGTAAATAATACCATCTACCTCATAAGGATGCTGTATTAAATGAAATCATATATGCATAGTACTTCATATAGGCTTTGAAGCCATTAATAAATGTGACCTTCAGGTAGTCAGTGTTGAATATTATTATAGTAACATTTATGTAAGAGATAAAACACAACTGTAAAAATCACTGCCTTCAAAGAAGTTATTGTATTCAGAAGAAGAACAAACATAACTATCAAAAAATCTGTAAGATCTCACTCAACTCAAAAATGCTATTACTAATGACATAAAAATATAGTTATTCATAAAACCAATACAAATAGATTCATAACTCATATAGTGGGAACTAAATTAATGACGTTTTCTCTAGGCTACATTTCTTTTCAAAGTCTGTTAAGAGATGGAAATTTGAAATAAAAATATAATTCTTTCCTAAAGATCAAAATAGATTTAATCCCAAGTTATTTATCTGCTTACAAAATTAACACATAATTTAAGAAGAAAGCTAAGATTTAGATATTGGTCAACTAAAAGAAATATATATTTTTTCTTTTTTTCAGATACACTTAGAATTCACTGAAATAAGGCACATATGCGCAAATCTAAATTGCACTTAGGTTACAAATTATATTCACTTTGGAAAAGTGAGTTCTTTTTTTTTAATTTTATGAGAGAGGTAGGCTACGTTAGCTTTGCTTTGTTCATCCAGTTGAAGCAGATAACTGACAAAAAAGATCAGTTCTTTTTCGCCTACAATTATTATTTCTGATTGAAAGAAGAGAACTTGAGTCTTCACTATATGAATTCATTTGCATTTGGCTGCAAATTGACAATGAAATCTGGGAGCGTGATTTTAGTCAAATTTGAGATGAGTTGGAGGGAAAGAGTGGCTGTCGCCTTACAGATGAAGATGTCGTGAGACCTTCAAACTGCCCTCTTTGGGGTTAAATTATGAGGCATATACTTCAACATTAAGGTCAGTGCAAATGATAATATTTTGCATTCAAATGTCTGTGCAATATGCAATAAAATCCATCTTCATGTTAAAATTTAACGCTAAATTCACAAAATATAAAAATGAAGTGGGAAATATGGATAAATCATAAATTGTAATAAATATTATTGAAATGTAATGTTTGAAGTAATATTCCTTAATGAAAGCACTTAATATTTTATGCAAAGTGGGTATAATAGACCTGTCTTGAAATTCATACTCAATCTCAATTTAAAAAAAAAAAAGGAAGAAAAATCAGTGCATTTAATGAATGTTAGATGGTCTTTACCTCTTAAATTTCACCTAAGTTTGATTTTCATTCTACTTAGTTTTGAAAGAATTTAGGAGAGCATTTGAAGACAACAGGATGTTTCTGAATAAGTCTTATTTCTATCACTTGAACTATAGAAAAAGATTTGAAAACAAAAATGGAAGCATTGGTTGGGGATTGTAGAATAAGAGATGAGAGTGAGAGTAATGGTAGGGGGGTGGGGTGGGGAAGAATCTGAAAAATCATTTTGTTTCATAGGAAAAAGAAAGAGAAATTAAATCTGTCAATGTGTCTGTAAGAGACAGCTACGTCTAATCAGGTGTTCTGTCTCATTTCAAAGATTGCTTCTTTATTATGTCACTTATCTATATGGCACATGAGAAATATTCATAAAAAAAGATAAAGATAAGGTTGGACTTTAAGATTAGACCATTTTTTCTTCCAGACAACAATTTTACCTCCAGGGGACACTTGGCAATGTCTTAGAGACACTTCTGGTTGTCACAACTGGAGGTGAGAGTGCTACTTGCATCTAATGGGTAGAGTCCAGGGATTCTGTTAGACATTTTACCATGCACAGGACAGTTCCCCATAACAAAGAAGAATTTCACCCATAATGTTAATAGCAGCGAGACTGAATAACCCTGCTTTAGGATTAGCAAGGACTCAATGCTTGTTTTTTTGTATTTATTTTTTAAACAGGAATAAATGGTAAGTTTACCAATTGTGAGTATCCCACCAATGTTGTGTTTTTAATTCCCTACAGAGTCCAAACAGTCAACTAACTTTTTTTCTGTATCTAATTGTCTTTGATAACGTCCACTTGATTATTATAAACAGCCCAACTTGAGATAATAAGTTGAATTTTCTTAGAAACTTTTTGAAGCAAATGTTTAGATTTGATGTTTTGTGGGGAAAATTGATGTATCATTGGCTCTAGGGTCAGAGTGCCTAGGCAAGTGTTAGTACTGGCTTTAAATTTCTCATCTGTGAAATGGGCTTGTACTTGGACCTACTTTATATAATTACTATATGAGTAAAGGTTAATTAGAATCATTCATGTAAAGCACTCAGAATAGAGCCTATTCTGAGTAAGTCTGTTGGGAAAATAGAATAGTTTGGTCAGGGCCCTCGCCTCAGGTCCAGTTGGTTCAGGATGTCCATTGTAGGTAAATTGTGTGTGTGCGTGTGCGTGTGTGTGTGTGTGTGTGTGTGTGGAGTTAGTGCACATGTGCGCCAATGTATTGTTTTAGTTTTGTTGCTATTCTTTTGTTCTTGGGGGGGGGGAAGGAGGGAGGGAGTTTGGTGAAGCAGGCATCCGCCCAGCATAGCCATGCTTTCCAACCTGCGGCTCCAAGGAACTTTTAGCCAGTTACCTAGCTCATAGACCTGAGTGTGAGGGGTCTGGTGACCCAGCCTGGCATATGAAGGGTTTGTGATCCAGTCTGTGAATGTGCTTGAGGAGTCCGGGAGCTCCAGACCCAGTCCTAGTGCAACAATCTGTCCAGGCAGTGCAGGATTACCAGCCGGTAAAAGAGCTTAACAACTGGTGTGGTTGTGGAGCTAGAGAATTGGCATCATGAACAGTATTAAGAGCTGGACAATTGGCGCTGTGAGTAGGATCCCAGGCCTTAGCCTAGCTGGACATATTGGCATAGCTGGGCAGGATTACACCACAAAGTCTAAATGTGTCAGCTATTTCTAGGGAGAACAAACAAAAACAAAACACCCAATATAACCTGATCAAGGGTTCTACTTTTCCTAAAGCTCCCTACCATCTGTGCCATTATCTGCATGCATGTGCTAGTAAATTGAGTTCTTTTAGCTTCAGATAGTGGGAGATAAAGTGGGGATCATAAAGCAATAGTGGATTTTGTAAGTATAAATGCAACTGACAAATTTTCTACATTAGCTGGAATTTTATGTTGCTGAGGATTATTGAAAATTCTTTGCCAACTTATGATAATAAAAATTGAAATTTATTCTGTGTAATTTTCATTCTTAGACTAGCTTATGTTGGTGCTATTGTAGAATATTCTTAATCCTCCTTCCACTTGGCAGCCTTTTTAGATATTTTGCTGAGTGCAATTGTGCTTTTCATATCTCTGATTCATACTATGTGAATACATTAAAATAAAAAAAACGACGTGTACAAAGATCACCACTTATTCAACAAATGACATTGTATGAGGTGCTGGGAATACAGAGCCAAATAAGACAGGCTCCAACCTTGAAGTATACCTACTCTAGTTTTGGAGAGAGACACATATAGAAAAGTTGCAGTATAGTGTATTAAGCAGTGTGGAAACTAGACACATGAACTAAAGACTGCTGTTGAAATGCACAATTTGTGAACTGCATTAAAGTAAATTGATATAACAGGCAATAATGTTAAACAGCAAAAAAGTTTCAGAGGTAAGATAAAGTACTGCTTCACTTTTGTTTAATTTTCTGAAAAATCACTCAATGACAGTCAAAGGTAGTAGATATGGGAGTTGATTTACTTACATGTATATATTTCACATTTTACTTTCCATCTGGTAAGTATCAATGACTAAAGTGAGAATTTGTCAGTTATAGAAATTTGTGTAACATCATTCACCACCAGAAAATTAAAAAAAAAACAAAAAAACATTTAGCTAGCATATAGGAAAGTATAAACACCCATGGCAAAAGACTGAAGCTCTGGTTTTCCTTTGTCACATAGACACAACCCTGAACTTATTAGATGCAATTCTGAGTGCCTCTCCTTAAGGATTGTAAATGTGTTGAGGACAGAGAGACTAATTGAGATAATAAAGTGAAGACAAAATAACGTAATATTGGTTGGAACTGGTTGCAAAAACTGGACATAAATAGCCCAGATGTAAGAAATCTTATAAGGCAGGAAAATAATTGTTTTCCAATACCATGAGAGGTATTGGACTACAAACTGTAACATGTGGAATTGTTACCCAAATGTTTACCTATAAAGAAACATTAAAACAAAGTTTTTTAAAACATGAAATGTCCTGTCTTAGGAAACAGTATTCTTCCTCATTGGAGATGTTTGTGCACATGACTGAACACATTTGGTGGGATTGCTGTGGATAGATTCAAACGTCATATGAGTAGTGATAATGTTCTTTCCAACACTGAGGAATTCTGGAACTGGATTAATTTGTACTTAAGTTACTAGTGAAAGTTGGAAATGGATTAAATCTTGAGTACTGTTCTGGCCTGCATTCAAGTATAGAGAAATAAAGTTACACTATCGATGACCCTTAGGTCCTTCACAGCAATGAAATATCTATCTCATGAGACTGTTACAGTCAGCAAAAAATTTAAATAATGGCAATTAAAGGGTGACTGGCTTCCCTAACTAATGAAAGTTCAATATCTTCTAATTATATTGGTGGCAGAGTATGGTTGCAAAATATGAGTTAGTAGCTCAAAGGTAGTACTGTAAGAGTCTTTCATTTTAGCTCTGTACTGTATTCTTTAAAATATCTTGGGCATATAACATATGCCATTGCCAAGGAATAAGAAACTCAATATTTTTGACATGGCAGAGGAAAGTGGCTGCATAGGGAACAAAACAATTTAAAGATTCAGTTTATTTCAGCCATCATTTATTACTGTTGACTCCATTCTCCATGCTAGATACTAGAAATAATGCAATGATCAATAGGGCATGAAACTTGCCTTCAATTTGCACACTGTCTAATGGGAGAATAAAACACATTTAAAATATCTGTTACAGAATGGAGAAAGTGTGTTAACACAACTGTGCACAAAAATTCATGAAAATGCATAGAAGAGAACTATGAGATGTGCTGATGGATGGGGATGACACTTGGGAAAGAGAGGGGCAGAAAGCTAACAAGAGTAAGTAAATTTTCAGCTGGGCCCTAAAATTATATGTAACTTATTAGGTAAAGGATTATGAACATTGTAAAGTAGACATTATAAACCAGCTAACTATATGAATGAAAGCCTGACAAGTTGGTGTGATTAAGTCATTGGACGTTGCTATAGTCTGAATATTTGTGTCCCCCCCCAAAATTAATATGTTGGAACATAACCTGGTATGTGATGGTATTAAGAAGTGGGGCTTTGGGGAAGAGATTAGGTCATGAGGACTCAACCCTCATGAATGGGATTAGCACACTTGTAAAAGGGGCCCAAGGGAGCTTGTTTGCCTCTTCTGCCATGTGAGGAGACAGTGAGGAATCACCACATCCAGGAACCAGAGAGTGAGCCCTTACCAGACACTGAACTGGCTGTTGCCTTGATCTGGGACTTCTCAGCCTCCATAACTGTGAGCAATAAATTTTGCTGTTTATAAACTACCCGGTCTAAGGTATTTTGTTATATGAGCCTGAACAAACTAAGACAGATGTCTACATTGACAAACACCAAGAAGTAAAACTGTAACGTTGGCTGGAACAGATTGAATCCATCAAACATTTTAAACTTACTTTCTTCAATCAGTTTTTCTTGCAGAGATCACCTACTTCCCAGTGTATTGAGATTGTTTTCCATTGCTGCTTATGGGTTATTAATCCTCTCCCTTGATATATTAAAAGCAAATGTACTCCTTTGAGATGTGTGCTATTCAGCAGTATTGAACTCTCCACCTAACACCCACCTAGTTATACTCACCTGCTTTTTTCTAGAACTCAATCTCCACAATTAATCAAGAATCTCAGCACCTACTCATGATATTCTGCTAAAGCACATATAATTTTAAATAATTTCAAGTCTATAAGGATAATCCTCCCTACATTTTGGTCTCTCTCATTTTTTTGGTGTCCTGATCCCCAAGGATGTTCTTTCTCACTCTCTTTACCTCGGCCACCCATCTTCACATTCCTTCCTCTTAACTGATTCCATGTTGTAAATTTTACTCCTCCAAATATATTACTTCAAACATTCTAAACTCTGACAACAAGCTTGTCTTTTCCCAGATGGAAACCTTGATTATGTTCAATACAACCCTCATTTCCACCTCTAGGTCCTTCTTGCTGTTTTTTTCAACTCTTCAACTCTCAAATTTCTTTATTTCTCAGTCTATCCAGTATATCTTGTTTGGTCTATCTCAAAATATTTTAGGTCATCGGTGCTACAGAGACACTGACAGTCATAGCGATTGCATTAATTAAGACAACTGAATATTTGAATTGTCCAGTCTTTTCTCACTGTTATACAGCAAGACCTAGCATGGTGTCTACAACTATTTTGAGAAAAAAGATTTTTATAAACCCTCTGTAACAAGTATTTCAGGTCCTGTACTATAAGCTAGTAAAGTGAATCCACTTTGAAATTGTTACTGTGGTTGCAGCAGTTGCATTTCAATAGAGTTTTCTGGAAGAATAAAGGTGTACTGAAACTTGTGGGGGGTCACATTTGGACATTGAAACTTACAGAGGTATCATCGTTTTTTATGTACCAATGGACCTTTGTAAATAATACATTATAGAAGTGCAAGAGTAACATGTCTTATTAAATTTCTATTATTTCCCCTACATAAACTTGCATATTATAGATGTTACTTTCTAATTATCTTTCAAATCCATATATTTCTATTTTCACTGCAAGCATTTTGGATCAAAATGTCATCAGGATGAGACTGTATGAGGCTCCTAATGGATATCTCTGCTTTCACCTTTTTCTCCTTTTCTTCTTCCAATTCATGTAGACACAATAACTGAAATTATATTTTTCAAACTGTACATTTTTCACTTTATTATTTAAAAATTTCAGTGTCTACCCATTGTTCTTTATTCTCTGCCCCCTACCTTACTTTTTATCCTCAACTCCTAGAACACTGTTCTTTACTCTCTATTCTCTCTCTAGATTCTTTCCCAGATTTGAGATGTACCATTTTCTCTGTTGTTACCTTCATATTTTCTGTTTTGCTCTAGAAGGCTAGGAAAAGATCAGGTTTTACTCCTGACTATGTCTTCTTTGCTTATCACAGTGTTCAGCACATAAAAGTAGTTTAGTAAATATTTAGTTATTTAATGAAAGGAAGACCAAAGGACCTATATTGGCACATGGTACCAATATTTATTGTTATATAGTATATTTTATTGTTCTAAGGTGCCCTGCCTTTACACACATTTTTAATATTTTATGAATTAGGATGTACCTTACAGTTGATGTTTTATAGTCACTTTCTGCAAGGAGGCTTTTACATCATAGTTGCCAAGGTAGGCATTGTATAAAATTGCTTTTGCAGATTGTATGATAATACAACTGTAATCACTTAAATTTTCATTCGGTAAACCATGGATGGAACATTTGAAGGAGGAATATGAGTTATTATCTCCAACTGTTGAAAGAATCTGTACTAAAAGTTACAGTATGGGCATCAGTGGTTTGAGAGGGAATCTAAGAGATAATACTGGAGCACGTTTTAAAGAAATATTGCATTATCAAAACTCTTTTTAGAATAAAGAAGGGTATCATGTGGAAAAACATAGATATCAGTAGTTTTGAGTTGAACACTAATTCAGAAGAGTAAATGCTGCTTTGCCTCCCATGGATTTGTCACCCCTTTTCCCCTGGGTGACAGAGCTACTAAAGATTACTCAAAGCCCATCTCTTCTGAGCAGTGAGAAGCCCCCAAAAGAGGTTAATCTTCCAGAACCCTCAAGATAGAGGCATTCCTTCCATCTAGGAAATTAACCACAAATTGGTGTTTTCTTCCCGCATATATTCTCCAGACCAAGAAGTTACAGGAAGAGAACACAGGTGGGTTTTTTTTTCTAAGTACAGTTTAACAAGTTTAACAATAGAAGCTGGTAATGTTCAGTAAGACAAGCAAGGTGACATTCCATAATGCAATTAAGTTGATCCACTAATAAAAGCTTGATTTTAGCAAACATTCTCTTCTTACAGCAATTTCCCAGTATCTTTATGTATCAATCAGTAACCTGTCTGTCTCTGAGCCAACAACCTTGCTGTGTCACAGTTCTCTACCTTTCAACAGAGACTATAGCCTGGGGAAAATTTCCTGTCCTTTGCAAGGTCAATATTTGAAACTGCAAGGCTTTGGAAAACCAGGCCCTGTGAAGTGCATTTGCTTTATGCATACTCCACAAGTAAAACCTTAAGTGAGATGATGTAGGAAAACCAAATTTTTTTCTCCCTATATTTTTTCTTTTTTCTGTTTGTATAGGAGGTATATATAACAGATTTTAAAACAAATTTAAGTTAAAAATTTTAAGTGATAAAACATTGTATCATGGTTTATGTGGCAGCATTTATACTTTCTTAGCGATTAATAAAATATTGACACATTTTATAACAAATGGGATCTTACATTTAATGAAATATATAAAAATCTACTCTTCAACAAAATTCTGGTTTATTTCATAAATTCACTTTTAAAATAACATTATAGAATCATAAATAGTCAGAAATAAAGCATTAGAAATCATGTAGTCAGTTTTCTCACATTGAGGATAGAAATATTATAATTATAAATAGAGTTACCTATTTTCAAGCAGTTGGTAACTGATCTGGAAGATTCAGTGTTTTTTCTTGGATTCATGTTGAGTAATTTATCTTTATCAATATTATATGGAAGCTGTATTGCAACAATCTGGTTTTACACTAGAAAGAGATGGCTTCTTAAGCAGAAGGTTCTAAAAGTGCACCAGAATAGTAAGAAATCTCTGAATCCTATTTTATACTCTCTGTTTCTGATAACTTGTCTTCCTGCCATGTGCTATGAGGCCTAAAATTCAAATGAGCTCTCTGCAAAATACAGATAACAAAGATATGTCTTGCTACAGAAAATGTTCCCTGTCCACACCCACCACCAATAGAAGGAAAAAAATGGTCATGATTAGCAGACTTCCTGCAAGGAATATTTTGCACTTTATATTAATTCACTCTGAGCTTCTCATAAATAATAGGAACTACCAATGCACTAAGAAGATTTTGATTTTCCAGTATTTGATTTAGGGTTAACTCTTAGCAAGTGAAACAGGCTTGTAAACCTAGCTTCATTATAGTCATTCAAAAGGAATTCAGATTTATGTTGGCAAATAAGAAGTACTCAAGGAAATATACTATTTTTTTCTACTTCCTATTGCCTTCATTTCTAGAATAAAATGTGTATAAAGCCTACAAGCCTGGTGCTTGGACAATAGTCAACATTTAACAAGTATCTGCAAAAATGAAAATAAAATGAAAAAAAAAATCAGGATTATTTCCTTTTATTTTAAGACTGAAAGTGAGCTTGTAGTCCATGCAGAGCCAAACATTAGCACCAAACTGAGTCCCGCAAAAGGTCTTTGCTGGGAACTTTGTTTCTGGTGGCAGATTTTATTAACAAAACTACTCTGTCTTACTTACCATTGACTCAGTGTGTTTGACAGGAAAATAAAAAGAAAGCAAAAACAAAAACAGAAAACTCACTGTGTCAAGGAACTAAGAAAGGGTGACTCCAGCAATTCCTAATGAGCAAGGTATGGGCAGTAACACAGAGACAGTTCTATGATCTTTCTTGTTTTATCTCTTCCTCTCTCTCTCTCTTTTTTTGTTAACATCAAAAATATCTTTAAAAAATATATCCGGGTCGGCCCCATGGCGCACTCAGGAGGGTGCAGCGCTTGGGAGCGCAGCTGCGCTCCCGCCGCGGGTTAGGATCCTATATAGGAATGGCCCGTGCGCTCACTGGCTGAGCGCAGTGCGGGCGACACCAAGCCAAGGGTTGCGATCCCCTTACCGGTCACAAAAAAACAAAACAAAACAAAAAAATAAAAATAAAAAATATATCCGTGTGAATTTTCATTTCTTTTCTGAATGACCCTAGAGCTCCTGCTGTGAGTTTCAGAAGAACAATTAAACTGACTTTTGTATTATTGTGGTTGTGTATATCTAATTTAGCATGTTGGACTACTGTGTGAAGGAAATAGTCTTGAGACCTACGAATTATCTAAACAGGAAGTTATGGGGACTCATAGTGTTAAAGGACGCACTGCATTCTAAGTCCACAGGGAGGATTGACTTGCATTGGGGTCTTGTTCAAGACCAATGTGTTTCTTTATCTTAAAGTGGAGAAACAACTCAAACTGAATATGAGTGGACTACATGTAAGCAAGAATCCCAAAGGAAGGCTGGGTTTTATTTTTACTTTTTCAGGCTGTAGTGTAATGCCATCTGGAAAGTTGAGTGCTGAACATACACATATTTTTTGGACGAGAATGTGGCAACATTTAACCAATTGTTGATAATCTCATGACTTATTTTTAGAAGTGTTTTATAAAAGCATAATAAGTACAACCTTTGACTCCAAGACCAATAATGTTTGTGGAATAGAATGATTTTTGACATTTTTTGCTACTTCCCTGCTTAGTTGTTAAGTAGACATTATGCTTTTTTCCCAGTGTTGATTTCTTCTTTCACTTATATTCAGATGTCCACATCTCTCCTGAGTAGTCCTTATGCTTTAAAAAAAGTGACTTCACCATTGGTTTACTGTGAAGCATGAGGCTGAGGACTAAGCTAATTTGTATAATACCATATTGAGTATTATTACTATTCAAAGATAAGCAGGTACCCCAGTGGAGGCCAATGAGTTACAAAATTTTTGATGAGGGATTTTTTTAGAAGAAATCTTTCACTCTCTCCAAATTCTCTTTATTTCTATGGATGTAGAGAAATAACCAGATATCCAGGGGTTATTGACAGTCATCTTGTGACCCCAAAAGATGTTTTTTTTAGACTGATACTGATACCATAGACGGCAGAGCAGGGGGTTGAAAAATTGAATGCTGGGCCAATGAATCAAACAAATCCTGACACCCAACCTGCCATTGCAATTATTAAGGATAATAAATCCTCTTTATTAGGGAAGCTTGGGTTGAGTTTTCTGTTATATGCATCATAAAGTCCTAATTGCCAGAATATATGTTTAAAATATGTGACATAACTAAATAGAAGTGAAGCTTGTTAATAGAACATTCTTCAAAACGTACTGCTGACCATTTTGAACGAATTAAGAATCAAAATCTGAAGTTTTTTGATTAGTTTACATACTCCAACACTTGTATATCTGTTTAGAACAAACACAAAATTCATTCAATCCCCAAAATATATTAATCAGGAGTGAAAATTCTATACATGAAAATTCTATACATTCTACTGAATTATTAAACATAACATACAAATGGAGTATTAATCAGATTTTTAGGACACAATTTAGAAACTCTATGTATAAGGCAATTGTCCCCTTTGCCTTTAAACACCAGCTACTTTTCTGTTATTAGGGAAAGTTTTGCACTCTATGTTTTTTTCTGTGACATAACTGCTTTGCATCTCTTTTGGTTCTCTGCTGTAATGTTGTGACATAGAGGGCTCCCAAAATTGTTATAGCAGGACGAATAACTTCCTAATTAGGATCTGAGCTATTTTCAAAAGTACACGGTGCAGACTGACCCTACCATGGTGCAGATCCTGATGGAAGGATATTAGCAGGCACTGGTGGAGGCAGCCTGGTACATGTGCTCCACAGATAACACTCTGACAGCCCTATTCAGCCTGTTCAAAGACATTGTCCACACTAACACCTTTGATAGATGCCAGCTAATCCTTTAACCCCTAAATGAAAACTAACCAAGATTCACTATTCCCAGATTGTCTAAACCTTTCCCCCCTCCCTTTTCTACCTTCTCTGTTATCAATCTTGTTTTTTCCTTTCTTCCATGAAAATAGACCAAAGACAGTTTTTCCATATTTGTGTATAAACTTTCCACAACAGCTAAATAATATCTCTGATAAATATATCAAAGTTAGGTTTTTTTTGTTTGTTTTTTTTGTGACCGGCAAGGGGATCACAACCCTCGGCTTGGTGTTGCCTGCACCGCGCTCAGCCAGTGAGCGCACTGGCCATCCCTATATAGGATCCGAACCCGCGGCCTCGGCGCTCCCAGCGCCGTACTCTCCCGAGTGAGCCATAGGGTCGGCCCCAAAGTTAGTTTTTAATGAATAAACAGTTCTGAAATATTCTTTCACAGGTCAAAGCTGATAACATTTCTATTTCTCTCCTGACACTGCTCAGAAACATGAATTACTATAAGCCCTCCAACCCTTGAGCTAAAATATTGAGGACTCTTGCTTAAAATAATTGTCCACCTTCTTCTGTGAGATTGCATGTCTTATATCATTGCATTCAGTCACTTAGAGAAGGCCAGTTCTTCCAGGCTGTCTCATACCGTCCAGGATTTCATACTCACACTGCTCTGCACAGGCCGTATTCTACTTTGATTCAGGCTTCACATCCCAGACCCCTTTGCCACAGTGATTCTTCCAAACCCTAACCCTTTATTGTGTTTATTGGAACTCTTTTAAGACTTTCCTTTCTCTGTGTTTTCTTTGTTTTTATCTCTTAACTGAAACTTGGCTGTCTACCAACACACCGCCTTTCCAGAAATCCTTTCGAGCAGAAGGAGGTTTTCCCTTTCTCTCAAACTTACGGAAGGTGAATTGTGGCAAGTATCATTCTCATGCTTATTACTGAGGCTCCCTATTTTAGTCATTTTGGGATGTTATAACAAAGTACCACAAACTGGGTGGCTTATAAACCACAGAAATTTATTTCTCACAGGACTGGAGACTGGGTGGCAGCATGGTCGGGGTTCTGGTGAGGACCTTCTCCTGGGTTGTGGACTGCTGTCTTCTGCTTGTATCCTCACATGGTAGGAAAAGGACAAAAAAAAAAAGTTCTCTGGTCCCCTTTTAAGGGCACTAATCTCACACATAAGCCTCTACATTCATGACCTAATTACTTCCTAAAGCCTCCACTTTCTGATACCATTGTGTTGGAGATTCAGATTTCAATATATAAGTTTGGGAGGGACACAAATCTTCAGACCACTTCACTTCCCCATCTTTTTGCTTTTTTTTTACTTCCTTCTTAAAAAATAAAAACCAAAACAAAACCATAGACCAGAACAACTCTTTTAAATTGCATGACATCCTGTGTCATTTCATTTGGGAACTAACATCTCCAGAATTTTTAGTCACTCCGACTCATTTGCTATACAATTTAGCTCCTGACTACAGAACTCTGAATGACTATTCTAGCATTTTCTTCCATGAATTTAATGTATTTATTGTATTTATCATATTTATATTCATTACCTATCTAATAGGCTGGCTTTTAAATATCTCAGCTTTCTAACCTCTTATGAGCTTCTTCCCATACTACTTTACCTACTCCCTACTCCTCACCCACAGACTGCCCCATCTTTATGAACTCATTTGGCCTTAATTACTTCCATTGAGGCCCCATCTCCAAATGCAGTCATGCTAGGGGTTAGGACTTTAACATACAAATTTTCTGAAGGACATAAACATTCAGTCCACAGCATCTGTTTTACATTTTATCTCCCTGTACACTACTCATCACTTTATGGTCTATTTCATGTTTCTTCTCTAATTCCTTCTCTTTCACTCCTTCTGCCACTAGAATATCAGCTCTAATTTTGTTGTTGTGTTGTTGTTATTGACTGATTGATCTCCAAAGTGTAGAATGCTTGGCCTAGAGAAAGCACTCAAGAATTTGCTGAATGTACAGATAACCTCTTCTTTTTAAACATTCTTAACACCCTCACCACTCTCTTCCTCTGTTGTGCTTGCCTATAAAAAAGCGTGCTTGCCGAATATATTCTGAAAAATAGATTTTATTTAAAGAGGTCAAGATAAACCAATAGAAGAAAACCTTTGGCTAATCTTATTCTACTCTGATGTCCCATTTCTAAAAGGCTCTTGTGGTTATCCATGGCTAGTTTGTACATATCCCTTGATGCTTCTAGGAAAAAATACCAAGGAAAGAAAACTAAAATAGACTTTATATAGTGTCTGAAACCATGAATTGTTACAATGTTGTGTGCTTTGAATTCTAAAAAACTTTCTGATCAGAATTTGTATTTTTAAAAACAGGTATTATTAAGCATTAATTATAATAAATCACAATTACAGTAAAAATGCCGAATAGTATTGGAATAACTTAGACATGATAACTTATGGAAATATCTTAATACTTATAAATATATATTTTATTTATTATAGCAAATATTTTCCAAATTTATTTTCTGTGTAATGTTTGAACAAATTTGATTTAATTATACTACAAATAAAACTGTTATAATCAGTTTCATGTTAATCTATTAATTCTTATATGTTGTTTATCTGTGATCTATATTTTCAGAAAAAAAAGTTCTTACTCAGTAATTTTAGAATCAGAATTAATATCATTATTATGAACTTTATACCTCATATTACACAAAATAAAGTGGTATAAAAATAAATTGTATAATTGTTTTGATGTGTTCTTGTATTCTGATTGCTAATAATTTGCTGAGGATTTTTGCATCTATGTTCATCAAAGATATTGTCCAATAGTTTTCTTTTTTGTTGTATCTATGTCTGGTTTTGGTATCAGGGTGATGCTGGCCACATAGAATGAGTTTGGGAGAGTGGCCTCTGTTTCAATTTTTTTGGTTACTTTGAAGAGAACTGGAATTAATTCCTCTTTATGGGTTTGGTAGAATTCAGCAGTAAAGCCATCTCATCCTGGGGGGTTTTTTTGTTGGGAAACTACTGATTACTGCTTCCATCTTGTTGCTTTTTATTGGTCTGTTCAAGTTTTGTATCGCGTCTTGGTTCAGTCTTGGTAGTTTGTATGTGTCTGGAAATTTATCTGTTTCCTCTAAATTTTCGTATTTGTCAGTATATAGTTGTTTATAATAGTCTCTAATGATTCTTTGTATTTTTGTGGTATTGGTTGCAATGTCTCCTTTTTCAGTTTTGATTTTTGTTATTGGGGTCTTCTCTCTTCTTTTTTATTGTTAACCTAGCTAATAGCTTGTCTGTTTTATATATCTTCTCAGAAAACCACCTTTTTTTGTTTCATTGATCATTTGTGTCATTTGGGGAGGTCTATTTCATTTAGTTCAACTTTGACCTTAATTATTCCTCTTTGTCTATACTTTTAGGATTGGATTGTTCTTGTTTTTCTAGTTCTTTGTGATGTAATTATACACCATGATCAACTGGGATTCATCCCAGGGATGCAACAATGGTTTAAATTACACATGTCAATAAATCTGATACACTACTTCAATAAAATCAAGGACAAAATCCATATAATTATCTTAAAAGATGAAGAGAAAGCATTTAACAAAATTCAGAATCACTTCATAATAAAGTCTCCTGGCAAATTAGGTATAGAGAGAAAATACCTCAACACAATAAAAGTCATATATTGTAAACCCACTGTCAATATTGTCCAGAATAGGGAAAAGCCAAAATTCTTTCCTCTGAGAACAGGAACAAGACAAGGATGCCCATACTCACCAGTTCAATTTAACAGAGTATTGTAAGTACTAATGAGAGCAATCAGGAAAGAGAAAGAAATAAAGGGAATCCAGGCTGGAATAGGCAAAGTCAAAGTGTCCTTGTTTGCAGATGACATGATTCTATATAGAGAAAAACCTAAAGATTCTACAAAACAATCAGTAAAGTTGCAGGATTCAAAAATCAACATGCAAAAATTAGTAGGATTGTTATGTTGCAACAACACATTAGCAGAAAAAGAAATCAAGAAAGCCAGCCATTTACAATAGCCACACAAAAAATAAAATACCTTGAAACCAATTTAACCAAGGAGGTGAAAGATTTCTACAATGAGAGCAACAAATTACTGGTGATAGACATTTAAGAGGACACAAAAAGATGGAAAGACATTCCATGCTCTTGGATTAGAAGTATCAATAGTGTGAAAATGCCCATACTATGCAAAACTATCTACAGATTCAATGCAATCCCCATAAAAATATCAATGACATCCTCCACAGAAATAGAAAAAAACAATCCTAACACTAATGTGGAACAACAAAAAACTGTGAAAAGCCACAGAAATCCTGGAAAATAAATAAATTAATTACACTACCTGAGCTCAAATTATACTACAAAGCTATAGCAACTCAAACTGCATGGTATTGACATAAAAACAGACACTTAAATCAATAAAGCAGAATAGAGAACCCAGAAATCAACACACATACTTACAGCCAACTGATCTTTCACAGAGGCACCAGAAACATACATTGTGGAAAAGACTGTCTCTTCAATAAATAGGGCTGGCAAAACTGGACATTTGTATGTAGAAGGATGAAACTAGACCTGGACTTCTCACTATATATCAAAATTAACTCAAAATGTATTAGAGACTTAAATATACATCCTGAAACTATAAAACTCCTAGAAGAGAACATAAGGGAAACACTTCAGAAAGTAGGACTGGGCAAAGACTTTCTGAATATGACCCTCAAAGCACAGACAACGAAAGAAAAAATAAACAAACAGGACTATCTCAAACTAAAAAGCTTCTGCATAGCAGAAAAAACAGAAATCAACAGAGCAAAAATACAACCTGCAGAGTGGGACAAAATATTTATAAACAATACATCTGACAGGGGATTAATATCCAGAATATACAAGGAACTCAAACAGCTTAGAAAAAAAATAAGTATCCCAATTAAAAAAAAAAAAAAAAACTGGGCAAAGGAGTTAAATAGGCATTTATAAAAGGAAGATATACAATTGGCCAAAAAACACAAGCAGAAAATGCTCAACATCACTAAGCATCAGAGAAGTGCTAACCAAAACTACATTTAGATATCATCTCATCCAGTTAGACTGGCTATTATCAAAAAGACAGAATAACAAATGCTGGTGAAGACGTGAAGAAAGGGGAATCCTCCTACACTGTTGGTGGAACTGTAAATTAGTGCAGCCATTAAAGAAAAAATTATGGAGGTTCCTCAAACAACTACAGATAGAACTGCCTCATTATCCGGTGTTCCCATTGCTGAATATATACCCAAAGGAATGAAAGTCATCATGTTGAAGGAACACCTGCACTCCCATGTTTATCACAGCTCTACTACAACAGCCAAGAGTTGGAACCAACCTAAATGTCCATCAACAGACACCTGGATTAGGGAAATATGGTAGATATGCAGAATATAATACTACTGTGCCATAAAAAGGAATGAAATTCTGCCATTTGCAGCAACACAGATAAACTTAGAGAGAATTTTATTAAGTAAAAGAAACCAGACACAGATAGAGAAATATCACATGTCCTCTCTCATAAGTGTGAGATAAAAAATAATAAATAAATACATAAAAAAAGAAAGAAACAAAGATACAACAACCACAATAATTCATTTAAGTCATTTCAAGTTTCAAAAGGAGTGAACAGAACTGAGGCCCCCAGAGGTGGGAAAGGTGGAGGTGGAGAAGATGTTAGAGAGAAATTGGTTAATGGACACAAAAAGGATTACACTATCTAATGTTGAACAGACCAATTACCCTGATTTGAGCATCACATATTGCACACAGGTATTGATACTCAATGTGGTATCCCACAGATATGTACAGTGAAATATGTTTCAATAAAAAAAAAATAGTGAAGATTGAATGTTTGTGAAACACTTGCATAGTATTTTATAAATGCAAACTATTATATCATTTTAATTTTTAAACCCCAAGACTAGATGTGGTAACTTTTAATTGATAGAAATGTATATTTACATCATAATTCATTATTCCTTCCATTATAATAATATATTTTCATAAAAATTACATTTGGTCCTTGGCCATATTTAATATACTTTTATTTTTATTATTTATATGGCCCTTGGCCATTTTAAAATTTAAGTAAATTGATGATTCCCATTTAAATGCTTGAATGAACATTTATAATGCACAGAATAAAAATAAAAAAAAACTCTTCTGAGTGACTATTATGAAACATACCCAAATTACAGGTGATGATCATTCTTTGTTAGGGTAATACCTTCAGGACTATAAAAGTATAAAGACCAGATTCACTTGGGAAAAAGGAAACAGTGATTTATAAACATTACAGGTGATATGCTAGAGAAACCAATAGTTCTATTTTCTTTTGCCTTCAAATACATATTTCAGAGTATATTATCAATTTTAGGTCAAAGTAGTTGAGTTTCTGTTATTTTTCCTTATTAAACAAGCCCGAATATTAAATAAAAGACTATGACAGCACCATGTCAGTTTCTTTCTGTTTTTCATTTTTTGAGACCTTGACTTAGGTCACACTGAAGAAAATAAATTAAGATAGGAAGATCATTTAGGATGGATAGTGCCTTGTCTAGTGAAAAATCTAATCAGTGCTCCCTGCCTCACTGGATAGACTTCATTATTCATTACCGACTGCTAACACATGGCTGCCATAGTCATCACTTGGGGGTATGTGAGTCTCATTCCATTCCCCAGAGGTCATATGTTCCCAGGCAAAACTACTGTCCTATTTGGCATCATTCCATCTTAGTGCAAGAGAAATTGAATCAGTGAGGACAGAAATCTGTGGTTCAGAGTTTAGGTACATTGTCAGTAAATTAAAAAAAATAACAATAAATTCATGTTCAGAGACCTAGAGGTCACAGCTATAATTCTCTCTACTCACAAAACCTAAAGCCAGAAATTAAATTACCTACAGCAAAAAAAAAAAAAAAAAAAAAAAAAAAAAAAAATCACTGTACTGTGGACAATCTTTTAAGAATAAACATAAATTTATTCAGAGGTAATTGGTAACTGACAGATACCACCACTGCATATTAGGAAAAGAGACTTCCAAAGCATAACATTTATATAAGAGCATTAATTTAAATGGAAGGGCTTTTCTTTGAAATATTTTAGAGAATATTTAAGAATTGTAATAAGTAATTCTTTTAAATTAGTCTGTGCACATACACATAGGCTTACAAATGTTAAGATAATAGAAATTATATGATTAAATTCATGTAGCTAATCTTAGTAGAGAAATAAGAATAACGATGTAGTAGGAGTCTTCAAAAAATTCAGGAAAAACCAAAAATGTGTGTTATGAAAAAAGTGCAAGTGTGCAAACTTTTTTTTTTTTTGCACCAAAATAAACTTACCTTAACTTGTTGTAGTATGTCTGAACATGATTTAGATTGATGCAATAAGAATAAGACATGAGTTTGAAAAAGATGGGCCGACTCTGTGGCTCACTCGGGAGAGTGCGGCGCTGGGAGCGTGAGGCCGTGGGTTCGGATCCTATGTAGGGATGGCTGGTACGCTCATGGGCTGAGCGCGGTGCAGGCGACACCAAGCCAAGAAGCTAAGAGTTACGATCCCCTTACCGGTCACAAAAAAAAAAAAAAAAAAGTTTGAAAAAGGCCCTTATCAGCAACGTGAATTCTGCTATAATTGATAGAAGAACAAACACCAAATTTATGATGAAGCTTGGGTGGAAGAATGGTGAAAGCATTGATGCTTTATGAAGCGTTTATGCCTCCCTGAAAAAGAAATCAGCAGTTTGCAAATGGGTAACTTGTTTGAAAAAGGGATGGAAAGATGTTGAAGAAGAAGCCTGAAGCATCAGACCATCCACATCAATTTACAAACAAAAAATCAATCTAATTTGTACCCTAATTGAAGAGGACCAACAGTTGACAACAGAAACAAGCAACAACATGGACATCTTAACTGGTTCATCTTACACAATTCTTCCTGAAAAATTACAGTGGAGTGAACTTTCTACTCAATGGGTGCCAAAACTGTTGCACCCAGATCAGTTGCAGACAACAGCAGAGCTTTCAATGGAAACTTTAAAGAAGTGAGATCAAAATTCTGAAATATTTCTTCTAAAAACCATGATAGGAGACAACACATGATGTATTAGTTCATTTTCTGTTGCTCATAATATAATATCTGAAACTGCATAATTTACAAATAAATGGATTTTATTTTTTACAGTTTTGAAGGTTGGGAAGTCCAAGATCCAGGAGGCACATTTGGTTAGGGCCTTCTTCTTGGTAAGATCTCTGTACAGAATTCTGTGGAGACCTAGGGTATCACATGCCCAAGAAGAGGAAGAGTAACTTGTTAATAGGCTCACTTGCTCTCCTTATAAAGCCACCAGTACACACCCATGATAACCCATTACTCTATGAATGAATTAATCCATACATGACATCATAATCCTCATGATCCAATCACCTCTTAATGGCCCCACTGTTCAAATGCCATATTGGAAATTAAGTTTCCATATGATCTTTGGAGAGGACAAATATCCAGACCACAACAGTATGCCCCTGGCCACCCAAAGTTCATGTTCTTCTCACATAGAAATACATTCTTTCCATACCTGTAGCCCCAAAGTCTTAACTTGTTCCAGCACAAACTCAAAAGTTGAAAGTCTAAAGTCCCATCTATGAAATCAAGAGACGATATCTACTTCTAAAATACAATATTGGGACAGGCATAAGATAGAAACTTTCATTCCAAAAGGGAGCAACAGAAAAGAAGAAAGGAGTTACCACCCACAGAATGTCCAAAGCCCAGCAGGACAGGCATTAAATGTTAAAGCTGGAGAATAATATCTCTTATTCATATCTGGCATCCTCTACACACTGGGGCAAGAGTTGGGCACCTCAGGGCTTGGGAAGCCCCACCCCTGAAGCCCATGCTTCAGCTATTTCAGGCTGGTGCTATAAACCGCTATCTCCACACTTCTGGGTTCTCAGTGGTAATCCCACTTTCGTGGCGACACTGGGCATGGCCCTGATGGGGATTTTCTGCTGCAATATCAACCCCACATTTCTGCTCAGCATTGTTCTAATGAGGATCTCTGTGGTGAGTCTGCCCCTGTGACAAAGCTCTGCCTTAGTCCCCAAGCTTTTTCATACATCCTTTGAAATTTGGGTGGAGTCTTCCATGCCTCTGAAGTTCTTGCATTCTGTGAGCCTGCAGACCACACTAATAGTGCCAAATTGTCTGGCTTGTATCTTCTGATGCATCAGATCCAGCAATACTTGGGGTCAATTTAGCCATGGATGGAGCAGCCAGAGCAAACAGAGCAGCAGGGATGCAAGGAGCAGAATCCTAATGTGTCCCTGACTAGTGAGCCTGTGGAAGGCACCTTGGGTTGGTCATCTGAAAACATTCTGTCTTTGTAGTACTCTGGATCTTATTGGGAAGATCTCTGAAATGCCTTCCAAGTAATTCTTCCATTCTCTTAATGATCTTTTTTCTTAGTATTAATTTTAAAAATGGTTGCTGGGCTTTTCTCCCCTGCACACACTCTTAGTAAAAAAGTGCTGCCAGGCTGAGAGGTTTCTAATTTTTTATCCTCTGCTTCCTTTTTAATTATAAATTCTGCTTTTATGTCAATGCCTTGCCTGCCCTAATTCAGCATAAGTTGTTAGAGGTAGTCACATAGCTGCCTAAATGCTTTGATGATTAAAAATTTCTCTGCCACATACCCTGGTTCGTCACTCTTAAGTTCTACATTCCATAAAGCCCTAGAACATGGACACAATCCAGCCAAGATCTTTGCAACTGTATAATGAAGGTGACTTTTGCTCCAATGTCCAACAAGCTTCTCCTCATTTCCATCTGAGTCTTCCTCAGAATGGTCTTTTCTATCCATATTTCTATCAGCCTTCTGATATCCGCAGCTTAACCAATCTCTATGATGTTCCAAGCTTCCCTTAGTCTTTTTGTCT